>NC_140579.1:646216798-646816798 GCF_964204655.1 Triturus cristatus | reverse complement strand
CTTGGAGAAATTTTCGATCACTAAAAGATAGCCCTCGAACCGAAGTACAAGTGGTCACTGTGAATCACGGGTACAGAGTTGACTTAGAGGATTAGGATACAGCTTCTAATTCGCATTTTCTATCACAAACTGCCAAGTTTCCCGTGTCCATGGGCGGCCACCTACTGCAGTGCCAAGTTTTCTGGCGTTGTGGGTCTTGTAGTCTTAGTTGTGTAGTGGGATTAAATATGACTACACGTCCCAGAATGCAAAGAAAAAAGCACTGGAGCAGCTAATCAGACGAAAGCGTGGGAAACTTGGTAGGACTGGCTAGAATAGTTACAAGTCATCTTAAGGGCCCTCGAAAAGCACTAGGAGTGGCCAAACACAATTTACCTACCAAACTATCAACTTCCTTACTTTTCTTTTCGAAATATAAATTTAGCATAGGTTCAGATAGAAGCGCAATGCCAGAGTCTCGAGCCTCTGTAATAGAGGCGATGGCTAATAAGGGTGCTCACCCAGCGGTATGAATGAGTGCAGTAGACGGACAGCTCCCATGCGCCGAATGTGATACAGCACAAAACACAGGTCCTCGGAGCCTAACCAGGCTGACAACAAGCTCTGAGCGCTTATCCCCGCCGTGTGAAACTCGTTGGGTGTGAAGACGAAGCACACGCTGAAAACCACGTAGGCTAAAGTGAAGGTAACTTCAGGGCTCTCCATCTCTACGGTCCCACAACCAGCCAACAAACTTCCGGCCAGCAGGGCTGGCCAACCGCCCTCAGCTCTTCGGGATTTGTAGTCTGCACTGTGGCACCAAAGCACAGACCAGGCGCAGGAGCATATTCCTAAAATCGTAAACGCGGCCGCCATCTTCCAAATGGTTTAAAAACAACAGAGTGTCCATGGATTCAAAAAAGAAGTATTTCACGATCAGTAAATTGGGATTGGTGTTTGGTTGTGGTTTTCGCTAGTTTTTATATGAACTGTTCATCGTAGGAAAATATTTTCAGTTTCTCTTTTGTAAATAAAAATACATTGTGTAATATGTTGTTTTGGTTCACGTGTGGGAACACCAAAACTGTAGTGCTTCGTGCATCATTTGAAGCTAAGTGGCCCTCTTTGTTACCGTCGCCACCCCTTCCTGTGCCAAATTCTGGACAGTAACTGAAGAAGCATTGGCAATACGGGCTAGTTCGAGGTACAATCGTGTTAAAATCTTGCCTCAAAATGCGAATGAAGCATATATGCCTGTAAGATTAAAAAAATAAAAAAAGGTAAATTGTATTTCTCCTATTGACTAATATTGATACAGGTATATTTAGACGGGAGATAGCCAAAATAAAGCAATTTTTCCGGCTTAAAAATAGGGAGTCTGTCTCCTCCCTCAATTGGGTCTATTGGCATGCTGTAGACTAGAGTCAGGCGTTTAAGTGTGTGATCTCATTAAGGTGAATGGGGAATGAATAGTTCCTCAGCAGTGGCTCAAAGCATACGTGCCAACTTTTTAGAAGCGAAATGTGGGAGATTAAAAAAATATATATTTTAAAGAATGTATTTCTCCCATTGACTTCTACTGAGGCCTGAATCTGGTCTATTGTCATTATTGGGACTTGCAAGTGTGTTGTTGCAGGATCAGATGTCAAAAATGCATTGATACTTTTTAGGTCTCGGCTCGAAGGCTGCGCTTGCGCAGTCTCGCTCCGAGATTTAATGTTTTGGAGAAGAGGGGCTTGAACCCGCCCCTCTTCTCTCCTCTTCTCCATTAGCTGGCCTCTTGAATGCTGGCCAGCCATTGGAAAAGAGGATTGTCTCTCCGAACAGGCCCCGTCCTTTTCGGATTCGGGGGCGTGTTTTTTGCTACTTTTCTCATTTTCTCCTCCAGCCAATGGCAAGAGGAGAGAAAAGAAAAACACGCCTCCGAATCCGAAAATGAGTGCTGTTTCTCCGAGGCATTTCTGCTAAGGGCTTTTATCTGCCGGTCTTACGGAGTCTCTGGTTTGGGGCCTAGCGGGCCTCGTTGAAGCCACGGGCTCGATTGTCACACAGGCCGGGTGTGTGGGTGCATCTTGTTTGACTACGAACATTGGGAAATTGCGTGATGAGTTTATGTCGGAGTTGCGCGTACGCAACGGGTGAGAGTGTCTGGGAGCTCAGGAGCCCCGCAGTGCGCAGCGGATGGAGGGGCAATTAATGGTAAGGGACGCCCTTGATCGTATCGTGATAGGCTTTTGATCAGATGCTTGGAGAAATTTTCGATCACTAAAAGATAGCCCTCGAACCGAAGTACAAGTGGTCACTGTGAATCACGGGTACAGAGTTGACTAAGAGGATTAGGATACAGCTTCTAATTAGCATTTTCTATTACAAACTGCCAAGTTTCCCGTGTCCATGGGCGACCACCTACTGCAGTCCCAAGTTTTCTGGCGTTGTGGGTCTTGTAGTCTTAGTTGTGTAGTGGGATTAAATATGACTACACGTCCCAGAATGCAAAGAAAAAAGCACTGGAGCAGCTAATCAGACGAAAGCGTGGGAAACTTGGTAGGACTGGCTAGAATAGTTACAAGTCATCTTAAGGGCTCTCGAAAAGCACTAGGAGTGGCCAAACACAATTTACCTACCAAACTATCAACTTCCTTACTTTTCTTTTCGAAATATAAATTTAGCATAGGTTCAGATAAAAGCGCAATGCCAGAGTCTCGAGCCTCTGTAATAGAGGCGATGGCTAATAAGGGTGCTCACCCAGCGGTATGAATGAGTGCAGTAGACGGACAGCTGCCGTGCGCCGAATGTGATTCAGCACAAAACACAGGTCCTCGGAGCCTAACCAGGCTGACAACAAGCTCTGAGCGCTTATCCCCGCCGTGTGAAACTCGTTGGGTGTGAAGACGAAGCACACGCTGAAAACCACGTAGGCTAAAGTGAAGGTAACTTCAGGGCTCTCCATCTCTACGGTCCCACAACCAGCCAACAAACTTCCGGCCAGCAGGGCCGGCCAACCGCCCTCAGCTTTTCGGGATTTGTAGTCTGCACTGTGGCACCAAAGCACAGACCAGGCGCAGGAGCATATTCCTAAAATCGTAAACGCGGCCGCCATCTTCCAAATGGTTTAAAAACAACAGAGTGTCCATGGATTCAAACAAGAAGTATTTCACGATCAGTAAATTGGGATTGGTGTTTGGTTGTGGTTTTCGCTAGTTTTTATATGAACTGTTCATCGTAGGAAAATATTTTCAGTTTCTCTTTTGTAAATAAAAATACATTGTGTAATATGCTGTTTTGGTTCACGTGTGGGAAAACCAAAACTGTAGTGCTTCGTGCATCATTTGAAGCTAAGTGGCTCTCTTTGTTACCGTCGCCACCCCTTCCTGTGCCAAATTCTGGACAGTAACTGAAGAAGCATTGGCAATACGGGCTAGCTCGAGGTACAATCGTGTTAAAATCTTGCCTCAAAATGCGAATGAAGCATATATGCCTGGAAGATAAAAAAAATAAAAAAAGGTAAATTGTATTTCTCCTATTGACTAATATTGATACAGGTAATTTTAGACGGGAGATAGCCAAAATAAAGCAATTTTTCCGGCTTAAAAATAGGGAGTCTGTCTCCTTCCTCAATTGGGTCTATTGGCATGCTGTAGACTAGAGTCAGGCGTTTAAGTGTGTGATCTCATTAAGGTGAATGGGGAATGAATAGTTCCTCAGCAGTGGCTCAAAGCATACGTGCCAACTTTTTAGAAGCGAAATGTGGGAGATTAAAAAAATATATATTTTAAAGAATATATTTCTCCCATTGACTTCTACTGAGGCCTGAATCTGGTCTATTGTCATTATTGGGACTTGCAAGTGTGTTGTTGCAGGATCAGATGTCAAAAATGCATTGATACTTTTTAGGTCTCGGCTCGAAGGCTGCGCTTGCGCAGTCTCGCTCCGAGATTTAATGTTTTGGAGAAGAGGGGCTTGAACCTGCCCCTCTTCTCTCCTCTTCTCCATTGGCTGGCCTCTTGAATGCTGGCCAGCCATTGGAAAAGAGGATTGTCTCTCCGAACAGGCCCCGTCCTTTTCGGATTCGGGGGCGTGTTTTTTGCAACTTTTCTCATTTTCTCCTCCAGCCAATGGCAAGAGGAGAGAAAAGAAAAACACACCCCCGAATCCGAAACCGCCGCTGCGTTTCTCTGAGGCATTTCTGGCTGACCTCGGAGAAAGGCGGGGGTGTCTCCTACCTACTTCCCCTTGGAAAGACTCATTTCCACCCTGTCGGGCATCATCAGCGAAGTGCGGCGTGAGGTCAGTTTTATGGCCACTTGTTTCTGGCTGAAATTGGGTCCTCTAAGAACAGACCCAAAGCCGTTCTCTGGGTTAGAAGAGTTTCGCCTCTCAGAAACCGCTCGTATAGGTAGTCACGTAACTTGCCGAGGTGACGTCATATGGCAACGCATTACTCTGCACCTGACACTTGTTGCCTCTACTCTCCCTTCTTTAAAGTTTCCATCCGGTCTTCGCGGCCGTCCCAATCTCCTTCCTTCATCATTTATTTGTTCCGCCCAGTTTATCTCCATTTCACAACACCTGCTGCTTGCAACACTGTCAGCGCCACTCCCTCTCGGCCCAGTTCACCTGCCCACTCTCTGGCACGCGACCATACTCCACTCCCCCAGCACTGGTTCTCCCGCCTTACTCCCCCTCCCTCCGGCAGCACGTGCTCCTCATCCACCCTTACCCGGTCCTCCTGCACGTGCTACCCCTCCTTTCTCTTCCTCAGGGCTTGGCGGTCCTCACTTTTTCTACCCCTCTTCACTGACTCTATACTGCCCAACTTTTATCGTCCTTCAGCACTGACTCTCCGTGGCTTCTTGGTACTCACTCATCATATGTAAAGCACTCTATCATATTTGGATAATGGCGCTATATAAAACAGCGCAAATAAATACATAGTCCTTCACTGCCTCTACAACGCCCATTCTCTCGACACACAATAAGACTAGCTCTCCCTCCTCTCTTTCTTAGGGCCTCCCCCAAGGGCTCAATCCACCCTTTCAGCACTGCCGCCCTTCTCTCTCCATCTTTGTGCCCGCCCCTCGCGCCACTTTCTCTCTCCTCCACCCTGGCTCTCCCTCCAGCCACCCACAGCACTGGCTAACATTCTTCCCCGGCCACACTTCACCAGCCCTCCTCCGCGGTTTGCTTTCCATGCCTCGCCCGTCTCCCAGCACGGGCTCTCTCTTCTATCGCTAGCCTTTCCCCGATCACTTCAGCACTACCTCCCAGCACCCTTTTCCTCTGCCGTGACTGGTTCCCTCTGTCCCTAACCGCCTGTCTCTCACCCTCCCGGGCACCGACTTCAATCTCCCTTTCTCCTCCACCACTACCCCGCCTCCCTCCCTTCCCCCCGAGCACGGGCTATCTAGCCTCATCTTTCTCCGGTAATGGTATTTTCTCCTCTCGATTTTTTAGGCACTTATTTTGATGTTTTTTCTCTCGCCCTGTTCTTTGATTACACCCCCCCCATCCTCCAGCACCACCACCCTCCCACGCCCGTCATCCAGGAGTAGATTGCTGTTTTATTTTTCTCTAACACATCTCCGAAAGCTCTATTCCCTCTCCTGCCACTCTTTCTCTAGCACTAGCTCGCGCTCCTTCACCCACCATTTCCCCTCTGTCACCACATCTCCATCGGCCCCTCACCCCGACCACCGCCTTTAGCATTGAGTCTCTCTCCAGCACGTATACTCGGCCCTTGCAGCACTACTCTAGCTTCCCCGTTCTCCTCTTTTGAACACATTGGCCACTTGCCGCCCACCGTTACCCCTCCATCACTGTCAGTTGTTTTTGTCCAGGTCCCGGTACTGGACGATGTCATTGGTGACACGCAGGGTGGGAAGGAGACTGACAAAATGCTGCAACTCAGGGCCGACTTATCCAACAGCGCTATTATGTGGCTTTGAAAAGCAAATTTTATGGTACATTGTGAATGAAACAAATTATGTGCCACGTTTTTGCATTATTGTATAGTTATTTTGAAATTTTTATACATTGATGCAAAATAGACCCCAATGGTGGTGAAAAGGTCAGGTACAAAATTATATTTACAGACTTTAGCAGCCTGTTGGTGTTGCTGCTTTCACGCCCTTGTGTGATGTCCATCTCTTCTTTGTGTTCCTAATCCTGTTAGGGGTTTCTCGTTGGGTGGTAAGAGGCTGATGCAGATAACGTCCAAGAACCCCCGGATGCGTAAATTTGGCTGTTATAAAGCGACCCAAGCTACTTCATATCAAACGAATGTATTTTCACAAACCGTACTTGTGCAAGATGAGCGCTGAATAGAGGAGGCAAAGGTAAACACACAACAAAAGGCACAAACCACGCTCATTTGCCAAGCGACGCAATTTGAAGGAAGCAAAGCTTTGCAAGAAAAGACAATGAGACCATTAATTATATATACAGAGACCAGCAGTCAGCAGACGTCATCAGTGTGTGTGTGTGTGTGTGTGTAGCTTTTTTGTAGGTGGCTCTGTGTGGGTGGCTCTATTTGTGTGTGGGTTGCTCTATGTGAATAGCTCTGTGTAGGTGGCTCTGTGTGTATGGCTCTGTGTGTGTGGGTGGCTCTGTGTGGGTGCAAATGCAATAGGTCTCGCATTTGAGAGAGATTAAGCTATTGACATTGTAAATAACAATGCCATTTCTTTAAATGTTTTAAAAATAAAAACATAAACAAAAATGTCATGAGCAATGCCAATAGCTCTAACTTTAACAATGCCGAGACCATTGCATTGTAAATGTTTGTTATTATAACTTTTGAACATAATGAACAGCAGCCACAATGCTCTACAACATAGCCAAAAGTTCTGGCTAAACACATAAGGTCCCAAAGGCGAGACCTATTGGCTATGCCAATGCTTGTTAGACAATGCTGTTTGTCAGGGCAGGCAGCAGCAGAGCAACTTTCTCCTCAATTGTGGTCAGGGTAGGAATGCAGGGAATGCGGCTCTATGCATCGCAGACACGACCGCAGTGTGGTCCCTACCTGCGCTGGAGACAATGTTGCCTTCCAAGCACACCAGCCCCATGTGCACCCCTACACCCTCCCCGTCCCAAACCAGCGTGAGTCATCCTCATGGTCAAACAACACAACTCTGGTTCTGAGGCGAACCGCGATGGCATCGCACCATATGCGCGGCCACCTGGTTTTACTACAGTCAACAACATTAAAGTTACAAAATGTTCTCATGCTGCCCTCCTACACAAATTCCCATGGATCCATGTCACCCATTGAAGGAACTGTTTTTGCACTTCCCCAGCAAAGTGGGGAAGAAAGCACAGACTCCAGCTTAGAGAAGCTATTCTTGCTGCCTCAGAGTGACAAATATTAAGTGAGGATTAGTTTCATTTCCCAAGTTTTCTGAGTGAAAAACGATGATTGCATTGCAGATTTAACACTTTATTACCGCCTCATCCAGTTCCTTACTAGTTTTTGTGCTGAGGTCCTGCCTCACGATGGTTACCTTTCCTAAGTTTTTTTTCTCCGATTTCCACTGAAACCCCCAGGACTCATCCCATTTACCAAGTAAGGGATATTGAATACCTAGTTCTTCCTGTTTCATTTCTGTGTCCGCTTCAGGGGGGACTTTTTTCATTAACATAGTTCTTTGGCCAGTGTCGGGTTATTTTGCTTTACCGGAACGTGGACATCTTTATTGTGATGGTGGTGCAGAGGCCAGCGTTAGTGAAGATCAGGCTCTTCTGAACCTTGATGCCTCATCTGCCTGCGTTGTAAAGAGGATGAAGCTGACATATGTTCTCAGAGCCTTGATGCCACATCCTGCACTGTAGAGCGCTGAGTGCTGCAATACAAGCTCAATTTATTAAGTGCTTCTAGTATGAATGTCTGCGATGCATTGACGAGCTTTTTTCAGAAGCAGGAAACGCTATTGTGGGCAGTCAATCTGCATTGAAGATGGAGATAAGCCCTTTTCGCATTACTTTTTACGGACCAACTAAGGAGTTTCAGGCTAGGGTGGCCTAAGTGGTGCCTGATTATATATTTGATCACTGAGGACAGTTATTAAGGAGGATGGATATGTGTATAAGTGTGTATGGCCGTGAATAAAAGAAGTATGAAGAGCTAATACCTTTTTTGCATGGGAAAGATTAGCGGTCCATTAAAAAAAGGAACAGCGATCCCTTTAGATAGATAGTGTCTGTCATTCATGGTGCTAAAATGAGAAAGCATTAGTGGAATTAGAGGCACTTATCTCCTGCTCTGCTCCACATGTGGGTAAATTCATGGAGGAGGAAGGTATCCCTTTTTGAAAGCGAAGGACTCATCAGGCAATATGTCAGAAAAACAGCTGCATATCTTGATGAAATCTATGCTGAAGTCTTCAACAAGCAATAGGAGAATCAGGAAAGAGGCACTTCTGTCAGGTCTGACTGTTCACAGATATCCAGTACTTTTCCATGCTTTTTTTCCATCCAAATATAAACATGATGATGATGATGGCAGTGAGTGCGATGAATTAAATGTGCTTGGGTTAAGCATATTCAAGAACTTCTTGGTTTGGTGTTGTATTTGTCTGCTAATCTTCACCTTTCGGGTGATAAGGAAAAACCTTCTTCAGGTGGTGAATGGTTCGGACAGTTTAACAACCCGACAGTTCTGAAATTACCAGTCAACACATGTATTCCGGGTTTGTCGAAGAGGCAATAGAGTGACTTTGAAAAGACTTCAGTGCCTAGTTGTTTGGGAAAACTAGATCCATTAGCCAAGAGTGATATGGAATTTCCAGAGAAGGTGGTTGTGGACCAATTGCTGGCAACTTTGACTGGGCAAACAGCAATCTTAACTAAGGATGTGGTGATTACAAGCTCAATAAATAAGAAAGTGAGTCGTCATTGAAGAAAGCTTAAACGGGCTGAATCTGGCAATGAGGATACATGTTTATTCACTCTATAGGCCCAGTGCTTATTTTGAAAAATAATATGTGCCAGCGCTGAAACTTCTTCTGCTTTGAATAATGGAGTTGTCAAATACCAGACTGTCTAGTGTTGATTCCACCCCATGCCTCTTTCATCCACCACCATACACTTTCTACCGCCTTATCTCATTATTGCATTTTTGGCCCTCCTTTCTCCCTTTCTCACTGTTTATCCGTCATTCTCTTCCTCTTTCTTTTCCTCTTTTCCACCGTTCTCTCCCTTGTTCTGAGTCAAAATTTAATGATGGAAAAATAAGATCCGGTCCCAAAAAAAGTGCTTGTGGGCCCCACCTGTAACCACAGGCTCAATTTCAGCACTGTATACGTCCTAGTCCCTGGTTAGTGGACTAAAGTATGCCCCTGCAGCCCTTGGTGCAGGGGGGGGGAATCTGTCAACCTTGAGGCTATGAGTATCTGCAAGTTATGGCAGTCTCAGGGGGCCCTCCCACATTCTGCAGGGGGGGACATCATGTTTTGTGACACCACTCTCCATGGTCAAGGATTTTCAGTCTCTGGCAGTGGCAATTCAAAAGTGGGAGACATGGCAGAGTTGTTAGCAGCTCTGGGTGTACTTATCTGATATTACTTTTGACAATTTGAAAGTTTTATTGATGACTTCTAGGGAAATGGTAGCAGCCAGAAGATAACTATAGTTGAGAGGTTGGAAGGTGGATGCAGCACAAAAATCTTGTCTACTTAAAATGAAATTTACAGACACAGACCTTTTGATGATGAACCTGAAGTAGTATCATCAATTATTTAAGAATCAAAAACATGCACTACCTTTCCGAAATCATTACAAATATTATGATTGAAAATAGAAAACCATATGATCAATCGAGGCAGAGGAAATTTGATCCTTCTTCGAACAAGTCTTGTTTTCAACCCAAGCTAAAGAACAGTGGAAAAGGTTCTCACAACTCAATGGTAATAAAAGACCGCTATCCTGACTATGCAGACCTGCAGAGCCCTCGAATGAAGTTGGGAGGACAGCTGTCCCTATTTCATCAGGAGGATAGGAGTGTGGTCAAGGACAATTGTGCCATTCAGTGATATCTCAAGGTTCAGGTTTTCTGGCCATTGCTGTTCCAAGGAATCTGAAAAATAAATAAAACCACTTACCTTGCGCTCGCCGCATTTCGCCGAGTCGACTATGCAGCGAACGCAAGGTAAGTGGTTTTATAATTTCTTTTATTTTACTTTCCCGTCGTCTGTCAACTCCCTCCCTTGCCCTGCCCCGCCTCACTGCTGTTACCTGTGCTGGCCGTGCCTGCGCTTTGTTTTCAACATAAACTGTAAATTTCAAAATAGCACCTGCACCGTTACCCTAGGGGCCTTCAAACTGGGGGCGGGCCCCCCTAGGCAGCCTCAAGTAATCCCTGGGGGGGAGGGGGGGGGGGCGCCAGATTCTGCCGAAAAAAATGAGTAGGAGTAAGCCACTCTGTAATGGTCCATCACTAACATCTTTTGTCATTTATATCCTGGCTGGAAGAAGGTGTCAAAAGGTAATGGACTCCAAATATACTTCAAAACCCCCACACCCCTTTCTAACAATCCCACTGTGGATACTTTTACACATTAGTAAGGCCTGCCTGACCAGAATAGTACGCTTAGCGATCATGTATTTGATTGCATTTTTAAACAGGTAACAGAACTTAACTGCAATGTTTGAATAAGTCTAGAGATATTTAAACATTGCCAATTTAATAGAATAATTGTGAAAAATTCTGAGGGGGTGCCAGAGGATTTTTTTTGCACTGGGGCGGGCGCGGCATATAAATGTTTGAAGACCACTGGCTTACACTTTAGACCTACCTACGGCTGTGGAAGAATGGGAGGGGTTCCTGGCGATCAGGTGACTTGGATCCAAACCAGAATGTTTTAGCTGGGATACATAACTTAGATAGGAAGGAAGAAGGCCAACTAGTGAAATTCTAATATGTATGGGCAGGAGATGCACAGCAGTTTCACTGGAATTAATGCATATGCTTATTATGGAGGAAACCTTTGTGACAACATCAGCAGATTCAGAGAGCTTTGACTATGTGGTGCGACTGTTAGATGTCCTCCGAGCATTTATTTGATATATTACTTATGATGCACTAACAGATGACGCTAAGACACACAACATTCTAGCAGACATTCTAAAACAGAAGACAAGAAAAGAGAATTTCGTTTCCATTTCCATTACTCTGCTTCGCAGTTTATTCATGAAAGCCCCCACTAGCAAAGACATCTATCTCTCTTTGATTCCACCACAAGAGTACCCAGTGCCGCCAGCTGGTAGAGGTGCTGATTTCTGCAGGAGGCAGCGCTGAGCTAGTGAGATTTTCAGAGCGAACAACTGAGATTGGCCGCTTGATCATCTCCTATCTAGAGAACAAGAGCGATTTGGACGATCACACGTGTAGCGCCGCGCAGCCCTGTGTCTATAGGTCCTGCACAGTGCTGGAAGAAATACACACAAGTCGATATACTGTGCATAGCAGGAAGACCCCGAGTGGTCTTCCGGCGTTTATTTATTTCCTCGGGACAAGCCCGCCCCGAAAAGTGCATGCCAGTGCAACAATGTATAGGAGAGCCCGGACGGCTCTCTACATCCCTCCTTTTCTTTAGTACCTGTCCATCATAGCTGGCATGCTCACGGGGACGTACACACAAAGTCCTTGAACTTCTGGCTCAGCACAGGCTACGGCCGGAGACCATACTTCTGGCTCCGGGAGTTGGAAATAGTCTCTGCTTGAGCTGGAATGTCTGGTGCTGGTACGTTTACGAGGCCCTGGCTGGATCTCTCTGGAACAGGGGCAGTCACTCCACCTCCTGCTCCTTGGGACTCCAGCGGGGAAGCTGTTGGACTTGGTAAGCCAATGTCAGCATGCCTCGCATCCTCGCCAGACTCATCGAGCTCTTCAGCGTAGGTGGTAGACCCTAGAACGTTCTTGAAACAGGCGACGTTCCTGGTAACCACCTGGTTGCCCCTTTTGTTCCTTGAACGCAAACCACAGTCCACACCTCCGCTTCGTAAGGCTGCTGGAACTTCCAGCCGGGGTATCTGTCCTTGACCACTACACGATCTCCCACGATCACCTGTGGCGCCTTGGCTCCTCTGGATACACTGGCCTATTGATTTGTCTCCACCCTTCTGGATTGTATGGCCATGTCATCCCTCGCCGGAGGCTTCCATGCTGGATCATTCGGAATGCTGTCCCGCGGGGCCCTCTTGAAAAGCAGATGCGACGGTGCGCAGTGGGTTGTACTGTGCGGGGTGCCTTCCTGTAGGCATCCAAAAACTGGTTCAGCGCCGAGTCAGCATCTTCTCCCTGATCCACGGCAATCCGCAGGGCCCGGTTGAGGGTCCGCATGAAGCGTTCTACCTCACCGTTCGCCTGTGGCCACAGTGGGGTGATCCTCCGATGCCGAATCGCTTTCTTCTCCAGATATTCCTGGAATTCCCGGCCTTGAAGCGGGGGCACCTTGCCTGACCGGATCTCATCTGGTAGGCCATGAGTGCAAAGGTCTTGTCTAGGGTTCTTCTCACATGAGTGAATGTCGTTGATGCAACCACTTCTACAATTGGGAATTTAGAAAAAGAGTCTACTAGCACCAGTGTGTTGTGGGCATCCGGAAAGCTTCCAAAACCGATGCGGATCTTGGACCAGGGTACCTCGCGCGACTCTTCAGTGATGACTGGCGCAGGCGCGGGGTTACTGCCGGTGATTGTGCAGGAGTGGCACTGTCATACCTTGTCTTCCACCATTGTGTCCATTCCCAGGAACCATACCTTGTTCCGCAAACGCGCTTTGGTTTTCGCTATCCCCTGGTGTCCAACATGTGCCAACATCACTATCCTTTCTTGCAGTGCTTTTGAGATTACAATGACGTGTCCTCGTAGCACAACCCCATGCTCTCCTTCGCTCAGCTCACTGCGGATTCTCTAAAGTTGCTGCTGGGCATGGCTGTCTTCGGCGGTGAGCGCTTGTGCACCATCCAGGAAAAGTGTCCAGCCATTATTCACTAGGGCATTCTTGACTCTGGTTATTGTTTCATCGTTGGTTGTAGCCAGCCCGATTTCCTCCAGGGTCATTGCTATGGGGCACGCTTCATAGGTGACCATCTTGACGAAAGATTCCGAGTATGCAACATCGGCGGGTGGGTGTTGGGCAGCCAACGTCTCTGGGTGTCTTGAGAGATAACCGGCTGAATTGTGGGTTCCTGGGCAGTAGATTTCCTTGAGATTGTATGCCTGCAGCTGTACGGCCCACCTTTTGATCCTAGGGGGCGCTAGTTGTGACGACTCCGCGAACAGCTGAAGCAGTGGCTTGTGGTCCGTTATCACATGGAACCCTTGTCCGTACAGGTACAGATGGAAATGCTGGCACGCCTACTTTATTGCGAGCGTTTTACGTTCTATCTGGGCATACCTTGTTTCAGTGTCTGATAAGGCCCGGCTGGCATAGGCGACCGGCAACCATGTCTCCCCGTTGTGCTCCTGGAGGAGGACTGCTCCTAGGCCACTGGGACTGGTATCCACGACCAGTTCTGTGCGGCGTCCTGGGTGGAAGTCCGCCATTACTGTTTTGTCCATCAGCGCTGCCTTGATGGTGTTGAATGCCGTGTTGGCGGCTGTGGTCCACTACCAGGGTTGGTCACTAAGAGTGAGGGCGCCAAGGGGTTCGGACAGAGAGGCCAGATTCAGTATGAACCGGCCACAGTATGTGGCCATTCCCAGGAAGCTGCGGACCTCTAAAGGGGTCTTCGGTGTTCTGGCAGCCCGGATGGCCATCGCCTTCTTGGGGTCCACCCTCAGCCCTTCGCTGAGGGTGGACCCCCGAAACAGTCTATGGATTCCTGATAAAAGGAACACTTTGCCTTGTGGAGGGTTAGGCCACAGTCTTCCAGTCGCTGAAGGGTGGCTCGGAGGTGAGCATGGTGATCTTCCAGGGTGTTCGAGAACACCAGGATGTCGTCACTTAGATTGATTACGCTTCTCTGATAGCGTTTTGGAAAACTTCCTCCGCTGACGACACCCTGAAGCTCAGTCTCTTGTACATCCGGAGGCCCACGTGGGTAGAGAACGTGGTGATATACCTACTCTCTGGCTCTAGTTCAAGCTGGTGATATCCAGTGTTCAAGTCCAACTTTGAAAACCACATGGCGCCATTAAGTCCGCAACTATGTCATCCATGGTGGGCGTGTGATGACGCTCCCTCTTGACCGCTTGATTAGGAAGTCTCATGTCCACGCATAGTCGAATGGCCCCTGGCTGTTTTGGTTTTGGGGCAACTACTAGCGGAGATACCCACGGGGTTGGGCCAGACACTTTCTCTATAACGTCAAGGTCCTCCAGCTTTTTTAATTCCTCTTCCACTTGAGGGCGGAGATTGAATGGCACTCTTCGATGTCTCACGGCGGTCGGTCTGACCGTGGTATCGATGTGGAGTTTGAACTGCTTCCCTTTCAGCTTGCCCAGACCCTTGAACAGCTTGGGAAACTCTCGCAAGATGGCCTCGGTGTGAGAGTCATGTATCTGATTGGCAAAAAAGACTAGGCCCAAGTCTTCCACTGGGTGACAGCTGAGGAGGGTTAATTTCTTCCCTTCCGTGATGTGAAAACGAGTCGTCGTGGAGTGTTTGCCACTCGTGACCGTAGCTTCGATGGCCCCTCTGAGGGGGAGAGGATGAGTCCCTCCGTAGGTGTATATCCTGGCTTTTGTTGGTGCAAGTGGGGGTCGTGGTGTGGAAATAAAATTGACAATTGTGCCCCATCATTTCCCTGTTTCTGCCTGGTAGCCATTTGCCTCAGACAAACACCCATTTTGTGTGTGACATGCTCTCAGCAACTTGTCTGAAAACTGTCCTTCACATCCCCATTGAATCTTGCACAACCCCCTGCTCCTTGTGGTCGAGCCAATTCCAAGAAGCCTGCCTGTGTGCCTTCCCCCAGTTGTGCCAGAGACTCAGCCACATCCTGTCCATTGTTGGTGACTCAGCCTGTCACACCAGCTGCCCTGTGACCACCCCCAACTGAAAGAGGAAGCACGAGGTTAGGCCCTGAAACCACACCAACTAATAGAGGAAGCACAAGGCTGTACACTGTGAACACACATTTCTGTGGTTCTGCCAATTCCCAGAACCAGCAAGATAGTTCCTGTTTTACACAAGATGGTTCCTGTTCTTGACTCTAAGCCAGAGATAAACCCCCGAATGAGTAAGGGCCTTCAACTGAAAGAGAACACATTTCCACACATCACATGCCCTCTCACGAGACACAAGACACGCCCCTACCTTGACACATCTGTTGGAAATTACTGCTTGTCACTTCCCTTTTTCTTGTCACTTCTCCTTTCTTCTTTTTCCTATTGACTGAAAACTGTATAAATATTCTGATGTGTGAATAAAACTGCAGACCACTCCTGTACCCGCTTGGTGCTGGAGCTCTCCCCTTAACTCGAGTTACTGGACCCTTTTTTTACTCGAACACCACGGACTCCTCTCTTTGCTTTGACTGAAATTATGATTATTAAGTATAGAAATTCTGAGATGAGGTAATATTGAATTAATTTACCACATTACTTGGCGCCCGAACAGGGACATTCCCTTTTCCCCACGCGCCGGCGATATTGGACCCGGTACTGTCCCCTCCTGACCTTTGACGGATTTCAAAGTGCACAACGCAGGGAATTCCCGCTAACTCCCTCGAGGCAAAGAGGGGGACCAACTGCGGCCCGGCATCCACACGAGGCGGTGAGGAAAATTGCAGAACGTCCTGAACCAGAGCCCAACCTGTGAAGAGACGAATCCGAGGTTCTACGAGTCCCACCTTAGAAGCTACTCGCATTTTTAAGATCTTCAAGAGGCCTTCCAGTTATCTTTTTTCGGTGAGTACTGCTGAAAAGTATAAAGACGGACTCACCACTTTGTGGGTGCGGTAAAGATACAGGTTTTTGTTGGTTTCTCACTTATTTTGTGAGGACTGCTAAACTAGTATAAAAGACAGACTCACCACTTTCGTGGGTACGGTAAAGATATATGTTCTGTTTATTTTTCTTTTTCTCTCAATTCTAAATCTTTGAAAAATCTTGCCATCATGCCTATTTTCTCGAAAATACGTAAGATAGCAACCAAAAGGAGTATTCTTGAGAGAGAAATTCCCCTTCCTCCTCGGGATACTCCAGGACACTTCATGTATGCGAAACATGGTGTCGGTGCAATTCTTTATTGTGATTTATGGGTGGATTATACTAAAGACCTAGAACACAGATATAGATGGCCTGAAAATGGTACTTTTGACATGGAATGTATTATAAAATTGGAGGAACAGTTGTGGAAGAAAAAGGGAGTCCGCCAGTCACAAAGTGACTCAGTGGAATTATGGAGAAAAGAAGCCCATAGGAGGCAACAGAAGGAATTGCATAAAGTTGAAAAGGGTAAGAGAATGTCAGAGCAGGCCAAGAAAGAACAGTTACAAGAAATAGGGAAAGAAGTAGTTAGTGAAAGGAATAAAAGGGAACAAACAGCCATTTCTACTGGTTCTTATCCTGTATTGCCATCTGCACCTGAAAACCTTAACATTGCACCACCTAAGACACAACCTGCCGCCCCATCACCAGAGGATACTTTCACTAATTTCCTCTTTGATACTCCACCTCCATATGAGGTTCCAGTAATTCAACACCCTCTGCCTCCGCCACCCTTTTTACAACATAACACAATACCTCTCACTCCAGAAGGGAGTGCCATAGGTCCAGACCCAGGTAAAACAATTCCCGACTGCCCCTATGACCTGACTCCGAGCAACACAGGGGAGGCGGGCCGTATAAGTAAAATACTTCATGACTCCTGGGAAGAAATAAGACATCTACCAGCAATTGACACGTTTCTTCAAGCGGCCTCTGAGTTTCTTCGTACTGGAGAGAACTCACGAGCCATTATCGCTATGACTACAAGAAGATCACACCCTGTGAAAATGCACATGTATAGGTTCCTCCTTTGCTGTTTCATAAACACATACAAGCAGAGGAAAGAAATGTACCAGTTTCACTTTTTGACTTATTAGATTCCGCATCCGAGCACACTAGTCTAGAACTTATAAATGATGCACTAGACAGGTTCACCCGTAATGTGACCCGTATTCTGCAAAACTTGCAAACAAATGAAGAGAATAAGAAACTTGAGGAGGAAATTACTGAACCTACTGAAAAAGTCCTACCCGTTCGTTCTTCCGCCCCAAATTCACGAACACCCCCGCCTACATTCCTCCAAGGTCACTCTGAACGGTCATCTCCAGATGAGTTATTTGAAAAAACATCCAATGCATTAGACTACTGGTTAGACCAGAAACCTCCGCTTACACCGGAGGATGAGGAAATAGCCAGAACTGCGACCCTATGGGTCTCTCAATATAAGATATATGACAATGATCTCATAGCCCAACTTTTTCTAGCATTACCACGCTCACATCAAAGATTAGCAAGTCTCTACATGGTACAACATCTCATCACACTCAATGACACTCATTTTAAACATGATCCAGGACTCGAAGATTTTCTGTCTGACTGCGCTGATAACATGTTCCTACACAATAGTTCAGTTTTTCTCAACACACTTATAGATGTTAGACAGAAATACCAGAAAACGACTGAATATAAATCTTTCAATAATACTTGTGGACCAATTAATAGACTTCCTCAAACACGCCAGTTCCCCATGAGAGAGGTCCACCCCAGAGCTGACACGAATGGCGCGCTACAACGCGTTTTTATTTATGTACCCTTGACAAAACTTGCGTTACTAAGGATAAAAGAGATGGTTCCCTCCCACTCAAAGGATCCTGCTGGATTCTTTAAAGAATTAGGAGATGTATTAATGATGGGAACATATACTCTTTCTGATATCACAGCAATTCTGAAATTATTGTTGCCATCGGGTATATATGACAAACTAAGAGAGAAAGATTGGGAAGTAGCAGGTGAACACATTAGATGGACCGAACTTCAGAATGACGAAAATACTAGAGTAGCAGGTCAAGGTATAGGAGACAGACTAAAAGCACTTCCTGGCACTATTTTAAAGGTGCTACCACAGTTACTGACAGTGAAAAAGGAGGACTGGGATACCATTTCCTCCTGCAAACAGAAACATGGTGAAGACATAGGAGATTATTACACCAGACTTGAAAAATGTTTTGCGGTAAATAGCGGCCTTACGCCGACAAGCGAAGCTTATCCGCATCTGTTTGTTTCCAAATTAGTAGACAACGCCTTGCCAGCTATTAAGGAAAGAGTACTAAAAGTAGAAAGTACCTGGCAAGCACATACACCACCACAGGTGTTACAAATGCTACAATACCACCAAAATCGCATTAGGGATGAAGAAGAAAATGATAAGAAACGTATGAAAGACACCAAGATGAAAGCGTTAGTAGCCCAAACTGCACCCCAGTGCCAACAGACACCAGGTAGCCAGACAAATGAGAAGAGCACTTGTAATTATTGCAAAAAGACGGGACACTTCGTTAAAGACTGCCCTGTCTTAAAGCACAATTTGGCTACTGGTAAGACACAGCCTCGTCCATATCAGCCAAAACAGAATGTTTCCCAAGACAGTTCAACACCTTCAGTTCCACCGACAACACAAATGGCCCAAATGAACATTATAGACAGCGACTACACTGAATACTACCCAGATTTTTCATGATGTTGCCCAGGGAGAGAAGATGACAAACTGCCCCTATTTCCCATCTCAGTAGATCATAAAGGCCCATTTATAGAGGTCCGACTTCTTGGGGAGGATAGAAAGTTTCTACTAGACACTGGGGCCAGTAAAACAACAATAAGCCATCAAGAGGTCCCAGAGGCTCCTCTCTCGGGTTCAAAAAGTATTTCTCTGGGTTTCTCCGGACAACCTGTGACAAACGCCACGTCAAAACCACTGCCCTTCCAGGTTGGTCCCCTCACGACACCTACAGATCTTATATTGACAAAATCATGTCCAGAAAATTTTCTTGGTATAAAAACATTGAAAGAATTAGGAGCTGTTATTGTTTGCTCACCTAAAGATGTCAGATTATTTCTACGAGATTTTAAGGGCCACTACCCAAGTAGAGAATTAGACGAGCGTTTGAAAGATTTGCCACACACCCTTTGGGCCACTGATTCCACCACAGTAGGATGTATGGAAATAACACCTCACAAGGTTACACTGAAAGAGGGAGCCCAACTACCACGTATAAGACAATACAAAATTCCACCTCAAGCTTAACAAGCATTAATGTTAATTATTCAGGACCTAATACAGTCAGGTGTGATTAAAGAAACAACTTAGAACATTTGCAATTCCCCTGTTCTACCAGTTCATTAAAAAGTGGAACCAGGAACACGCCCTGTCTACAGACTAGTGGTGGATTTGAGAGAGCTCAATAAATGTGTCATTCCACAACACCCTGTGGTCCCAGACATCTCCACTTTACTCACAGCCATAGATGCAGAAGCAACGCATTTTTCTGTCATTGACTTAAAAAACGCATTCTTCACTATACCCATTCACCCAGACAGTCAATACCTTTTCGGCTTCTCCTTACAAGGACGAAGTTTCCAATTCACAAGAGCTCCTCAAGGGTTCACCGAAAGTCCAAGTGTATATAGCCAAGCGCTGAAAAGACAATTGGACACTATTCAAATGCCCACGGATACAGCCATACTAAAATATGTTGATGATATCCTCATTACGGCCAGATCTGACGCAGCATGTGCTGAAGCATCACTACTAGTACTAGAATTCCTAGCTGCAAATGGCCATAAAGTTTCCCCTGGTAAGCTCCAATTTTGTTTACAGCAAGTGGCATACTTAGGGCACTTGCTGTCAAAGGAGGGTAGGCAGCTTACACAGGAACGCATCCAGCTCATACAACAAATACCACAACAAACAACACAGAAACAAGTTCGAGCTTTTGTTGGTCTCACCTCATATTGTAGACAGTGGATCCCGCAATTTGCACTCATTTCTAAACCATTAGTGCAGCTGACAACACTCGAAGCTGCCGCTACTCCACAATTACCCTGGATAGATGAACACATGCAAGCTTTTCAGTCTCTTAAAAAGGCTATGTGTCAAGCCCCAGTGTTAGCAACACCTGATTACACCAAAGATTTTACCTTGTTTGTAACAGAAAACTCAGGTACAGCACTATCAGTCCTGACCCAACTTCAAGCAGACAGACATAGACCATGTGGTTATTTTTCAAGTACATTAGATCCAGTAGCACAAGCATTACCTGCATGTCTAAAATCAGTAGCAGCTACTGCACAAGCTATTAGACAAAGCGATGCTATTGTATTGGGACATCATCTGATAGACCAGGTCCCACACGCTGTAGAACTTCTGCTAAACAGAACGCAAACACAGCATCTGACAATAGCCAGACTCACCGGATATGAGATGACGCTTTTTCAGCCACATATTGAGATTAGACGATGCAACATTTTAAACCCAGCAACACTGTTGCCACTGACCTCTCCTTCTGAACAACTTCACGATTGTATTGACATAATTGATTTAGTGACCAAACCCAGACCACATTTACAAGATACTCCCCTTTCTAAGGCAGAAATGACACTTTTTGTTGATGGTTCTTGCATGAGACTCCCCACTGGAGAACTAGCAGCAGCCTATGCCGTCACAAATGGTACAAACACCTTGGAAGCACACAAGATAGAGATACTGTCGGCACAAGCAGCCGAACTCATAGCACTAACACAAGCATGTCACTTAGCAAAAGGAAAATCAGTTAACATTTACACTGATTCACAGTACGCTTTCGGGGTTGTACACAACTTCGGCACATTGTGGAAAGAGAGAGGATTCCTCACATCACACGGGTCTAAAATACAGCATGCTACACTCATCACTGCCCTCTTAGAGGCCAGTCAGTTACCAGCGAAAGTTGCAGTATTAAAGTGTAAAGCGCACACAAAAGGAACCGATGAAATATCAAAAGGAAATGATTCCGCAGACAGTGCAGCCAAATTAGCAGCAAACACAGAATTGAATATACTACACTGCCAACACGCAATACGAGACCCCTTTTCTGACATACAGGATGTCCAAAGTCACACCACAGCACAGGAACTGCTAGAATGGAAGGAAAAAGGAGGGGTCCTTACAGATCAGGGTTGGATGACACCTGAAAGAGCAGTATGGTTTCTGCCGGATGCTATGGTACAGGTTATAATAAACACCATACATGGACCAGCGCATCTGGGAGAAAAAGCAATGTTAGACAGCATACAGAACATATGGCACAACAAACATTTGAGAGCTGCAGCCAAACAAAAAGTTAAAACGTGCATGATTTGTAATCAGTTCAACCCAGGTAAAGGCACAAAGGTGGAGCAGGGTGGATTCCAACCCCCTGACCATCCATTTGAAGTTCTCCAAATGGACTATATCCAGATGGAGAGATGGAGAGGTCACAAGTATGTGCTAGTTGTAGTATGTGCTCTGACCAGATGGACAGAAGCCTATCCCGTCCCAGATTACACTGCAACGACAACTGCTAAGCAACTAGTAAGAGAATATTTCCCGAGATATGGGTTGCCCCGCGTCATCTACTCAGACAACGGCCAGCCGTTCTCCTCTGAACTCATGAAGCAAGTGTCTCTTCTGTTAGGGTACACTTGGAAATTTCACTGCGTAAGACATCCTCAAGCAGCAGGTCTAGTAGAGAGACACAACCAGACTTTGAAGACAAAATTGGCCAAGATATGTACAGACAAAGGCGTGGACTGGATGGTAGCCTTACCGGTTGCCCTCTTCTACATGCGTATTGTAGCACATTCCAGAACTGGTCTATCTCCGTATGAGGTGGTCTTTGGCAGACCACCAAATATGTGGGGTACGCCAATGCCTAAAAGAATTTCTGATGTAGACAGCAGAATATTGACTGATTACCTGGCTTCCTTGATGTCTGCACTCCAATCTTGTCGTTCACAGGTCGCTGCAGCCTTCCCTGACAAAACCGCCCCTGGAGAACACACCATCCGACCCGGCGACTGGGTGATGATTCCAAGAAGCCTGCCTGTGTGCCTTCCCCCAGTTGTGCCAGAGACTCAGCCACATCCTGTCCATTGTTGGTGACTCAGCCTGTCACACCAGCTGCCCTGTGACCACCCCCAACTGAAAGAGGAAGCACGAGGTTAGGCCCTGAAACCACACCAACTAATAGAGGAAGCACAAGGCTGTACACTGTGAACACACATTTCTGTGGTTCTGCCAATTCCCAGAACCAGCAAGATAGTTCCTGTTTTACACAAGATGGTTCCTGTTCTTGACTCTAAGCCAGAGATAAACCCCCGAATGAGTAAGGGCCTTCAACTGAAAGAGAACACATTTCCACACATCACATGCCCTCTCACGAGACACAAGACACGCCCCTACCTTGACACATCTGTTGGAAATTACTGCTTGTCACTTCCCTTTTTCTTGTCACTTCTCCTTTCTTCTTTTTCCTATTGACTGAAAACTGTATAAATATTCTGATGTGTGAATAAAACTGCAGACCACTCCTGTACCCGCTTGGTGCTGGAGCTCTCCCCTTAACTCGAGTTACTGGACCCTTTTTTTACTCGAACACCACGGACTTCTCTCTTTGCTTTGACTGAAATTATGATTCTTAAGTATAGAAATTCTGAGATGAGGTAATATTGAATTAATTTACCACATTAATTGGCGCCCGAACAGGGACATTCCCTTTTCCCCACGCGCCGGCGATATTGGACCCGGTACTGTCCCCTCCTGACCCTGCACTGCCACGACAGTGAAGACGTCGTGCCCTATATGTCGTGGCTGGACACTGCTGCTAGCACAGGAACGCTCTGAACACGAGGGCGGATTACTGGTGCGGGACCTGGGCACGGGTGCAGTTGAAGAGCATAGTGTGACTTGGTGAATCTAGTGGGGAAATCAAGGCCTTATCTATGCCTTTGGCGGGGAACTGTTTAGCCTGCTCGCATTGGATGCTGCTCTCTATCTCCAGTTTTCCTGAGCTTTGGAACTTGGAACTCCCAAAAGCGAGACCTATTGGCTATGCCAATGCTTGTTGTTTGTTGTTTTATTGATGTGTTAATGCAAAATTAATTTATTTCCTTCTTTTTGCTGTTTGGTATTTCAAGCACAGTCACCTACAATGCATTTTGCATGTCACTAACAGTATTTAATTCCATTCTTGGCATTTAATTATTATTTTCTTTTACAGGTACTACTGCTTTATTTCATTGTTTTCACTGGAAGTGCCTTTTCTACATTATCTTGTTGGTTTACAGGTTACATTATGCAAACTGTTACTCCTCCTGCTTTATTTCTACAGGATCCTGGGGAACCACTGCTAAAATGGCGTCTTTGGCTTAGATCGTTTGAAGCTTATTTGGTGCCATTGATGGTTTAAAATTCCAACCAGAAAGAAAACGTAGTCTTGTGTATTATTATTTAGGTGTTGAAGGGTAAAATGTTTTTGACCATTTACCTGTATACTTGGGCCAAGATTTAGGTGATCTGGATGAATATCAACTTAATTAACTATTTATTATGAGGGAAAAGTCAATTTAGTTGTTCATCGTCACACATTTTTTACGCGCATCCAAGGTCCCAATGAATCTATTGACACTTATATTACAGCACTAAAAGTCTTGGCCAGTTATTGTGATTTTGATCATTTCACTTCACAATTAATTATAGACCAATTAGTGTCTAGATGTCAAAGAAAATCCAACAAAGGCTTTTATCTTGTAGAAATCCCTCATTGGATGAAGCTATTGATATAGCAAAGAGTATTGAAACCTCTGAATGTGATTCCAACATTTTACAAACTCAACCCTTGCCTTCAACTACTGGTGCATTGTCAACAAAGCCCACACACACAACTGATTTTGTAGCAAACAAACCCAAAGTTGCTTTTTCAAATTTCAGAAGTTTCAGAGGTACATCTTTTGGTTGTGGCAGAATTGTTTGTTTTAGGTGTGGTTCAAATTCCCATGTATCAAGTTTTAAAAATTGTCCAGCCACAGCACAAGAGTGCTGGAAATGCAAAAAAATTGCTCACTTTGGCAATGTTTGTAGAGGAGGCAAACGTCATCCCATTAGACTAGTTCAAGACTCTGATGTTGATACTGATGTTGTAGAAAACAAACTTGAAGAATTAATGTTAGCGGTAGATTGCATTGACATTAACAATGTACATTCTGGGGGGCGTGGCCAACCTACGAGGCAAGATGGTTGTGTAGTGCCTCGGCTCCGCCGATCACCTCCTCCCGACCACTTATCCTGCTAACTATCCTGTTTGTACGTGCTAAAATCTGCCTTCCTACACCTAGTGGATTCGGCCCCCGCTTTCCGGGACCCCGGCGCTGCCTCCTATCCGAAGCTGCGAGGTCCGCTGCACCGGGGCCTGGCGGAGGCGGTGCGACCAGGGAATGGAGTGATCCTGGACGCCGGCGCGGTGCGGAGGAGTGGGCGGCCGCGGCTCGCCGGAAGTTGCCTGAAGGCGGTGGGCGCTGGGACCAGAGTTTCGCTCCGTGGCAGTGAGAGGTCTGCCCTGCATCGGAGGACGGCGTTATCTCCCCCCCCCCTCCTTCCCTGGTGGTGGGGGCTCAGTGGTGGCATCGTTTCTGGCGGGGAGTGACTCGCCCTGCCCTGGGACATTCCTGCTGAGCTGTGTGGTCCTCTGGCCTGGGGGGCCTCCCGGAGGTCCCGAGTCCATCCGTAGGGGTGCCCCGGGCTGCCGCTGCAGCGGAGTCTTTCGCCCCGCATCTCTCCTGTTGCCCCGCCTATGGTACCGGCGGCGGACACTGCCCTGCTTGGACTGGGACGCCGGCGGACATCGTGCCTCGTTGACTAACCCTGGAGGTGCCTGGATATCCTTTTCTGAGGTGAGGGGAGCTGCGGAAGGGGACTGTGTGTTGACGCTCCCGGCAGTAGCGCACGAGTGACTGTGGCGCTCTCACTGATAGCGCCGTGCAGGGGAGATTGAAGACCCCTTGCCAACTACGCAGCGGGGGCCTGGGACTGGTTGCGCCCCGGGGACTCAACATATTGGCACGGTGTGACGGCCGGTTCGAGAGCGGGACTGGCGGGGCGAGGGTGTAGCGGTGTGGTGGCGGACGAGATCTGAGGGACGGGGCGCCACGTAGCCTGACCTGGACTTTCCCTTGCCGAGTGTGTGCTGTGGGTACCCCGCCTGCCCCTCGCTACCTCTGCACGTGGGAGGACGCCATATTGTCTCGCTTTACTCGGGGATCCTGCACTGGCCACTCTCCCTGAGGGAACGATTGCTGAGACTGTGCTGCCCCTGCGCCTGCCCTGACCCGCGCTCTGTGTGACACTGGCAGCCAGCTCCGCGATGTCCGGCGCCAAGGGAGCCAGAGCGTCCCAGCAAAGTAAACTCGACCGATACACGTGCGCAAGGGCCGATCAACCTGACAAGAGGGTGCCGGGAGACAATGCCCAGCATGGCGCGACACAGGACCCTGCCGAACCCACTATGAAGGACCTTCTGGCAGCCATTACCGGAGTCCGAACATCAGTAGACACTCTTTCCTCTGAAATGATGCTCATAAGGGCCGACCTTGCCAACTACCGGGAGAGGGTGCAACAGCTCGAGACTACTGCGGAGGGACTGGCGGGCAACACCTCGCAGCTACAGGCAGAGGTTGCTGAACTAAGGGCCTTCCGCAAATCTACCGAGGACAAACTTGACGATTATGAAGGGAGGATGAGACGCAATAACATACGCGTCCTCGGTGTGCCAGAAAAAATGGAGGGACATGCTGTGGATCTCTTCATTGAGAATCTGATCACGACTAAACTCCAGCCTAAGGGCCTCTCGAAACTCTTTGTTGTAGAAAGGGCACATAGGGTGCCTGGAGGTCGCCCGACGCCGGGGGCTCCACCCCGCCCAATCCTGGCCCGCCTGCTAAACTACTGAGACAGAGACACTATCCTCCAGGCCGCCAGGGTGGCCCCCCCGGTTCGCTTGGAGAATGCGCATGTCACCTTCTTCCCTGATTTCACCCGCGGTGTGCAGATGCGGCGGCGCACATTCCAAGAGGTCAAGAAGCAGCTAAGAGCTAGGGAGCTGAAGTACGCCATGCTTTTCCCCGCGAAGCTACGTGTGGAAGCGGACGGGAAGACCTATTTCTTCGAACATCCGGATGCCGTCTCTGACTGGCTGGAGGGTCGGGGGGACCCTCGGGGGACTGGCACCTCAGACGGCTGATATATATGAGTTGGCCGTACGGGACACCGCTCCAAGGGTGGTGGAGCCGCCGTCATCCGGTGTGGGTGATCTTACCGGGGGGGCTCCGCGGGGCGATCTATTGCAAGACAGAGCATGGTGCCCCGGAATGGTGTACCATTGCCCACTTGGACCATTTCGCATAATGGCTTAGATGTACAATCACTTGGGAGTGAGTATCGGGGACCTGCGATAGCCTCCCCCCACGTTCTTCCTGTAGCTGAGTTACACTTTAATATTTTCTTAATTGCTTTTTCTTGTGGGCGACAGGCACGCTGCATTTCTTGTTTTATGGGTAGTTTTAAGCCCGGGGTGCAGGGCAGCAGGGAGGGGGGGAGTTGGGAGGGACTGTTGGTTTTTTCGGTAGCTGTGTACTATCGTATGTTTGATGGCATAATGTTCAATTCTCTATTGCTGTTTCACTCCTCATCGACACGTAAATGGGTACGCAACGCAACAAAGAATTTAAAGTCTTAAGTTGGAACGTTAACGGGTTGGGGGACAAAATCAAGCGAGGGGTGGTTACCCAACACATTAAAAGACTGTCGCCAGATGTCGTCCTCCTCCAAGAAACGCACCTAATAGGTAGCAAGTGTGGAGCAATGTCCAGGTGGGGATACTCGATGGTGGCGCATGCTGGCTTCACGTCTAGCTCAAGGGGAGTGAGGATTATGCTAAAGAAATCATTCCCGCTATCGATCACACCCTCCTTTGTAGATGACCGTGGGCGATATGTGGGTGTCGCCGGCAGATGGGAGGGATATACCCTAACCTTTCTTTCTGTATACGTGCCCCCTGGGTTGCAATCAACGACATTCACTGACCTTAGTGCTCTGCTACTCACCCTGCCGATGGGGCAGCTTGTCATAGGCGGGGACTTCAACTCTGTCGTATCGGGTGAACTAGACAGGCACCCGCCGCGCCAATTGCCCCCAACGGCACACGCACTCTCAACTTTTTTGGAAGCTATGGGTCTGGTGGACCTATGGCGCACTTACCACCCGGACAAACGACAGCACACCTTCTACTCTAGCGCACACCACAGCCTCTCCCGATTGGATTACATGATTGCCCCTGCCTCACAAGCTACTCATGTTCATGAAATTCGGCATCTACCGAGGGGTATATCTGACCACTCCCCTCTATGGGCCCACGTCGTACTAGACCATACGCAAATAGGTTGTATCGCCCCCATCCATCCCTGGCACTTTAAGAACCCTAAGATACGTGGGGAGCTGATCAAAACCATAGACAGCTACTTTGCAGAAAATGAACGCTCGGTCGATTCCCCGCAAACGCTCTGGGAGGCGTTTAAAACTGTAATCCGAGGTCAAGCACTGTCCCTCATAGCCGGGGGAAAAAAGGAAAGACTGAAGGACATCTCTGACGCTGAACATCGGGTGCACCTGCTTGAACATGCAGTTAGCTCGAACCCGACGCCTGACGCGATCCATGAACTTAGGATCTGTCAGGACGACTACCGGGCCTTGGTTACCGATCGCGCCAGAACACTGGGGCAAGAAAAATTGGGCCGTATATATGACTGGGGAGAAAAGGCAGGGAAATTGATTGCCTGGCTCGATAGGAGAGAACGTGCTAGCCGCCTAGTCCCTGAACTCATGGGAGTGGAGGGAATCCCTGTTACAGACCCTCAAGAGATAGCCGCTCGCTTTGCGACCCACTACTCTACCATATACGCATCTGGTGCCCCTCACACTGTCGAAGACTCCCTTGACCTTCTAAGGGACATCTCCCTTCCTACCCTCTCAGAGACAGACCGCCAATTCCTAGACAGCTCCCTCTCCACTGAGGAAATCGCAATAGCGATCCGAGCTCTCCGTCCGGGTAAAGCTCTTGGCCCCAACGGTATCCCTATCGAGCTGTACAAGCTACGCCCTGATAAACTAGGTCACTATCTCAGGTCCATGTTCACCTCCAGCCTTGACAGGGGGCTACTGCCTCCGGACCAACGCTTGGCCACGATCGTTACCATACACAAGGAGGGGAAGCCCAAAACGGACTGCTCCTCATATCGGCCTATCTCCTTACTAAACGCTGAGCCCAAAATTCTAGCCAAAGTTCTCGCTAATAGACTGATTAAGGTTGTGGGGGACCTGGTCCATCCCGAGTAGTCGGGATTTATGCCACGGAGGAATACTGCCCTGAATTTGCGCAGAGTGCACGGGGTGCTGGGAAGGGCCCACACTATACGAGAGGACGCTATCATTGCTTCCTTAGATGCCACTATGGCATTCGACACCCTTGAATGGCCTTATCTATTTGCGGTGCTCACAAAGTTCGGCCTTGGTCCGGTATTTATCAGCTGGGTGAAACTCCTCTACGCCACGCCCATGGCGCAGGTAGTGGTGAACAACAAAAAATCTGCCCCCTTCGAACTCGGGCGAGGCACTCGTCAGGGTTGCCCCCTCTCTCCCCTTCTGTTCGCTATGTCCCTCGAACCCCTCGCTGCCTGGATCCGTAGTGATGTTGCCATTCGCGGACTACAATGGGCACCGGGATGGGAAGACAGGATATCTTTGTACGCGGATGACGTTCTTCTATACCTCGCCTCCCCTAAAAGATCCCTTACTGTCGAACTTGATATCCTTGACATCTTTGGGAGATACTCGGGCTTTCGGGTTAACTGGCAGAAATCGCTCATATATGTCCTCAGCGGTGACACACCGCAACTACCCCGAAACTGCCCCATATCAATAGCCTCCGAGGGCTTCAAATACCTCGGCATTTTTATCTCTAGGGATCAGACACTTCGATATGCGCGTAACTTAACCCCACCCCTGCAACGCCTCAAAAGCGACATTCAACACTGGCAAGCGCTCCCTATCTCCTTACTGGGTAGAGCGGCATTATTCAAAATGATGTCACTGCCGCGCTTCCTCTATGCATTGCAAAACGCCGCAGATCCCGTTCCTAACACATACTTCGGGGAGATAGAGAGCCTCCAGAGGACTCTCCTCTGGGGAGGCAGGTCTCGCATAGCACTATCGAAGCTCACGCTTGGCTGGTATGATGGCGGAATTGGACTGCCGGACATTAAAAGATACTATTGGGCAGCTACTCTAATCGCTATCAATCATGGCACCTATGGATCCCCCGATGACCCGGATTTCCGCATGGACCGCTGGCTCCTCCCCGGCGGGGGGTATGGTCGAGCGTTGTACTCCGCTCCCGGTAAGCTCCCCCTGACAGGACCTACCAAACACACGACTAAGATATGGCACACTGCTACACAGTCATTGGGTTGGGCCAATAGATTGACGCTTGCTACCCCGCTTTGGGATTCGCAAAAGCTAGGATACCTGGGAGATTCCAAGGGGTTTGACAAGTGGGACTTGATCGGTATCTCCACCATTGGAGACCTTTGGGACGCGGGGGGAATAAAACCGTTTGGTGCCCTGCAGACCCAATACTCACTTGCAGACACGGAGCGATTCCGATACCTCCAGGTCCGACACGCACTGAAGACCGCTCTGCCAAGGGATGTCCCACCACCTGCTAGCACCCCCCTGAAGGATAGACTCCTTGATGGATACCAGCCCGAGCGGGCCATATCTCTGACATACAAAAAGCTGATCAACAACATGCACGACCCCCTAACCCTACTGAGAGAACGATGGGCGGGGGATGGTATAGAATTAGATGACGAGGGGTGGCAGACAGCGATCTCGTCCCCTAAAACAATATCAGCAAGACTCTTTGCACAGAGCATATCTCACTGAGCCGCAACTGGTACACATGGGGAAACAAGCTGATGGGTCCTGCAGACGGGGGTGCACCCAACCGGGTATTTTTATGCACATCATATGGCACTGTGGGATAATTCAGAAGTACTGGCATAGGATACATTCGATTCTTAGTGAAGTCTTGGAGGTTGGGATCCGACCTGAGGCTCCCAGGTGTATCCTAAATATCTGGGAGCCCACGGACCTCAATGCCTACGCCATACAATGGGTCACGCTTGCCTGTATGATCACTAAACGTAATATTGCACAACATTGGGGGGCCCCGCATGCACCCAAAATCGCAGACTGGAAAAAGGACCTTGATTGGTGCATGCAACGTGAAAAATCTGTTTACATTGCGAGGGGATGCCCCCGGAAGTGGTCTAAGGTATGGACCCCCTGGAACATGTACCGAGGCGAGATTTGTGCCCCCCCCCCCCGACAGAGTGACCCGGATATTTCCCCCTCCCCGTGAGTCCAACGATAAAAGTATATTGTGTACTGATGACTCCTTGTGTATGCCACTGCCTATATTGTATCTCTGTGAACTTATGCCGTGTTGTCAAAGTTCTTATAATAAAAAGAGTTTAAAAAAAACAAAACAATGTACATTCTGAGAACACAATTTCAGATCCCTTGGTTCAGATTTTTATTGACAATATCAACATTCCGCTACTTATAGATTCTGGGGCGAGAATCACTATCATTTCTATTGACAAGTATAAACAAAGCTGGTCACATAAAGTATTATTGCCCCCTGATGTTGTCACTACAGCATTTGAAGGCAGCAGAATTGATTTAGCAGGATATTTCTGTGGCAACATCACATTTGAAACTAAAACCATTCATGGTGAGGTTTATGTTGCATACAAAGGTATTAATGTACTAGGGTGGTGGCATCAAGCAGAATTTGGAATGATCATCAAACCTGGTCATAAATATCCTGTTTCCCTTACCAATTCGGCATTATTTTCTGACAAAATTGGCTTAATTAAGAATTTTTGCCACACCATCAAGATTAAAAAAGGTGTACAACCTGTCAAGCATAGGCTACGCAATGTTCCTCATAGTGTTAGAAAGGAACTTTCTTTAATGTTAGACAACATGCAGAAAGATGGCATTATAGAGAAAGTGGATGCTACTCCGATCGTTTTGGCCCCAAGGAAAAATGGCGAACTTCGCTTATGCATTGACTTGCGCTCCATCAATAATGCAATTTGGGTAGAAAATTTTCCATTACCTCGCATTGAGGAGCTCATCACCGCTGTTGGCCAATCCAAATGGTTTTCCAAACTGCTCTTACGAGCTGCGTACCATCAGGTGGAACTGGACGTGTCTTCTAGGCAATTCACAGCCTTTGTTACACCTGATGGCACATTCCAGTTTCGTAGGATGCCATTTGGCTTGGTGTCAGCGCCCTCTGTGTTTCAAAAAGTTATGAGTAATCTGTTTAAGGATATTTCTAACGTAGTTGTGTTTCAAGACGATATTTTGGTGCACACTATTTCAAAAGAAGAACACAACGTTGTACTTGAAAAAGTACTGACTGTATTACAAAGCAATCATGTTACTGTCATGTTACTCCTCCAGCTACTAAGGTGCTTGAGCCACGACCGGAGGATTGCTGTTACCGATGCCCCAGCGGTCCTGAATCCTGCACGCCCCGTCTCCATTCCACCCGCCTTTGTGACCGGTGAATCATTTTCTTGATTTGTGGGTGCGAGTGACACAACCAGCGGACTGCCTTTTATGGCAGCCCCAGTGGTCCCGAGCCTGCACGCCTCTTATACCATTCACCTGCTTCTGTTTTTGAAACTGTGTCCCCCCCCTTTTTGTGACTTTGACTTTCCTTGCTCCTGTATCCTGATCCCGGCTTTGCATACACAGACTGTTTGAACCTTTGAATTTTGCTCTGCCCGCCATTTTGTTTCTGGCCATCATCGATTCCCAGGATCCTGACCCACCATCTTGTTTTCGACTTCTGTCCCTTCCCTTCGTGCAATCATGTAGGACTGTAGTCCCTTCTCCCTTTCCTCCTTTCTTCCCCTGACGATCCTTTATCATTTTTTTCCTCCCTCCTTTGAGTGTCTGAAGTGTTTTCTCTTTTCACCCAACTGCCTTTACTCACTCCCCCCCTTAGATCCCCTTCTTCCCCCACCTATTCTTTTACTCCTATTCCTGACCCCTTTCCCTCTCTGCCTCTTATGAGATGTCATTTACAGTATATTTTCTGTGAGAAAATGTTTATGTTTCGTGTTACTCGCGGTTTCTCTGTTTTCATTGACATCTTAGATGCCTTTTCTGATTGGTATCCCTCTCTCCTCCTTGTCCTTACCCTCTTCCCAAAGCCCTTCCTTTCTGCGCTCCCCCTCTTTCTTCTCCTGCCCTCGGGCTGTTCTATGCCGTCGCTTAAACCTATTCCTTTACCGTTACTCCTCTTGTTGCCTCTTTATTAGTCTTCTCATTGCTACCCACGGGTATTCCCAGATCCTTAACACATATTTCTGTTTCTTTTTTACATGTAATATTGTGTAATTGTTTTGTAACTTGGTCGTACTGATACTCTGTAAAGCGCTCTGATACCTCCGGGTCTAGCCAGCGCTATATAAAACTCTTTAAATAAATAAATAAAATAAATAAACTGTCAGAGAAGATAAATGCATCTTTTTAGTAAATGAGATTGAGTATTTAGGACATGTCCTTTCCAAAGATGGTGTTAAACCCAAACCCAGTATTGTGGATGGCATTGACAACGCTCCTCACCCAAGTGACAAAGATCAACTTCGTTCGTTCATTGGGCTTTGCAAATTCTATTCCAAGTTCATAAAGAACTTTGCAAATCTCACCGAATGTTTCAGAAGTCTTTTTTAAAAAAAATCTGATTTTATATGGACAGCTACTTGCCAAGACCATTTTCAGCGTATCAAAGAAAGTATTCTTTCTGCGCCTGCTCTTCAAGCATACGTGGAAGGGCGAGATACATTTGTTACTGTTGATGCCAGTTCTTATGGTATGGGTGCTGTGTTATCTCAAATGTCTGGCAATAATGAGCTCACAATTGGTTTTGCTTCTAGTCAGATGAAAGATGTGGAACTGAGATACTCAGTTATTGTAAAAGAATTGCTTGCTTGTGTATGGGGAATTGAGAAGTTTAAACCCTACTTGTGGGGGAGAAAATTTTGTTTGAGAACCAATCACAAGCCTTTAGTCGATATACTTTCTGACAACAAAATCAAAAAAGCTACCGCTAGGTTAGCCAGGTTATCCACCAAGCTCTTAGAAGAGGATATTGAAGAATGTATCATTGCTAGTATTGATTACACCGTAATATGCCCTGACATGGTAGAGTGGCATAAAGCACTAGAAAGTGATTCACTACTTAAACAAGCCATGGAATTTGTAGTGAAAGGATGGCCTAAAGAAAGATCTGTTGAACCTGATTTACAACCATTTTGTAAGGTTGCAAATGAGCTATCTCTTAAAGGCAATCTTTTAGTCAGAGAAGGCAAACTCATTCCTCCATATTTTTATCGACAAAGAATTCTAGAAACTGTACATTCAGGTCATTTGGGTATGACCGCCACCAAACGCAGAGTACGTAATGATTTTTGGTGGCCGTCTGTTGATCGAGATGTGGAAGCACTTGTTAATAATTGTACACAATGTTTACACAGTGACAAACATTTAGTTGAAAATTCCCCATCTCCCAAACCTTCAATTTCTCCCGACAGAGTGTGGCAAAAGGTCACAGTAGATTTTCTTGGACCATTTCATGTACTACCCAATTGTATGAAATATTTCATAGTTCTAATCGATCATTTATCCAAGTGGGTAGAGGTCAGAGGTGTTTCTGAGCCAAATACCAAATTTGACATTAGATTTCTGTAAGATGTATTCAGCAGAGAGGGCACACCTGAGGAACTACTTACAGATAATGGGGTTCAGTTTACTTCACAACTCATGCAAGATTTTTTGACAAAGATGGGCATCAAACATTTACGCACTCCTTTGTATTTTCCTCAGGCTAATGGCAAAGTTGAAAGATTCAACAGGGTGCTAGTTGAATGTATTCAGAGTGCGATTAAGGCCAAAGTAGATTGTGAATCTGCTATCAGAGATGTTGTATGGGCATATAGGACCACCCCTCACTCTGTTTCAGGTTGTATTCCTTTTGAATTGATGAGGGGGAGGAAAGTGGTATCTACGCTCAATCCGTTTTGGAAATTGAATTGCTTGGATAATAAATGTGATGTTGCAAAGAATTCTTTTATTGCTAAAAATCGTAGTGATGAAGCCAGTGTTAGGAGATGTAATAAACTCTCTGTGCCTGTTTCCAAGAAAGAAGTCAAATTTGTTGTTGGTGACCTGGTACGTGTCAAGGATCCTTTGTTGCTACAAAAAGGTAAATCTAAATTCAGAAATCCTGCACGTGTAGTCATAATCAAAGGTAACAGTGCAAAATTAGAGAATGGTCAATGGTAGAATTTTGGTCGTTTGGCCAGAATCAATCCTGTTTATAATCCAGTTGTAAATATTGATCAAAGGTCTCCTGAGGTCAGAAGGAGTTCAAGAACTAGGAGGATTCCTAGTAGATATGTTCAGTAAACATTTTGTTCACAATTTTTGTTAAATGTGTAATTTTCCTTTTTTCTTTAAAAGGAGGGAGATGTGTGGTGTCTGTGCATCATTTCTCAGTGCACTTATTTTACATATAAGTGTTGGAATGTTTATTTGTGCTTGTCAAAGTATTCTATGTAATACATGTTTGGAATGTTTGGGTTAGAGGCTGGAATTGCTTCTTAATCAGTTGGAGCAGCCACCTTGAGCACTTTTCACTGGATATTTGTATATCCTGTTATCTACAATAAATCTACTCAAACTGTGAAGACTCCTTGTTCATTTGGATTGCTGTGCAGCTTTATTGAAGAGAACACACTTCATGACCTACCGAGAAACACTAACCAACCTACCCAAATACATTCCCTTAGAAACTAGAACTACCTTTGGCCACTTGGGCAGAGAGCCATCTCAACACTTTACAAATCCCTCGAACTCCATGCCCCAGACCACCTGGGGCCCCTCAGGGAATGATGAGAAGACAGTGTGGGTCCTTTGGATGAAAGCAACTGACGGGATGCAAAGATGGTCCAAGAGAGCTTGTCATCTCCTCCCGCCTTCGCTTTATAGCATGGAAGTACCTACACATGACCTACACCACCCCGGCATCGTGCAGCGAAGGAAAGGTGTGCAGATGCCTCTTGGCCCAGATGCCCTGATACAGATTGTGGCTTCTATCTCATAGTCTGGGACTGCCCCACTATCGCCTACTACTGGGTAACAATTTTTTCCACTTTGTCTAAGATAATTGGATACCCGATTGACTGCTCCTTGCACATTGCTTTACTACGGATCCTCAAAGCTGTAGGTGGCCTCAGGGAGAAAGCATATTAGTGGGTATTGGGGTAACTATGGAAAAACAGGTCATTGCTAAGAATTGGAAGTTCACCCGGAGATACCCCTTCGGGGGCGATTCCGGTGCTTTATAAATTCCATCAACATCATCATCACCCAGGCTCCATCGCAAATTGTTTGAGAGCAGCAGTGGACTGGTGTCCCAAACTAGAAGTACCAAGCACAGGGTTGCCCGATCAAGCATGAGAAGATTTGGGGAAGATTGTGGGCATGCTATAATATAATGGTGCCATGGGGGGCATGTTCCCAGTTCTGCTTACATAGCCAAAAGACTGCTCAATGTGGCATGAGCCCAAAACAAAGACTGCCGCAAGCTCTTCTTAAATTAGTGAAGTCTCTAAGAGCTGCTTTTCCTTCATCTGTTCAAGCGACTTCAGAAGCACGAGACACGATTCAAACGCTGCGCATTAACTACCACACCTGATTCCTTTTTACATGTATGAGAAAAAAGGCCAAAAGAAATAAACATTCCCTGACAAAACTTATATTTTACAAACAACAACATTCACAATTCGTAAATACTCACCTGTCTGTATAAAGTACTTGCAAATAATAAGATCTGTTTTAAAATATCCTCAACAATTCCTCATAATAAACAGAGCACAGAAACCCCAATGTTAATACCCTTTCTTCCATACAAACTCAGAAATTGGGTTGAACCAACATACTCATCTCATACCCTAAAACAATTCATTAAAAAAATCATGAGTAAAATTTGAATATACTTATCTGGTCAGAAGCAGTAAACACAAGAGGGAGAAGATGGAATGTTGCTGGGCTTTGTGGACTGAATGTTCTGTTTTACTTTATGAGTCACACAGTGTTCTTTTGTCAGAACTTTGAAGTAGTTGCTGCTTGGAGGTGGTGAATAAAGAGTTGCACATAATACAAGCCTCCTGTCTTGCCATAAAATCTGCTGCTTTTTATCTCAATCTGGGCACATACACTACCTGTAAATCAAAGTTCTGCATTCAATGTACCTCGCTATTCTAGGTGTAGCTCACCCTAAACTATCATGCCAGGCATGTGTGTAAGTCTACGGAGAATAGATTGTAGAGACCTGTTCTGCACGAGTTCAGATAACATAACATGTGTATTTGTAAAGCATACTGTTATGCAGGAAGAACCACACAAGATGTCAGTAATGGTAAGTATTGTGGTTTATTACGGCAACACAGCAATGGCAGACCCCAGCACTTGGTCGGTACAACAGCCCGCAGCAACCGTTTCCACCAACTGCCTCCCCAGCCCATTCAAAGCCCCAATATTCCATTGTATTATAGCCTGTGAGACCTTGAGGCATCCTCAAACTCTTGTGGTGCGGGGAGCACGAACCAGCATGACACATCCCCTTTCCTTCAACAATAAAACAAAGAGCTGAAAACAAAAGAAGGGAGACGCAGAAGAAGGAAAAACAAAAATATTAAAAAACAACTGAAAAAATAAAAGAGAATCAACTGGTCAAAAGACACGGTCAGATCTTGATACGATAAATATTACAAAAACTCGTAAAGCCACATAGACCTTCAAATACATCGGAGGTCTACAAATCCTCCCAACACAAGAAGTGGTAATCGTTTCACAATTGTCAAGAGTAGTGCCTCTTCCATCCAGACTCATAGGGGCGACAAGTTTACCTGTCCCAGCAGAAGCACACCTCCCTTGACCAAGATGATCGAAATCCTCATCATCCATAAAGAGATAGTCGCCACACTCTCTCTCCTCTTCTCTTCTCTTTCACACAGTCCGCCTCTCTGATATTGGGCAACTATGTGCTGATTCCTACGTTCACTATTCTCCAAAATGACATAAAAATCAAAAGCACGCACAACTTTGTATGGACCTTTAAACTTAGACAAGCCCCTAACAATATGACCAGACTTGATCTTGACCCAATCACCAACCCTCACAGCACTCTTAGAGACCACATCAACCCTCAACTCAGAGTTGCAAGAAACATTATTCAATACCCACTCCTTTAACCAAGCAGGGACTAACTTACTCCCCGGAGATCTACCTCTCATGATCTCAAAGGATGACTTGGATGTAGCCTCTTGAGTAGTGGTGCGATAAGCCCAGACCAGATCCAGGACAGCCCTATTGATATCTATACCAGTAGAAACCGCCATTTGTATAACCCCCTTCACCATTCTGTTGGCTCTCTCAACAATACCATTGCCTTGGGGATTATACAAAGTGGTGCGATGATGGATGATACCATGTTTTTTGAGAAATGTTTCCATGTCCAAGAGCCCCCTCCTCCTGGAAAATCTTGGTGAGACATACTATAGTAGATATAGTGGTAATTTCTCGTAGAAAATGCACCGTAAGTCACCTGGAAAACACCTCCACCACAACCAACGCAAACCTGCAGTTCTTATCCACCTCCGACATGGGACCAATGAAGTCAGTGCAGACACTATGCCAAGGTTTACCAGGATCGGCGATGTGACTCAAGAGTGCTTGTTTACTGACTTTGAGTCTCTTCTCATTCTCCCTGCATATCTGGCAGATGACAACCCAACCGAGATTTGACCATCCATTCCTGACCACCAAAACTGAGTTTTGACTCTGCGCTGAGTCAATATTTGTCCGAGATGACCTTCATGGGCCATGCCAATGATTCTGTTTCTTAACCCAACAGGTGGAACAAACCTGTCCCCTCACAAGTAGATAACCTGTCCAAAACTTACAGAAAGGGGCATGCGGATGTGGAAACACAACTCTCTCTCACCAAGGTTAACCGGGCGCATCACTTCAATGAGGGTAAAATCTTTAGTCATCTCTTCGTTCCACTCATCCAAGCAGAATGCACCTGACCCCTCACACACCACATCCTCAAAAGACGCAACTAGATCTTCACATGTGTTAGAGAAACTATTCTGTCATCAACCAGAGAACTGTCTAGCGCCAATCTGGATAGACAGTCCGCTTGTTTATTTTTCCACCCTGGAATGTATTCAAGAGAGTACCAATATTCCTGCAGTCTAGCTGCCAACCTGGCTAAACGAGCTGATCCTTTACACGCACCACCAGGGAAAGGATAGCCAGCAGTGGTTTATGATCTGAGCCCAATGAAAATTCAGTGCCCCATACAAATGTGCGAAAATATTCGACATCCCAACCAGCAGCCAAAGCCTGTCTCTCAACTAAAGTGTAGTTCCTCGCAGAGTTGGATAGAATCCTTGAAGCAAAAGTCACAACATGATTCAGAGATAATATTGCACCCAGACCCGTTGCACTTGCATCCACTGTGATTAAATATTGTAACTTGATGTCAAAAGGAGACAAGATTCCAGTATCACAAATATCTCTCTTGATGGCCTCAAAACATTCCTGTTGCTCCAAACTCCAAACAAAACTCCTAGCCTTCCGTAAAGGAACCTTGAGCCTTTTAGTCTTGGAGGCAAAACACTTGACAAACTTTGCATAGTATTCAATTAGGCCCATAAAACACCTTAGTTGGTCTTTGTCAATGAGTCTTGGTGCCAGTTCAATGGCCTTGAGAAGACACAATTTGGGTTTGACACCTTCAGAGGACACTGTGTAACCTAAATACCCCACACTCTCAGAGAGAATGTAAATGTAAATTGTAAATTGATACTTGTATAGCGCACAACTCACCCGCAAGGGACTCAAGGCGCTTGTACGAATACCGCTGTGGAACCCATCCTGGCTTTCCCTGTGAGGCGTCCACTCCTGGGCACCCCCAAGGTGGAGGCCAGGCATCCTTAGCGTTGTGGGGGCCGTTGTGGAGATTTAGCAAGCTATTGCCCAGAGTTGCAGAGTGGGACTCCATGATTGGAATAGGCACCGAGGCGAGAATTATCAGGTCCATGGAATTTTTGAGCCCAAGACCCGCCGAGGCGGGGAATTGAACCCTGGTCCCGGGCTAGACCTCTGCATCAGGGTCTGCCGCTCTAATCATTGAGCCACACTTCTCCACTAAAAGAAAAGAGCACTTCTCCTTGCGCAAGGTGATGCCCATCCCTGCAATCCTTTTCGGAGCTTGCTTCAATACAGCATTGTGTTCTTGGACAGTTGCACCAAAGGTTAAAATGTCATCCTGGAAAAACAGATTGTTAGACATATCCTTGAAAATATCATACGCTGGAAAACGCTGGCCGCAGAAGAAAGACCAAATCTCATACGTGCAAAATGGAATGTTCCTTCCGAAGTAATGAAAGAAGTGAGGGACATAGAGTCCGGGTGGTGCTTGATTTGGTGATACGCACTCTTGAGGTCAAGTTTTGAGAAAAATGTTCCGCCTTTCAATAATATCACTAGGTCATTGTTGTTTGGCAACGGGTAGGTATCGGCAATGATGTTCTGATTAAGTGACCTCAAGTACATGCAAAATCTAAGGCGACCATCACCCTTGCGCTTGATCACCACAGGGGAAACCCAGTCTGAGGCCTCCACCAGTTCAATGATCCCCTTTCTTGACATATCGTGGAACAATTCTTTTACCCCATCTCTAACTATAACAGGAACACTCTTGAGCTTGTGTTGTACCGGTATAGCTCCCTTCTTCAGAAAAATCTTATGGACATAGCCTTTAAGAGGACCCAATTTTTCATTGAAAACATTGTTATGAGAATTCAAAATGTCTTCCATGGATTCATCTTCTACAATCATGACTTGTGTGGGAGCTCTGGGATCGATCTTAATGTGAAGATCGTACTGACGTACCCATCCTAAAATTGCAGGTCCACTTTTTGCAACATAAACTTTACCATGTATGGACTTCCCTTCAAACTCAATAAAGGATTCCATAAACCCTACAATGTCAATAGTTTCACCTTGATAAATTGCAGGTGTGATGTCGCTGGGTTTGAGACTGGTGTCCCTCCACAAGCGTGTAAAAATAGATTTTGGAACAATGGTGTACTTAGACCCTGTGTCAACAATAAGTGACACCTCTTTGCCATTAACCTTAAAAACTGCTTTAGGTCTGTTAAAACTGCGAAAATCATTCTGCACATCGACAGGCATTTCATCATTAACACACAAGATTTTGTCAGGGGTCTCAACCTGCTGAACAGTCTCCTCAGCTACCCATGCACCCTTGCCCCTCTTGGCAATCCTACACATTTTAGCGAAATGTCCAATACGCCCGCACCGCAAGCTCTCCTTGTTCTGAGCAAAACAAAACTTGGACTCAGGCCCATGACTGAAACTGCCACAACGGTTGCTACACTTACTCGGGGCAGAAGCGAGTGCAACCCTACCCCTTTGGCTAGGGTGTCTTACACTAGACTGAGCACTAAATTGGAAAAACCTGCTAACAGCACCCACTTCAGAAAACCTCCCCTTTGTTCAACCTTCTTTAGTTCCTTTATGCACAGGTTGGACTGTTCAACTACCTTGGCTATCCTGATTGCACCTGTTAAGCTGGGATATTTAGCCACCCACAAACTCACCTGAATCTTCTTGTTCGCACATTGGACAATGAGCTGTTCTCTAATAATTTCATCTATCATTGCACCAAAGTTACACCTCATGGATAATTCACGAGGTCTTGAGACAAGCTTGTCAATGCTCTCGTCCATTTTCTGGTGTTGGGTATAAAACTTGTATCTAGACATAACTAAATTTTCCTCCTTGGCGTAGGGCAACTTTAATCTGCGCCTCGCTTCTAAATACACATCTCGAATAATTACTCCATTCTCACCAACAGCTTGCGGTAAATACCTAAAGCTTTTTTCCTTGAAGTTTTAAATCCCCCCCCATCCAATCCTTCTAAATAATTGTCAAACATCAAGACCCAATCATCCCAGGGCCTGGGTGTAGTACCTGGCTGCATTAGAAAAAAGGGGCGTGGTATGACAGATACCTCTGCTGATACCACAGGTAAGGGTACAGAGGGTATAGGACAAGTACTATCCCCAGATGCCTCCATAATAAGCTGCTACTGTGATCCTGCTTATTAAGTATACAAATAACAACTTAAAATGAGCCTACTGCACCAAAAAAGCACTGTGAAGATATGCACATTACCATTACCAAAATAAGTACTTAACATGGGTAAAGTACATCAATAATTTTGACACGCCAAGAACAATTTACAACAGGTGAGCGTGTCACCGAAGAAGTCAGTAAGATGAGTACAATAAAAGAATAAATCAGCACTCAAAGCACAATACAACAGGTGTGCGAATCACCGAAGAAGTTAGTGAGCGCACACTGAATTCAACACCAGTTGTGCGTGTCTCTGAAGAAACCAGTGAACGCACTATGGAACATTCTTACCAGGTGTGCGTATCACCTAAACTTGTCAGGAAGCAACCTCCACCGGAAAGAAAACAGCGTAATGTTGAAGACACCATGCAAGGAAACTCCGGCTGAATAGCTGGTGATATCCTTATTCCTTCCGGTCTCCACCTAACACAAAATAGTGAGATGAACAGCCGAATGCAGGGTGTAATACGTGTGGGTGAGCAGCACTGGGAATGATGTCCAAACTCACAACCGGAACAATAAATGAAGCACTGAAGAGAAACTCCCCCACCAGCTGCCACTGCCAACTGAGAAAATGCTTTGATTGCGAGAGTACTCTACTCCTGCAAGCTAACTCCACAACTTGAAGATGTCAGATCTTCAAGTTCGTCGCAGGGTACGCCCCACTCACCATCCAACTGCCGTTACAGCTGGAGAACAGTTTCCACGCCGGCTGTGTACACTGAACAGCCAGCACCACAGTCGACCAGACAACTACGTTGGTGCCGAGAGACACTCGGATCACACGGGGTTCGTCCGTTCTCCAATACTGCATATAAGCGATGGCCACTGTTGTGTTGTGGGCCTTAGGCCCACATGTTAAGGAATGACTGACGCAGACACGGTGCTCTGGTCAATCAACCGGCCCGAGCACGTGCACTCGGGCCCTTTTATTAGCCGGGTCACATCACTCGTGACACTGATGGTGAATGGGTGTGATTTGTGTGTGTGTCCACTCCTATGGGGGAGTGGCTACTAAATCAGTGCCTGTCGAGACACTAGAACGTGTCTCGCAGGACACAACATTCTTCCAAAATTTAATGAAAAACAAAAGCTCATTAGTCCAACCTGCAAAGATAAAACAACAACAAAATATGCACCACAGGTTCCATCAGCTTCTCGGGTCAGGCATCCGAAAGCCAGCAGACAGGGACTGGTGACTCCGACTGTAGCAGGACGATCTCGGCGGGCACTCATCATTTAATCCGAGTGGCTCAGGACATGAACGCTTGCTTGGAGACGTCAGCTGCGCATTGGGAATGTGCCGGTGTAAGCATGTCCTTTAATCCCAGGTAGCTTCCTTTCGCTGACATTGAGGATGGTATGTGGTGGATAACAACAGTTTATTGATTGGGTGCGTCAGGATCATGGTGGGAGTCCAGGATGACAGTTCACTGGATTATTTCCAGATCGCCTGAAGTCTCTATGAGGCTGTCTTGCTGTGTCCGGTGACCTGTCGGTGGGGCAATGTCTCTTCCAGCTCTCCCGCCTGGGGAGGCCCTTCGTCGGGCTTGCCACGGGACTACTGGTAGGCTGCGATGGGGCTGTGTGTGTTCCAGCTGGGGAAAGCTGCAAACCACTGAGGAGTCAGTAGCCAGTCGCTCGCACAAACCTCAAGGGTGTATGGGTCTTGGTCAGGACATGCTCTCTCTTCCGCAGTTCAGGTTAGCTGGTAGCCTCCGAGTTTTCTTGTTGGCTAGTTTGGCAATATTGTAGGACTCCACTCCCTGTGTATTCAAGATGATGTCGATAGACACACTTGATGATGACTGGTGTGGTAGCGTTGCCAGTCGTGTGGTGAATCGGGATGACGGCAGGTGACGACTTGCCTTGATGGAAGCAGGCATCTGTTCTGGAGTCGATCACCTGAGGCAGGGAGTGGCCAGGTACCTCCATGTTCCCTGGGGAGGCACTTGCATTCATGTACTTGTGCTTCTTGGGCTGTTGGGACTTTGATGACGGAGGAGTGATGAACACGCTGAGGAACGTAAAGCTTGAGACTCGGTTCGCGCAGGCTGTGCGGCTTACTCTCGGACTCCCGCTGTGCGGCTGCCAGTTCCTTCTCGGGTTATCATCCTTTTCCCTTGCTGTCACTGTGTCAGGACTCACTCCTGTTGTAGTTTGGGTTCTCTTCATCGTCCGGCCCTGCCACTGACGACTTCCACTTCCGACCTCAGCTGGTTGTCCGATTCTTGGTGCAGACCCTCCGGTCACACTTCCACATATCTTGATGAGTGCAGTGTCATGCACATGGCACTGATGACGTAGCTGCCATTGGGCCTGGACGACAGGTGGCGATGATCAACTAGGAGAGGAGTTTTCTGGGTGTTCGTTGTAGCCACATGATTGCCTCTTCTAGATCTTCTCTTTCACCTCTGGCAGTTGCGACCAGGGGCAGGGATGCTGTTCGACTCCAACTGCCGACACTCTGGGCTGGACGGTCTCACTGTGAAGCGACGGGAGCAACGCGGTTTGCGCTGGCTGCGGCTTACATGTGGTTCTCCCTTGGTGCTGTCGCCAGGGCCGTCGGTCCGCCTTGGTGGCTGTCTGGTGTCTTTGGAGGTGTTCTTGGCTTGTGGTGCTACGAGTCCTCGTGCTTCTCCTCTTGTTGTCTTTGATGCACCTGCGTTTGTCCAGCTCGTCTAGGTGACACGATTTCCACTCTTCTTCTTCTTCGGGTGCAATGACATGCACCATGTTCTGACAAGGCCAACCGGGCCGTTGAACTTTAATGGTCTCCAGACCACTCAGGCGAACCTTCAGTCGCTCTTCTCAGCTGCATGGCGAGCAGCCACTCATCTTGGGTGCTCCTTCTTCAGGCAGCTTCTCAACGCTCCTACTCCGAGTGTTCCCTCTCCAGGGAATGGCTTCCATGGGCAGTGGCGATGTGTCCAAAGACTCTTACTCCGGGTGTTCCCTCTCCAGGGAATGGCTTCCCCAGGCAGTGGTGAGCTGTTCACTCGTAGCTTGCGACTCTCCTCTCATCAGCCTTGGGTTACTGACGACTCCAGCGTGAGGGAGGACACTGTGCTGCGTTTGGCCTCTTCCGGGCTTCGTTGCTGTGGAGATGTAGGGGATCTTCCTGCTGATTCCAGCAGTGCTTCTTTCCTTTAGAGAGATCTCTTGTCCTCCTGGGTATTCGTGCTTCTGGGCGCATGTATCACGCACTGCGGACTGCGCACACTGCGTCTTTCCTGGGGCGCCCTCTTCCCGCACCTGTTGTGCCTGCATTCCCTCCTTGCGGTGGTGCTCGTTCACCGCCAGGGGCGTGTGACGCTCCTCTCACATGTGGTGGCGGTGGGCCGCCGCTGGTGGCGCACTCTCTGTACCAGTCTTTCTTGCACTTTTAGCGGGGAGGGCTCCCTTGAGCATGTGCTTGATCAGCAAACATTGCTAAGGACGGTCCTTGCTGCTTGGGTTTTAGCTCCACGTTTCTCTATCACCTCCCTATGGGGTTTGTCAGTTTCTTCCTGTGGTTTGCCGAGAGGTGGCAGTCCGTACTGCCTTGTGCTGGTGTGCTTCCCCTTGCCACTTGCCACTTGTCTGGTCAGAAGTAACTTTGAACTCTATTGGTGCTCTTGCATTGTCTCAGCACGTTACCTTTCCTTTTTTTTGTTGTTTCGGAAATGCACCCCTTGGTGGGCTAGTGCTCCCACTGGCACCTTGCAGACCTGTGCCCTTGTCCGCAATAACGGGCATTCGCTCCTGGGGGCCTGTGCGGCCTACGATGCACATGGGTGTGTGTGTGCTGGCTGACCGGCTGTGGATGGCTGCTAGGGTTTTGCGTGGGCAGCGTGCATGGTATTCCCTGTGGCTTGCCGTCTAGCAGGGGTTCTTTGCTGTGGGGTGTTTTTAGGTGTAGGTTCCCACCATCATCTGCCACACCTCTACACTTGTCCAGTAGGTGGCCTTGCAGCCACTCCTCTCTCTCTGTCCTTCCTTCCTCACCTGCTGAGTTCAGCTGCAGCAGGTAGTCCGGCTGGCAGTCGGTGTGCACTGCAGCGTGCTTCTTGCGGAGCCGTTGTGCCGCCTGGGTAAGGGTATGCAGGGATGCAGCGGGCTATTTCTTGTTGCGGGGGGCAGAGCTGGCCTGAATTCCCAATGTGCCCTTTGTTTCTTTGGGGCCCCCTCGCTATGCCATCACTTGATCGGCGCCGGTGCATCGCATTGAGCTCCTTTACTTTTCATCGGGCATAGTACCTCTGATACACCACTAGGTGGGAGTGTTGCTTTGCTTTTCAATGGCCTCGGCAACTTCCCAAACGCTACGGGCCTCGTGCAGTTTCTGTTTCGGGCCGAGAACCAGGCCTGTGTCCTTGTCCCCGGCAGTGCAACGGGCCCATCATGGTCTGCCCCCGGACTCCCAGCAGTCACTCTGTCTCTCCACCTCTTTGGCGTAGGTCTGTCTATGACTGCAGCCGCCCAGGACACCCACACGCAGCCGGATTCCGCAGAAGAGCTTCCACCTTCACCGCGGTGAGTGTCTGTACTTCCTTCGTGTTTCTTTATGGTCATGGGGGCTGAGCAGTTGCATCCGATGCCTTTCAGTGTTGTGGGGAGGGGGCTGCCACACCGCATTTCCCGACGGCGCTGGCCGCATGGAGACACATTATTTTTATTTTTGGGTTTCGCTTATACCCCCGGGGCTCGTCACTTGCCCCGCAGGCTATCGGGTGCGGTCGGTGCCTCCACGCAGGAGGTGCCCTCCACACAGGCAGCACTCTTCCCCCTTTTCCAATCTGCTGGCTGCTGCACGTATGGGCACAGCCCTCTCGTTGCCAAATGTTGTGTTGTGGGCCTTAGGCCCACATTTTAAGGAATGACTGACGCAGACACGGTGGCTCTGGTTAATCAACTGGCCAGAGCACGTGCACTCGTGCCCTTTTATTAGCCGGGTCACGTCACTCGTGACACCGGTGGTGAATGGGTGTGAGGTGTGTGTGTGTCCACTCCCATGGGGGAGTGGCTACTAAATCAGTGCCTGTCGAGACACTAGAACGTGTCTCGCAGGACACAACAGCCACCACTGACAGAACACCGGCCAAGATCGTCGCCAAATTGTTATGAAGGAAGAACCACACAAGATGTCGGTGCTGGTAAGTATTGTGGTTTATTACAGAAATGCAGCAATGGCGGACCCCAGCACTTGGCGGGTACAACAGCCTGCAGCAACCGCTTCCACCAACTGCCTCCCCAGCCCATTCAAAGCCTGACATTCCATTGTATTGTAGCCTACGAGACCTCGAGGCGCGAGGCGTCCTCGAGCTCTCGTGGTGCAGGGAGTACGAGCCAGCATGACACATACGTTCACCCGTAGGAATTTTGGCGCTGAATAACAGATGTTTCTTGTTACTCATCTCAATGGTACTCATTATATCGACCTCAGATAGATGAAAAGCTGAGTGGACCCGCCGGGATTGGCACCTGTGACCGGAAGGTGAACAGAGGCCCCTGCAGTGGAGGCATTAGTCCACTGAGCCACCAGGACTGGCATGAAAGTGTTTCTGAATATTAGCTCTCGTTGTTGTGCATAACAGTGGGAGTATGATACTTGCCTGTGCTTTCTGTGAATCAGATTATTAGACAGTTGCTCCTCTGCAAATACTGCACTGAAAGAACCTTTTTTTTAAGCAAGCACGTGCAGCATGCCTTACTGGTTCCTAGTTTTGCCTGGGAATCATTGAACTGAAGGCATCAAGACGGTTTTCCCAGATGAACTAGAACTTTGAGGAATAAATTAAGGAGTTTTTATGGGGCTGACTTAAATTCTATATTTGACCGCCTTTTACAACTTGCTTAGTCTTTATGAACATTAACAATATGAACTCAAAGCCTCCACAGCCCATCTATTTCCATATTATGTGACTTGCACAGGCTTCATGTACTGATCCTCCAATATTCTAAGAGTATCCTGACATTTGACACAGATTTCCTACTTAAGTGTCGTTTGGCAGAACTAAATGGAGATGGGGGCGTGGCTTCGGAGCCGTTGGAGATGGCTGCTGTTTTCGGGAGCTCCGCGGCAACGTAGACGACAAGGATTCTCCGGGCTTCTTTTTTTATATGTCGGACCTCGCAAACCGGCATTTCAGCCGTCGGAACATCTTTGCTACCGCTGTAGAGGTATGCGGAGCGTTTACATGATGCTAAGTTGATTTTTTCTCCTCAAATGCAGTCTGTCAGAGCTGCGGCCGCCATTTTGTTTTTGATTTTCTTTTCTTGATGCTTCCTTCGCCCTGCTGCCACTGTTCCTGACACTTACAGTCTTCAAGTTTTCTGCTACTACCAATGTTTGCGCAAAGGTTTTTCATCACCTCTTTTTGGCATTTTTCTTGAAACTTCGCATTATTTCATGCGGTGTTCATTACAGTTTCTTTCTCCTGCTTTGCTGGCGTATTTGTATTTTTACTCTTCGTAAATACTTTTTGCTGACCCCTCTTGTATTGAAAGTCACGGTTATTCAGAACCTTATTTCCCTTGTGACTTTCTCTGTCTTTTTAAAGGGAATTTTGCCTCCTTTCCTTCATGGCAATGCCTCGTGGCACTCGTAAAGGGGCGCAACAAGCTAGCAACCCTTCATTGGCTGATACTAATCCTTTCAATGTCTTACGTGACACTATGGATGAAGTACCCATTGAGTCCTCTGAGTCTAAAGGTTCGACCACTTCAGGCACTCGTCCCAAGCAGACTTCCAAACTGACAGCGGCTTCCACATCAGGCAAAAGGGGGAAAGTTAATCCTCCTTCCCCTACTAACCCACCATCTTCAGTCTCTATGAAGCTTCTCCTTGATGAAATCCGCGCTTTGAAACCTTATATGGAAGAAACCAATTTGCATTTACAAAGTCTTGAAGACAATTGGTCTCACACTGTTCAAAGGTTTGTGGTCCTTGAACAGAGAGTTGACGCAGTACATGACTCCATGAATCAAGTCCCCATTTTACATAAGGAGATTGGTCACCTCAAGCAACAGGTTGAAAATTTGAAAACCGCAGTAGACGCAATAACCTACGCATTTATGGTTTGGTTGAAGGTCTTGAAGGTTCTAATCCAATTTCATTTTTTCAATCATTTTTACCATCTCTTCTTGGACTTCCTGAAACTCCTCCTTTAAATATTCAGCGCGCTCATCGCCTTTGTCGGATCTCTAACTCTTCATCCTCTTTAGTAAAACCTAGAGGAATTATTTTATATTTTCTGGAGTATACTGACTTACTCAAGGTGCTTCAAGCTGCCAAGCAAAGAGGAAAGATTTCATGGCATGGTTCCAATCTCTTTTTCACTCAGGACTATGCCAAGGTGACTGCAGATCGTCGGAAAAAGTTCCTGGAGATGAGACCTACACTTCGAAGTCTCAATGCTAGATATGGTCATTTCCACCCATGCCTTTTTAAGGTGACTTATAACAATAAGACAACATCTTATGAAGATCCAGCTGTACTTCAACAATTTTTGAATACCTGTCGTCATGATTCTATGGATGTATCTAGATCGTAATTGTTTTAATCTCTTCATAGTGGCTACTTGATGTCTGTTCTGTTGTATTTTGGCATTGATGTTATATGATGTTAACATATTTGTTTTGTCTTTCTCTCATTAGATATGGATATATGGTCCCCTGTATGTTATCTCCTTCATTCTTCCTGGATGGCGTCCTCCTTGACATTGTTGTTCTGCGGTATCCCGTTCGGCGTCCCCTCTCCCCTGTGTGGTTCCACCACCCTCATCTTTTTTGTCTTCTTGTGGTATGTCTTTTGCTATTATGTTCTCATTTTTACATCAATGGTTTCTTTTGCCTTGTTTCCCTATCTTTGTCTTGTTCCTTTCTTTTGCTTTTCTTAGCTTCTTCTTCCCTCTTTGTTTATCTACTTTTCTCTATGCTTCCACTCCTTGTTCTTTTCCTTCTCTTTATCTGTCTCCCCTTATTCATTTAATTCGATTTATTTTCTGGCTCTCTTTTTCATCCTATTATCTCAATTCCTTCCTCCTTTCTCAGTTTCATATGTTTCTTTATTTTTTAAATTCCTTGTCTTCAAAATATAATTTGTTTATGGCAGTTTTTCAGTTATGTATATGGTTATGTGACTTATTTCTCTTTACATATATTGATAATTCTTAGGCCTGCAATGTTTTGTTTTTCTTTCTTTTACAAATGTACCAGTTGTTGTTTACTCTTTCATTACTCACACATTCGTATTTTCTCTGAATTTAAATCTTAACTCCTATCCTTAGATGTCTTTCAATATTTTATCTTGGAATGTTAAAGGTCTTGGTTCGCCCATTAAGCGTCAAAGAGTGCTGTCTCATATAGCAAATTTAAAAGGGGATATTGCGTTATTACAAGAAATTCATGTTAAAGATGCTGAAATTTCTAAATTGCGTCGTCATTGGGTTGGTCATGTTTTTGCCTCTCCTGGTTCTGGGAAACGTAATGGTGTTGCTATTTTATGTCATAAGCGTTTGGATGTTCAACTTGTTAAGCAAGATAATGATTCAGAGGGTAGGTGGGTAGCAATCTCTTTGTTGATTTATAAAATTCCTCTAACTATTTTTAATATTTATGCTCCCACTGTTCAAGATAAGCTCTTTTGGCCCCATATTCTATCCCTGCTCATGCAACATACTGATGATTACCTTATTTTGGGTGGTGATTGTAATATGGTTATGGACCCATTTTTGGATAGAAGATCTGATTCTCGGTTCTCTCCCTCTCCTATGCATTCTCTATTTACTTCCACTATCTCTCAAAGAGCACTTGCAGACTCTTGGAGGCTTTGTCACCCTACTCTTAGAGAATACACCTTCTACTCACCCCCTCACTCTTCCCAGTCCCGGTTAGACTATCTTTTTATTTCCAAAGCCCTTATTCAACACATCACTCACTCTGACATAGGTTCTATTTTAATTTCTGACCATGCTCCAGTTTCTTTAACTCTAGATTTGATCCCTCCCGTGAAAGGCACTAGGAGATGGAGGTTTAATAATTCTCTTTTATTGGACCCTAAGTTTACTCAAGCCTTTCTTGAATTTGCCTCTTCATTTTTTGATGATAATGATTCTTCCCAATTAACCCCTTCTCTCATTTGGGATACCTTTAAAGCTGCTTCTAGAGACTTCATTATTACTTTTGTTGCCCAGAAACGGAGCACAACCTCTCAGTCTATTCATTTACTTAACACTCAGATAAAAAAGTTAGAGCATTCCTTCTATCTCTCTAAAAAACAATCTGACCTGGACAATCTTATTAAGGCTAAACTCTCCTTTAACAAACTTTCTACTGACTCTGCCAATGTATTTTTACTTAAGTCTAGTGCTAAATATTACAGCGCACAAAATAAAGCTGGTAATCTTTTAGCTAAGTACCTCAAAGTTAAGAAAGAACGTACTAAAATTGACTCTATTGTTACTTCCTCTAATGTTATGGTTCATAAAGATGAAGATATTTTAGCTGAATTCACGGATTTTTATCAAAAATTATATACTCCTGAATCCTCACCTTTATTGTCTGACATCACTCGCTATTTGTCTTCCATCCCTTCACCTTCCTCTTCAGATGTTGATTTTTCCCCATTAGAGGCTGATATAACGCATAAAGATATTCTGGAGGCTATTCAAGTTCTTAAAAGAGGTAAGGCCCCTGGCCCAGATGGGTTTACCATAGAGTTCTATTCCCATTTTCCCTCCCTACTTCTTCCTAGAATTTATCAATTATTTTCCTTTTTTATTACAACACAGAAATCTGATGGCTCTTTTCAAGAAGCTCTAATTTGTCTCCTTCCTAAAGATAACAAAGATCACACTCTATGTAAAAATTATAGGCCAATCTCCTTAATTAATCTAGATTATAAAATTTTTGCAAAAATTCTTGCGCTTTGTTTGGAAAAACTTCTTCCACAATTAATTAGTAGAGAGCAATGTGGTTTTATCAAAGGCCGTCATCTTTCTGATAATACCTGTCTCTTTTTTAATGTCTTAAGTAAATCTCATTCTCATAAGGCTTCATTGGCAGCGGTTGCATTGGACGCTGAGAAAGCTTTTGACAGAGTCAACTGGCAATTTATCTTTTCTTCTCTTTCTTGGTTCGGTTTAGGTCCTAAATTCCTCTCATATGTCTCACTACTCTATTCTTTTCCTAGGTCTTTTATTTTAGCTAATGGTCTTGTTTCTTCCTCTTTTCCTCTTCTTCGGGGTGTCCGACAAGGTTGTCCGCTCTCTCCGCTCCTATTTATTTTGGCATTAGAACCCTTTCTAACAAAACTTCGTATGAATGATGACATTTCTGGCTTTCCCTATGGTGATAAACATCTAAAGATCTCTGCTTATGCAGACGACATTCTTCTATTTATCTCAAATCCCCAAACTTCTCTCCCAAAATTTTTATTAGAGGTCTCGGAATATGCATTAGTATCAGGTTATAAACTTAATGTAGATAAATGTGAAATCCTACCTCTAAATAAATTCTGTTTTCATGCTGACTTTTTATCTTCCTCCTTTCATTGGAGTCCAACTAAAATCAAATACCTCAGTCTCTGGTTCACACCTTCTATTAAGGATATTGTAGCATTAAATCTAAAAAAATTACTATCATCCCTCACTGTCTCTACAAACAGATGGCATCCTCTGTTCTTATCCTGGTGGGGTAGATTGGATTCTATCAAAATGATGTCAGTTCCAATTGTCTTATTTTTCTTGTCTAATCTTCCAGTTAATATTCCTAAATCTTATTACAAAAGTATTTCTTCCATATTATCAACATTTTTATGGCAAAACAAACCAGCCAGAATGTATTTTTCCAAACTTAAATCTTCTAAACATTTAGGTGGTGTTAATTTATCTGACTTCTTCTCGTATCACACTTCTTTTTTCCTTACTCATTCTACGTCTTTCTTTTCTGATCATATACCTGACCCCTTCTCTCAGCCTTTGTGGGTAGAGGTTGAATCCTCCTTTTTTCATCCTTTTACGTTTGAGGAGTTTGTTTCCTTGGCACATGCTCCAAAGAGGTTTTCTCTTCCCATCCTTCAAAACATTCGCAAAACCTTTCGTCCTATTCTTTTGCATAATTTAGATGATCGTTCCCGCTTTTTACAATCTCCTATTTGGTATAATCACCTTATCAAAATTAAGAATAGATCTGTTTTTTGGAATGATTGGTTAAATCTTGGTCTTAAATGGACTCATCAGCTTTTTCAAGATGGATCTTTTATTCCCTTTTCTGTTCTTCAAACTCGCTTCTCTCTCCCCCTATCTTTTTATTCCAAATATACATTATTGAGGACGGCGGCTCAAAATGCCTATGATACTCTTGCTTGTGCCTCCGTACAATATAATTCTTCTCCCATTCCCTTAACATTCTTACACTCTTCCCCCTCCGCCTCTCAAATTTATAAAAAATTGAGAGATACGTCTGCCCATCGAGAGAAGTCTGCTGTGGAATGCGCTTGGGAATCAGATCTAGATGATTCTTTTTCTATTTCTACCTGGGATAACATTTGGATCAAAATAAGGAAGTCTTCTAGAGCAGAGAATACCACTCAAACTTTATTTTTTATATATAATAGACTTTTAATTACCCCATCCAAATAACATAAAATTGACTCTTCTATCCCGTCTATCTGCTGGTCCTGTTCGGCCTTGGTAGCCGATCTTAAACATATGTTGTTTACTTGTCCCGCTGTTCATCTTTTCTGGGGTAAAGTATGGCAACAAATTAATACCATTTTCTCTTCCAATTTCCCCTTTTCTCTTTCACATATCTTTCTTGGTAGTATTTCACAAGTATGGTCCTCCTCTAATATTAACACCTCCATTGTTGATCTCCTTATAGCTGTCGCATTTCAACAAATCACGAAAGCGTGGAAGGATACCTCAAATATTTCCTTTCAAGCCTGGTGGTATGGGGTTTGCTATAATCATAGACTAGACAGGGCTTATGTTCATCCCATTACCCTTGCTATTAAACGGGAATTATTATGGTTACCCATTACTACCTTTCTGAATATGTCCACCCAATCCCTTCCATTACATAATCCTTGCAATGAAGAAGTCTCCAAACCTCCCTGAAATTGTTATTATTACTGAATGTTGATTATCATTTCTGTTCTGCCTCATGTTGAATTATTAATTCTTTAATAGTGAAATTCTTTTGTTTAAACTGCTATTTTTTACTATATATGGTTGTAATATGTTCCTGGTAACATCCCTCCCTTTCTTTATCTTTTCGTCTCCTCTTTTCTATCTCTTTTTTGCTTTTATGAAGTTTTTTGCAATTTATTCCTTTTACAAAGTATATGTTATTATTGCTTTGAGCCTATTTGTTCTTTAATAAAATCTATTTTTAAACTTAAGAACTAAATGGAGATTATGGAACCCAGCTAGGAAAAATATAACTCTGGCCTTCGGTGCTGTATGCCTTGGGCTGGAAACTTTGAAAATATCCTTTGTGTAAATTGCCATAGCTGGTATTGCCACACTGACCTCTTACTGTGCTGAGAGAAATAGGCAGCAAGCATACGGATGAAGCCGCATTGTAAAATGCATAGGTTTCACTTCAATTTTCCTTTAAGCTGTCTAAACAGAGGATTGAAAATAGTAGTTAATTTACAGTTTATACCAAACCATATAAAAATGTGCATCTAAAAGGCCAGTTCAACAATTAACATAATTTAACATATACATTAATCTAAAAGCTATTTGATTTACTAAGCTCCTTATAACAAACACGCTCTTTACTCATAAACGGATATAAAACAAGAAAAATAATTTATCATATAATTTATGTAAAGAACAATTAATAAATTTTCTGAGCATCTGGATTACAATTTGTTCTATACATTTGATCAGACCTGTTATCTTATTGTGCCTTTCTCCAAGACTACAAAAGTTGTAAATGTATTGTAGCTTAGCTACGACAGAGAAATATGTTGAATTAGTATATGGTCAATTGTCTCACCTTCTAGAGAACACATCCTACATTTCAAATCATTACAGTGCTTTAACCTCCATATTCAAGTTCCCGGGAGCATGTTCACATAGCTTAGCCTAAACCGTGGAAAAGATGTTTGAGTCTCAAATTCTTGGTGTAAGTATACAGCCATACCAGGCTCTGTGTATGCCTCACAATGCATAGAATAAGATGTATTTTATTTAAGTGTAGGAAGCTGGATTACTTGGTAAGGCAAATTCTCCCAGCACCATGCCAAACTAGCTCCTATTTCGGCAAACATTGTTTCTCTAAGACCGCCCTGTCTACCTTTTAGCAACGAAGGACCGAGACGAAAGGCTACTTTAGAGAATGCTCGTTAGGGATTGATAGAGTGCAGGTCACCAGCTCGGGTTAAACACACACATACCTAAATACTCACCTGGGGCCAAACATTCACACAAATGAGCTAGCAAACCCCGCTGATATCAATTTTTGAGTTCACCTGCAATTTAATTTCACCTTTATCAAGTCTTACCAATTTGATCTCCTTAATATTTACTTTCTCGATGAATCAGGTTTCTGAGATAGTTTAAGGTAGAAAATGACATTTAACTTGAAATAACCACAAACTCAAAAAGTTTTAAGAACTTTATCTAAATCAATAATTTTGTGAGTCAGAATCAATTACAGCTTAAACACATTCTTTCAAGAGGCAAATTAAAGTCAAATAAAACAAAGTAATAATATTGATCAATGAAGACGGTACCTGAAAAAGGAAATGAGAGAGCAGGTACAATGACAGTTTTCGCAGAATTATATTTACCTAGTGGTGATAGATGAACCCAGCTCTTTGAAGATAAGCCAGATAGAATCTGCCAAGGCAGGATGCAGACAGAGGATTGGACAGATTCGGATCTGGGAAGGTGACCTCTTCTAAGTGCAACGCCAGCGTCGCACCCCTCTCTAATACTACTCTCCTCGGGTGTCCCTCTTCCGAAATCCCCTTCTAGATGATTATATTAGCATTCAGTATCTCAATTTCTTGAGCAGAGTTTCTGGCAGCAGCAGGGTCTGAGACAGCGTCTCGGACAGTCTGTAGCAGCATACGCATTGGGTCGGTGACGAGTCGGAATGGCGGCTCTGACAAGTCTGACAAATTTTCTAGTTAACTTACCTCAATTATACTATTCTGTATTCGTGTACCTCCCCCAAAATCGCAATTTTTGTGTTTTCCCCTACTCTGATTGGTCAGGGCGAGGAGGTGAGTTCATCACACCATATTAAAAGTAATAATTTTACTGTGGACTATTGTTCTATGTTTCCGCCCCTTAATTTACTTTCCCATAGCTTTATTCCCACCCGCATTTCACATTATGATTAAGGGTGGGCGTAGTGGGCGTAGTGGGGCTACGTGAAGCAGCACGTAGTGTGCCCAAATCTACGCACACTACGTGCTTCGCGTAGCCCCACTACGCGCCACCCGCCTCCCGCCCGCCCTCCTTTTAAATCAAACCCCCGCATTTACAATAAATACAAAATTTAGAAACTTACCATGAAGCGCGGCGTCTCCGGGGCTCCCTCTTCCATTCCCAACTTCTTCTGACAAATGCGCATGCAAGAGGGAGCCCCGGAGACGCCGCGTTTCAGGTAAGTTTCTTTAATTTTGTATTTATTGTAAATGCGGGGGTTTGATTTAAAAGGAGGGCGGGCGGGAGGCGGGTGGCAGCGGCAGGCAGCTACGCTTCGCCCTGGGTGTGCGTAGCGCTAGCCTGCTTCGCCTACTTTGAAAACTGCGAAGCAGGCAGCGCTACGTACACTACGTGGGCGAAGCGCAGTGTTTCGCCCAGGGTTAATTATGATCATTACAAGTTATACATTTTATTCAAAATTGTTGCATTCGTCCGGTTCAGGGGTTTACTTTCCCAGGCGTCTTCGCCTAATGTGGCCTTGGCTGTGATTCAAGTGTGTCGTCCCAGTTTCCGGCAAGTTTCTATGCGCATCCGCGCGGGTCATGTGAGGTAGGAATTTCACCCTCCGAGGCCCAGACGTGAACTAATAATAAAGTCAGAAAAAGACACGTTAGAATGTGACAAACAATGATTTCACTGTATACCACTTATTTCTACTCTATCCCCATTTACTTTTTTTATTCTTTTGCATTAGTGTTTAACAGAACTTACGAGTTTAGTTCAAGCAGTAGCATATGCGTTAACATGTGAGTTTCAAGCGGCCATATTTAGTGCTATTGCGCAGCTGTAAAGTTTTCCCACCAAGCGACATAATACGTCATACTACGCGGCCATTTTGAAGGCACTCGGGTTACTTGTTAGTAATACACATAGGAAAGCTTCCCCTGGATACTGTATGTTGTGTATAATGCAATGTTAGTATTTAGGAAACGTGTTGGTTACGTGGTTACATGTTATTTGAGAGGATTGCATACAAGCAAGTTTCTTTAATACGAACCCTTGCTCCATCAATCCCCTCTCTGATGGCATTTAATGCCATCACTAATTTCTACTAAATCAGATGCCAACTTTATCACATCTCAATTTCTTCTTCAACCTTTTCATTCCTTTCTTGTTCCCCCTTACACTGTAATCCTCTCATTCTTTTGTAATAGTCTCCTTTTAATTCTTCTAGTTGTATTTCCTTGAATTTTCTTTTCTTACCTCTTTCATTCAATTCATATTTCTTTCTCCCTTTGCAACATTTATGGCAGAACTTTATTGCTAATACTAATAGTGTTATTCTCATTATGGGCAGTATTATAGGGCCTAGAATACCATTACCTATGTTAGAAAACCAACTACCTAAACTAGAAATGCTATTTGTCAACTTCGTCCAAACATTTTCAACTTCCAGTGGTTTCAACTCTTCTTCTAATGTCGTAATATTTGTAATGTATTTCCCAATTTCAAAGCTTTTATCTGGAGTATATGTGCAACAATGTTGCGCTTTCAATAATATACAGACTCCACCCTCTTTTGCCAATAGTATGTCAATAGCAAGTCGATTTTGCATAACCATAGATCTAACCGCAACTAATTTAGTGTTGATCATTAAGAATCCTCAAGCATGTCAGCAGATAACCGATCAACTACTTTAGATAACTGACAAATCTTCCGTGAATTTAGAAGAACTCCCACTGAAGGTATCAATGCTCCAAAAATGTCACCTACTATTTCTGAAAAACTAGCTCTTTTTACACGTGTTAGTTAATTATTGCCTTCATTGCTTCCAGTGATTCTTTTTACATGACAAACTTTAGGGAATACTATTCCAAAATAGCAACTCCCATACCAGTGGTCAGGCAGCCTAAAATAGGCTTTATTGCCACACACATAATAGATTCCAGGAAATACTGGATCCGTTCCTCCTTTTAGTCCCCATGCCCCAATTACAAAGAAATTATGTTCACATTCACTGGAACCAATAAACACATTGTTATATTCAGTCTTGAACCTATGAAGACAGATTTTCCTTTCTTTTCAAGATCTTAAGACATTGCAGCATGAGTCTTGCCATTTGCATAATGCTCTTCCTCCTCAGCCCATTTAGGTATCGGAGGTTTAGGCTCAGCAGCTCTCTTTTGAAAATCCTGTCTCCTTGCCTCAACTAAATTCAAAAATATTTTATCTTCTTCAGTCAATTTACAAGTTAAACTGTGCTTGTGTGCTTCAGCGATATCTATTGCTTTCATTGTTAGAAAATATTCACCCATAAATTATGAGTCTCTCGTACTAAGGACAGTGTTCATGCTTTTTCGCATAGGAACCTCAGAAAAGATCACATCTACATTAGAATAATAAAACTGCAATTTCCCTGTTCTATAGAATAAACTTGCTAAAGAGCTACACGAAATACCATATGTCAATGGTAAATGATGATATGTTACTCCTTCTGCTACAGATGCAGGTTATTTCATACATACATAACAATCACTAAGCTCCATGGATTCTACATATTGTACTAACAAGTTGGTAAAAACATTCAGGTCTGTATCATTGTTATTAACAGTGTGATGTAAATCTAACTAATCTGGTGCTTCTAATTCTACTTTGTCTCCTTTGATGGTATCTACCTTTCCATGTGTATTAGTGCTATTTTGTACTTTTGTAACCATCAAATAAGGAATGGCCACGGGTAGTACTAACCATATTACGAGTACTAAAATTATACTACCTCTACATATTCTACAACATTTTACACAATTCGGTTTTCCAGCAGCTCTAATGTCAGCCATTTATCAATTGGGATAAGAAGATTTCTCTTCTTTACTTTAGTATTTAATTTCATGACAGAATATAAAGGGAAATTCTTTTCAGGTTGGTCTCACTTCTTCATCAATTGGTAAGCTTTCATCATCTTCTCCAACTATTTCAAAAATGTTGAAATCTTCAAGAATAACATATGCCCATTCGGGACCCTTGCATTTGTTATTTATTATTTTCAATCTTGGACTTCTTCATTTTGGGACTTCAGTTGACGGTCCAGATTGACTGGATACTTCGTCTACTTGTTCTGGTTCCTCTATTATGGGTTTAAGCCGGTACTTCACTCTCTTGTTAGCACTAGGCCAATTATCGCCTCTCCTGATTCTTTTAGCTTGCACTGCGATTTCACTTTCTTCGAATGTTCTTTTATTTTCACTAAGTTGTGGCACAACTTGTTTATTTTCGTTTTCCGAATCCCTCTCTACCTTACATAGTCCAGGGCTTTTTATTTTGATGTCTCCTGCCTGGATGTGTTCTTCTTCCCTAATCTGACCCTGTTCAGGTTCAGTTTTAATTGGCTTTTCTTCTTCTTTTACCTGAACCTGTTTGACTTTGCCTGTCTGGTCCTGCTCAGGCATTTCTGTTTCTTGATTTTCTTCTGCCTGAACGTTTTTTCTAAGACCTATCTGTCCCTCCTCAGACACCAGGGCTGTAACTTCAACTTTGTCTTTTCTTATCTGGTCCTGCTCAGGTTCCCTAACAATCGTGGTTTCACTTACCTGAGCGTGTTCTACTGTTCCTAACTGGTCCTCGCTCTTTTCCTGACTAGCTAATCTAGTTTGGTTCCTGGTCCTTACAATTTCTTCAGGTATTTCAACTATTGGGATTCAATCATCTTGACTGGTGCTTGGTTGTTCCTGCTCAGTTACTTCAGGATTTATTATTCGTGATCCTTCAGCTGTACAACCTTCAGCCCCTTCACCTGCTTGAGTCTGTTGAGGTTCTTCTTTGTCTGGTGCTGGTAGTCTTTTAGTATGGCTTGCATGAATCAAATTAGGCAAACCTGTACACTTTACTGCTGTTGTTGTAACCAATATAACCTGATGTGGTTTTTCCCACCTTGGTGCTAGGCACGATTCTCGAGTATGATTCTTCAGTACATCACAGTCACCGGGATTCAGATCATGCGCTTGGTTCGGCTGCCTGGGGACTGCGTCTTCTCCAACCTGGTGAGATATAGAACGCACTTGGTCAGCCAACTCTTTGCAATACTCCAGTACCAAATCATCAGTTATATTTAATGGCTTGTGTCCTGGTATACATGCCTGCCTCATTGTTTTTCCCATGATTATTTCATGGGGACTCAATCCGGTCATCTTTTCTGGAATACTTCTAAGTCCCATCAGAACAAGAGGTAAAGCATCAGGCCAATCCAGTGGAGTGGATGCGCGCACCTTTCCCAGCCTTGACTTAATTGTGCCATTCAATTGTTCTACCACTCCAGATGCCTCTGGGCGGTGTGCACAGTGCAGCTTTTGTTCATTTTTTAATGTTTCGCAAATTAATCAAATTATTTCATTATTAAAATGAGACCCTCGGTCTGATTCAATAGTTACTGGAAAACCGAAACACGGTATGAACTCTCTTAATAAGAGTTTGGCCACTGTCAAGCTGTCATTTCTTCTGGTGGGGTATGCCTCCACCCACTTTGAAAATAGACAAACAATGACAAGTATATATTTTAATCCTTGACAAACAGGCAACTGAATGAAATCAATTTGAAGTCTTATAAAGGGACCTTCAGCTTTTCCAATTTTTCCTGTATAGACTATTGTTTTCTTGCCGGGATTCATTTGCTGACATGTCAAGCATCTTTGGCAAAGGCTCTTTACAATGTTCCTGAACCTTGGATTAAACCAATCCCGTCTAAAGAGTCTAATCATTGCATCTCTGCCTATGTGGGTGTCTCCATGATACATCCTAGCCATGGGTGCAAGCATACAGCCTGGCAATACAGGTCTGTCATCTAAGTAAACCCATACACCAGCTTCTGCCCTTCTCTGACAACCAATTTTCTCCCACTCTTGTCTTTCTTTTGTCTCTGCTTCATCTTGGAGTTCTCTTATCTCTCTCCATGTTTGTAATCCTGACAATAGCATAAGTTGGCAGCTGATTCCACAATTTTAAACTTTCCTGTTTACTGCCATTTGAAATTTTGCGCAGTGTTGTGCAACCTGGTCAGCATATGGATTACCTGCAGTCACACGGCCATTTCCTGACTTGTGTGCGGCACATTTTACCACTGCCACCTCTTTTGGTAATTGTAGTGCTTCAAGCAACTCTTTTACAAAATTTCCGTTTTTAATGGGAGACCCTGAAGAAGTCAGAAAGTCTCGCTGCATCCAGAGCTGGCCAAAGTCATGCACAACCCCGTAACCATACTGACTATCAGTGTATATGGTTACTCTCCAATTTTTCCCATTTTTGCAGGCTTTAATTAAAGCTATCAATTCGGCTACTTGTGCAGACTTGACTCCTGGTAAATAGGATGCTTCGACTATTCCAGCCAATGTACATACGGCATAAGCAGCACTCAACCCTCCCTCCTCATGGCGCATACATGAGCCATCTACAAAAAGCCCATGCTCAGCATCTCTCAAAGGCTCATCCTGTATGTCTGGTCGGAGTTTGGTACTGAGTTCTGTCACATCAAGACATTCGTGTTCAGCTTCATCTTTCACTTCCTCATTGCATGTGTCTGGCAACAAGCTAGCTGGGTTAAGAATGGTACATCTGATTATTGTCACATTTTCTGCTCCCAATAGGATCCTTTCATATTTGGTTAATCTGCTTGGAGTGAGATACTGAGTTCGAGTTCTTGTTAGCAGAATTTCAACTGCATGAGGGACATATACCTTAACAGGATGTCCCATTACAATTGACTCACTTTGTTGTATACTTACACACGTTGCAGCCACAGCTTTTAAGCATCCTGGCAAAGCAGATACTACAGGATCTAAGGTAGCAGAAAAGTATGCCACTGGACGTCATATTAGACCATGCCTCTGTGTTAAAACTGAGAGGGCACAGTTATCTCTCTCACAACAGAACAATGCAAATTCTTTCAAATTATTTGGCATACCTAGAGCAGGTGCTTCACATAAACAATTTTGCAATTTTAAAAAAGATTGCATGCTCAGATCATCCCACTCTACTGGTTCTTTTGCTCGTTTCTTTGTCATTTGTCTCAAGGATTTTGCCAGTAGAGAAAACCCTACAATCCATTGCCTGCAATATCCCACAACACCAAGAAACATTCTTATTTTTTTTTGTGACTGTGGTAGCTTCATTTGCTTTATTATTTTTATTCTCTCAGTGGTCACTCTTCTTAATCCTCGTTCTATTTGGTGTCCCAAATACTTACTTTGTTTCTGCAGAATTGCAATTTTTCAGGGGACACTTTATGTCCGGCTTTTGCTAGATGGTTTAAGAAGACAATGAAATCAGTTACACAACACTTCTTGTTTTAGACGCGACCAATAGGTCATCAATATACTGCACCAAGACTGATTCCCGAGGTAGCACCAATGTCTCAAGGCCTTTTTTCAAAATTTGGTTAAAAATTGAAGGACTTTCTGTGTACCCTTGAGGAACGCGATTCCAAACATAGATACGATCCTCAAATTTAAAGGAAAATAAAAACTGGCTATCAGGATGTAGTGGGATAGAGAAAAAAGCATGGCATAAATAAATTACAGTAAACCATCTTGCAGTCCATGGTATTTGGTAAAAAATCACCACAGGGTTGGGTACTATAGGGCAACATGGCACAACAATCTTGTTTATTTTTCTTAAATCTTGAACTACCCTATATTTTCCGTTTGGTTTCTTAATGCCAATTATAGGTGAATTACAGGGACTACTCATGATCTCCTTTAAGATGCCCTGTTCGACCATTCGATCAATTTCTGCTGTAACACCAGCCTTTACTTCGGGACTCATCTTGTATTGTCGAGTATTTGGATAGACTGCACCTTCTTTCACAGTCACTTTTACAGGGTCTACGTCTGTCATTAACCCAACTTCTTTTCCTGTAAAATCCCATACTTCAGGATTCACTGTTGTTTTGACCTCATCACGTAAGTCGTCTTTGGTCATCACTGAATATAATTCATCTACCCCTGTTCCTTGTTTGGCAAACATGATTTTATATATTCCATCTTCATCAGGAGTCTGAATAGCAACACCGTCCGGTGTGCAAAATATGGTGCAATTCATTTTGCACAACAAGTCCCTTCCCAATAGATTTACAGGACTAGAATCGCACACTACAAATTTGTGCAATTCTTTAAAATTTCCAATACACACTTCCATTGGTTTTGTAATAGGGGTCCTAATCTGTTTATTAGAAACATTCACTACTTGGATTGCTTCTCCCGAGAGGGGTAGGTTTGGGATGTCTGCTGTTCTCACAGTAGAATGGCTAGCACCAGTGTCCAACAAAAAGGTAATGTAATTTCCTTCTACCTTTCCATCAATGTACGGACCTGACTGATCTACCGGTAAGGATGCGCCAAGTACGCACTCCTCTTTCTCCCCTCTCAGGCACCGTCATTGATCTTGATCTCCAAAATAATTATCCTGCAAAAGAAACTGCGATGTTACAAAATTTTTCTTTTACCACTTCCTTCTTGGAATCCTGTGTCCACACTGTACTTGGCTTGACTCACAACATTTGGCAAAGGGGCAGGTGGCAATTGACTCTGTGGGTTTACAACCTGCTGGGGCCATTTGGGCCATTATTATTTTGTATGCTCTTACACTCGTTCTTCCAATTCCCCAATTTTCCGCACCCATGACAGGGAAACCTTTTCTTATCTTCTTCTCTACTTAACCGCCCTTTCGGTTTACCCCCATTATTTTCCCCCTGACCTTGCCCCCTTCCTGCATTTCCTGCCTAATTTTGTAACTGGAGTTCTTGCTGTTCTGCTAATTTCACTTGAGCCCACATCACTTTTTCTTCTAAATTCTTTCGTCTATTGTCAATCTCATCTCCACAATATTTTGCATTTTTTGTAAATCTTGTCTATTGGCTTTGCTTGCCAGCACAAATTATGCTGCTTAATCATTTCAGATATTTCTTTTCGTAACCCTGACACAAATCGATACACAAAATACATCATGTTGTTATCCCCAATACTCTCAAATCCACTATATTGTTTAAATACCTGTAGGAGGCGCTCATAATACGCATGTACAGACTCATCTTTTTCCTATGTTGTTCTATCTATTTTCATCCAATCTGTTTCCTTTGGGGGAATTTTACCTTTTAAGAAAGTTATTACTTGGTTATATTTCTTCATAACCTCCTCTGATGGAGCTCCTGTTTTCTCATTTCTCGGGTATTCATCATTAGGCCAATCAACTGTAATTTTACATTCAGTCCACAAATCAGCAGGCACCACTATATCAAAGAGACCATCTAAATCTTTCAACAAAACTTTCGATACTTTCACAAAACTTTCAACTTGCCTATACCATTCCACTGGTTTTTCTCTCAACTTCGGAAAATCATTTGTAAATGATAATATATATTTTTTCGGGTCCATGGGACATGTACATATCCCCCTCCTGGAACCTCTCTCATTGGGTACAACCTTTCTGCCTTCTCTGTTTCTTTCACTAAATATTCAGATGTTACCCGATTTGCCTGGGCTTCCTCCTTTTTCGAACTTACACCTGTCTAAGTTTTCCATTGCTGCAATATCGTCATTAATTCTTTAACCTGTAATTTTCTTCCTGACTCATTCATATTTTCTAAATCCTTATCAGAAAATTCTGCTCTATAAGGTTTTTGCAATACTTTGGATCGGCCTATTTCTATTCCCATTTCAGAGGCCAAATTTACCAATTTTTCATGAAATGTTTTTGTGTTTCGGGTTATGGTTCTGCAAATTCTTTCTCATTATAGGTATTTAACCTATCTAGTCCTACATTCCCAGCTATTATTTCTTCTAATTCAACTTGAATATGTCTAATATTTTCGGTGGTGAATTTGGTTTCTCTATTTCTTGTGCCCATCTTTCTATTTCTTCTGGGGTTACAATTGTGGCATTTTTCGATCCGGTAGCTGTCTCGATTCGTACCTCTTTTGAGCAACCTGGTGTGACTCTTCTGGGTGTGTCATTTATTTGCCCTCTTATTGGTAAGTCCATTAATGAAATTACAGTTTTGCAATCACTAGCTTGGTCATCAACTACTATCTTCTCTTTTCTTGGCTCAATAATGGGTGTAGTCATGACAGGTGTTTTAGGACAATTTGATTTATCCCCGTATAGTGGGACTACAGGACCTATAGTCACTGGTATAGTTAAAGTTTCGGGATGTGCGTTTAACTGCGTTATCTTCTGCATTAATTCATCTCTATTTTATTTATTGCTTCTCTTTCTTTTTCCTGAAGTACCCTTTCCATTGTTCTCTCATGTACTATTTGTGGCACTAAGGGTGTATCTAGAATCGGAGCACTCGGGGTAGTCCTATTAGGTCTTTCTTGGCGGAGGATTTTTCATTAAAATATCTTCTAAATAATCATCTTTTGATTCCCCGCAACCAGTTAATGTTAAATGCTTTTTCTTTTCTGTGCACTTGCCTCCCCAGTCTATTCCTCTGTCACCAATACAGGATATAACACTTTAGTTAACATGGCCTGTCTCCACTGTTTCATCTGTTTATCTCGAGTTTCACGTGGAAATTTTGGATAACATCTGCTCAAATTTCTGTCACTCTTAGGTCTATCTCGCTTAAATGCCTCAGTTTCCCATTCTTCTAGTGCTTCATACTGAGTTAATCTGGGTCTTGGTTCTAATTCATTCATTCTAGTGCGTAAGTTATGTGAAATTCTTCCATTAAATGTTTCGTACTCTGGGAACGCCAGTATTCCCTCATCTTTTGTATATTCTACCCAATTTTCTATCCATACACAAGTATGATAACCTCTTTCTACCATCATATAGGATGCAGGAGTTTTTGGAGGAGGAATGAGAATTCCCTCTCTAGTCTTAATGGGTTTATCCTTTTTAAAATATTTCTTAATTCTCTGCATAAATGACATTTTTCTTTTCTCTCCATACATTTTGTGTGATCTTTCTTTTATGTACTGTTCGTAGGCAAAACTTAAATACCTTCTGTCTGGGCGATTCCCTATTAAAGTAGGATCGTGTCTCCACATGCAAGACCCACTATCAATTATTATTATGGCTTCTATTTTCAACTAATCAAATGTTCGCTTTTACTTTAACAATTGACCAATACCAGCACGGCTTCTTTTCCTTCTCACCAATCAGTTTCTGTTTTGCTATGCGTTTAGCCAATACTAGCGCAGCTCTCAGTGACGTCAGTATCACTCCTCACTACTGACCCCTCCTTTACAATTCTTCACGACAGTCACACGCCCGCTGTTTCAACCAATCCCAGCGAGACCTTCTGTAACGTCAGTGCAGCACCCTCAACTGACCCCTCCTTTACAAGGTAAGAAGAAAATGTATTTCTTTCATGAATTTACATGCAATTTTCATTAATCAACAACATAGAAACATTCCCTACTGTGTCTGATCCTCTATTTTCAAATAATAGTCAACCTTTTTACTGCGAGCAATCTTTTTCTGCTTACTCTTCACACACTACGAGTAAAACCCTTCCACTTACTCTTCACACACTACCAGTAAAACTTTTCGCTCACTCTTCACACAAGCATCAGAGAACCTGCTACTCCTTCAGTATTACCCTTTCTAGGTGATATAAGACCAAAGTTTCACCAGCGGACTCCTCTGCTACCAATTACTCTTATTTTTATACGAAAGAAAATAATCCCTAAATCAGTGCTTCTAGCCCAGCGTAACTTTCAGCACTTTCCTGATTCAGACAAGTAACCTCACTGTGGTATGGCTTCCATTCGTCACCCACTATTCAATATTCCCAGGAATTTCCAGACGACATGAAACAATACATAACATTTAAAAAATAGTGGTTGTTAATGCATAAATCAAATAATTCAATCCACAATATTTTCTACCTAACTAACTAGACCCTAACCATGCCTCTACCACCAAAGAAAAACTGATAGAGCGTGTGTCACCAGCTCGGGTTAAACACACACACACCTAAATACTCACCTGGGCCCAAACCATTCACACAAATGAGCTAGCAAACCCCACTGATATCAATTTTCGAGTTTACCTGCAATTTAATTTCACCTTTACCAAGTCTTACCAATTTGATCTCCTTAATAATTCCTTTCTCGATGAATCAGGTTTCTGAGATAGTTTAAAGAAGAAAATGACATTTAACTTTATCTAAATCAATAATTTTGTGAGTCAGAATCAATTACAGCTTAAACACATTCTTTCAAGAGACAAATTAAAGTCAAATAATGATAAATGAAGACGGTACCTGAAAAAGGAAAAGAGAGAGCAGGTACAATGACAGTTTTCGCAGAATTATATTTACATAGTGGTGATAGATGAACCCAACTCTTTGAAGATAAGCCAGATAGAATCGCCCAGGACAGGATGCAGACAGAGGATTGGACAGATTTGGATCTGGGAAGGTGACCTCTTCTAAGTGCAACGCCAGCGTCGCACCCCTCTCTGATACTACCCTCCTGGGGTGTCCCTCTTCCGAAATCCCCTTCTAGATGATTAGATTAGCGATCAGTATCTCAATTTCTCGAGCAGAGTTTCTGACAGGAGCAGGCTCTGAGACAGCGTCTCGGACAGAGTCTGTAGCAGCATACGCGTTGGGTCGGTGACGAGTCAGAATGGCGGATCTGACAAGTCTGACAAATTTTCTAGTTAACTTACCTCAATTATACTATTCTGTATTTGTGTACCTCCCTGCAAAATTGCAATTTTTGTGTTTTCCCCTCTTCTGAATGGTCAGGGCGAGGAGGTGAGTTCATCACATCATATTAAAAGTAATAATTTTACTGTGGACTATTGTTCTATGTTTCCGCCCCTTAATTTACTTTCCCATAGCTTTATTCCCACCAGCATTTCACATTATGATCATTACAAGTGTTGGACCTAAAGTCCTAGGGTAGCTTGGCTCAAGTAGAAAGGCTTACTCCAGAATTGCATGTTGTGCTTACGTCACACTCACTTCACACTTCAACGCTTTACCACTTTGAAAAAAAATGACGCTACACCAATTATTTAGAGAAGGTAGGTAAGCTTTATCTTTCCTTATCAGGTGAAGTTAATCAATTTTTATCCAATACCTTACAAAGTCAGAACATTTCATCTCGTCCGATTTAGCAATACTCTTCTACTTCAAATGTGGCAAGATCTCAAGCGCGCCCCTTTTAATGTTTCGAATCAACACCATACTCAATAGCACCTTGAACCAAAACACCAAACGAAGCGCTCCCCAGGGCAATCACTATACACCGGTAATCAGGTGTTTACTTTAAGCGTTACACATACCATTTACATTTCTTTGGGGATCAAGTGATTATTCTAAGCGCTGCACATTACATTCTCATATCTTTGAAGATCAGGTGTTTATTCTAAGTGCTGCACATTACATTCTCATTTCTTTGAAGATTAAGTGATTATTCTAAGCGCTGCACATTATATTCACATTTCTTTGAAGATCAAGTGATTATTCTAAGCGCTGCACATTACATTCTCATTTCTTTGAAGATCAAGTGATTATTCTAAGCGCTGCACATTACATTCTCATTTCTTTGAAGATCAAGTGATTATTCTAAGCGCTGCACATTACATTCTCATTTCTTTGAAGATCAAGTGATTATTCTAAGCGCTGCACATTACATTCACATTTCTTTGAAGATCAAGATATAAATTAGGGGTCTCCTATGTAGTCGGAGATCGGGGCTATCAGAATGTCACACTGGCCTCAGTTACCACAATCCGGAACACTCCCCCAAAACGCCCGGCTTACTAGTAAAGAACCACGTCTTCCTCAGGAGAGGCTTGGAAAGCCCAGGAACCGAGTTCTTCTTGCTGGGGGCAGAGGGGGCTCAACATACTCCGGGAGGAATCTCCCCGGGGGAAGGGGCGAATCCAGGGCCACACTGGCCTGCTGCCCGCCATCCCCGAGGGTTTCTCTAATTCGGGCCTCTTGTGGGTCACTCGAGTCGGATTGAGGACTCGCTCCTCTGAGCCCCACTCACCGGCAAGCCCACTTCCTGATAGACCTTGAGGGGGTGACAATGCTGACGTGGGGTCGTTCCTGGGCCCCACGAGGACCCTTGAAACCAGGCGCTCAACCACCCAGTGACTGCCGGGAGGCATGCCCACAGCCGCCAGACGCAGCGCGGCCTGCGGAGACGCGGCCTCCTCACACAGCCGGCACCAGCGGGGGCGGCACTCCTCAGACCGCCCCTGCATGTGATCAGAGGATCGCAGCTTCAAGGCCCGTCACAGACTTCTACTCAGGGGCGTGGTCTCCTCACACAGTCGGACCTCGGTGGGGCGGCGCTTCTTAGTCCGCCCCTTTGCGTGCGATCCGAGTAAGGCAGGCTTCCCTTTCACTCCGGGCTAGGTCGCGCTATCATATCCGGCACAATGGGACCCCGGGCCTCCTCATGGGCCCCCCAGGTGATGGTAGGACGATTTTCCAACCCCTGGGCTGCGGCGGTGAGTGTTTCAGATAGGGTCTCAAGTCAGGGGTGGCTAAAATTAAGGAGGCGATCCGATCTCTGGGGCAATCAAAGCTTTTAGCCAAATCCCTGGGACTATGTCGCAGATCACCTTCCCTTCAGTCGAAAGTAGTGGTCAGTTGATATCCCTGGATTAATCCAGGGTTCCAGACAACAGCAGGGGTGTGAAAGGTGTAGCCAAAGTCGGTGTCTCTCTACCCTAACTTCCTTCAAGGGACCTGACTGAACAGGAGCGCCTAGGGTAGTTGTGACCTGGAGTCAGTGGCTGGTAACAGGGTCAGGTCAAGAGGTCGAGGGTGGTATCAGCTGGGGAGGGAAGTAAAGCAGACCCTAAGAACTGTCAAATTCCCTTTCTAGTGCATCCACCTCCCCACTCAGATGCCTTACTCCTGACTTCTTCACAGCACACCTTCTTCTCTAAAAATGGCCGACGCACCTCCCCTCTATTTATAACCTGGGCCCTGACTGGCCAGAGTAGTCCAGAAGGTTCTGGAACCCCTCATGACAGTCTATGGCCCAGGTTCTGAGGTGACAGTTTAGTCCACCATTTTGTGAAGAGACTCTCTCCCTCCCTCCATTTTAGTGAAGCACCTTGCGCCTCACCCTCAGGTAGTGAAAATGGGGCGTCCAGAACCTCTACGTCAACACCCAAAAACTAATGGACAGAAAAATTAGAGGGCCAAAGGGGTGAGAAAAAAAAAGAAAAAATGAGGAGGGGACAGCCAAGGGCTGGCAGGTCTAACAACAAGTTATACATTTTATTCAAAATTGTTGCTTTCGTCCGGTTCAGGGGTTTACTTTCCCAGGCGTCTTCGCCTAATGTGGCCTTGGCTGTGACTCAAGTATGTTGTCCCAGTTTCCGGCAAGTTTCTATGCGCATGCGTGCGGGTCATGTGAGGTAGGAATTTCAGTCACCCTGCGAGGCCCAAATGTGAACTAATAATAAAGTCAGAAAAAGACACGTTAGAATGTGACAATAAATGATTTCACTGTATACCACTTATTTCTACTCTATCCCCATTTCCTTATTTTATTCTTTTGCATTAGTGTTTAATAGAACTTACGAGTTAAGTTCAAGCAGTAGCATATGCGTTAACATGTGAGTTTCAAGCGGCCATATTTAGTGCTATTGCGCAGCTGCAAAGATTCCCACCAAGCAACAGAATACATCATACTACGTAGATGTAGTAGACGCATGCTCAAGAAAGTTCCAGCGTTTTTGGCGGCCATTTTTAAGACACTCGGGTTACTTGTTAGTAATATACATAGGAAAGCTTCTCCTGGATACAGTATGTTGTGTATAATGCAATGTTAGTATTTACAAAACGTGTTGGTTACGTGGTTACATGTTATTTGAGAGGATTGCATACAAGCAAGTTTCTTTAATACGAAACCCTCCTCCTTCAGGATCAGCAGCACCAATGCAACATTTGAATAAATAAATCACTCAGAAAAGCTCCCAGACCAATTAGTAAAATTATATAGTGTATTACAATGAAAATAAAAACAATATTACAAAAACTGGATCAGTCACTTCAAAGCAATAGAGTTTCAAAGTAATAGTGCCACTCCACACTTCTCCATTCTACATCGATAATCAGGGAAGGTTCCTGTGTATTACTCACAAGTGGCCACAGAAGGTTTCCTGTTAAATTTCCTTCATTTTAGTGGGTGGTATACAATGAAGAATATGTCCCAGGAAGAGAGAAGAGCACTAGACGAACTGAAGCCAGACACTGATATCATGATTTTTTTTTGTAACTTTTTTTTTAGGGTTTTATATAGTGGAAACTAGTCCTGAGACATCGGGTATCAGAGCTCTTTACATGAGCACCAGTTTCGTTACAGAAGGACACATCCTTTTTTGTTAGGCACGAGGAGATTAAGTGATTTGCCCAGAATCACAGGATGTTGAGCGTCGTTGCCGATACTCGAAACAGGTTCCCCAGCTTCGAGGTCGACTGCTCTAGCCATAAGGCTACATCCTCGCCCGATTAAACACGATTGAACCCCCTAATACTATACAAAGTACAGAAGGAAATGCCTAAGTCCCCTGGGGGACACTAAGAACTACTGTACCACAAAAAATAAGCCTACAACTAATGAGAGAAATTAACATCATAGTAGAAGAAGTGGAAGTAGGAGGTTGGACATCCAAGGATGCTAGAAATTAAAATAGAGATGCATTTCTGGAGACAAATCCTCGAACACAGCAAGGAGACAAACTCAACTGTGTAACCCCATATTACATAGCATCAAAACATGCCCAAAAAATCATCAACAGAAATTGGTGAATGCTCAATACAGACTCCTGGACGTGGGAAAAATCTATGTTCTCCCATAAGAAGGGTATCAGCCTAAGAGACTTCCTAGTTCATATGTGAAATAGGTTAGTGAAACCAAAAATAATCATGGGCCCATGGGGTTTTTCGAAGGTAGTAGGAAATTAGCCCTGTAGTCACAGCAGTGTTTGCGATCTAAAAGGCCAGTCCAAGAGTCAGCAAATTGGCACAAGTGATCTATATGTTTACTTGTTAATGCAAGTTGCAATACAAAGAAATGACATGCTGAAAAGTGAAGGCACGCATCTGCGAACATCGCAGTAATCTACACTGTAGATGAAACACTTCCTGTTTTTGTTATCTGTCAATTCAGATGTCGTTAGACCTATCCATGCGACATTTGAATCAAGGTAAATGTTATGCTCTTTTTTTTAAGTATGTTGGGTGCAAGAATGTTCTATAGCAGTTTTTAATATTGATTTGTTATCTAATACGCTGTGTACCTGTTTTAGGAACCAAGGTTAGTAGTATATTCATGTTTCAAGGGTTTATTTGTAGACACACAACCACTAAAATCTGCTCTTCATCTGTACAGAGTATCCTCTCTTTGGTCATTTCAGGTAATCATTCGTACGGAAGTTTGGGGTCACGGTATGGTATGTGGTCACTGCCAATTACTGAAGCTAATATGGTGGTGGCATCATGTGAGTTTGGAGGGCTGTGGAGTTTCATTTCCATGGTGACAGGGTAAAAGCAGGAAGTGTTGCTGGGCAGGAGAAACTAAGCCTGTCATCTTCAATCATCGATTGAGAAATGGAAGCTGAACCTAGAAAAGCTAGCCATAGGCACCCTCATGCCGACGAGCAGGGATCTCTTGTAGTGCCTACTGCAGAGCATATGAATCCTGGAGGGACTCTGCCATACCTGGGTGTTAAGCATGATATTAATTTGAACAGGAAATCAGTTGTTTTCATTAGTAGGAATATTGTGCTAAAAGATCTGCAAAGAAATGTAGGGGTGCTTTTTTATAATAAGCTTTCTTTCGATCCTCAATTGAGTAGCACATTTTCTGCATGCTTCAACAATTTTCGATCCGGAAGGAAAGTCTTACCATATATCCCTACTGTCTCATGCAAAGTGGTGGTGCTTGCTTTGATTTCCATGCATTTGGATCATTGTAACTCACTTCACCTCAATGTCAATCAAAGCTTACTTAACAAGTCACGGTAAGTGCAGTACGCAGCCGCACAGCTGATCCTTGACATCCCCAAATTTCATCCTATTTCTCAGGAGCTTAGGAAATTGCACTGGCTCCCAGTTAGCAAGTGCATCATGTTTAAGATTGTGTTTCTGGCACACAAAGCGTTACATAATCTTGGTCCTAAATTTTTCATAGACATGTTTCAAAGTATGTTCCAAGAAGAGAATTGCGCTCGGCCATCAGGAACATTCTTGTTCTGTTCAGAATTTGACATGCTTGATGGGGTAGCAAAGCCCTTCTCCTACGCTACAGCCAAGCTCTGGAACACTCTGCCTCATTCCATTATTATGATAACCAGATGTTATTTAGCAAAAGCCTTAAAACTTGGCTCTTCTCTCTGTAAGTTCTCAGCTCCATTTGGTTCTCTGGTCTACTCTCCTGGCTGGAATTCTGAGTTTTTAGTGCCCTGACGCCTTTGGGTATGTGAGAGGTTCATAATTTATTTTAATTGAATTTCATTGCTCAGTAATGTGGCCTTCTCTCTCTTGTCTGACGGGTGCTCGCATCACAGTGTCATTTCACTGTCTTGGCCTGACACCCAGGTTGGGGCCATCACTTGCTCAATACGTTCAAGCCTATGGGCCAGCAGGACTGGGACTGGACTGATAACCATAAGACCACAGACAGCTCAAAGAGGAGTACAGATATCTTAAAGTCCACATCCCTGCTGGGGGAGAATATACATGACAACTTTCACCACAACTCCAGTAAACCTATCTTGGGTAGAAGAGTTGCCTTAAAGCACGCTCAGAGGGTTTGGCCTGTATATAACCTGTGACCTTCTGGCCTGGCAGAGACCCATCCTGAAATGACCCCTGATAACACTGCTCTGCGTAAAGCACAAAAGAGGACATGTTTGTGCCTCAGTGAACAAGGGAGGAGCTCAGGGTTTTGCACTTATTAGTTCCGGGAGTGTTTGTGTGCCTCCGTATGTGATTTCTGTATACTCCTTGTGGTAGCTTGACTACAGTGTTGTGTGTCTTTCTTCCAGTGGAGAAAATATGAGTATTATGCTGTTAGAAGGCTTGACCCTTGAGGCTTGCTCAGCCCGTTTCCCCCTGCTCTGGAAGGTGTAGTCTGAGTTAGAAGATACAGAGAGAGAGTTACAGAACAACAGGGGCAATACAAACAAACGATTGAACGAGCAGTGGAAGTAGCCTTTCAGACAAGGGAGAACCCATTAGGTCTCCAACTCCTAGACTCTCTCCTCCAACAGAGGAAAAGGAGATGGGGGGGCTGCTTCATACAGTGTCCAGAGCTTTCAGAGTTTCTTGAACATTTAAGAACAAATCACTATTTTCCAGATCCAGCAGAAGCAGTACAAGAGGAGGATTTCTTCATGTAGTATTGCAAACATGAACTATAGAGCATTCCTGTAAATGATAGAGTGAATGGAAGTATGAGTGGTAAGAAGAGAAATATCAGTCATTTTCAATTTTTTTGAAAAACTCATATCTAATAAAGACGCTTGAAGAAGAATTTTCTTCTGTAGTGGAAGAAATTAATTGACAGCAGACTTATCATCACAAGTATTGATTATTTCTGATGAGGCTTTACCCGCTGATGTCATTGATAAGAAAGTTGAGATGATAGTTTTGTAATGAGTGCATGCATGTATGCAAATTATACAATCCAGCCATTCCTAAAAGGTTTTCACTTATTAGCAGAACAAATCCAGCCGGGTAAGGAGTTCACATCTTCCTAGTCTATTACGGAGAAGCAAGTGCGCTTCTTATGGGATATCTCATTCAACTCTACTTACATAGCTGTAGCAGCAACAGTGTTATCTTTGTGGTTAGAAGGGATTTAAGGGTGCAGTCATGGATGGTGGATGCATCCCTGAAAGCAATGTTTTTTTTTTAAAACTCTGTTTCTTTAACGTAGGTAAACAGTGGTCATGCAGTACAGATCTGTAGCTCGTATATTACAACGGTATCCTTTCGTCACACATATCAGTACATAACTTTCATCATGACTGGAATAATCACGGTACATGCAGTGCATTTTACACCCTACAGTGGTCCTCTGGGGACGAGACAATTGCCTGAAAGCAATGTTGATGCGCCTGTGTTCTTGCGGTCAAAACTGTTTCGCCCCAAAGTTGGAGGTAATGCTCAAGAGGTCTGCAGAAGGTATTCAACGTGCCCTTCATTCAGGGTCCCGTGTTCAACTATAGAAGAGCACTTGGAGATTCAGCAGTTGTGCAACATTCTGAGAGATCATGGGATCATCATCAATATAGAGAAATCCCATCTGATGCTAGTACATATTCTTCATTTCATCGTGGAAGTGTTTTGTATAGATTGAGGACACATTTTTCTTTCAACTCAGAAGAAATGGAAATTGGGGCCATGCATATCATCTCTTGGATTGGAGGCTGGCTGCAGGCTCAAAGGTGGATGGTATTAACTCTTCTTGGTACATCTTCAACCATTAGATCAGCATCTGCTAAGTTATTGGAGTCTGTGTTCTAAGAATTGTGAGGCCAGGATTCCTGTGACAAACCAGATAAAGCAGTTATTACAGTAGTGGCTAGTCCCAGCCAATATGAACAGTGGTCATCCATTATCTCTTCCTTCCCCATGGTCCTGGGTATAGCACCAGCAGTCGAAGATGGGGAGCAACCTTTAAGGGCAGATAAGTACAGGAGGTTTGCAATCTTAAAGAGCAGGAGAACCCTCTCAGTTTGAAGAAGCTGAAACAGTTCACGTAGCATTGCATCATTTCTCTTTATTCCTGAAACATAAGTTGGCTCAAATTTGGACTGACAACCAAATACTCGGGTCCTACATCAATCGTTTGGGGGGGGGGAAATTAGTTCTATAAGTCTATCTTTCTTGGCTCAATAGATCTGTCTATGGTGGAGGAGAACCTGCTAGGTCGCACTATACTTCAATTTCCGAGGACGGAGAATGTGAGTTTTTCCATCCTCTATCTCTTTATCCATTGATATTTCAATGGAATGAGGAGAGGTTCCAGAGTCCCTGGTTAGGCCTTTTGCATTTTCAAAGAACTCGGTTCTTCCCAGGTTTTTCAGGAAAATTCCATCCCAGAGCGTCCCTGGTATGGCCTCAAGGCTTATGTGTGCTTTCCCTCTAATTCCCCTGATTCCAAGGGTGTTGCTGAAAATTTGGGAGACCCGAGCTAGAGTTTTGTTAGTAGTAACACGTTGGCTGTGGTATTCTTTTATTCTTTGTCTTTCCCCCAGACCACATTACATTTTCCATTCCACTAATCACCTCACAGAGCTCCTCTTCTTCAAGAGGCAACCCTCCTGCGATTGTATGGGGAGGAGGCAGAGCTTGAGAGGTTAGCATTACAGGCACAGGTTTATTTGTCTAAGGGTCCTCTAGCATTCAACAATCAAGTCATCCCTCTACACTTAAGATGTAGGTCAGAAATTTAAATTATTTTGATAGCTGGTGCATTTCCAACAAAATGCCTTCTAACTGCAAACCACCCAAGGCATCATACCTCCCAGGAAAGCGCTTTCATATGGGTTTAGTAGTTTCTCTTCTTTGAATCCAATGGACAGAAATCCATTTAAAAAGTTCACAAATTCATTACATTATAGAAAGGATCGTTTCAAAGCCACACAGTATACATAAATCATGATAGTTGTCAAAACTATTAGCTAACATGTGTATCAATTATTTAAATTTTTTAAACAAATCAATAGTGCTTGTTTGACAAACATTTATCTTACTTTCTAGTCTCTTTCTTCTGGCTGCACCTTCTGTAGCGCTTTTTATCTGGTCTCCGATTCAATTTAAAGCACAACCAACTAATGGACAGGGAGCAGTCGTAATCCCCTGTGGAATGTTGGTGCTCCACTGCTGGACTTAGCATGCAAATTCAATATCAAATAATGTTTTAGAATTTAACGTAAAGCACATTAGACTTCACAATAAAGACTGACAAGTATTCAAATGTAAACTATGAAGCTTAATTACATGTTTAATGGCAATGCAGAAAGCAAAATCAATGACAGAGTCACTCAGATTTTCATTTGTCATATAAAGCGTAAAGCTCAGAATAAAATGCAAGTCATGAAATAGCAGACCAGAGTATAATGTAGCTCAGTAAAATGGGTCAGAGATCAGTCCAACATAGTGTCACCTGCAAAAAAACAGGGGAAAGTGAACCAAACATTCTCTGGGGGAATCCCAATGTATACAGTAAATTACAATAGAACTCATACATTCGGGTGTGAATAAGCAAAGTCAGAAAGATCCCAGCTAATCCTATTACAAAACAAACGACACAATTTGAAATCACATTTGTCAGCACTGTCCCACAGACCGCTACAATACAGTTCCCATCACTGGCACTTCCGTGACACCTTATTTATTTATTTAATTTTAAACCTTTATTTTTCAGTTTATCATAACAAAAAAACAGTAGCACGGGTAAGACTCAACACAGCACAGGGCGGTTTATAATAAAGAGCACAAACAGGTAGCCAACAAACGCTTGGTTGTATCGTCTCCAGCAAGCCACATTGCCTAGTAACAGACCAGGCTCGCACTACTGTGCAAACATGTATAGCTATGAGCAATCCTCTCCCTCATCCGAATCGGTGTCCTCATCCACACTAGCATTCGTATAATCAACTTCATCTGATGCCATTTCCACTTGTGGGTCTAAAAACACATCACACATATCCCTCCTCCATACCTGGAGGTTGTCCTCCAATTTTTTCTCATGCCTACTCAGTTGTATGTGCAGCTCCTCAGCGAGTGTCCACTCCTGTACTTTGCTCTTGGGCCTAATGGCATTCCCCAACCAAAAAATGCAATGGTGTGCAGTAAAGTCGTAAGTGCGTAGTCCTCCGTAAGTATGTCACCCCTGCACCCCAAAGTACTTCACCGACTGGCACCACCACACAGCTGCAGGAGGTCCTCCCTGCTAACATTGCAGCAGGGCAACTGTCCGGTCAGTAGTGGGATACGCGGTGGAGGCTCTTAGGAGTTATATACATAATGTGGAGGAAGTTATAGTGCACCAGCTTAAAACGGGCGCTGCAATACACAGTGCTTGTGAGTTCACAAATGGCAGTCCACACCCTGTCGTCTAACGGACTGCCCGGACCAGCGAACTCTCCGCTTCCATTCTCATCACCTTATAGAGCAGTGTAATCACGTGGTGACCCGCGCCGCAAGACAGTAAAATGTCCAATGTGTGCATGGATGGAGGAGTAGCGAGAAATATGGGCCAGGTCAATTTGGCTATCTTGGTCAACCCAGCATGGTGCAAGAAATGTCCTGGTCTTAATGCAAAGTCCTCGCAAGCTTGTCCGAATGTTAGAATAAGCTTGCCTGTGTACTGGTCCCCCAACAGTGCACAACCACCATCCCTACCACCCGTAAAGACATATTGTCCATCAGTTGTGACACTAGTGCCAGTATCAAGACCAGAAGTTCTCTGTAAAAGGGGTCGCGCTTTAGGACTACTTCTACTTAGCTTCTGCATACGTACGCCGTGTGTCAAACAACATAAGGCAGATTCTTAGCCACTCCCACCATCTCCATTAGCGTCACAGGTAGATGATCCGCAGCCACCAGCCCAGCCAGTAGGAGCTTTTCCCAGTTATCCCCCTCATCGAGCTATCTAGCCGCATGTTGTAAATAGGCGGCATAATAGTACAGGCAAAGGCAAGGCACCTCCAAGCCCCCCTCCTCATATCTTCGGGTTAACGTATTCAAGGACACCCTGCTACGACGACTCTCCCACAATAATAAAATAAGCAGGGAATTCAGCTGCTTAAACACCGTCCTGGGTATAGGACAGGGGGAGTTTTGCAGAGTATACAGGCATTGCAGCAACAACCCAATTTTTGACCCAACCAGTGTGCCCATCAGTGATAGCGGCAGCGTGTTCCAAAAGGCGACTGACTTCTGTAGGGCATCTAGTACCCTACCCACATTAAGGCATAGCTGCTACATCTCAGAATGGGCCACCTTTATCCCCAAATACCGAAAGTGTTCCAATTCCCAATGCAATTCCATGCTTTGGAAGCTATCCAACAGTATACTAACCAAGGAAGCCAGCGGTAATAGCAGATAATTTCATTGATTAAGACGGAGCCCGGCCAGATCTCCAAACTCATCCAAGAGTTGCTACAGCATGGGCAGTGCTACTTGTGGGGAAGCAATATAGAACAGTGTTTCCCCACATAAAGTGAGATTAGATGGCGAGATTCCCCCACAAGTATGCTCCAGTCCAACAGTCAGGGGCGTAACACGGGCCCCCGCAGCCCCTGCGGTGCGGGGGAGCCCCCGAGCTGCAGGGGGCACCCTCAGAACAGTACTCAGGCCAGAGAGTGTCAGATTAAATCCGGAGTGGGGGCTCCTCTGTGTACCTTGCAGGAACCCCCCCCATCAACTTTTGTTACGCCACTGCCAACAGTCTCTGATGTGGCCAGATCGCCGGGTATTCAATTGCTAATGAAACCAGAAGCGGAGAGAGGAAGCAACCTTGGCGCGTCCCCCGCTCCAAAACCCACACCTCCGACTGACTACAGCCCACGCACACTCTGGAACTGGGTTCTGTTGTAAAGCAGTGGGACCCAACCCCGAAACTGAGGACCAAAGCCCATAACTCTCAGCACTTCTTGTAGATGGCCCCCAATCCACTGTGTCAAAGTGTTCCGGCAGGGAAAAACCCGCATTGGTCCTCAAGAACCAGTTGAGACATGTGGGGCACCAGGCGGCCGGCGAGCAACTCACATAGGATTTTCATGACGCCTTATTGTTAGCATATAGTCTGCTAGAAATCAAGGGTAAGTCTTCATGAGAAATTACATTGCGATCCCAATAGGTGAGGATTTGAGAAACGTTCACTTTGCTAACACAGCATGAGAATGAAGTTTGAGAATGAAGCATTACGTTGTACATGAGCGAATGACAAATATCAAAACAATGCATCCAGCATAGAAGATCTTTTGTAGACAGAGTGTGTAAAGGACAGAAAGATAACTGCATGTAGGAATAAAATGGCGACAGGTGCCAACATCCATTTCGAAATCCAGGTTTGCATTATTAATGTTATGTGATGTTATCAAAGTACACTATCACCCTCGAGGGTATCCTTGGTGCTGTTAATTAATGTTAAAAAAACACAGCTCCTCTGCAAAATATCTCGGATTCATTTTGTTAAGCACTCCATGTTGATACAAATATGCATTTTTATAGAAAATTGCGTCACCACACCTTAGGAATTGAATTTCTTCCCTCTATTGGCGATATTATATGACAGCCAAACATCCGAACACAAACACTGGTGAAGGGGGCACCAACCAATGGCACTTTAGGAATTCACTCTCGTCCTTGCAGTTGTAACGCCTCCACAGTGCCACCGCAGGCCTGCACCCTGTAGAACCCGCTTCAACATCTAGGCCTCTCTTTTTCAGGACTTGATTTACCTGGGGAATTAAAGAAATTCGTAATGGAAGTGTATTTGTAGTGACTGCTGAGGCTGCTAGTGCCCGGAGGGCCTTCTCTTGTGGAGAGAGAGGAGGGTGCATGGGGAGAAAGAGAGATCGTGTTTGCACCATTGTGACAAGGCTGAGAAGCAGGGGCTCGCTTTACGTGCGGTATGTTTTCCATTTTAGGACGTGGCCCTGTTTGATTTTGCCCATTCCCCCAAGGGGAATAAATGACCCTTGGTATATTAAGTGTTTTTTCCAGAAATCCTACAAAGGTTTCTCTGTGTCAGGCCTATTCCTGCTCTTGCACCACCACCTCCTCTGGCCCCTCCCATTCCCTGCGCGCACTCGCGCGCTCCCTCCTTGCTTCTGGCCCCCTCGGAGCCCCTTCTGAGAAATGCTCCTTTCTGCAACAGAGCGGAGGGCTCGGGATACTGAATGCCGCGGTACAGTTTCTCGATTCGAGGCCTATGACGAAGTGGCGCCGCGAGCGTGACTGGCTGGAGGAGCAATGGGTCTTCTTCTCTGTTACATAAATTATGGCGTTCAATTATGATATTAAATGGACAGACGGAAAGCCGCGTAGCTGTATGCATGTTTGCGGATATACTGTTCAATGCACTGAAAGTCTTAGGAAAAGGAGTAGAGTTCGAAATTTAAAATAAAGAAAAATAACTTTTATTGACCGGTGAGGTCAGGAGTGAGACATGATTTTGTGTTGGGAAGACCGCACAATTATATTTAATAATAATAATAATAATAATGAACTTTAAATGCAAATGTAACCTCGCACGCTTAAACTGAAAAAAGGAAATACCAAAAATGTAAAAGTGATAAAAAAAAAAAGCCGGAACCTGATGATGCATGCCCTCAAATATTAATTGCCTGAATGTTGTCACCACGTTTTGCTTCGCCTTAAAAGGGTTCGCGAGCAGTATAGTAGCGGGTAGCGCTACATCTTCCTTGGGCCTGCAGGCTGAAGGCTTCTGTTATTTCACCTGATTGTAGGTCTTGTGGATTTTTTTTAAATAAAATTATCAGTTGTCCTGCATTTGAGTTCATACATGTGTATTAACTTAGCAACTAAAACACAATTATTTATGATGTGTTTTAATGTGTTTTTCTGGCTTGGACTAAACTAGACCAAAGTTAGGGCTTGTCTCTATCTTTGTTAAAATGGCTACCATATCATGATGTTCTTTCTGTGTTTATATTTCTCATCAGACATCACAAGTAGCAAGAAGTGCAATGTTTATTTTGTATGACGTATTGCATATTGCTACTTTTCTAGGCTTTTTCTGGTAGCACCTAATGTTGCATTTGTTCACTACTGTTAGGTTTGCCCCTTCGGACATTAGGTCCGAAGGGGCAAATCAATATTCATGTAGTGGGTTAGTGCTAAGACGGTAGGGCTATGTGACATTTTTAAGATATGAACTGTGATTTGCTGAAATAATGTTCACACCATGCTGACTTTGCAGTTTCCATGATTTCCTGAGCTGACAATGGCTATAAAACCCTTGGATTTGGGGGTGAGCCAGACTCTTTCCTGAGCCTCTAGGGACGCTGCCCGATTTTCTATTGACTTGCTGCACATGCACAATTGAGACTAGTGGCCTGATTACAAGTCTGAAGGTTCTTGAACTACCAGACTCGTGGTGGGGCGGCGCGACCTTAGTGGTCGTGCCGCCCTTGGACCGTCGACACCGCCAGACATCCATATGCTTGGCGGGACTGCCGTGGTCCCACCAAGCATATTCAGAGTTTCCTCTCCACCAGGGTTTTCATGGAGGGTCCTCCGCTACGAAAACTCTGGCAGAGATGAAACAAAGGGGACCCTATAGGGCCCCCTAGTGCCTCCCGTCCAGTGAATGCACACAGTGGGACATAACATGTGCCCCCTGTGTGCTTGGCCAGAAGTTCCACCACAGCATGGACTTTTCAGTCAATACCCTACTGGAACTGTTTTTGACGTTCCCATTGCGCTGTCTATTTTATAGGCACCGACGTGGGAATGCCAAAGGAATAGCCTGCCAGTGGCTAAAAAAGGCAGAATGCGGCAGGCGGTTCTCATGCGGGTTTGGTGATGCGGCGGCGGGACGGTCCCACCGCCATACCGTCAAACTCATAATCGGGCATTTAGTCTACATACCCGACTTTTTCTCATTATTGCAATATTTCTGTCAGCCGCGGCCCATGCAGGTAATTGGAGTGGTGGGGTCAGATTGGGGGAGGGGGGAATTCAACAGACGACCATGAGGGAAAGTTAAATAAATAATTTTCCCTTGTTGTCGTTGTCTGTCGAAATCCCCCCCACCCAGCCCCACCACTCCTATGTCCATGGGCCGCAGCTGATTTCTGTAACTGAGAGCCTTCATAGCAATTGATTTCTAGGTCTCTTGACTGATTGAATGAGATTGCTGCTCCATTTGCATTATTCTATTTCCTGTTTGCAATGTACAGTTTTAATAAACCTTCATGCTTTTCTCTGAATTTCTGATCTCAAACTCTCTTTCTGAGCCAGTCTTTTCTTATTGACTATATTTGAAAGGCTGTTTTGAATTTTGTTCCTGGGACACATTGCTTCATAGTTGTCGAGGTCAACACTGTTCGCGACCCCCACGACTTTAGGATGTACTACTATTATGCAGTTCATATAAGCAAAACAAACCCACAGCCTCGGTCCTTACCAGCCTAAGCACCTATATAATCACTATGTACCGAAGAGCCAGAAGTGGAGAGCTTCAGATTCTGGTGTCTACATGTGTGAAGGCCAACCCAACTAACCACGGTTTCAGCCAATTCTACTAAACTTGAAGGGAGAGCTTTGAGGATCACAAAGGAGGTGTAATTGTAATCAACAGTCCTTGCAAGAGCTAAGAGTGCTTGGGCCAAAAAGCCCTCATCAAGCAAAAAGCTACAACACACTCACTTTGAAGTGACTAAAGTATTGTATTGTATTCATAGATTTATAGCATGTCACATGTTGTGCATTACAATCAGTGGCCCTTTCTTGACAACAAGGTAGAACAGACATGGGTATCTCGGATCCAATGTGGAATAGTTGTTGGAACTGCCATTTGAAATCTAAGAGGAAGCCATTTGTAGCTAAAGTGTTTTCAATCATTTATTTAGTCTTCTCTACAGACAACTTTTAGCTGTCTGTTGTCAAAGGCCTATTATGAATAATACCAATACTTACAGCGGTCTTTGAGTGAGACCATTACTTATCACTGGATGACTTTCTTGTCAAACTCATTGGCTTATATCCTATTTGATCACTTCGCTTCCTCTTCTTGTGTTTGCTCATCCTCTAGGCATAGTTTATTTGCTATCCTTTTGACTGATGACTTGTAGTCTTCCACAACTCCACATCAGCAAACTAGTTTTCTCTTTTCCATCCAACACTACATGAAAGTGCATGTGTTTTATTACTCTTTCCCCAGTGTACTGCTTCCCTAATTTATTTCCGTCTCGCAATCGCCATATACTTCACTGCCCCCACGGCGCCCGTTGCTTCCCCAGCACCTCCCCATCTCTTCATTCCTTTTTAGGTCTCGCCTGTGCCAGCACGCATGCGCTGCCCTGCGAGGCTTTTAGTAAGGGCGTTAAACTTTGAACACACGCTCATGTGTGTGCTTTTTAAAAAAAATCTCCCGCTATTCGCCTTTGCATGCGTCTTTCTAAGAAAGACAGCACGCAATTGGCCCAAGGCGGGTGCATGTCCCGCCTTCTCTCTCCCCTGGCCTAGGGTCCTCGGGCAGCAGCGCGGCCAGGTGCCATCTGTTTTTAATTAGCAGCGGCGGCGCGCAGTGTGCCAGATGGATGGCAGGCCTCATTCCAGTCTCAGGTTACTTGTCCTTCATAGCAGGCGTCCACTTTTATAAGCCTGCATTCGAGGCTCCTATTTCGATCGCCTTCATGTGATCAAGTGTTCACGTGCTCACTTAAAATAGCCCCATGACTCCATGCATGGCTGGCATTGCAGGCTTTAAAAGGGGCAGACAGAGCGGAATTGGGCTTCAGTAACTCAGACTATGTTGCAGGGCCTGGAGTTTGGGGATGTGTTTTAGGCTACCGATGCAGCGCCGCCTCGCTCAAGATAGCTATGGAGCGCTACACGGATATTTTTATTATCGTACAACGAACTGATACCGGAGGTGCTGCATGCAGTGCTGTCTTTAGTTTTTTTGGATAAGACTGGTTTACAGAAACTAGGAAGTGATTCGAATGAGTGTGTGGAATTACAGCAGTGATAGTTCCAGGAAGCAAAATGTGCAGTTTATTTTCCCCATAATTTTGTTTTTCATATTTATAATTTAAAGCAAATGGACATTTGGCGAGTTGCCCAGAATCACACAATATTTCCAGGTGAAGAGCTGACACGAGGATTAGAGCCTACGATCAGCCACTAGATCCCATCCTCGTTGGTATTTCGAGACTGTAATTAAAGTAAAAGTACAACGTATTAAATGAAAAATGCGATATTAAACGTGCTTTAATATTTCACGTGGTTGAGAAAGACTTAGTCGCTTTTTGTACTGAGTGGTTTGTATTTTTGTTCTTCTGCGACCATGTTTTCTGAAGTGAAACATATTGTTTGGTTGATTATCAAAGACTCTGTGATATGTTATCCGTTTCGTCACAGACCCTCCTCTTGTTTCCAAATACCTCCGGCTCGCTGCCTCTCTTTGTACCCTCAGGTTATGCGTCTCTTTATCCATGAGACTCCAGTGTTCCTCCAGTCTCTCTCACCCTCTCTTTCTGTCCTAGACGCTCTCAAGCACTCTGTGACCCCACTTGTCCATCACCCATTGTCTCTCTCGACCTGTATCCCCCTTCCCCCCTCTCTCTGTGTGTGCCCCTCTGTTTCCTCTTTGACTGTGTACCTCTTCTCTCCCATTGTCCTCTTTTCAGTAGCCCCCCCCTTCTCTGACTCGCATTTCTCCGACTGGTCCTTTGCCCTGTGGTCTGTCTGTGACCCATAGTCACAGCTTTCTGCATTTTCTCACTATGGCTATCATCTCGTCAAAACACATACACACTTTTATTGTGAACTCTCTTTCTCCCTTCAGCTCAATGTCTTTATCCTTCTTTCTCTCTCTTACCAGTACTTGCACCACCTTTCTCCCGCTCCCTCACACACACTCTTTCGTAACAAAAATGCTTTACACTTTTTATTATAACTTTTCAACATGATTCACACAATGCTCTACAACATAGCCAACAGTTCTGGCTAAACACATAAGGTCCCAAAGGCGAAACCTATTGGCTATACCAATGCTTGTTTGTTTTGTGTCTTATTTTTGTTATTTAAGCTCCCTCCCACGCCCTGATGCTCCAACCACTTTTGGGGGTTTACATTACTGTTTGCCCCCTCAACCCCACACATCAACAAAAAACACTTGTAAAGCTAAAAGGTGGGGCGATGTCATTGAAAGGCATGGCCTATTGGCTTTTCCAATACTTGTTGTACTTGAGACAGCATTAATGTAAGGCATTTTACAATGCAGGATGATACAGTGCAAAGCAGTTGCTTCATTTAGGGGAAGAATAAATGGATAGAATTACGAGATCTCAAGGTCTTGCTATAAATGTCTCCATGGATCTAGTTTTGAAGGTAGATAAGGCAATTATAGTAAATCTGGTCTGTGAATGGCTAAGACTGAATATCAATGCACTTTGTCAAATACCCACAGAATGTTGTCACATGATTTGAAGTGCAAAATGGTCTTGGCAGCTACTATTTGCACCAGCTGTTGCCAGGTGCTGTTGTTTTGAATATCTACCTGAAACACCACCCTAGAGGGTATTTCCCTCTTTACAAACAGAAAGAACGGTTATTAGAGTCAAAGGTGAGGTTTGGTGTGATGTTTTTGGCATGGGGAACAGGTAGCTGCCATTCTTTACTGCTTGTGCGACCTAGTTTTCATTGAGTGTTGAATTATTTTTGATAAACTAAATTTTATTGATTTTTTAACACTGAACCATCTTGTTACATTGCCACCGGCCATGAGAAGGTATGAAACCACAAGTCGCATAAAACATAACAGAATCATACATGTTAAAGCATTCCATGAAATGTCAACCAATTCCCCCCAAATTTTCTCGTGTTTCTTGGAGCAACCCGGGATATATAGAGTGCCTTCTCCTGAGTGGCACACCGATCCATCACCTGCTTCCAAAAAGTCATTGGAGGAGGGGTGGCCAATCGCCACCATTTAGCAATGTCTCTCTTCGCCACAGCCACCCCAATCCCCACCAGAGTCCGTTCCCCAATAGTGTACCTAACACCCTTTAAGACTCCCAACAGTACGATCACACTGGCTTCTCTAGCACGGCAGCGCACCGAAGTCACACCAGTGTCCTATATGTCATGTGCAAATAATTAAGCTGGATAAGCCTGAGCCTCGATGATCTGGCCTGTTCATGGGGGCCAAGTGGCATCCCTCCAGTCCGAGTCATCTAGGGGTCCCACCCATTGTTACCACCGGGATCTTAGGGGAGTGAATAGGCGGGTCCCATAAGAATCTGCGATTCCAAGGAGCTATATTTGGGGACATTCACAAGGCAGTCCGGGTTGCTTTTGCAGGGCATGGTGCAGCTATAGATACTTAAAGAACTGAGACCTGTGCTGACCAAACACCTCTTGCAACATCGGATGGGTCTTGAGGTGTGCACCTTGCTAGACGTCTTCCACCGTGGAAACACCCACATTGGCCCACCCGCCAAACCCAAATAAGAAGGAGGCATGACCCAGCCAACTGTCCGCCCAGAGGGGAGTTGCAATTGTTACCCATTTATCCCATCAAGTCTGTAGGAGAGTAGGATCTGCACTTATGTTGCACCCACTTTTTTTATGATGTTTACACTGGTTTCTGGCTATAGTCTGGCTGGGTCCCTGCTAATCAGGGCCCCAGTCTCTCTGTTCTCTCTAAACAACTTGGAGTGCATATTAGATGCACTAGTGATTGGATACTGTGGTACCTTATGAGCCCCTAATATATGGTACCTTAGGTACCAAGGGCATAGGTACTTCACAGGCCTACCAGGGGCTGAAGCATGTATTATGCCACCCCTGGGAAGCAGACTAAATCTGACACCACAGGCCTGCTACTGCAGCCTGGGTGAGGTAGTGTTAGCACTCCTCACAGAGGTATAGGTTCCCTATATCTCACCTTACACACACATTTAAACCTATCAGTCACCCCTAAGGCAGGCCCTATCAATCCTGAGGGCAGGGTGTTTGGTTTGCAATGTGAGGGGGTGCCTCTGCATGAGCAGGGCCCCTCTGCAGCTGGCAGAGTCTATTCTCTGTGGCTGTTTGTGGATGTGGTTAAACCATATACTCTTAAGTGCATTATAACCTAGCAGTAAATGCTAACTTTGGGATGGCTGCATAAAAACATGTTGTGTTTGGTGTCAAACGCCTTGGAATCATACCCTCACACCAGTAACTGGTGTGGGAGTATGATCCCACCCTTCTAGAGGGAAAGACATGTACCTACTGTGGAAACACGGTAGAAATCTGAAAGAGCCCTGGCATCACAAAATGGATGCCACCAGCACAGAAACTGGGCTGCCCTCCTGCTGCTGACTGAAACTCGCAGTGGAGGAGGCCCAACAATAGGCATCCTGTCACAGGGAGGTGTAACCACCTTCCAGACAGGATTTAGTGTATTGGGGCTGGGTGGGTGCACTCCTAGAGTGCTTTGAAGTCCTGCACTGGGGGAGCAGTAGGCTCCTCTGTGCATATGCCAGCTCAAACCGGTTCAGGGGCTACCTGCACCTGCTCTGGTGCGAAACTGGACAAAGGGAAGGGGGTGTAACCACCCACTCCCCTGACCCTCCCATAGGAGTGGTCATAGAGCTAGTCCCTCCCTTTCCTTTAGTATAAGTTAGGGAAACCTTGCCATTGCAAACTAGATATCCCTGGACGACACTCTACAAGAAGAATCCTGGACCTTCGGCGTTCCACTACCTTTGGAAGACTGAAGAATCTCCCTTGGAGTCGAGTGACTCCCCTGCTTGGCAGGCACCAAAACGTGAATCAACGGCCGCAAACTTTCCCGCTCCCGCTGGTGTCCGAAGTCCGTGCAGACCTAGAAGTGGATTTCCTGACTCCTCGACGACCATTGTGAGTTGCCAGCAAACCTGAGGCAAGTGGACCCCACAAGTGATGAGGAACAGCAATACCCGGGTACCGTGCACTATTGTCAAGTGCAACCCCTTCACGACATTCTACGAACTTGTGCATTGGACCACGTGTGGTCCAAGCCTCCAGCAAGATTTCCTTCGAAAATCAGAGGCCTACCTCGTCCCACGTGACCGTGGGCTCCTGTGAAGCGAATCCTCACGAGGCTTCTTTGCGATCCCTTGCTGGCTGGCTTGTGGGTCCCCTGAAGACTTTCTTATCAAACCAAAGGGCTCCCCTGGTTGCTCCAGGCCTACCCTGACTTACCCTCACTGGGTGAGTCCCTCAGACCTTGCTGGTCTGCACCGCTGACTTTCTTCACATTCCACAAGGCTTGTTGGCTCCAATCTGGTTGGCAACACCTCAGTAAGCTGCAGACTTTATGGGCCACTCTGAATCCAGCTCCTGGTCATCGTCGACGCCTCCTGGACCTCGTGGCTGAAGAGTCAAAACACCCTTGATCGCCCGTGGGCATCCATCTTCCTGGCCCCGGGTCACTGGCAAGTGACTGTGAACACTGTCCCTTCTGCTTTCAGGGCTTCTTCATCCTGAATCCAGCCTTGGATTACACCGGACACTTCTCCAGTCTTCACAAGCAGCAAAAGTTCTTCGGCTTCCATTGAAAACGACGACGCGACCCGACACCAAAAGACACCTATGCACCCGGCTTCCCTGGGTAAGGTAACTCATGCTCTTGTGGGTGTTGGCCCTCGAACTACTTACCTTGTAAGTGGCTTGCTTGTAGACTTCCTCGAAGTACCCTAAAACTTTAAAATTCCAATCGCAACTTGCTCCATTCAAATCAATAGGGTACCCGTGGCTGTGTTCTCACACTGCACGTGTCTCCCGTGGGTCTTTTACTTACCTGCCTTGGGTAGATTAGTGAAGCCCCAGCGATTCTACAGGCCCTAGGTCTTGTCCCCTTGCAAGTCGACATTCCTAAACCTCTTTTTTAGTATATGGTCTGTGTTAGACCTGGCATCATTGGCATGAGTCTCTCCTCCATTTTTTTCTGTTTGCCTCCTCTGTTTACGATGTTTTTGCTGGATTATTGCTTTGGGCACTGTGCCACTGCTGATCAGTGCCACAGTGCAAGTGCTCCCTATGTTAAATTGTTACATTGATTGGTGTTACCATGATTGGCTTGGTTGACTTACTGTTCAGACCCTAGTCTAGTGCACTGCGTGTGCCAAGGGCGTGTAAGTTAACTGCTGCTGGTGGGCTTGCAGCACTGGTTGTGCCACCCACAGAAGCAGCGTGTAAAATGTGTCTCAGGCCTGCCACCGCAGCGCCTGCGTGCAGCCCCTGACTGCCATGTCGACTTGGTAAGGAAACCTACTTACCAGTCTCTAAACCTTCCCTTTGCCACATTTCAGACACCTCTATGGTAGGCCCTAGGGCAGGGTGCATTGTTGGTAAAAGGTAGGTCATGCCCTGATGTGTGTGGCATGACCTAATAGTGAATTACAGCCATTTTCGTTTTTCACTATTGAAGGGCTACCTGCCTCCAATAGGCCAGACTGGGCAGACTGATTATTAACTCCATTATAATCTATCTGACTCAGGGAGCATGGTAGCAAGTCGAGTTTAGTATCCCTGAACTCAGAATTTAATAACACACCCTTTAGGATGGATGGTTTTTAAATTCTATGTTTGAAAATAGCACTTTTAGAAAGTGGCTATTTTCTTGTCCAACTATCTACCGGTCTCTGCTGGTTTGGTGTGTGTGTCAGGGGCTGGGTGGCTCCAGAGGTCTGAATGAGTCAGTGTGGGGTGAATGGGGCGTTTACACATAGAGTGAGGGAAGAGTAGCCTGCCCTGCCTGACACAATACTGGCTCCGCCTCCTGCTGGGCGACTGATAGCCCTGCTCCTGCCAGTGACAATACTGGCTCCGCCTCCTGCTGGGCGGCTGAGGACCCTGCCCTGCTCAGTGAATAGGCCAGGTGCCTCTGCCTGGCAACACCCACAACAAACCTGAGATGGTGGGAATTTCCCTGCTTGGACAAAGGGAACAAAGGAGAAATGGGGTATAAGAGAAGGACCCCTGAACCAAGAACTCAGATCACTTCTGACAAGGAAACCTGTACCAAGGACAAGAAGCCTGCTGATCTAAGGACTTGCCTCCCCTTTCTGCCAGAGTGCTGTTTTGCTGTGGAGGAACCTGAAAGCTGCTTCTTTATTTTTGCCAAGGAACAAGGAGAGAGGAACTTGGTGTGTACTCTCTGAACACTTGCTAGGAAATCTCCAAGGGCTGGAAGAGTGCCAGTCTCCTGCTGAAGTCACAGGGCCAAAGGACTTCACCATTTGCTGAATTGCTGGAAAGTGTTGTTTCCAGTACACAAGGGAAAATCTGCAGTCTCGACGCCGCCGACGCCGCCGAATCCAGCTCGACATCGTGAGTAACGGCTCCAGTGTCCCGAGCCTTCGACGCCGGCCGCCGGGCCCGATCGACGCCAGCAGCAACTCCAGTGAGCAGTGGGTATCGGCCCCGGCTCCAAGTGACCCCGTCTCGACGCCGGTATCGACGCCAGTGAGGAGTGAGTAGCGGCTCCACCTCCAAGCGACCCCGTCCCGACGCCGCTGCGGATCGCATCGACTCGACGCCCTTCTCGACGCCGTGAGCGCTGCTCCGGCCCGACCTCCCTCGACGCCGCTGCGGATTGATCCCGACTCCGAGGAACGATCGACGCCGACCTCGACGCCGACATCTCGACGCCGTGGATCATCGTTTTCTTCGTTTCTCAAGGTACTGTACTTGTGGGGTCTGTTGCAACTCCAGGCTCGACGTAGCGCTCCTCGCGGTCGACGCCGAACCTTGGGAATCTTGTAGACTCGACGTCGTGTGACTCCTGTGGGGGTTACATTGTTGCCAAAGAACTGTGCTCAGAAGAATACTTTGCTAAAGAACTATTTGCCAAGAAGAAACCTTACTTGAACTATTACTTTTCCTTCCAAAGAGTATTTATTAAGACTGTGGTATATTTTTGTCGTTATTTGGTCTTGTGCTAAACCTTATATAAAAATCCTATTTTTATAATACCTTCTGTGTCGTGTCCATCTGTAGTGTATTCACTTTATTACTGTATGTGGTCATAAATGCTTAACACACTGCCTCTGAGATAAGCCTGTCTGCTCTGCCAAGCTACCAAGGGGGTAGCAGGGGTTATCTGAGTGTGTAATCCCCTTGCCCTGACTAGAGTTGGTAGGTCCCTATTTGTCAGAAGTGTATACCTCTGCCAACTAGAGACTGCCGGTTCTAACATTGGTGGTCAGCGGTGAGGATTGAACTTTGCATTTATGACTCATGTGCAGTGATTAGTGTACGCTACCTAGTGAAAGCAGACCATAACGCAGCCACAATCTGTTTTTGGTAGGATATTCTATTTTTGTTCTCCGCTTTCCTGGAGCTTATTTTCTTAAACACTGCCAGTTTTGACCATGGAGAATGCCAGAGCTGCTACACCTGTGGAGATTGTTGTGGGGGAATTTGATAAGGAGAAGATAGATTCCTACAAGCTAAAGGATCTAAGAGGATTTTGCAAGCAGTTTAAAGTTCCTACCACAGGTCTCAAATTGAGAGGCGACTTCCTCAAAGCGCTGAAGGCCTGGTTAGAGGCCAGAGATCCCTCTGACCCGGTGGTGGTACCGGAAGAGGAAGAAGAAGAGGAAGAGGAAGAGCCCACAGGTGGGCCAGTGTCATCTCCAGGCAGCAGTGTTTCCTCTAAGAGCCTTTCTCCTGAAGAGTTGGAAGACAGGGAGAAGGAGAGGGAATACAAGTTAGAGATGGCAAAACTTAAATTAGGAGGGCAGTTGGAATTAGAGAATGCAAGAAGCAAGAGAGAAGCTGAAATGGAGAGCAAAAGATTAGATTTTGAGAGAGAGAAATTAGCGTTTGAACGTGAGAAGATGGTGAGGGAGATGGAGCTTAAAACTAAGAGTTTAGAGTTGAATCCCTCTGGTGGCAGCACTCCATCTGTGCCTGCAGAAAGTAGGTTTTATTTTCCTAAAGATGTGATCAAAGATTACAGTAAGAATGAAGATATTAGCCAATGGTTTAAAGCAGATGAGTTAGCGTTATTGGCCCACCGGGTCCCTGAGAAGGATTGGGGAACGGGGTTGTGGAGCCGCTTTACAAACGAGGGGAGAGATACCTTGTTGAGCCTTCCTGCTGAGGATAGGATGTCTTATACTCATATGAAAGATGCTTTAATGCTGAGATATGGCTTAACTCCAGAAAAGTACAGACAAACCTTTAGAGAATGTAAGAAGTTGCCTGGTACTACGTGGGTTGAATATGTGTCTTTTTTCTGCAGAACCATGATGGTTGGATAAAGGGTAGCAAGGTTGATAGTTATGATGCTCTTTATGATTTGTTTGCTTGGGAGCACTTGTCTAATAACTGTTTTCCAGAGCTACGCCAGCACCTTGTTGATAGCAAGATATCTAACCCTAGAAAACTTGCTGAGGAGGCGGACCGCTGGGTCAGTACCAGGGTCCACAAGGGTCCAGTGGGAGACTCAGCCAAAGGTGGGCAGGGTCCCCAGCAGAAGAGTGGGGGGGACAGGGGTAAACAGAGGGAGTTTCAGGAAGGGCCCCAAAGTAGTCTCCAAGGGAACCAAGGGAAGGGTTCCCAGCCTCCCCCTGTAAAAAAGCCAGAGGCCCCGACAGGTAAACCTGTTCACAGGGGCCCCATGACCTGCTATGCCTGTAAGCAGGTGGGACACCGTTATTATGATCCCCAGTGTCCCATGAAGGATTCGAATGCACCGCCGCGTGCACCCCCTCGTCAGGTAGCGAGTGTAGCCCTGGGAGGGGATGAGATGGGTGCCCCCGGTGGGTGGGGTCCCGCAGAAATGTCCCTGGTCTCTTTAGGAGACGTGGAAATGGTCCCTCCAACCCCTCTGCCTAGTAACACTAAGAAATATAGGCAGTGGGTGACCATTAATGGCCATAGGGTGGAAGCTCTCAGAGACACCGGAGCGAGTGTGACAGCTGTCAAGTGTCACTTGGTGTCCAGAGAGCAGGTGGTCCCTCATGCATTCTACCCCGTTGTAGCTGCTGACAACTCACAGAGTCAGTGTGAGGTAGCTCAAGTTCCCTTTGAGTGGGGGGGGGTCTCAGGTACTCTTCAGGTTGCTGTGAGGCCCGCCATGCCTGTTGATTGTCTCCTGGGCAATGATTTGGAGGACTCCCCTTGGGCTAAGGCGGAGAGAAAATCGCATCTGGAAATGTTGGGTCTGCCTGAGTGGGTGTGTGCGACCACCCGGTCCATGTCAGTCAGTAAGGGTGTTGATGGGGCCCTGGAGCCTGAAAGGATGGCCCAGGTCCCAACCGTGAAGAGAAGAGGCAGGGGGCGCGGGAAACCGTCCCCCATCGTTCCCGCGGTCCAGGAGGGAGCAGACCCTGAGGGGGATGCCCTGGAACCAACAGGAGAACAAGTGGCCGAACTGGGAGACCTGCCCGAACTGACCCATTGGCAGCAGGATGGTGGTCCCTCCAGGGAGGAATTTTGTACTGAACAGAAAGTGTGCCCTTCTCTTGTGGGTATGAGGCAGCAGGCCTCAGCCCAAACGACAGGTGATCAGTCAGGATCACATTGGGTCTACTGGGAGAACGACCTCCTGTATAGCGAGCCTAAGGCTGCTGAACCTGGGTCAGCCCGTGTGCTGGTGGTACCCCAGCGCTTCAGAGCCTTCCTACTGGGGTTGGCTCATGACGTTCCGTTAGCTGGACATCTGGGGCAGGACAAGACCTATGACAGGCTTGTCACCCATTTTTATTGGCCCCAGATGAGAAGGGATTCAGATGTCCATTGTAGGACCTGTCAAACTTGCCAGGCAAGTGGGAAAAGTGGGCGGAAGCAGAAGGCTCCCCTCCAACCTTTTCCCGTCGTCAGTACCCCCTTTGAGCGAGTGGGAATTGACATTGTGGGGCCACTGGACCCCAAGACAGCCATGGGCAACAGGTTTATCCTGGTCTTGGTGGACCATGCCACCCGGTACCCGGAAGCCATCCCTCTCCGCACAGTGACGGCCCCCGTGGTGGGACGGGCACTGATGGGTGTTTTCTCCCGCATGGGGTTCCCCAGAGAGGTGGTGTCAGACCGGGGCACCAACTTCATTTCGAATTATATGAAGTCTCTGTGGAAGGAGTGTGGGGTAACCTACAAGTTTACCACTCCTTACCACCCTCAAGGTAATGGGCTGGTCGAGAGATTCAACCGGACCCTAAAAGGCATGATCATGGGTCTTGAAGAACCAATGAGGCGTAAATGGGACGTCCTCTTGCCATGCCTGCTGTTTGCTTACCGTGAGGTGCCACAGAAGTCTCTAGGGTTCAGCCCCTTTGAGCTTTTGTATGGTCACCCGGTAAGAGGACCTTTGAGTCTGGTCAAAGAAGGCTGGGAGCAATCTCCCAGGAAACCTCCCCAGGATGTATATAGTTACATGCTGGCCTTTAGGAACCAGACTCGGCGCTTCAGAGATCTTGCTCAGGCAAATCTGGAGGCCAGCCAGGAAGAGATGAAGCGGTGGTACGATCAGAATGCCACTCTGGTTGAGCTTCAACCTGGTCAGAAAGTTTGGGTCATGGCCCCTGTGGAACCTTGTGCGCTCAAGGACAGGTGGACTGGACCATTTGAGGTTGTGGAGAAAAAGAGCGATGTCACCTACTTGGTGGACTTGAAGTCTCCCAGGAACCCCTTAAGGGTCCTGCATGTCAACCGGTTAAAGCCCCACTTAGAAAGGTCCGAAGTGGGCATGCTCCTTGCCACAGATGCTGGGATGGAGGAGGAGAGTGAGCCTCTTCCTGACCTCCTGTGTGCAAAAGAAAAAGATGGGTCAGTGGATGGTGTTGTCCTCTCTGACACACTGACCCCTGAGCAGCAGCAAGATTGTCGCCATCTGTTGGTACAATTCCCTGATCTGTTCTCCTTAATCCCTGGTGTCACTCAGTGGTGTGTCCATGATGTGGACACTGGGGACAGCACTCTTGTGAGGCACAAGGCCTACAGGGTGACTGAAAAGGTCAGAGCATATATCAAGGAGGAGGTCTCCAAGATGTTTGCCTTAGGGGTGGTTGAGTCCTCTAGCAGTCCTTGGGCCAGCCCAGTGGTCTTGGTCCCAAAGGCTGCAGCGCCTGGTGCTTCACCAGAACTTCGGTTCTGTGTGGATTACCGAGGACTCAATTCGGTCACCAAGACTGACGCGCACCCCATCCCCAGAGCTGATGAGCTCATCGATCGGTTGGGGGCTGCCCGGTACCTTAGTACGTTTGATCTAACGTCTGGGTACTGGCAGATCGCCTTGACTGATGGGGCAAAAGAGAGGTCTGCATTCTCCACACCAGATGGGCACTACCAGTTCCGTGTGATGCCCTTTGGGATGAAGAATGCCCCTGCCACATTCCAGAGGTTGGTTAACCAGGTATTGGCCGGGCTGGAAGATTTCAGCGCCGCCTACCTGGACGACATAGCAGTGTTCAGCGCCAGCTGGGAGGAACACTTGCGCCACCTCCAGGAAGTGTTGTTGGCCCTGCGCAGAGCAGGCCTCACAATCAAGGCTAGTAAGTGCCAGATTGGGCAGGGTTCAGTGGTGTACTTGGGGCACCAAGTAGGGAGCGGCAAGGTGGCCCCCCTGCAACCCAAGATAGATACCATCCTGGCTTGGGAACCGCCCAAAACCCAGACTCAGGTGAGAGCCTTCTTGGGTCTCACGGGTTACTACAGGAGGTTGGTCAAGGGGTATGGCAACATTGTGCACCCCTTGACCTCGCTGACTTCCAGGAAGCAGCCGAGACTTGTGATCTGGACTGACGCCTGTCAGAACGCCTTTGACACCCTGAAAACTGCAATGTGTACAGCACCGGTCCTCCAGGCATCCGACTTTTCAAAAGAATTCATTGTCCAGACAGACGCTTCAGAGCATGGTGTGGGGGCTGTTCTAGCACAGATGAATGAGGAGGGCCGAGACTTACCTGTAGCCTTCATCAGCCGGAGGTTACTTCCCAGGGAACAAAGGTGGAGTGCGATAGAGCGTGAGGCATTTGCTGTGGTCTGGGCGCTGAAGAAGCTAAGACCCTACCTGTTTGGGACTCACTTCCGGGTTCAGACAGACCACAGGCCCCTCAGATGGTTAATGCAGATGAGGGGTGAGAACCCAAAGCTGTTGAGGTGGTCCATTTCCCTACAGGGGATGGACTTTACGGTGGAACACCGCCCTGGTACAGATCACGCCAATGCTGATGGTCTGTCCAGATTTTTCCGCCTTAGTGATGAGGACTCCCTGGGTGAAGGGTAGTTCTCCCCACATTTCAGCTGGAGGGGACACGTGTTAGACCTGGCATCATTGGCATGAGTCTCTCCTCCATTTTTTTCTGTTTGCCTCCTCTGTTTACGATGTTTTTGCTGGATTATTGCTTTGGGCACTGTGCCACTGCTGATCAGTGCCACAGTGCAAGTGCTCCCTATGTTAAATTGTTACATTGATTGGTGTTACCATGATTGGCTTGGTTGACTTACTGTTCAGACCCTAGTCTAGTGCACTGCGTGTGCCAAGGGCGTGTAAGTTAACTGCTGCTGGTGGGCTTGCAGCACTGGTTGTGCCACCCACAGAAGCAGCGTGTAAAATGTGTCTCAGGCCTGCCACCGCAGCGCCTGCGTGCAGTCCCTGACTGCCATGTCGACTTGGTAAGGAAACCTACTTACCAGTCTCTAAACCTTCCCTTTGCCACATTTCAGACACCTCTATGGTAGGCCCTAGGGCAGGGTGCATTGTTGGTAAAAGGTAGGTCATGCCCTGATGTGTGTGGCATGACCTAATAGTGAATTACAGCCATTTTCGTTTTTCACTATTGAAGGGCTACCTGCCTCCAATAGGCCAGACTGGGCAGACTGATTATTAACTCCATTATAATCTATCTGACTCAGGGAGCATGGTAGCAAGTCGAGTTTAGTATCCCTGAACTCAGAATTTAATAACACGCCCTTTAGGATGGATGGTTTTTAAATTCTATGTTTGAAAATAGCACTTTTAGAAAGTGGCTATTTTCTTGTCCAACTATCTACCGGTCTCTGCTGGTTTGGTGTGTGTGTCAGGGGCTGGGTGGCTCCAGAGGTCTGACTGAGTCAGTGTGGGGTGAATGGGGCGTTTACACATAGAGTGAGGGAAGAGTAGCCTGCCCTGCCTGACACAATACTGGCTCCGCCTCCTGCTGGGCGACTGATATCCCTGCTCCTGCCAGTGACAATACTGGCTCCGCCTCCTGCTGGGCGGCTGAGGACCCTGCCCTGCTCAGTGAATAGGCCAGGTGCCTCTGCCTGGCAACACCCACAACAAACCTGAGATGGTGGGAATTTCCCTGCTTGGACAAAGGGAACAAAGGAGAAATGGGGTATAAGAGAAGGACCCCTGAACCAAGAACTCAGATCACTTCTGACAAGGAAACCTGTACCAAGGACAAGAAGCCTGCTGATCTAAGGACTTGCCTCCCCTTTCTGCCAGAGTGCTGTTTTGCTGTGGAGGAACCTGAAAGCTGCTTCTTTATTTTTGCCAAGGAACAAGGAGAGAGGAACTTGGTGTGTACTCTCTGAACACTTGCTAGGAAATCTCCAAGGGCTGGAAGAGTGCCAGTCTCCTGCTGAAGTCACAGGGCCAAAGGACTTCACCATTTGCTGAATTGCTGGAAAGTGTTGTTTCCAGTACACAAGGGAAAATCTGCAGTCTCGACGCCGCCGACGCGCCGAATCCAGCTCGACATCGTGAGTAACGGCTCCAGTGTCCCGAGCCTTCGACGCCGGCCGCCGGGCCCGATCGACGCCAGCAGCAACGCCAGTGAGCAGTGGGTATCGGCCCCGGCTCCAAGTGACCCCGTCTCGACGCCGGTATCGACGCCAGTGAGGAGTGAGTAGCGGCTCCACCTCCAAGCGACCCCGTCCCGACGCCGCTGCGGATCGCATCGACTCGACGCCCTTCTCGATGCCGTGAGCGCTGCTCCGGCCCGACCTCCCTTGACGCCGCTGCGGATTGACCCGACTCCGAGGCACGATCGACGCCGACCTCGACGCCGACATCTCGACGCCGTGGATCATCGTTTTCTTCGTTTCTCAAGGTACTGTACTTGTGGGGTCTGTTGCAACTCCAGGCTCGACGTAGCACTCCTCGCGGTCGACGCCGAACCTTGGGAATCTTGTAGACTCGACGTCGTGTGACTCCTGTGGGGGTTACATTGTTGCCAAAGAACTGTGCTCAGAAGAATACTTTGCTAAAGAACTATTTGCCAAGAAGAAACCTTACTTGAACTATTACTTTTCCTTCCAAAGAGTATTTATTAAGACTGTGGTATATTTTTGTCGTTATTTGGTCTTGTGCTAAACCTTATATAAAAATCCTATTTTTATAATACCTTCTGTGTCGTGTCCATCTGTAGTGTATTCACTTTATTACTGTATGTGGTCATAAATGCTTAACACACTGCCTCTGAGATAAGCCTGTCTGCTCTGCCAAGCTACCAAGGGGGTAGCAGGGGTTATCTGAGTGTGTAATCCCCTTGCCCTGACTAGAGTTGGTAGGTCCCTATTTGTCAGAAGTGTATACCTCTGCCAACTAGAGACTGCCGGTTCTAACAGTCTGGTACGCCCCTAGGGCCCCAGACATATTTGTGCTTAACTTATTGTGAAACGTTGATATTTGAATGTGTTCCTGGCTTCTAATCTCATAAAGAGATTAGTAGAGTGTGTCTAGAAATAAATACATATATTTTTGATACATATACCTGTGTGGTGTCCTTTCATTTGGTAATTCAAGAGATTATAAAGTAAAACAAGCTGTTTTACAGTCCTCTGAGACTTAGCCTGAAGGCTGCTCTCCACAGCTACCACTAGGATAGCTTTCTTTATAAGGTTGTCTTAAACCTATCTACCATAAGAGTCGAATTGGACCTGGTGCAAGGTGGCCACTATAACTCGTGACCAGAATATGGCAGGCCAACTTCTCACACAGTCCCTGTAATGCTAAGCGCCAGGTCAAGAGACCCAGAATTCATGGCTTGAAGGGTCAAAGCAATTTTCTCTGTTGTAAGGAGGTGGTCCAGGTCTGCCCTATCTGTCCCTGATAGCTTAGGTATAAGGATATCTAACACCAGCGGTATGGCAGCCTCACTTTGGGGGCCGCTCCTTGGTAGCATAGAGGACACCATAGTAGTCTGCAAACGCGGCGCTATGTCAGAGGCCGACTCCGCAACCACTCCCACCCATGCCTCAATAGAAGGAACAATCCTGGATGCCAACGTCTTGACATACAAAACAATGGACTCTGTAGAAAAAGCACCTTCCCTTTTCTCCTGCTAATTTTCATGAACGATTTGGCTCTGATTTCCTTTTCCTGTAAGCTCCACTTGGTATGTAACTGGAGTTATTACTTTTAGAATCTGTATGGAACTTGCTATCTGGTCATAAGTTTATTTTCACTAGAAGACATAAGTAATACTATTCACTCACCTGGCTGGAACTTCCAAAACGTAGCCTTCTTTGTAGAATAAATGTTTCTGTCTAATCTGAGCCTTCGCTGGATTCTCCTGTCCCAACTAGAAGAATGTCCTAATGCAACTACGCGGCTGGAAGACATATTCAATAAGGGCTTGTCTTCTTCACTTTGTCGTTCCCTGGCTTTTCCTAGCCCTCTCAAGTAGAGTTACAGAGTAGTGGTTTACTCCCAAATAAAAGTTCAAAAGAAGAGGATGCTAAACTAGCCTGGGTCTGAAAGAGTGTGGTATAATAAGGCCACCGGCTGCACCTAATCCCAATGCTTCCCTTTCATGTTAGAAATCTTTTTAAAGGTTGATGTTAGGGTGAGGCTGTAGCGCTTAATGAGGTCACCATTTTGGGGCTGATAAGCAGTGGTACGCGGCTGTATTTTCCCAAGCCCAGAGTGAAGCAAATCGGTAAATTGGCCAAACGGGGTCAGAGATATCCAGTCTTGAAGTTTCGTCCTATTTAAAAGGGGAACCAAAAAACAAGTATGTGGCGCTTTGCTGTGTTTTGAGGAAATAGCCACAGGGTGGGTCAAGGCCTTGGGGTCGGTGCAGCTTTGTTTAATTGAGTCTCTATGGGGATGGAGTGTGCGTATGACCCTCTCTCAGCGAGAGTGCCTCTGACATCCATCTCCCAAGGGCCGGACCAACGTTTCTCCTGGCTCAGGGACCCCATCCCATGAGGCAGGGTCCTGTCCAAAGGGCAAGTTGCTGCCCCCCTGTGCCCTGGTCTGAGAGATGGCTTGCCCACCACATTAGAGCTGATTCCAGCAGACGAGGCTTTAAGTGGGCCGGGTCCTGCAGGTGCTGAGCACCAGCAGTTTTTAAAAGGGGACCTCGAAACGGGCCTCTATCGGGCTCTGTTTTGTGCCCTGGCACAGGCGGTCCGTGTCTTTTTTGGACTGCAGTAACAGCAGACACATCGATGTGCGCTGCTCACACTGCTCACTTCTCACTAGTGGAAAAGTTACGGCATGACGTCATGCCAGGTGAGCGTTGTAGGGTAAGGGGAATCCTTTAAAAAGAGTCATTTTCTCTCTGGATTTCCCTTTTCTTATTGAAACTGAGGAGCAGCAACATCATCGTGGTGTCACCAGGGCTGTAAGTGAAAGCTTTTTTAATATTATATACAAGCCATAGTTACTGCTTGTGTGAAGTTGGCCTGGCATATGCTGGTCACTAGTTATAGTGGCCACCTTGCACCAGTCCAATTCGACTTTTGGTAGATAGGTTTAAAGACAACCTTTTAAAGAAAGCTATCCTAGTGGTAGCTGTGGAGAGCAGCCTTCAGGCTAAGTCTCTGAGGAATGTAAAGCAGCTTGTTTTACCGTATAATCTCTTGAATTACCAAATGAAAAGACACCACACAGGTATATATATCAAATATATATGTATTTATTTCTAAATATACTCCACTAATCTCTTTATGAGATTAGAGCCAGGTAAACATTCAAAAGATCAACAGTTCTCAATAAATTAAGCACAAATATGGCTGTAGCCCTAGGGGCGTACCAGACCATATACTAAAATAATGGGTTAACAAACTCGACTTGCAAAATGAAGAGGCCTAGGGCCTTGGGAATCGCTGGGGCTTCACTTCTGCAGTGTTAGCAGGTAAGTAATCATCCCACAGGAGACGCGTGCAGTGTCTAAACACACACGCGGGTTTTCAATGCGTTTCAATGGCAAATGTCGCGGTTTGTATTTTACAGTTCTAGGGCACTTCGCAAAAGTCAACAGTCAAGCAACTTACAGGGTAAGTATTTTGAGAGCCAACACACACTTGGGCACCGGAGTGCACGAGTTACCTCACCCAGGGAAGCCGGGTGCATAGGTGTCTTTTGGTGTCGGGTCGCGATGCTGTTTTCAATGGAGATCCTTGAAGACTTGCTGCTTGTGACGACTGGAGAGGTGTCCGTTCGAATCCGACGATGGATTGGAGTTGCAGAAGACCTAGAAATTGAGGGGACAGAGTTCAGAGTCACTTGCCAGTGATCGGTGGCCAGCAAGATGGATGACTACAGCTGTTGCGTCTCTTCAGGTCGATGATGGTGTTTTGTCTCTTTGCTCACGAGGACCAGGAGGGATCAAAGATGACCAGCAGCTGGCTTCGGAGGTTCCCACGATGTCTGCAGCTGATGACGGTGTCGGCACCTGGATTGGAGCCAACAAGTCTTGGCAACTGCAAGTCTCATGTAGAGTGAAGATTGGCAATGGTGCAGAACAGCAAGATCTGATGGACTTACCCAGCAATGGTAAGTGAGGGCAGGCCCAGAACAACCAGGCAAGCCCTTAAAGTCGATGTGGAAGTCTTCAGGTGAGTTACTAGCCAACGGGCAAGCAACCGCGAAGACACCTTTGCAGGAAAAGTTTAACAACAGCCCACGGTCACTCGGGACAGGGTAGGCCGCTGAATTTCAGTACTAGACCTGCTAGGGACTTGGACAACAAGTGGTCCAAAGCACAACTTCGTTGGATGTAGATTAGGGCTTGCACTCAAAATCAGTGCACGGTTCCCTGGTATTGCTGTTCCTCGTCACTCGTGGGGTCCAGATACCACAGCTTCACTGGGGACTCAAAATGGCCGTCAAGAGGTCAGGAAATCTGCTTCAGGGGACGCAGAGACTTCGGGCTCCGGCGGGAGCGGTAAAGTTTGCAACCGTTGTTGAAGAGTTTTGGTGCCTGCCAAGCAGGGGAGTCACTCCTTGACTCCAAGGGAGAATCTTCAGTCTTCCAGAGATAGTGGAACGTTGAAGGGCCAGGATTCTTCTTAGTAGAGCGTCGTCCAGGTGTAATCTAAGTTACATTGGCAAGCTTTGGTATCTTAAAGCAAAAAGATGGGAGGGACTAGCTCTATGACCACTCCTCTAGGAGGGTCAGGGTAGTGGGTGGTTACACCCACTTCCCTTTGTCCAGTTTCGCGCCAGAGCAGGGGCAGGTAGCCCGTGAACCGGTTTGAGCTGGCATATGCACAGAGGAGCCTACTGCTCCCCCAGTGCAGGACTTCAAAGCACTCTAAGAGTGCACCCACCCAGCTCCAATACACTAAATCCTGTCTGGGAAGTGGTGACACCTCCCTGTGACAGGAAACCGTTTGTTGGGCTCCCTCCACTGCGAGTTTCGGCCAGCAGCAGCAGGGCAGCCCGGTGTCTGTGCTGGTGGCATCCATTTTGTGATGCCAGGGCTCTAGATGATTTCTACCGTGTAGTACAGTGGGTACATGTCGTCCCCTATAGAAGGGTGGGATCCTACTCCCACACCAGTTACTGGTGTGGGGGTAGGATTCCAAGTTGTTTGACACCAAACACGACATGTTTTGATGCAGTCATTCCAAAGTTAGCATTTACTGCGAGGTTATAATGCACTTAAGAGTATATGGTTTAACCGCATCCACAAACAGCAGCAGAGAATAGACTCTGCCAGCTGCAGAGGGGACCTGCTCAGGCAGAAGCACCCCCACACATACTAAACCAAGCACCCTGCCCTTGGGATTGATAGGGCCTGCAATAGGGGGGGCTGATAGGTTTATATGTGTGTGTATGGTGAGATATAGGAACCTATACCTCAGTGAGGAGTGCTAACACTACCTCACACAGGCTGCAGTAGCAGGCCTGTGGTGTCAGATTGTGAATGCTTCCCAGGGGTGGCATAATACATGCTGCAGCCCCTGGTAGGCCTGTGAAATACCTATGCCCTTGGTACCTAAGGTACCATATACTAGGGACTCATAAGGTACCACAGTATCCAATCACTAGTGCATATAATATGCACACCAATCATTTAAGGGAGTAAGCAGATAGGCTGGGGTCCTGGATAGCAGGATCCCAGCCAGACTAGTCAAAAACCATTCAAACACCAGGAAAAAAGTGGGGGCAACCATATAGTCAGATTCCACCTTCCTACACTGCTCATTTATCCTATGCAACTAACAACTATTGACAAAGGAAATAGTCCTGACTTCTTGTAGGTATGATGTTACTTGTTGTATCATATATCTGGATGCAATTACAGAAACAGCAAAATACAAGTCGGGCGGCCCACTGTGCTAAGCACAGATCTTTAGCTTACGTGTTTTTAAGCCACGCCCTTAAATACATCGGCCACGCCCCTTTTAGAGGACCCTCCCCCCCAGTTTTTCATCGAAATTAAAGCCCTGCAACCGGAGGGGCATAAGAGGAGTTGAACCCGTCGCGCAAGGAGCAAAAAAAAGATGCTGCCTCAGTGGCAGCACAGGTCCACCACGCCCCCGACGAGCCCCCAAGCCTGGGGGTGCCCCAGGTGGGCCCTTCACCGATTACATAACAAAAATATGTTCTGCACGGTTGATGTCTGATGTCACAATGCCTGCTGCCAGACCCAGCAGCCAAGGGAAAACAGAGATGCACTTATAGAAAAGAAAAACAGAAATACTTCTCCTTCTGCTACGCTGTTTTTCTAGATGAACAGTAATAACCAGAAAATAAATATTTATGGCAACATATTTATGTTTTTCCTCGGAAAGACAGAAGTTCTCTGCGTGTTTCCACACATTTGGACGTACCGCGTTTTTTAAAAAGTCGACTTTTATTACACTGATTCTAATATCTTTTTGCAACAAACGTCTGACTGCTTTTTCCTGTATACAGAAGATCTAATTGTATTTATCGTTAAGAGCATCCTATATACTTCTAATGGTGGGCTGGGAGTAATTTATCCCATATATCTTTGAAAACCATCCACTTCCCTACAAAGTGTTTTAAGTGATTATAGATTTTTGTGGGTAGACCCACACTGCAGCAATGGACCCAAGTCGTATGGTAGTTATATCTTGAACATGAAACATGAAGGGGAGTGTCAAAGCATTAATTCAACTATTGGCACGTTATAAGGCCCAGAACTGGAATATTGCAGATTTGTTTGTGAATCTCTCTCTACAAAAGAAGCAAAATATTTTTTTCATATAGACCAGAAGCTTCTCGGCAGCAGCTATGGCTAAAAGCTATGGCTGTCACCACTGTTAGGGATTTAGGTGGGTCACTCTGCATGTTAAACACGTTTGGCTTCACTCATCTCATGTGCACACATTCCCTTCCGTACAAGATTGCGGAGCAGCTTGATGACAAAAGGCTCTTCACACCATTCACCTTTCAGGTCTCAGAAAAATACCCAACCTGTCACTGAAAAGTGCATAGCATTTATCAGTTCCTTCAAAATATCTTTCTTGCCAGCTTTCAAAGTCGGCATTTATCGCAATGAAATAGTCACTGTCTGATAAATCCTAACCCTGCCACTACACGGCCAGTCCAAGACTAGGTCTGATTCCATTTGCGAGTGTAAGAAATTCCCTTTGCCCTCAAGAATCACAAAGCTTCATTTTGAAAGCCAATGCCTCACGATCATCAGAGGACGCTTATCACACTTTATCTCTTAAATAGAATACAAGAAGGCCCTGTTCTAAACATTCCACCAATAAAACGCTTCTTGACAGAGTTTCAAAAAATCATCAACACTGCAAGAACAATATATTAAAAGGCTTCTTCTCAGCCATGTTAGAGTAACTTTAAAAATACAAAAAAGGTCTTAGGTTTTATGCAAGACAATTCAGTGTCTTTAAAGATACCACATGCACTATGCATTAGATGAGTTCTGGTTCCTCGCACTCTTTCTAAGAAATTGGGGTATTAGCTGTGGGGGTTGTGTCCCCACCTCAAGTAGTAACCACAACACTTGTCAGTTGGAACCCTTAAAGTCACTAAATTAGTGTGAGCTCAAGCTGCTATGGCACAGAGCAGACAGGCTTAACTTAGAGGCAGTACCAAAACAGAAATAAAGTCAAAACACAAGAAAAATCCCACACTAATTTAGAAACATATAGTACATTTAATAAATAAATTGACACCAAAAATCCAATAAGGGAAACCAGAGTTATGAATTTTTAAAGTTATCTGATTGCTCTTGACCAATACCTAAGTACTCGTTAAGGCTGACCATAATGGAGTGTGGGGGGAGTGTGGGGCAGATACAAAGACCACCTTTGCCCCAGTCGGAAGTTTTAGCTTTGGACTCTCTGAGCTGGAAGTCAAAATCGTCAGCGGAGCAAGGCAGCAGGCTGTGACCGAAGAGGGCTCTGCATCGTTGGACAAGGGGGTCAGTGAAACTGTTGACTTTTTGCAGGAAAGCTCAGGCGGGAGAAATTTCAATTTTGCACCGCAGAGAAGGTCCTTTGCTGGCCGATCTACTACTGCATTTTTGTCACTGACATACTCCTCCATCAGAGGTTTGGCTATTTGACCTCCCACCCACTTTAGAGTGGCAGCCGAACGGCCAGTATTGACTGTCCATCACCATCAGGTAAAACCTGGTGGTAGGGGCAGTGACAATTGCAAAATGACACCAACACCTTGGGAGTCAACTTCCATGGTTTGCGGGATCATTTTATTTTTTTATTTTCAAAATCAAAATCCTGCTTTGGGTTTTTGATTTTGAAAATACAAAAACACGTTAAAACTTGGACGGATGATACCGTCATGTTGAGGGAGCCGTCCTACAAAATGTAATTAAGTACACTGACATGAACTGGTGTGACGGAGTTTTATGCCAATGTTAAATGATGTCTGCTAAGACGGTGGACATCTCAAAATTTGAAGCACAGTTACTGTGCCAGGGCAACAAAGTATTTTACTCACCCAAACAGGCCCTTAGGAACTTTTTGGGAGCTCTGATTCTTCCAGCTGTGAAAGGCTGCTGGCTGTAGCCAAAGAAGGCTCTGTCCAGGTATCAGCTAACATTTACTTATGACAGTGTGTGATTCTTTGAAGTTAATTAAGTTCCTGGCCAATTGCCAGAGAAACGTAACACCTCCCACACCTAAGACATTTGTCTCAGTTCTGGGAGCAAGTTCACACCTCGTCAATTGAGGTATACAGCTGTCAGGTGACAGTTGGGCTTATACAAATGGGCATCCAGAGGCTTTAGGCAAGGGAAAGGCAACTTTCTGAAAGTACGTTTTCCAAAATATTATTACAAATCTGACTTCACCAGTAAATTGGGCTTGTAATATATATTTAAAAAAGACCAAAAATGAAATTTGTAGCTGCTTCCTATCTGGTGGTAACATTAGAAATGTAATTCAATACTTTCCTATTAAGCATCCAACCCTGCTACGGTGAAAAGACCTTTAGAGCCTTTTCGCTGTAGGGACATGTTTAACATTAAACTTTTATGTGCCCTACTTTCAAATACCATAAACCTTGCCTTCTGAGCAGTAAGGCCTACTTAGGGGTACTTTATTAATATTTAAAAGGAAGGCTTAGATCTGTCAATAAGAGGCTATTTTATCAGGTCAAATTTGCAGTGTAAACCTGCACAGTTAGGCTACACATGGCAGGCCTGCAATTATGTTTACACTGTCAATGTAGTGGATTGCGCAATGGGTGTTGCACGGGTCCTGGGTACACTTTTGTACCAAATACTAGGGATGTATATGTAAGTTAAATATGTCAATCATGGGTATGATAATTTCATAATGTTGGAAGGGGGAGCACATGCACTTTATCACCAGGGTAGCAGGGATTAAGAACACAGCATATTACAGCCAGCAAAAACAGTTAAGGCAAACAAATCCAGTGTACATCTTGCAAAAGATGGTCATTTACAATCCTCTTGATCCATTTTTCTTTGTGAAATCATTCCACACAGTGTTCCTTCTACAGCTTTTGAATGTGATCCAGCAGGGAACGTAAAGGGGTTCTGTGGACCTTTAAAAAGAAGCATTATCAATACCTGAGGATCATAGCAGGAGGGCAACATTATCAGTAAGAATACTTATCATTCAGCTGAACTCTGCCCCAAGAGTGTTAGCAAAGTTCTCTCTTTTGTGGTCACCCACCTTTGAAAACAGGGAATGTATCTTTAGGCAGTTAGAGGTTAGGATTCAATCTGCAGTTTATAATCTGTTGCACATTTGTTTAGTGTGCTTGCTTTTTCAATCAGAAGAAGTCTGAGCTGACAATTCATCAGAGCTTATGATTCATAGGGACTTTTATCGAGATCCCGAAACCCTGGCATTTCCTTCAAAGAAAAAAATGATAGCATTAAATAAGACACTCCAGTCTATTCCCACTTGTTCAACATCAATGGCATAGTAGTTTATGGAGCTCCTGTGCCTCATGGTTTCTTGTTTTCAAAGGGTTCCTTTGGTGAGAAGGTTGAGGTACGTTCCTGAGCCGAGTTTCGAGGATTCTGAGAAGATTGCTTTGAGCATCTGCAGACTGATTCAGAGCTTACCTGAGGTGTGCGGCTGCCTGAAAAGAAGGTGCACGCCTCTGCTGGAGATGCAGACACAGTGGAGTCATCACCAGGCACACTTGGGAGAAGACACAGGGAAATACTTGTTAACAATGGAAGATTGTCCTCAATGTCGAGGCTATCTGTTCTCCCTCTCATGAGCTGGGATCAGGACCCAGCCTGCAACAAAGGTGCAGATCCATCTGCTGACCGAGGCATCCTTTGATGTCTTGGACATTCCCTGGAGGCAGTAGTAGAACTAGGATGTGCAGTAGTTTCTTGCTGCAAGGTTGTTCGCCTGCTCTAATTGCCAATTTTATGTGAGAAACCATGGCAAGAACACTTAGACATGAAAGATAATTTAAACAAGTGCTTGGCCTCATCAGAATTGCAGGAGAAAATGTTTGGTAGGATAAGACCCCTTTCTGGATGGTTCCCTCCTGGCAAGCAGAAAGACAGTCTTTGATGGCGACATGTTCATAATGATTGAACCAGCTGTCGAGGTCATGGAGGTGAAGCTGGAATCCTTCTCTGAGAGGACGAAAGTGCTAGAACAAACGCTGTTAGTATTTAAAACCACTTCATGAGATCATGAGGAAAATCAGGTGCAGAATGGGAAAATCCTGGGTGAGTTTGCAGATTCTTTGAGATGCCCTAGTGAAAAGATTATGAGATGGATGCAAGATTGGAGAGAATCGAGAATTAAAGGAGGTTTATAGGGGTCTCACTTTCTAAAAAGCAAGTTGAGGGAAGTTCTCTTTTGCTCCGGCAAGTCACCAGGATTCTCAGACTGGAGCGGAGATTTGCGATTCGAATCTCAGGAGGCTGATGGCCATCCTAAATTCATCTGAATTAAGGGGTACTATGCTCCAGAATATAATTCGTAAAAAAGAGGTATGCCTTAACTCCCATAGTCTCCTTTTGAGTGAGGGAAATGAAAAACCTGCATGTATCAGGGTCTGAGAGATTATCTATGAAGCCTTGAGTGGATTATGAGTAGAAGAAATACTGCTTAAGCCAAGTGGGGAGCTAAAGTATTTTTGTTTAGACCGAAGATCGAAGGCGAGCAAGAAGTGGGAATATAGGGAAACTACCAGGCATTTAGGCTGTTAGTGTAGTAGGAAGCTTGGTTCAGGTGGGTGCCCCTTGGTTTGGTACCCAGGGAGGGATAGTCAGGAGCAGCTCCTCTAAGTAGTTTGCCTTGCTGGGTTTGTAGAAATGTCTGTCTCCTTTGGTTTCTCTTCATCTAACATGTATCAGCTTGAGGATCATTGCGATTGTGTTTTATTTTCTTTATTATATGAGTGCTCTTTGACCTTACATATTGCCTGTGATAAACAAAAAGCTTCTGCAATGACAAGATTATCCTCCAAAAATTCCAGCCAAACAATACTGACAAAATTTCAATTGGGAAATTATTTGTTCTGTTTCCAGCTTTTGTATAATATTTCCTCAGCTGAGGAGGCTTTACTCAATCTGGACATTTCCAGAGCACCAACATTTTATCTGGAAAAACACAACCACATTTGCTTAATCTGACCACTCATTAATCAACAATGGTGAACTTTCTCCAGGCATGAAAGAGGAGAAAGCTTCTATTTCTAGATTAATAGTCTCCATATATCAGTCAAATGATGTTAAAGCAGTTCCAGCTCCTTAGAATCCTATTTCAACAAAGGAAAGGTAGCATGGGAGGCCTTTGGCTTCCTGTCATGTGCTCAGTGGATTCAGCGCTCGCTGCTGAAACATACTGTACTCTGTATCCTTAGAAAGGCTAACTTAGCCTTACATCTGTCTGCAGAACTGAGTACCATAAATTGTGTAATAGTAACACCTATTATTTACAGTGCTGAAATACACTGGCAGTGCCTTATGAAATGCTTTGTAACAATCAAGCCATTATCAAAATTATTATATGTTCCTATAGTAGACAGATGAAGGGCAGCATACGGAGTCTTTCCTTCTGCTACTTATCATCATTATGTTAGTCGCACTTTTATAGCACTAACTGCCTTTGTTATGGCATAGCATTACTTTCTTCATCTGACTGCCTTTTCGTACCTGTCTGGGGAGGCCTTCAGTCGTATCTGTTGTTGCTTGGTGTGTAGTTGCGAGGATAATAATGAATTTGTGCAATGTTTAGTTAATCAATTGTTTGGGTAGATTAATCTGAAATTGGGTGTGATCATTAAATGGGGCATTTCTGTGAAGTTCTGTGCAGTTTTTTTAAGCCTAGTTGGACTTACTCTTTCTTAACGTTCTATTTTTTATGAGCTGTGAAATCAAAACACCAATCGGTTTTGAAAAAATGGTTAACAGAACACAAAAGAAAGGAAAAATTATTTAAGTGGAGTTAGTGAAGCCTGGGGCATTGGAAACTCCGGGGCGGTGGGTGAGGGGGCGGGTCACAGTTTCTGGATATACTACTTTTGGGAGTAGGACGGTCCGTTTAGAAAAAGGAATTAGAGGCTGAATTGAAAATTGTTTTCCAGAGTTCCCTGGTTATTCACATAATTCTTGACCTGTTCTTTCAGATCGCAGCAAATATAGGGCGGGACTTTTAGTTTGGCAGGCAGATGTAGTACCATTGCCATGGTGGAGTACTTGACTTCCGCCATGGTGTGGGTACTGTGCCAACCAAATTTAGAGATGTCTGCAGGCCCACCGGACATCTCGTGCATTTACAGAAACCTGCATCACAGGGGTTCCTGTAATTGCATTGAAATGTTGACATACTGAGCCATTTGTCAAACTTTCAACTTTTTTTAGCCCACTGTATATAGGGTGGGTGGGCGGCCACAAGGCTAATCCTCTGATGGCCCTAAGTCCGTCTGAGCTGTATATATATATAGGCTGCGTAGGCAGAGTAGTCTTTACCGTCTACATGCTGAAGTTCTGTCCATCTCAAAATTAGGTGGGCGGAACATTGCTTTTTCTATGTCCACCTCTCAAATTCATTTCATATTTCACTATACTAATTCACCACTAATCCTTTATGGGTTCTGGAGTAGCGTGCAACTCTACAAAAAAGCACTGTAACACCCCATCAGGGGTAGCAAGCAGTATATAAATGAAAACCTTTTCCCCTCTTCTTTCCCTCCGCTATCCTTCTCAAGCCAAATGTTGGACCCGGCCTCGTGGCGTGGTCCTTAACCCCCTGGATTGTGCCCGTTCCCCGCCCCGGCCGTCACGGGCCACCCGTCTGAACTGCACCAAGGCCCTTCACCCGGAGCTGCACGTGGACGCATACTCCTCGTGGCTCCGCCATCTTGTTGGCATCCACGTCACACCGTGCACCAGCCGGCGCGACCCCGCTCAACCCGGCCTCGACCCCAGCGAAGCCCCGACATCGAGGCACCACGAACTAGCCAGGGGGTGCCACAGGAACCATTCATCGCCCCCGGCGGAGGACAGTATCGATGGGACCCCCAACTGTCCTCCCCTCTCGAGGTGTGATCGCCCTGCAACTCCCATGGGCCTGGCGCCTCTCCTGCTGGGCGTCTGGCCACCTCCACCCGGCCACTCCGCCCCCTCGGGCGCATAGGTCCGGACATCAAAGGGCTCCAGACCTATATCTGGGGCGACCCCACCACAGCTCGGCAGTTGTATCCCGGAGTCGAGAGCCCTGCTGATTGAATCGCGGCTGACCCTACGGAGAAGAACTCTTGTCGGAACCATCACGAGCCCTGCTGACTGCGTCGCGGCTCCCTCCTGTGAACCCTTTTCTGAACCACCTGGAACATCGGAGCCCTGCAGACGCCGTCGCGGCCCAACCTCGCTGGAACCTTCCTCGGAGCCCTGCTGACGACGTCGCGGCTCGAGCTGAACAGAGACCATCTTGAGAGCCCTGCTGATTGAATCGCGGCTCTCCACGAACTGTACGCCAGAGCCCTGCTGACGCCGTCGCGGCTCGACCCCTCCGAGATCGGAGGTCCTCCAGCGTGAGGATAAGAACTGGGCCCCAGGTACCCTCGTACCACATTCCTGCCAAAGACTGTCCCGCTACCCCTACCCTTCCAAAGAGACATTGAGACTTTTGGTGGATCCCTCGATCCCTTCGTGTAAATATTGAGCTCGTAACCTTTTATTGATGATAAAGAATTGCTTGTCTTGAGACAACCTCCTTGAGTCCGGTGTGGTGGTGTTACTGTGCTAGTACGGGATAGGAGAAGGATCTCTCAGGAGACTTCTCGGCAGCGCTCGGCTACTTCGTGCAGTGAGAGGGCCCCCCCCTTGGTGGTCTCACCGACTCCTCGGGTCCGCCTTCCAACATTTGGTGGCCAGCGACGGGATCCGAGCCGAACGCAGTACGTACCAGCCAGTACCCACTAGCTACCCATCCAAACGAATAGCATCATGAGCAGCCAGGAAAACAATGCGACAATGGAGTTCCAGCCCGAACGGCTGGAAGAATATACGCACAAAGAATTAAAACAGTTCTGCAGAGACAAAGGCATTGCAACCACCAGCCTCGGTACCAAGGAAGAGATGCAGAAAGCTCTGAGGGCATGGTTGGAGGCTGGGGCAGGCCCCTCCCAGGAAGAAGGGCCCTTGCCCCTGACGGAGACCACAGCAACCGCACTGACCCCGGCAACCGGAGGAAGAAAGAGCCTAGAAACCGGCCTCTCCGAGGAAGAAATACGAGAGCGGGAAAAGGTCCGGAGCCACGAACTAGAGCTCGCCCGACTGCGGCTGGACGGCGAACTCCAGCTGGCAGAAAAGAAACTGGCCCTCGAGCAGCTACGCCTTCAAGAAGAAATAGAAGAGAAGAGACGACACCGGGAGTTGGAGGAAAAGAAACTAACTCTTGAGCACGAGCGCAGTCTCAAGGAGCTCGAGATCAAGGCCAAGAACGGAGGGACCAACACCCCCAGTACTAGAGACACTCTACCGCCCCCCGAGGCCAAGGTGCATATCCCGAAGGAGGTCGTCAAGGAGTATTACAAGAATGACGATATCCAACAATGGTTCAAGGCATACGAGGTGGCCATGACCTCCCATCGGGTGCCCCGAAAAGACTGGGGCGCAGGCCTGTGGGGGCGATTCCTGAGTGAAGGGCGGGACACGCTGCTCCAGCTACCGGAGGAGGTGATGACCTCCTACGATCACATGAAGGAGGCCCTGCTCACCCGATACGGGCTAACAGCGGAGATGTACCGCCAGCGGTTCCGAGACTGCAAGAAAATCCCGGGTACCACATGGGTGGAATATGTGGACTTTTTCAGTCGGGCCCTAGAAGGGTGGATCAAAGGCAGCAAAGTAACCACCTACGGACAACTGGTCGACCTCATCGTCTGGGAACACCTTTCCAATAATTGCTTCGTGGAACTGAGACAGCACCTCCTCGACAGCAAAATGACCGACCCGCGAAAACTTGCCGTCGAGGCCGATCGATGGGTCAACTCCCGGGTCCCCCGGAGCTCAATGGGGGAGTACCAGAGGAACCCCAACGGACCCCCACGCCAGCGCGGTGGGGGGGAGGGCCGAACAGGAACCGAGACCCTCCCGCTGGGGCCCCCAGGAGCCCCCCTCGAGGGCCACCGCAGCCACATCTCTCCCCGAGCCTAGCGCGAAGGGTGGGCCCGGCCCGACCCGGACCACGGCCACCCGTGACCTGCTATGGCTGCCAACAAACCGGACACTTTGCCAGCGACCCGGCCTGCCCCCTGAACCGAAGAAACGGGGCCGGCGGGCCCCCGCCCCGGCAGCTGACAGCCGCCGCCTTGGGGGGAGAGGAGGAAGAAGAGGCCCTCGACCGAGAAAACACTGAGTGGGAGCCGGCAGCCATGTCCCTGGTCTGCCTGGGTAGCCGAGAGATGGTACCCTGCACCCCCATCCCAACCAACACCCAGAAGTACCGGCAGCAGGTCACGGTCAACGGACAACGGGCCGAAGCCCTTCGCGACACCGGCGCCAGTATCACCGCTGTCCGCTGCCACCTGGTGACCCCTGAACAGATTCTACCGAATGTGCTGTGCCCGGTGCGGACGGCCGACAACAGTGAAAGCCTATGCCAGATGGCCCTGGTCCCCTTCGAGTGGGGAGGGGTGACGGGCCTGCTGAAGGTGACGGTGCGCGACGACGCCCCGGTCGACTGCCTCCTGGGGAACGACTTGGAGAGTTCCCCCTGGGCTCAAGTAGAACGACGAGAGCACCTCCGAATGTTGGGACTGGCTGATTGGGCCTGCGCCATCACCCGGTCCATGACCGCCCAGGCCCCCCGCTCCTCCTCGACCTCCGGGACGGCCCGACCCGAGGGGCTCACACCCCCTCCCGCCAGCAGCGAGGAGGAGGCGGACACCGACCCCGGGCCCAGCGAATCCTCCCCCGAAGACATGGCTTCTCCGAGCGCCCTACCAGAACTGACGCAATGGCAACATGAAGGGGGCCCCACCCGAGAGCAGTTCCAGCAAGAGCAACAGTCCTGTCCCTCTCTCGAAGGGGTCCGACAGCAGGCGACCGCGCAAGCCAACGGTGACCAGACCGGCACCCACTGGATCTACTGGGCCGAGGGCCTGTTGTACAGTGAACAGAAAGTGGCAGAACTCGGGGCCGGCCGCGTGTTGGTGGTCCCCCTCCGCTTCCGGGAGTTCCTTCTCAACCTGGCCCATGATGTGCCCCTCGCCGGACACTTGGGGCAAGACAAAACGTACAGTCGTCTGGTGACCCACTTCTACTGGCCTCGGATGCGGAGAGATGTGGACAACCACTGCCGGTCCTGCCAGACCTGCCAAGCCAGCGGGAAGACGGGGGGTCGGGTCAAGGCCCCCCTCCAGCCCTTTCCCGCCGTCAGCACCCCGTTTGAACGAGTCGGAATCGACATTGTGGGACCCCTGGACCCCCAAACCGCCCTGGGCCACCGCTTCATCCTGGTCCTCGTGGACCACGCCACCAGGTACCCGGAGGCGGTCCCGCTCAGAACTATAACGGCCCCTGTGGTAGGCCGGGCCTTGATGGGGATCTTCTCCCGAGTGGGATTCCCCAGCGAAGTGGTGAGCGACCGTGGCACGAACTTTATCTCCAGGTACATGCGGTCCCTGTGGCAACAATGCGGGGTCACATACAAGTTCACGACCCCATATCACCCTCAGGGGAACGGGCTGGTTGAGCGGTTCAACCGAACATTGAAAGGGATGATCCAGGGCCTGGAAGAACCCCTCAGGCGGAAATGGGATGTCCTGCTGCCCTGCCTCCTGTTGGCCTATCGGGAGGTCCCGCAGAAGTCCCTGGGGTTCAGCCCGTTTGAACTATTGTATGGGCACCCGGTCCGCGGACCACTCAGCCTGGTCAAGGAGGGCTGGGAGATGAAGCCCCGAGGCGCCCCTCCTGACGTCTACCGATACCTCCTGACCCTCCGAAACCAGACCCGCAAGTTCCGAGCCATAGCCGAAGCCAACCTCGAGGCCAGCCAGGAGGACAGGAAGCGGTGGTACGATCGCAACACTTCTACGGTAGAATTCGAGCCAGGTCAGAAAGTATGGGTCATGGCCCCGGTCGAACCCGGCGCCCTCCAGGACAAGTGGACCGGGCCCTTCAAGGTGGTGGAGAAGAAAAGTCCCGTCACCTACCTGGTCGATCTGGAGTCCCCCCGGAACCCCCTCCGGGTCCTACATGCGAACAGGCTAAAACCCCACTTCGCCCGGACCGAACTGAGCCTGCTGCTGGCGACCGACGAGGGGAGCGAGGACGACTCCGAGCCCTTGCCCGACCTCTTGCAATCCGACAGTCACGATGGATCGATCGAAGGGGTCCAACTCGCCTCGTCCCTGACCCCGGAGCAGCGCAACGACTGCCAGCGATTACTGCGGGACTACGCAGCCCTCTTCTCTCTCACCCCGGGGGTGACCCACTGGTGCGTCCACGACGTCGACACCGGGGAGAACCCCCCCATACGACACAGAGCCTACCGGGTGCCTGACCGAGTGCGGGCCTGCATCCAGGCCGAAGTAGCGAAGATGCGGGCCCTGGGGGTCATCGAGCCTTCCGACAGCCCGTGGGCCAGCCCTGTCGTCCTGGTGCCCAAGGCCGCAGCTCCCGGTCACCCCCCGGAGTTGCGATTCTGCGTGGACTACCGAGCCCTGAATGTAGTAACCAAGACAGACGCACACCCGATACCCCGGGCCGACGAACTGATCGACCGCCTAGGGGCCGCTCGCTACTTGAGCACGCTGGACCTCACCGCCAGGTACTGGCAAATCCAGCTCACCACCGGCGCCCAAGAAAGATCCGCCTTTTCGACCCCGGATGGGCATTACCACTTTCGGGTGATGCCCTTCGGAATGAAGAACGCCCCGGCCACCTTCCAAAGACTGGTGAACAAGGTTTTGGCCGGGCTTGAGGCCTTCAGCGCGGCCTACTTAGATGACATTGCCGTGTACAGCAACCACTGGGCCGAGCACCTTCTCCACCTGAAGGCCGTCCTGGCCGCCCTTCAGCGAGCCGGGCTCACAATCAAGGCCAGCAAATGCCAAATCGGCCACGGATCCGTGACCTACCTGGGCCATCAAGTGGGGAGCGGGCAGGTGGCCCCCCTCCAAGCAAAGATAGATGCCATCCAGACCTGGGAACCCCCCACTACCCAGACCGCTGTCCGGGCCTTCCTGGGCCTCACCGGATACTACCGGCGGTTTATCCGAGACTATGGGAGCATTGTTGGCCCCCTCACAGAGTTAACGTCCAAAAAGCAGCCCAAGAAGGTACACTGGACACCCCGCTGCCAAACAGCCTTCGACACCCTAAAGACAGCCATGTGTACTGCTCCGGTGCTGCAGGCCCCGGACTACCAGAAGGAGTTCGTGGTACAGACGGACGCCTCCGAGTATGGGATCGGGGCCGTCCTATCCCAAGCCGACGAAAAGGGGCTCGACCGACCAGTGGCCTTCATCAGCCGACGACTACTGCCCCGAGAGCAACGCTGGAGCACTATTGAGCGTGAGGCCTTCGCTGTGGTGTGGGCCCTCAAGAAGCTCCGGCCCTACCTCTTTGGCACCCGCTTCCGGGTCCAGACCGACCACCGGCCCTTGCAATGGCTAATGCAAATGCGGGGCGAGAACCCCAAGCTGCTGCGGTGGTCCATCTCGCTACAAGGGATGGACTTTGACGTCGAACACCGGCCCGGCAATGACCACGCCAACGCCGACGGCCTGTCCCGCTTCTTCCGCCTTGACGAGGAGAATCCCCAAGGAGATGGGTGACTCTCCATGCCTTCGGCTGGGGGGGACGCCTGTTGGACCCGGCCTCGTGGCGTGGTCCTTAACCCCCTGGATTGTGCCCGTTCCCCGCCCCGGCCGTCACGGGCCACCCGTCTGAACTGCACCAAGGCCCTTCACCCGGAGCTGCACGTGGACGCATACTCCTCGTGGCTCCGCCATCTTGTTGGCATCCACGTCACACCGTGCACCAGCCGGCGCGACCCCGCTCAACCCGGCCTCGACCCCAGCGAAGCCCCGACATCGAGGCACCACGAACTAGCCAGGGGGTGCCACAGGAACCATTCATCGCCCCCGGCGGAGGACAGTATCGATGGGACCCCCAACTGTCCTCCCCTCTCGAGGTGTGATCGCCCTGCAACTCCCATGGGCCTGGCGCCTCTCCTGCTGGGCGTCTGGCCACCTCCACCCGGCCACTCCGCCCCCTCGGGCGCATAGGTCCGGACATCAAAGGGCTCCAGACCTATATCTGGGGCGACCCCACCACAGCTCGGCAGTTGTATCCCGGAGTCGAGAGCCCTGCTGATTGAATCGCGGCTGACCCTACGGAGAAGAACTCTTGTCGGAACCATCACGAGCCCTGCTGACTGCGTCGCGGCTCCCTCCTGTGAACCCTTTTCTGAACCACCTGGAACATCGGAGCCCTGCAGACGCCGTCGCGGCCCAACCTCGCTGGAACCTTCCTCGGAGCCCTGCTGACGACGTCGCGGCTCGAGCTGAACAGAGACCATCTTGAGAGCCCTGCTGATTGAATCGCGGCTCTCCACGAACTGTACGCCAGAGCCCTGCTGACGCCGTCGCGGCTCGACCCCTCCGAGATCGGAGGTCCTCCAGCGTGAGGATAAGAACTGGGCCCCAGGTACCCTCGTACCACATTCCTGCCAAAGACTGTCCCGCTACCCCTACCCTTCCAAAGAGACATTGAGACTTTTGGTGGATCCCTCGATCCCTTCGTGTAAATATTGAGCTCGTAACCTTTTATTGATGATAAAGAATTGCTTGTCTTGAGACAACCTCCTTGAGTCCGGTGTGGTGGTGTTACTGTGCTAGTACGGGATAGGAGAAGGATCTCTCAGGAGACTTCTCGGCAGCGCTCGGCTACTTCGTGCAGTGAGAGGGCCCCCCCCTTGGTGGTCTCACCGACTCCTCGGGGTCCGCCTTCCAACACCAAATAATTGACCAACATATCCAATAAAATAAATAAAAATATAAAAATAAATAAAAATCCACCACTCAAATTACTTTCATATTTCACTATACTAATTCACCACTAATCCTTTATGGGTTCCGGAGTAGCGTGCTACTCGCCGAAAAAGTGCTTTGACGCCTCAGCAGGGGTAGTAAGCACTATATAAATGCAATTACACTATAATACTCTGAGGCATGAACATACAGATGTTTAGGAATAGAGAGAGATATTGTGTATGTGTGTCTGTGTGTCAGTAACATGTACAGGTGTTAAAACCTATTCAGGATGATGCATTCACTTTCAAATACTTTAGATCGAATAGGTTTCAAGCAGTGGAGTAGATCCCAGCTGGTGGAAATACTAATCAGGGAGGCCCAAAGGGGCAGGACATCCATTGTAGGCCATGAGAATCTGGGTGCAATCTGTCTAGGTACTTGATGAGACTGAGCCTCTTAGTGTGGCTTAGTAGAGTGACACACACCCAGGTAGGGATAATATTGTTGCATCTCTGAGAACGACCAGGTGCATGGAGGTCAAAACTCATAGCAAAACCACGTGGTGAAACCAGACCCGTATCCAGGTGGAGAGACTGTTTCTGAGCATGGTCAGGACACGTCTAGACCTATTGATTCTCCTAACTAAATTGATTAGGCTAATGCCTTTGATTCCTTCAATGGAAACTGATTCCTTACGATCTGCACAGGTGACTGAGTTCTGCTTACCATTCCTTGCGTCCATTAAAACTATAGTAGCAGACAATTTACTAACCTGAGCTCCAAGTTGTGGTATGCCTTCTCCTGCCCTTCAAAGCTGTGTCGGCTGTTAAGCTTTCAGAAATCAATTAAAAAAACATTTTGTTGGGCTTACCGGGCACTTACAAGGAAGCCACCTCCTGGAGAGAACCCACGGCCGGTTATCGCCAAGCTGCTAAACTGTGCAGACAGAGATGTAGTGCTGCAGTATGCCCGGCTGAATAAAGATAAACTTGTCTTCGACTCCAGGCCCACCATGATTTTTCCATATTACACCCGTCTGGTGCAGCAACAAAGACAGTCCTTCACAGCAGCAAAATGGAGGCTACAAGAACTCAACCTCTCTTACATGCTGCTTTATCCCGACAGGCTCCGAGTGAGCTACAATTCCAAAACGTTCTTTTTCGATTCACCTGAAGCAGCTTTTGCCTAGTCCAACGAAAGGGCTCACCTGAAACTACACTCCCCGCCACCCCTGGATTCGGACTCTTCTAGGGGCTCGCAGCGGAATAGATCACGCCGGACGAAATCAAACCGGCCGCATCGCTCCGTTTCTAACCGACGCTCCTTCAGCCCCAAGCGCGCGTCTTGACTGATCCATGGGCTGCGAAGTTCCCATAAGCACACAACTGTATATCCATGGGATGGACTTACCCCGATTATTCAGCACCAAGTAGAGGTGGACGCTATACGCGGTGGCTGACCTGCACCGTCACTAGTTCCCCAAGGTTAATGTTTTTTGGGGTGGTTGGGATTCATTGGAGGGGGGCCATGACATCCGAGGTTGGGGTCCTGAGGTGCTCCTCACCGCAACAGATGTTCCTAGTTTCTGGCAGTATCGGTAGGGGGAGAGGGGTACAGAAACGGGGGAGGTTCCTGAAATGCAGAGTTATGTTATTTGTTGTTTACGCACGCAGACACACATCCCATTCCTCATTTGGCAGGCCATCACTCTTAGACCTAGACTAGCTATGTGGCCCCTCAGGCAGCAGTTTCTCATATTAGTGAATTGACAGTGGTGACGTGGAATAGCCGGGGGCTGCTCAACAAGGTCAAACGGGGGGCAGTTCTTAGGCAGGCTAAACGATATGGGTATGACATTCTTCTCCTGCAGAAGACTCACCTCTTGGGCAATAAGGCTCCCTGTCTAGCTAGGTTCGGGTACCAACAGGTATACCACGCGGGTTTCAGTAGGGGTTCCTGGGGAACTGCTGTTCTTATTTATGGTCGGGTTCCCTTCATCCATACTAAACACTGGGTAGATCCTGGGGGCAGATATGCCCTGCTGACGGGAGCACTCTATGGTGAACCACTCAATTTGGGCAGTGTGTATGTACCCCGCCTCTTGGGACCTCGTTTGTAGAAGGTATGACCCATCTGTGGGGTGTGCTTCTGGAGGGTCTGTCCCTCCTGGGTGGCGACTGCAATACATTATGACACCACTTGATAAGGGAAATGCATCGGGGGTAGACCCCCCGTTGGTACCTCTAAAGTATCGTCGTTTGCAGGGGCGCTGGGTTGGGCTGATATATGGCGGGAATATCATCCCGCTGAGAGAGGGTACACATACATGTCAGCGGTACATGGTTCCATGTCTCGATTAGATTACTTGTTCACACCATGGAGCTATGTCCATAGGTTTACCCAGGTCTCACATCTCTCAAAAGGGTTGTCGGATCACTCCCCAGTCACGGTGACTCTCCGCTTAAACTTTCACAGGCCCCCTTTCAGATGGCGGATGTCCCTGTGGCATCTGCGTAATCCAGATTACCAGGATTGTCTTTACACTGCGATTCAAGATTATCTTACCTTAAATACCGCCTCAGCACCCTCTAAAGAAATCCTATTGGAGGCCCTGAAAGCTACCATTAGAGGGGTGGACATTAGTTTCAGGACTAACGAAAAACGCAAGCGTTCTGCTCAGTTGACCGAGCTGGAGACTAAGTGTATTTCCTTGGAGACACAATACAGGCTAGAGCCTACTCCGACCCTTTGGAGAAACCTGTCCTTTGTGCAACAACAGCTGCACCATCACCTTGCAGAGGAGGCAAAAGAAATTTGGTTGGCGTCTCAGTATCGAATATACCAGTGAGGAGACAAATCCAGTAGAATGTTACATAGACTCTGTCAAGCCAGGCAGGCCCCAGCAACAGTTCCAACTATCAGCGGAAGTGATGGTGCCCTACATACATCCCCCGCAGAAGTGGTGGAAGAATTTGCACACCATTTCTCCACGCTATACACCCAGAGGGAGCAGCTCTCGGGAGATATCATCGCAGAGTTCGTACGGGATATTCCCCCTCAGCGATTATCAGACCAGATAAAATACCAACTGGACCTCCCCATTACAATTGACGAATTAACAGCTGCACTAAACGCGGTGCACTCAGGTCGAGCCCCGGGTCCTAACGGGTTTCCTATGGAGTTCCTTCGCTCTCATATGGCCACGCTGGGCCTGTATTTGTTGGAAGTTCATGAAGCCCTTGAGAAGCGACTATTGCTCCGGGACTGGCGTCAGGCTGGAATTGTTGTCTTTTTAAAGCCCGGATGCCCACCAGAGGACCCGTCCGCATACCGTCATATCTCCCTAATCAATTTAGAATCCAAGCTACTGGGGAAGGTTCTTGTGGATCGCTTGCGGTCCTGTATACAGGATTTGGTCCATCTGGACCAATCCGGCTTTATGCCGCATCGGGCCACTCGACATAAAATTTGTCTGGTCCACAACGCCATGGCCCTGGCCCCTGAGCTGGGTCGCCCCCCAGCCCTACTCTTGGCAGATATAGATAAGGCCTGCAACTCTCTCAGCTGGGAATATCTTTTACAACTCTTAGAAGCGATCAATTTCGGCCCACGCTTCCTAGCATATGTGCGCCTACTCTATACGGAGCCTATGGCCTCGGTGTGCATTGCCGGTCACCGCTCTCCCTTCTTCTCTATTGGTCGAGGTACTCGCCAGGGGTCCCTCCTGTGCCTCTGGCGGCGTGGGTCCGTAGGGATCCGGTGCTCAGAGGCTTTGACTGGCCACGCTCACAGCCAGACAGTATTGCGTGATATGCAGACGATGTCTGTTTTTTCATCACCTATGGATCTCGGGCTCACTTACTCAGCAGATTCTCCGGGTCTTTGGACAGAACACTGGACTGCATACTAATCCTGCTAAATCGGTACTGTTCTCAGTATGCGGCCATCAGGCCAGAATCACATGGGCAGCCCAGCTGAAACACGCCACGGAGGGTTTCCAATATCTGGGAGTGTCTCCCTGTCCAAAGATTTCATGGGCACGTAACATAAATCTGCTCCTTGCCAACCTTTGCGATGAAACTACTATTTGGTCTTCCCTACCTCTCTCGCTATATGGATGATTTGCCATTTTTAAAATGGTCTCCCTTCCAGAGTACTCTACAGTCTCCAAAATTTCCCTTAGCATATACCGCAAGCTAGGTTGGCGCAAATTAACGCCATACATAATACAGTTTTATGGGGTGGAGGGGCGATCAGAGTGGCACTGCAGACCTGTGCGCAATCCACCTATTGCGGAGGCATTGCTGCTGCTTATGTATACTCCTATTACGCAGCGGCTCATCTTTGAATCATTAATGACTGGTGGTATAACTCAACTACAGACCCGACGTTTGCACTAGAACACGCAGCCATGGAAGGGACTCCCCTCCTACGGTTATTGTATAGTGCACAGAATCTCGACTTCTTACCACACACCAGCCGAACGACTATTAGATTATGGCGGTATACCATCCAGCGAATGGGATGGCACATGCCACTGATGCAGGCAACGCCCCTTTGGCAAGGTAATTATCTACGCCAGGTGGCTGCGCTGAAGGGGTTCCACCAGTGGGACCAGATTAGCATTTCCAGATTGGGGGATATTATGTGGGGCACCGTCCTCAAGTCCTTTCAGCGCCTACAGGATGAGTTTTATCTCCATAAAACCCAGTTCTGTAGGTACCTCCAATTACGCATGCTTTGACTCCCTTGCTTGCAAACCTAACCGACCTCCCTGAATTCCATATGCTAGAAGGCCGCCTTCTTATGGGCAATCTAGGTGCACACAAAATAAGACAGATATACCAGACGCTGACTACACACTCCAACACGACTCTACACAAAACAAGGAAGGCGTGGCAGGATGGCATCCCAGACCTGACGGACGATGACTGGGCGGAGGCGATAGCTAGTCCTCGTGGCGCCACGGTAGCCTCCAGATACCGTCTTATTCAGTTTAAGTATGTTCACCACGCGTATTACAAACGTCTTTGTCTCTGGAAGATGGGAGTTGTGGCATCCCCTCAGTGCTTACGCTGCAACAGGGAGGAGGGGACATTTCTCCATACGGTATGGAATTGCACAGCACTGTAGCCTGGCGTAGGGTGTCGACATGCCTTAAAGAGGTGCTGTCCTGGGACCTTCTACACGATCCCCGATTGTTTCTGCTTCATAGCAAGGAAGACATAGGTTGGAACCGATATAAGCAACACCTCCTCTTTCTCGCCCTTAGAATCGCTAAACGGGATATTGCACAGTTATGAAAGGGAACAATGGTCAAGTGGCGTAGAGAGCTAGACAAATGCATGGCCGTGGAGATGGCGGTATTTCAAGCGAGGGGTTGCCCCCAAAAACAGAGAAAAATATGGTCTTTTTTTTTTTAATAAATCTTTTTTTATGGAAATCAAGGCATGACATATGAAAAAACCAAGTCACACGTACATTGGCAATATTGTTACGCTGCAAGTGGTACTGGAGACATAATCATCACAAAACAATACTTACTGTCCCCAATTAAACATATTCAGATCCCCTGTACAATATCTTCTCTCAGTCTTGGAGGTTCACATATCTCTCCCCTATAGACGAACCATTGCCCCCAGACTTGCGTCCATTTATGCGGGCACCCCTGGCTTCGTATATGGACTTTCCATGACCATACACCAGTCCATGTCTTTACCCCATTCCTCTATGTTCGGTGAGCACTGAGCCCTCCACAATCTCGCTATGTTTCGGTTTGCCACCATCAGCCCCAAGGTGACCCATTTTGGCTCCTTGGAATTCAGGTCTGAAGGGCCCCATACATTTAGGATGGCCAATTTAATATTGCAATCTATCTGCTGCCCCAACACTTCTTCCATAAGGCTCACTACCGCCTCCCAATATCTCTGGATAGTCATGCATTCCCAAAGAGTGTGGATAAAGGTTCCCTCCTGCCCACATTGCCTTACGCAGCCTCCATCTGAGCTATATCCTATACGAACCAATAATGGCCCAGACAGAAAGGATCTATGGAGAAGTAAAAGCTGCACCAGGCAAAGCCTGGAGGAGATGGCTGCCTCCCTAGGGGAGGCCACCGCCGCCAGCCATTCTTTATCATCCAATCCTGCTACATCGTGGTCCCATTTGACCCTCAGGTGAATCAGGAGATCTGCCATCTTGTTAATCAGCTTTTTGTAAATAAGTGATATAGTCTTCTAGTCGCAATCTAAAACTCTGTCTTCAAGTGGGGAGGACTCGGGGAGTACACCACCTTTAGGGAGAACCGCAAGTAAGGCATGTCTAATTTGGAGGGACCTGAAATGTTGAGATTGCGCTAATTCGTATTCCTGCTGCAGCTGAGGAAAAGGGATCACCTCACCTGACTACCACAAATCACCCACCCTGGATATGCCTATGAGGTCCCAGCGATCGAAGCCCCTCGAGCAAATCAGCCTGCCCAATTGTTCGCTATGCCAGAGTGGTGTGGCCTGTGCAATTTTTCCCTCCCATCCCAAACTTTTGTAGCCGCTTTCCAAACCTACACCGGATGCCCAGTTGGGCCAGTCAAGGCTGGCTTCAACAATCGCACATTAAAGAGCCCCTCCAAATCTGCCTCCCGGGAGGAGCCATCTATCAATCTGGAATGCCGGGTCGCCCTGCGACCTGTACATACATTGGTTAATTGCTGCGAGATGTGAAGCCCAATAATACTTCCTCATGTCTGGAAGTCTGATGCCCCCATCGAACCACCCTAACATGAGCTTATGTGTTGCGATACGAGGTGGCTTGCCCTCGCACAGCAGGTCTCATATGATACAATCAATTTCTTTGAAGTACAAGGATTCAACAGGGTGCGGAGTGTTGTGCAAAGCATATAAGAATCTGGGAAGGGACATCATTTTGAATAGGGCCGCATGCCCCAAGAGGGACAATGGAAGCGATTTCCAATGTAGGACGTCAGATTTAAGATGCACTAGAGGCGGCAGGAGATTGCGATCGTAGAATATGGACGGATCTTTAGAGACCCAGATCCCCAGGTATTTGAAGCCGTCAGTAGCTTCCTCTAGCTGATATCCCAGAGGGAGTGGAGGCCTCTCTCCATTAAGGACATACAGCACTGATTTGGTCTAGTTGATAGAATAGCCAGCATATCTACCAAACACCTGAAATATGCCCAGGACCATATTGAGGGATGCAGCCGGTGAGGCCAGATAAAGCAAAATATCGTCCGTATATAGTGATATGAGGTCTTCCCATCCAGACGTCCATTTGAGGCCCCTTATGGCGGGGTCCTTGTGGACCCACATAGCCAGTGGCTCAAGGGCCAGGGCAAAGAAAAGCGGGGATAAGGGGAATCCTTGCCTGGTGCCCCTGCTGAGAACGAAAGTGGAAGATTTCCTGTTGTTGACCACTACTTGGGCAAGAGGTTGTTGGTAGAGAAGTCGAAGCCAACTAATAAATTAGGGGCCAAAACCCAGTTTATGGAGGACTGCAAGCATATAGGGCCACTCGATGGTGTCAAAGGCCGCAGCAGCGTCAAGAGAAACCACAACAGCATCCTCTCTTATTGTGTCAGCACGTCACAACACACTATGGAGCCTGCGCAAGTTAAGGAAGGTGTTACTAGTGGGCATAAAACCTGACTTGTCCGGGAAGACCATGTGGGTAATGACCCTGAGCAGACGAGAGGCAAGGACCTTAGCCAGGATTTTCACTTCGCAATTGAGCAATGAGATGGGTCTGTAAGAGGAACACTTATTACTCGGCTGCCACAGGGACCCAGGTAGCCCCCTATCAACCGTGCAAAACTGTGAGTGTGTTTTGGTGACTGATTTCCATTGTTTTGTTATGTGCCGTATTCCACAGCCGCCACAGGATTTATGAGACCACCACCAGCACAAGGATCAGCAGAAGTTAGGCCCTGTAGAATAATGCAGGCTGCAACACCCTGTCCCCCACAACAATCCAGGAGAACCATGCAGCCATCAGGAAGAGAATCCCGGGGAGTGCTGGAGCTTTTGCTGGTGAGCCCCGCTGCACTGACCACCAAGTAGATCTCCAGATACACAACCGGACGGGGAAGGGGACGCCGCCGCCAACCTCTACTTGTGCAACGGTGTCTCCGGACGTCCACAGCCAATGTTAAAAAGATAAACAGGCAGCCTACTGATCACATCCGTACGTGCCAGACTCTCAGACGCTCAGCAGGGGGATCGGGGCAGCAACACGATCTCCCCGGTCGCGGCACCACCAACCTGCAACGGCTCCCGCTGCCGCTCTTTCGCAGCTCCGTCCACACACCGGGGGTGTGCTCAGGTCCCAGGCTCTACTACGGCAAGATCAAGGCCGCGGACGCCCCTCAAATGCAGCCGGTCTCCCGCCCAACCCTCGGGAACTCACAGAGTCACTTGTGTGGCAGATGGGGTAGGGGGACTACGCTGGCACACTCCCGCCGGATCACTTAGTCACAACGATGCCCTGATGCCCTGATTAATTTCGACCCAGTCCGCAAAAATATTCAAGCCTGTGATAGCCGGGCTCTCAGCACGCTCCAATGGGGACCCAGGACAAGTTGGATCCCCCGGCCACAGCGCCACTAACCATCCAAGTCTTCCTGGGCCGCTTACGGGCTGAGCCTCCCGCATGCCGATGTGCGCAAGCCTGTTCTCCGCAGCACTCCGACCACAAAAACAACAATGCCAAGGGAGCCTGTCCGTGGCCGCTGGTGCACTCCAATGCAGAATATTAGTGGAAAGAAGGGCTGCCACTACAGTGCCTGGGAGGATGCCATCTTGTCCCCACGAGCCACCAGCCTCAACTTGATGTTTCCCAGTGTTTCGCACCTTCCCACGGAGTCTGCTCGCACCGCACCATCGCCACTGCGTTCCCCAGCACCCTGGTGTCTATGATCAGCCTGCAGGGTCAATGACGGATGTGTGGGCTAAAGTGCTGACTGCTAGCGCAGTGCGATTAACAAGCGGCCACGCCCCCGAAAAATATGGTCTTGATGGGCTACTTACCAGGGCATCGACCTCCCTCCTCTTCCCACGCAATCCCCATAAGAGAAGCTCCATGGGAGGTTTGGTGGGCCATACTGTATGGTGTATTGTTTTATCTCTTTGGGTATATGTGTAGATTAAAATTTGCTTTCCAAAGCAGGTGGGGTGGGAAAGTCTGCGTAAAGTTTCCAGTTCTGTTACTGTTATTATATATACAAGCTGTACCCATTGCTATTTCCATGTCTTGTAACCTTTCAAGAATGTGTCCCCATGCGAACTATGTCGGGCTCTTGCCCAAGTGGTACTATAAAAACCTAATAAAATATGTTTTTTTTTAAAAACATGTTGTTGAGTTTGTTTGGTTGTGCTAATGTTGCAGTTATAAGCCAACACAAAAAGGCTATTCTTTACCATAGTTCACACTCCAAATTCAGATAACTGAAGATAAGATTAGAAAACTTAGTAGAACATAAAATATAATATTTATAAAACAAAGGGCCTTGTTCATAATTATCCAGTTGGGGACATCCACCTAAAAGTGACAAACGTCAGATATGCCCACTGCTTAATTTGAACCCGTGGTTACTGGTGGAGCCCACCCGCACTCATTTTTGGGAACTGGCACTTATTTTGTCTCATAAGACATTTACTGAGAGCAAGAGGGTGAAAAACACATAAAGGAGAAAGGGGGAGGAAAAGAAAGAGAGAATACCTGTCACATAGGAAGAACACAGGGGTCGATAGTAGTGAGCAAAACTGCAGGCAGTGTCTGGTAGTGGATTAAGGAGGACTGAGGTGAATTCAAGAATACCCAGCCTTGTTATTTGGTGCGCCGACATTTAATAGCACCGGCCGCGGGCTTTTAAGCAGAACTTTAAGCACCGGCACTCATTCTTTTGCAAACTAAGGACAGGCATATGCCGTATTTCGAGCGAATTCACACCAAGGGAATCTTAAAATGTCGGACATGACATTTGTCACTTTTTAGGTCGAGGGACCATCCGGTCTGCCGAAGGCAGAACCGGAAGTCCGGAGATCTTATGTTTCTGAGAGTGGCTCTTTAGCCCGCCTCTCTTTTTGGCTCTCCTCCATTGGCTGGCTTCCTAAACGGAGGCCAGCCATTGGTGGAGAGAGCCGTCCCTCCAAATAGGCTCCGTCTTTTTCAGATTCGGGGGCGTGTTCCGTGCTGGGAGATTTTATGTTTCTGAGAGTGGCTCTTTAGCCCGCCTCTCTTTTTGGCTCTCCTCCATTGGCTGGCTTCCTAAACGGAGGCCAGCCATTGGTGGAGAGAGCCGTCCCTCCAAATAGGCTCCGTCTTTTTCAGATTCGGGGGCGTGTTCCGTGCTGGGAGATCTTATGTTTCTGAGAGTGGCTCTTTAGCCCGCCTCTCTTTTTGGCTCTCCTCCATTGGCTGGATTCCTAAACGGAGGCCAGCCATTGGAGGAGAGAGCCGTCCCTCCAAATAGGCTCTGTCTTTTTCAGATTTGGGGGCGTGTTCCGTGCTGTTCTTTCCACTTATTAGCCACGCCCTTTTTTAGGCGTGTTTTTCTCTCCTCCAGCCAATGGCAAGAGGAGAGAAAAAGAAACACGCCCCCGAATCTGAAAACGCCACTGCGTTTCTCCGAGGCATTTGCCTCGGAGAAAGGCGGTGGTGTGCTCGTCCTCTCCTCCTGCTCTGGTCTCCCTCGGTGCTACTGTGTCCGGCTGCTGCTCTGGTCTCCTCCCCCTGTCCTCTCCGGCTGGCTGCTGTAGATCAGCTTGTAACAGCTCACGGGTGGCACTATCTACCAGGGCAGTCCTCTGTTCCCACCCTAAATAATGTTGGCATCATGCTTATTCTTGCCTGAAGGTGTTCAGCGCTGCCTCCGTGCTGCATACTTCGAGCTAGGCAACAGCATCGAGCGCTAGGAAACTTCTGCGAGCGCCCAGCATGGCCACGTCGTATTTCACAGACAGAGGCGTCGCATTCCTTCGGGTTTATGAGCGCCCGAATGCAGAAGGGTTCATGTCTGAAGAAAGCAGGGGCGTAACACAGGCCCCCGCAGCCCCCGCAGTGCGGGGGGGCCCCCGCGCTCCAGGGGCCCCCAAACTCAGTCTCAGCGGGGCCATTGAAGCAAGCCTCAAGTCTGTGCGCACACCATTTAATTCATGATTGAAGTTCATTCATAAATTAAATGGTGCGCGCGGCGCACGCCACAGTCAGCCGCACGGCCTCTACATTATTTAAATGGTACAGTCTTTGGTACCGCGGCGGCGCGGCCTCTAATTGGTTGGTATGGTGGTGCGCAGGCGCATGCCCGGCCACCGAGGGACTTTCACTTTTTGCGCGCGCGGCGCTCAGGATAATAACAAATCTTTGAAGACTACAAGTGGAAATAAAGCAAAAGCGGACCTGGGGGCCCCTGTAATTGCTACGCTTCACAGGTAAGCAGGCCCGGTTCTAGAGAGGGGACCGGGTGGGCCAGGCCCACCCCACCCAAACGTGAGCCTCGGCCTTCGCAGTGACATCGCAAAGGCCAATACAAAATGACGTATTTAATTTAAACCGTTACTCCTAACATTGTTTTCTTTCCTTTTCTGGGGGTTGAGTGATTTGGCCTGGGCTCTTTCTCACACCCATCCCCAATCGCCCAACTCCTTTTAGAAAGGTGGGCTGTGTCCTGCATGTAAGGGGCATAGCGAAGGGGACAAGTTCTTTATTTGGCACTTTTGTCTACCGTTCTGCTGTGTGGATATTTCCTTTTCTGTTCAGCGCTAGAGAAAATAAGCTTGTTTATTCCTATTCACGTTTCCTGACCCTTGCAGCTGCATATCAGATCAGGCTGTGACACAAAGTTTAACCAATGGAGTAGGTAAGAGAATGTCTTACTATTTGCTTTTATTTTTTAAAACTGCACATGCTTCGTGTATGCTTCATTTAAATAATTTTTATCATCATCTTGGCCATGGATGCAAGACAACAATAAAAATGTCCAGATAACTGGTGATTAATGATCCTGCTGGAGAGCAATCCTTTGCCTGTTGGTAGTTTTGGAATGCAGATAGGCTGTATTTTATGTGGATAGCTCAGTGGGATACTGCCTTTGTCACAGTAATTCTTGTGTAAAAAGAGTTTGGGCCGATATACATTTTTATTAGTAAAGCCAACCCCCAACCACTAGGGTATGCTTTAAATCCTGAGTTTGTGCCTCCCCAGCCCAAACCCTCTTTAAATATACTGCCCACCAGTATGTATGACATGTGATTCCTACACCTTGTAATCCTCATTGGTTTATGTGGCATTCCCTATAGACTGATTTACATATGATTTATTGTCTCTGTATAATGTGTGCGTGGTGTAAAGTACTGTGACACCCTACACTGATATGAGTAGCGCTATACAACAAATGAATTGCATATGAGAGAGGCTTCGGAAAGATGAATGGCACTGTTGGAGGGTGGTAGTAATGGTATCTGCAGAGAAAGAGGTCATTGGTGGGCGCCATAGAAGGCTTTCGCACTAGCGCTAAAGCCGGCCCTGTAATGGCCTTTCTGGTTTTATTTAATTAGCAGTCAGGTCATTAGTGCAACTTTGGAACATGTTAAAGTGAGTGCAAATTATATTTACTACTATAGTCAATGTTTTTCAAGTTTGAAGGTGATTTTACTAAGGTTTTATATGGGAATAAGGCAAGTGGAGCTGGATGGTGGCTGATATGGGGCTGGGGCCCAAGATCAGCTCTGAGATAAGGTGCACAGGAGAGTGATGGTAGAAAAGTGGATAATCAGGCCTGGAAGTACTTGTTTTGAAGCCTGGCCTGTTGGAATTTGAGGGTTTGCACTTAGTTTCAGACATTGCTCTTACTTTCAAATTACTCTCCACATGCTCTGTATACACACAGAATCGATCCATTGTATCATGGTGACTGTTTGCAAGTAGATATGATGTAATCTATGGCATGTAGGCTACCACAAGAAGCGACAAATTGGTCCCGCAGTGGGCCCACCCAAATGCATCCTTGGCCCACCCAAAAAAAAATCCTGGAGCCGGGCCTGCAGGTAAGACTGTGGCTGATGTGTCGCTTTCGACATCTACCGCTGGCTGCAATGTCCGTGTCCTGCTACTGTTATGTACAACCGTTGCTGCTGTGCTGCCACGAAACGGTACATTTCTTGAAAAAACTCGCCAGGGTTTGATGTTATATCACCTTTACGCCCTTTAGAAATATATTTACTCCATTGTCTGTGCAATCAAATATCTCTTAAAAAAATTCCGGCCTGTAAAAAAGATCTTTAAAAAAAAAAAATTTTGGTTTGTTCTGCAATGTGTAGTAGGCGTTAGCATGTATTCTTTCACTCTTGCTTCTATCAGTGTAAACAGAGCAGATGGTGCAAAAAATGTGCGACATCAAGATGTTTCTTGGTTTCCTGACTTGTAGTGTGGACAGTGTCAACCCATTCTTTCACTGGCCACTAAAGACATTATCACGTGTGATGCAGGAACAGGGCTACTGTAATTCTGCAAACATTTCCAACACTGCAGGCGTTCAGTAATTCTGTAACGTAAATGTAACATGATATTACAAGTCGTCGACTGACGAATGAGGAAACAGAGGATGTGGACCGAGATTCTGACATTTCAGATATCATTTATGGACCCATTCTGTCAGGTTTCATCTAGTGAAATGTGTGTGTGGAAATCCCAAAGTGTGTGCCATTACCGCACTTCTAGTAATACCAGCGTGGGTCGAAACTCACATTTGCGCCCAGAACCATATCAAAACAAAACCGGGGATGAGGCCTGGGACTGTTCCAGCTTCTTTCATGTTTGCTATTTGGACACTAGATGAAATTGGCCATAAAAGTAGACTCCTGCAGTGTAGACTTTATTTTCATCACCATGCGTTCCTTGAACCCTGTTGCCCGATATTTTCTAATTCCACAAGACTACGCACACATTTTAGCAGCTATTACACCCTTAATAAAAAAATTAAAAAATCACATTTCATTCAATTTGTAATTACCTCCCTGTGTAGTTGTAGCTCAGCTCTGAAGCTAAATTATCTCCCTCACCCAATCCTACTTATCATATCATCCCCCAAGCTCTCCCACCTCCTTCCACCCTTACTCTTGCCTCTTGAGATAATACAGCACGTCAAGCCAATTCACTGTAACTATCTGGGGAAGGGCCTCTTTGCCCCTAGTAGATAATCTACTACACAATCTTTCAATTACTTGCTCCACTCAAAGGTATGATAATCTCCACAGAACCTGCTACCATAAAACGAAATGGAGAGCTCTGATTGGTAGATAGCTCTTCTGAAAACTACACTAATAGGAAAGCACCTGCGACAGATAAATGTCTAAGTACACTTCGGGTGTTCATAATTTTAGTGAGGGCAGCTATGTGTCCTTTTGGTCTAAAAAAAAAAGAAGCTTTTTATCCTGTTCCAGGAATATGTTCAAAAACGATCAAACCTGCTAATGCATACCTGTGGAATTACGTTGTATACATTGATTTCTTAGTTTTTTCTTTATTTTTCTTTTCAGTCAGCGCTAATAAAACCTCATGCCATTCCCGTGCAAAATCAATCATGTCTTTAAACAGAAAGCGTGATACCCGAAGTGCTCAAAATTAGAAAGGCAGGACATTTCGGTTTTGCCGCTGGATTATGTTAGGCTGACACATTAATCCATGTTTTTTTTTTAAGCTGCTTATCTGTTTAATGTGGAAAAGTTAGAGAGGTTGTTTGTGGCTCATCGTGTTGCAAGCTGTGCTCTTTGTAGGAGAGAGGCGGCTTTGCCCAGAGGTCCGCTTTATAATGCTGCTGCTGAGGAAATAAAAAGTCAAATCCATAGGTATTCTAGCAGTAACAGTAGTTTAACGCAAAACTATAGGCCCCCCTAGAATGTGAGAGGGGCCCCTAAATCTCCTATAGCTCCTAGATAATCATGGGTTTAGGTTGAATGGGACTTCCCTGAAGGGATGCGGACCCTTGAAGGGTTGGAGTTTCCTGCACCACAGGGGTTATCCACCCTGTGTTATGCTCCTGAGTGGGAAGGAAGGGAGGAGAACAATCTTTTTAAAGGAGAAGGGCAGTTGTCCACCAGGGTTCCTCCAATGTTTCAGTGTTAATTACCACCACCACCACCACCACCGATAATGCCACCACCCCCATGGAACATCTCAACTTCAAGCTCCACGCGGACAGCAGGAAAACCATCAGACGCACCCTGGCATACCGACCTCTGGACCCCCAATCTAACTTCTGCAACAGCATCACAGACTTCCTTGCACCCCTAGCCCTGGACTCCAAGGATTACATCTTCCTTGGCGACCTCAACTTCTACAACAATAACCCCAAAGACAACAACACCGCCCACCTCGTCGACAGCATGAGCAATCTCGGGTTGACCCAGATCATTAACGACCCCACGCACACTACAGGACACACACTGTCTCAAAGATACTTTGGCCTTTACTTACATCTGACCGGCCAATGCACTGACTTTATAGTTACTGGCCGAGATCGCTGACCCTGACCCTTGGATTTAAACAAGCCGTGTCTGGTTTCTCCTTCAAGCATACCACCTGGCTCATCAGCGCCTTGTGTGGTGAAAAACATAGCTGCATCTATGCAGTGTGTTGATTGGCCCCTTATATTGAGCCAGTGGACTGCAGCTTCCCTTTTCATTGCGGCACCCACCGCCCGTGCATTATAGTCCTGAAGGGTAGCTGTGGAGGTGAGTGTGTGGGCTGGTTCATTTTGGCAGTATGTAGGCCGAATGGGTCTTTTGTTCTGAGTTTTAATGATGATTTCCCCGATCTTACAGCAAAGCCTGAAGCAAGCTCAAATGCATGGCGTGATTACTGAAAAGTGAAAACACCTATAACGTGTATGAAGTGGTAGAAGGCAGCTATCTTATTTTCTTGCCTCACCCACTGCCGATAATGTCCGTCCCCAAAGGCTATGTGTGACAGGTCACAGTGTAGGATGATTTGTTTTGGCTGTTTGTGGGCATATAGGGTCTTGTGCATTGTGTTTTCTTGCTTATTTCTCTGCTATATAAACCTTGCCAGAGCAAGCTTAGATGCAGAGTCGACATCTCTCATACCTAAGTTATAAAACATATATAGAGCATATGGGTGGCAGCCTCCTTTTTCATTGCCGGCCTGCCACCTGTGCAGTACAGTCCTGTGGGGTAGCTTTGCAGGTCAGTGTGTCAGGTGACTTATTTCAGCCTGTATGGTCTGGTGTTCTGGGTTTTACAGGGGATTTTTGGATAATACAACAAAATTGCCTGAAGTATCCTTAAATAAACACAGTCGCACATTCCTTGCTAAACAAGTGGCAGCCTTCAGCTAAGAGCTTTCTTTTTCCTTGCCTCTCCCACTGCTAGTACTGTCCCCAAAATAGTAGATGTGACACCTCAGAGAGTGGGCTGATTTGTAGGCTGTTTGTCGGCCTGTTGACTCTGGTATGATGGGTTTCACTGTTGATATCCATTATATTACCACTAACTTTGCACTGCAGCAAGCATAAATTCATGCAGTCTACCATACCTTGAAATCACATATATAGCATGTCTTGATAAGATAGAAATTATATCCCTACTTGTAAATGGGCTGCTCTTTTAGCTGTCTGATTTGCTAATGAGGGCCACTTTTATTTTGGTGCCAGGCTTACTTTCTGTCTCAGTGAGTCGCCAATCTATGAACACTTAAGGGCACGCTGGATGACAACAGGAGTCGCTGAGACAATATGTACCTTTATAACCTGAGGCAGTAAAGTACAGGAAGTCCCTTTGGGAGACTGTAAGACTCCCCAATTCATTGGTAAGGACGGCATTTAATGTGGTGAGAACGGGGGGCCTCTACATGCAGACATTCAGGGCAGCAAGCAATCCAGAGTAAGATGGGGTAACACAGGCAAGGTGATACCATGAAAGGAGGAGCAGAGAGAGAGAGGGGGTAGAGACTGAGAGAGAGAGGGAGGTGGGAGAGAGAGAGGGGGGGGGAGAGAGATAAAGAGAGATAGACATGTTGATTTCTGAGACATATGCAGGGTAATGCTGTGGACGAACATGAAAGATACAGTATCCGTACAACCAAGGTAGCTTCAACGAGTGCAGGTAGGTGGGAGTAGGAGAGTGTAGGCCAGTAAGGCATAACTAAAGAAGGCAAGCAGCACAAACCATGGGCCTGCGGCAGGTTGACACCTGAAAGCCTAGGCATGCTGTGACCAAAAAAAGAGGGCACCCACTCTGCCTATTCCTTACATTTGAAATTTACATTTACTGCTGTAGTGTGAGAATGCATTTCATGAAAAGGAATATAAAGTAGGGTTGCCAAAAGAAAAATGCCAGCCATGTGTTGTTTAAAGACCCTGAAAGACCTCGTCTTGACACTAAATAGGGTTATAAATAAAAATGTATGTATTTATTTGTAATGTGACTTTTCTGTCTTGTTTCCCTTTAATTATCAGTCGTGGATCATTCGGGCAGCCCTAGAACACAATTAAAGCGCATCCTATTTCTATTTACTGTTCAAAGTATGCACAGATAAGTGCTGAAAATACGGCTTTAGGTGACTGCTTATTTTTGTCGGTGGGGCAAAGTGGTGGGCCGGGCCACTGGGGGGCCCCCTCATTGTGCTCAGCAGGGGGCCCCCTCAAGTTTCGTTACGCCACTGAGCCTGCCCCTAGCCCCCAGGCCATATCCTCTTCACCCTGCGTTCCTCCGAAACACCGTCTGCCCCTGCACAAGTGACCCGGTGTGACTGCAGGCTGTGCTTTTCTGTGGCCTGGGCTTGAGGCGGCATGTGTCGTAGGGAAATAGCTAGACTAGTTGGCAAGCAGCGCTGGGCCGTCTTGCCCTGGAGTGTCCTACCTGAACCCTGGCCAGAACAGTCTCCGTACCTGGGACCAGGTGCGGCCACTAAACAAGAAAAGCAACCCGCTGTGGGGGGGGGGGGGGTGCCTGTGTCTGGGACTCTGTTGTGCCTGCGGCGGGGGCGCTGTGTCTTGCGGGCTGTGCTTGCCCACTGGGCGGGTTTTCGCCCCTCGATAATGATTCGCCAGCTTCACCTCACTCCTGGGGACCTGGGTTTCGAGTCGCGGCACCGACGCTCAAAGTCCTGTGATTCTGGACACGTCTCTTAATCTCCCTGTGAATAACAAATTGAACGCGGGCGTGTGTAACTAAACTCCATGTTATTAAAGTTAAGCCCGCCCATTTAAAACATCGGCAACACAGTGCATGGCTCACTTTATCAGACAAGGGGTGTGTGGCTGAGCAGGCAGCAGTGCCCTTCCTGATAGTGCCCTTCCTGATCGTGTCGCGAGTACAATTTTCAGGCCGAGCAGGGGGTTGCATCCACCGTGGTATGGTTGGCTTTGCCGGTGGTGGGTTCAAGGGGAGCGGCGCAGGTGGAGGGCCCGTGGCTTGGTGTGCCCGGGCCTCAATGGGAGGCGAGGAGGGCGATTGTGAAAAGCAACACCGCTGCCCTGACGCCGTTTAGGTAATGCTCGTGTGCTCCTGCGTCAAATTTTTTATGGTGAGAGACAGGGGAGGATAGCTGTTAGGTCAGTCACCTTTCGTGTTCTGGTGCTCCCTGACCTACACATCTCATTATGCCTTCTCTCGCCATAATGCTAATGGTTTAACGTAAGCGGTGAAGGTAGCCAAGAAGTTCCTCCTTGCTCAAGCAGATGCTAGCGATGTATCAGCAGGGGGTTTCCTCGCCACCAGGCGGCACTGCTAAGAGCGAAATACGACCAACCGGAATGACACGGAGAAGTAACAAGTAGAGGGGGCTGTTGTGAATGATGGGCTTGGGAATGGCCGTCGTTAGACCTCAGTTATTGGGCATCCAAATTATTCCCGTTGACACGAGGCTGTTTGGAGATGTGGCGACTCAGCGCAGAGATTAGTCTGTTATCCTTGATGGCTCAGCGATAGTTTATTTACCTTTTGGATCGACTGTACCACACTTGCTACCCTTATTTACTGCACTCTCTTAAGTGGTGGCGCTAGGCCCTTAAGAGGTTAGAGTGGTATGCTACATGCTCTCGGGCAGTACCTAGAATCACTCGCAGTGTAAGGGCATTTCATCTCTTCCCACTGAGGTTCCTCCACTCAGCTGCTTGCAGTATCTACTGCTTTGCTTTTGTGACACACAGCAGTACAATGCCTAACAAATTACCTGGAGTGGTGCAGGTCACCCCTCTCTGCCTTATGGGATAAACATGCTTTTATGACAGATGAAACATCGGGCGGTTATGGCCGGGCTCAGCGAGTATGGGTTCATCTTTCTCACCCTGGGTGAGACATGTGGTCAGGACATGTGAATTTGGGATTTGGACCTCTATTTTAATTGCACGTAACATCTTTGTCTGGGCTATCAAAAGTACCGTTAGTTTAAGAACTCCTTGTCTCTTACCTTATCGAGTGGTTGGCAAGTTAATTGGCTTGATTTCAGGGGACAGCCCATGACCGGCTTCAGCGTGCTTGCTCCTCAAACCAGGTTTCGCAAGGGGATTGTCCCTGATAAAAGCATTTGTTTTTCTGTGCCCTCTACATTATCTGTTATCATTGCGTTGCAGTGCCTGCTGCCCAAGCCATTCTTATAGTTTTAGAGCCTGGAATAGATGGAATTGTCACACTTGCACGAGTGTTCTTTTGATCTGAATTGAGGGAGGCTTGACTGTGGTGAGGGGGCCGTGACTACCGGCGGGGCAGTCGCATGGGTACCTTCAGGTAATGGAGCAGCAGGTATCTCTGGCGTCACTCTATTTCCAGACAAGTTTATCCCCCCCCTTTTTGTTCTACATGCTAGCGTACCTGGTTGCGGTTTGTGTTTACGGCGGGATTAAGCCATTTGCTTTGGGACTTGCCCATCTCCCGGTCTTGTGCGGGCGGCGTGCTCCCTTGGCATGGCATGGCGCTGTTGCTTGTCTAATAGGTTGAGCGGACAGTGCTAGGGTGCCGGGCAGAGGCATGGAGGGTGTACATGTGTGAGCTGGCCCCCATTCGGCTGCTGGCTGTGTTGTGAGTTTTACCGGGTCCACACCCCAGTTGTAGCTCAGCATCCCCGTGCATAGGCACGCACTGATTTTGAACAGAAACGCACATTTCTTAACGTCCTATGATGCAGTGTCGATGGCGGCCTTGTGGTTATTATACAACTTCAAAACAGGAGGAAATAAAATTTAGAGACAATTCTGGGTAACACCTTTATACATCAACTCAGCAACTATTCAAATGCCACCAAGAGATTCCAGCTCCAATGGCAATCCACCAGCTTTGCATTTGTTCACATGAAGGGCTTGTCGTTGTGTTGTCAGTTAATTTTAACTGAGAGGCTGTCGTACCTGGCACTGCATGTGTCAAAACAGTCGGAGGCAGTTGCTCAGAGCCAGGTCTCTGGAACTATGCAATGCCGCGGCGTATTTCGTATAACCATGGACCTGCCACATAATCCTTCATCTCCAGCAGGCTTTGCTGATTTTAGTTAGACATGTGTACCAGGAAGGGTGCGTATGTGCCTCCCACCAGCACAAATGATGTGGTGTGCAGCAGTGCAGGTAACACCTAGTTCAGTAGGGAGATATACTACAGCTGCCCAGATGAGTCTCTTTGGGTGAATAGGAGCTCAATGAGGGTCGAACAGAGCTCTAGCCGGAGAGTTACCCACAGTCTATTTATCTCGCAAATCACAGCCAGTCGTGTTGGGATCGCATCTCACACTAGGGTGCACCATTTTTTCTGGGAGTCCAGCGTATGTCACCTGCTTTGCTTGCCGTGTTAGATCTATTTCACTACAGCTTCCGCTGGGTTGGGTTGCGGCCAAAATCTCAGCAACCAATTTTCAGAGTGAATTTCAAATGCAGCTTTTGCTGCTGGGCTCAATGAGAGTTTCTGTGGCGGAAGGGTGTTGCCACGTCCAGCCACATGCATAGGTTCAAGTTCAAGGCCAGGAGGAAGTAGATCTTGGGGTCAGCTGGGTATACCTCCAAGGGGTGGTTTTCAAATACCCCCAGGTGGCTGTTCTCAGAGTGGTTGGTCCTCCTGATCCGGATGCTGCTTGGCATCCGAAGTCTCTTGCATATTGCCTGTCTTACCCAATTACATCACCCCAGAGACATTTAGATATGTCCTGGTTCATTGCGCTGCTTAGGAAGGTTTTCATTACAAGACATCCATTGCTTAGGCCACTTGCTCCGAATTGCAGCAGAAGCTGGGCTGGCATGTAGCTTGTTGGAGACAGTCACCAACGTATATATGTCTTTTGGTCCATGGTAGAAGGACACGTACGCTCACTGTATACCAACGAGAGCGTTAAGGGATGAAGTGCCACAGGGTAGATGGACATGAATGCTTATTGTATAGTAGCTGGAGTGATAAGGGGATTGAGTGCCACAATTTGGAACCCGCAGGGAGTACACTGGGTTAGGTGCATGCTATGCAGGCCATTTAGTATTGGGGTATTGGGTGTATTATCCGTACGAGTTAGCCTCAGTGATAATCTATACGTCTTGTAATTTTGAGGGGACGACTGGCTTATTTTCTTCTTGCCCTTGTCTATTATTCATTCCCGCTCCACCAGAGCCGGGTGAGGCAGATGGTACCCATCCCTTGATGCTCGGCGCCTAGCTGTCTCTAGGAGGACCCAGCGGACTATCTTACTACAGGATTGGTAATCAATCAGTTGGCATCTCGTATTCGACTCACATTTACATCTGGCCTTGGTGACAGGGAGGGAAGTGTTTTTTCAAACTGTGCCCTTCATTTTGTTATGTATGTAATCTATAAAAGAGGTTCCTTTAATTTTGCAGTACTTCAAATGCCGAGCTAAATGCCCTTGATTTTCTGTCTCCTGGCTTTAATAGGGCATTCACAAAGTGATTAAGGGACGTTGCAGCTGCTTGCCGTCTAAGTGCTTGATCGGGTGCTGCTTTCCAGTACCAATCGGTCTACAGATTTCCACACATGGAACATGAACTCTTTGTGCTACCGTAACAGCAGTATCTGTTTGGACAAATGCTCCTTTTAGTAAGAGAGATCTGTGGGTTAAGGCGTGCACGGCAAGGATCTGGAGGTAACCAGCAGAGGTTTGCTTCCTGGGTTTGTAAAGTTGATGAGATGGGCCAAGTTGGGCTGCAAAGCACCGTGCATAATCTATAGGTCACAGTTTTGAATACTAGCACATGTCGTGCATAATCTATAGGTCACAGTTTTGAATACTAGCACATGTCGTGCATAATCTATAGGTCACAGTTTTGAATACTAGCACATGTCCTATGCACAGTTATTATTAGGTTCTGATTCCTCTACTCCTGCACAACATCGCATATATTGTGCATTCAGGACACAAGTTATACGTTCCACCGACCCCGATGAGGGGTAACCACACATCTTCATCGATGTCAATCATTATGTGTCAAGAGGGGCGAGTAGTGGTTGCAACAAGACACCTGTAGCAGTGAGTGCCACCAGGCAGCAAGGAGTTGGTGAGTACATAGGACTGGCAGGTCCTGCTGGGTGCCTGCCACCTGGCCACTGCAGGTTGTTTATGGTGATTTCTAAGGGCTTAGGAGGGGGTCATGGCAAAGTAAACCTGGACTGATTCACATGCGGGGTGTGGTGGTCCCTACCTCATTTCACAGGATCACTCCCTGTTGGGTCTCACGATCATCCCAATTAGCATGTAGTACTGGAAGATTTTTAATAGGGTCAAACAGGCGGGGACAGACTTGGGGAGGCACAAAAGACTTTCCCCAAGAGTTTCGGACCAGGTCGCAGCATTGTTTCATTACAGTTGTATCAACAATCCGGGGGAGGGGCCTCCTGTGGCCAGTCAACGGGATCGTCCCTCAGCATAACCAAGGTGGGTGCACCAGTATGTCTACACATACTCAGTCACAACCCATAGTCGGATGGGGATTAGAGTCTGTTCAGTCTGTCCCCCCCATTCTCGCCACCCACTGGCCTGCTTCCTGGGTTGGGTCAGGAGCAGGGTTACTCAGCATCTATAGATCGCTGTCAGACGGTTAGGCACCTGCAGGCAATTGGAAAATACAGAGGTATGCTAGCCAGGGGCAATCTGCAGCGGAGCGCATCAGGCAGGTGTTACTCCTGCAGCCACTCATTCCGGACAGGGGCAGCTACCATGGCCTTTAGGGCTGGCTTGCCAGCTGAGCGCATCAAACAACTGGGGCAGTGGGAGTCCCAGTGTTACAAGAGATACATCTGGTCTTGAGGTCACACAGTTAGGCACGGGGATTTGGGGAAGTGTGTAGGCGCTGGCAAGTGTTAGGGGTGCACTAGGGGACATGTTGCGGCACCAGATGCCGGTGGCTTGCAGTGAAGTGTAATGAAGTGCAATTTTAGATGTCATGGTATGCAGGCTTAAATAAAACAAGTTGGCAAACCTTCACTTCTTTATTTACCAGGAACAATGGTCTGGGTGATTAGCCATTCAGGTGTCCTGAGGGTGTCACGGTGGGCAGAAAGCAGGAAATAGAGGCACGGCCTTACTGCCACAGAGATTATTTGGCTGGGATTCCCAGACATGCGATGGAATCTTTTGATGAAGAAACCTCAACAGAGACTGGGGGGGAGAAACTCTCCGCCCAATGTGTTGGTGATTCACCTGGGAGGGAATGATCTGACTTCTCTGGGTAGAAGGGCACTGCTGCAAGAAATGAGGACCACAATGTGTGAGTTGAGCAACAAACTGGGGACCTGCAAATTATGGTGGTCTGAAATAACCGCCCAGCAGGTGTGGCAGGGGGCGCGTTCAGGGGAAGCCATGGAGACCTCACGCAGGAGGGTTAACAGCGCCATGCGTAATTTCAACGAACAAAGGGGTTTTGGTTTCATCCAGCATGGTTTACTGCACATCAAGTCCATAGAGTGTTTTGATGAAGATGGGATACACCTGTCCAGAATGGGAATGGACCTGTTCTTGCTTGATCTGGGGGAGGCATTGGACTCAGCAGGGTGTAGGTAACTAGGCCTATTGCGGTGGGGGGCCCTGGGGTGACAGTGGCCACACCCAGTGCTGTGGCGGAGTTACAGGGCGATCCAGAGGCCCGTAAGGTACAGAGGGGTACCCTCTGCACGAGCACCACAAGAGTGCAAAGGCCAAATATCCCCAGGGAGGTCCTCGCGTTGGACCCTGGAGGAGCGACGGCGCCCCGTTAGTCCTACGGGCGGTTGTGGACCTGAGCAACCGGGGGTTGCCTGCAACGCTCCGCCTCCTTTCTGGGGGGCGTGAGTAAGGGGGTGGACAGGCGGTCCACTGGAGGGAGGGGCTATCCCCTCCCCCAGATCTGTCAAACACCGGTTGGCTAGGGCCACGGTGTAATTCGGCTCATCAGGTGGGCAGGTGGCGAGGGGCTGCCTGCCCTGGGATTGCCTGTAAGATAACCCACCATGTTGGCATATTTGTTATACAAATAAATCTGCAGAAATTTTCTCCACAAAGAAGGTGTCTTGTCTGTTTATTTCTCCAGGATATTGCTGTGGGAGGGATGGGGAGTGTTGCCGATATTGGCACTAAGTGAGGTACAAATGAGATACAGGGAAAGAGGGGGAGGCAGGAGCTGAACGGGTGGCAGAAAGGGAGAGGAGGGCTGTGGACGGAGGACACAGAAATGTGAAAAAGAATATAAAAATAGTTAAGCAGTTGAGAAATTGAACATAAACGCCCTTCCGAGCAAGATGGCGATAAGGGAAGCGGGATAAAGAAACGCAAAGAAAAATTGAGAGGGAAATCCAGAGAAAGGGAACGTGAAAATGCAGGATGGGATGGCAACAGTATTACGAAGAAAGGAGGGAGCATGATGGAGGAACTAACAGGATGAAGGCCGACAGCGATAGAAATTGTGGGGAGGAATGGGTCTAAAATGCAAAGAGGGAAATTAACAAGAAATATGGATGAGGCACATACAGCCAGCAGGGAGCAGTACTACTTACGCCATGGAAAGAAACATAACCCACTTTAATGTGTGGACATAGGAAAGAGTCATTGTGCACCAAAACGTTTTTTGGGGTTGGGTGTGGGACTCAACTCTACCTTGAGCGGGATCCCCTAGTTGCAAGAAGGAAGGGGATGCTTCCCCGGTAAAATTTTGCGGATGAGTGTCCAGATGTACTAAACTTTCTAGTGAATGCAAACCCTCTGACTCAGGAAGGCAGAGGGTCTGTGACCACTAAAAAGTTAATTTCTATGTACTTTACCAATTTTAGGAGTCTGTAACGTTTTACCAGTTCCTACACAGTGTTTTCAAATATATACCAAGTCGCAGTTTGAAAGGGGCGTATTTGGGCGTTAGTTCCAAATTGCGATTCGGTACCATATGTATCAAAGGTTTGCAACCTAACTTCTGGCTGCAAACTGTTGATAAGTTACCAACACCCAAGTTGGAGTGCTATCTGATTTGCAAAAGGGAAGGTGATCATGTTCTCTCTTTCCCTTTGGGAATCAGGGTGGTAGCTTCTATGACAGTAGGCTCTGGTCTAGTGGGCCACTGCCAACTCTCACTTATTTTTTTTTTCAATGATTTTTTTTTTGTTGCAGTTTTATATAGCGCGAACCTGACTCAAAGGTATCGGAGCACTTTACATGAGCACCATTTACATTACACAAGGATACATTCATTGTTGTTAGGCACAGGGGGATTAAGTGATTTGCCCAGAATCACAGGATGTTGAGCCAATGCCGAAACTCAAACCTGGTTCACGTGCTCCAAAGTCGGCAGCCTCGTTCCTTTAAGGAATCGGGCTAGTGGTGGGGTGCTGACCCATGCAGGCCACTATCGCTGTCATTGTAGCCAATTTGAGGGAGTTACAATTTGAGACCTGCCTAATTAATTTGCGACCTGCCTAATGAATATTAATTAGGCAGGTTGTTCTGAAATCACCTTCGGTTTTGTATTTTGCAAACTTAGGTCAGTTCGTAAAGAATGGACTGGTCGTAAAAAGTAGAATTGTAATTTAGGACTAATCTGTAAGACCAGTATCTTAGTACATCTGGCTAAAGCTTGCGTAAAGTACTTTATTTTAAAGACCTAAGATGGCTGACTACAAGGATGCTATTGACTAAATATTTAGCCCGACAACACAAATAGCTAAAAATCTCAGACCTGTTCAAGCCATCGCGCCATGCAATACTTCAGTATTTGCAGATGAAGGAATGAGAATTGTCATTCTTTTGACCTGGTGTGAGTCCTGAATATCGAGTAGGGAAAATATTTATAACTTAATATAGTAGGCATACTATCAGGGACAAAATATCGACAGGTAAGTATGTAGAGATTTTCTAGACCTAATTCCACATCTGTGTACCTTATGATATCTATATTGTCATGTTGTGAAGTTAAGAAGATTAAATCTACATTTCGATATATGCACTTATCTTTCGTGATTTTTGTCCTTACCTGACTTGACGGGAGCTTTGTTTTGCATTCAAATTACTTGATCCAATCAGACCTGGCTCTTGAAGTTTGGATCTGTTGAGAGAAATGGGTCACAAATCTTTGGTCTCCCTGGGGGCAGTCTCCCTGTGGTGGTGGCGACCTGGACCGCAGCCTGTCCCGGTTGGGAAGCAGATAGTTGACCAAGCCCTAAAACTTGAATTGGAGCGCAGCCCAGAGAAGTCCTTGGTCAAAGCACACCTCAGAGGAAGTGATCCTGAGTGTGAGAAGTTGGCCTGGCATATGCTGTTCCTAGTTATAGGGACACCTTGCACCAGTCCAATTCGACTCTTATTGATGATAGGTTTAAGACAACCTTTAAAGAAAGCTATCCTAGTGGTAGCTGTGGAGAGCAGCCTTCAGGCTAAGTCTTGAAGGAGTGTTAAGCTTATTGTTTTACCATAATAACCTCTTGAATAACCAAATGAAAGAGTAGCCCACACAGGTATATATATAAAATATATGTATTTATTCTTGACAGAATCCCACAGTCACTTTATGTGGCTAGTGGCAAAGTTACACTTCAAACAAGCATTTATAAACACAATAAATAGCACAGAAATCAATGGGCCCCAGGGGGGGGACCAAACCATATACTAAAATAGTGGTATAAGAACCACGACAATTCTACAGGCAATGCCTAGGGCATTCAGGATTGCTTGCCCCTTCAGAATCCACCCACAGTTAAGAGGAAGGGGACCCACGGGAGACGCGTGCAGTGCAAAGAGCTGCTATCGGGATCGCAATGTTAGCCTACGGAGAATGTCGTGGTTGAATATTTAAGGATTAAAGACACTTCTAGCAGTTGTACAAAGTTAAGGCTTGAGACTTAAGGCTTTGGAGAGCCCACCACCACGGGAGTACCGAAGTACCACTGTTACCTGCCCCAGGGAAGCCGGGTGCATAGGTCGATTCTGGTGTCGGGTCGCGGGCTGATTTTCAATGGAAAAGTAGTCCAAACTGCTGCTAGCTGAAAGCGTCGATGAAGTCGTGAAGATCTAAGATGTAGAAAAGGTAGAGAAGGACCTGAAAGCAGAGGGGACAGAGTCTGGGTCACGGCACAGTGACCAGGGGGGCTCACAGCAAGGAGCCCTTCAATGTCGGGGGCTTCAGGTGAGATAGTTGCAGCTTGGCTCTGCAGTCACGGGCTCCGGGAGGCTTCAAGGAAGGCCAGCTTCTGAAGGGCACCTGTCCCACATCGGATGAGGGTCGCTGCATTGTTAGTGTCCCGATTGGATCCACTAAGCCTTGGCAACCGCAACCCACGCAAGATGAACAAAGCAGCTGCTGGTGCAGACCCACGAGGTCTGAGGGTGCTCTCCTTTGGAGAGAGCGTAGAGCAGGCCTGGAGCAACCAGGGGAACTCTTGGATGTGTAGATTGTCCTCCGCCAGGGCCCATAAGTCGAGAGACAAGGGACCGCGGAAGGCAGCAAAATGGAGTGTTTAAAAGGGCTCCCACCGGCCACCGGAGCAGACTAGGGAGCTGAGATTTGGCATGGATGCTGCTTGAAGGTTGGCTCAGAAATGGGCCAAAGCACAACTTCCCCACTGGTCGGGGTCGTGTGCTATGCAAGAGGTGGCTGGGGTCTCGGGGTATGCAGGGATCTCGGCACCCATGTGGTCCACGGTGCTCAGACTTGCTGGGCACGCTCACAGGACTCTGGGATGCTCTGGAGACCCACCTCAAAGTTGCTGGAAGGTGTCAAAGTTCGTGAGAGCAGCGAAGTTCCAACCGGGTATCTTGCAGTCTTTCAGGTGCCTGCCAAGCAGGGGGATAACTCCTTTATCCCAAGGGAGATTTCTTCAGTCAGCTGGGCAGCAGCTCGTCGAAGGTCAGTTCTGTAAAGTTCTGGATTAATCTGAGGCTCTGGGGCCAGGTTATTCACATATATCCTCTAGATTAGGGGATGGTCCCAACAAGAGCCTACCAATCAGAGTAGAGGCGGGAAAGGGTGGCTACACCCACTCCCCTTTGTGTGTTTCCCGCCTGGGCGAGGGGCAGGATGCCCCTGAACCGGTTCCAGGCGGTGTATGCAGAATTGTGGCTCTGCAGCTGCCTACGTGCAACTCTGAAAGGACATTTGGTGCACCCACCCTGTTCCAATCCACATATCCTGTCTGGGGAGGTGCTGGCACCTCCCTGCCACAGTAGCCCTATTGTCCAGATGGCGAGGCTGGGGTTTTCCCCAGCAACAGCCAGCCAGAGTCGTGTAGGTGGCGGACAGTAGCCATTTTGTGCTACATGTGCACTTTTAAATTGGTGTCTAAATTCTACCGCTTTTCCCATATCGCCATTCTAGCAAGGGGGAATCGTACCCTCATGCCCATGGCTGGACTGGGGGTATGATTCCTTCATGTTTGACACCAAACACGATATGGTTCTGTGTAGCCATTCTCAAGTTATTGCGATGACGCGTTTCATAATGCGGTTAAGAGTATATGGTATGGCTACACTACAAACAACCCAGTAACGATTTTACGAAGGTTGCAGAGAGGCCCTACTCACGTAGGGGTCCCCCCTCACACATACCTCAGCACCCAGCCCTGTAGGATTACCAGGGCCTGCCATAGGGGTGACCTATGAGAGTATATGTGTTGTAAGGGTGTGGGATATAGGGTACCTACATCCCTGTAAGGGGTGCTAGCACCACCTTACCCAGACTACAGTAGTGGTCTGGTGGTGTCAGTTTGGGTGGCTGTCCCAGGGTGGCACAATAAGTGCTGCAGCCCTGGTAGGCCTACTGGGGGACCCATGCCCTGGGTACCTAGGGTACCATCTACAAGGGACTGGTAGGGCATGCCCAGCATCCAATTGGTTGGTACCTAGGGTACTCACATCGTTTAACAGAGGAAGCAGATAGGCTGGGGTCCTGGATAGCAGGGCCACAGCCTGGCTAAAGTCATAAAAACAGTCAAAACATCAGCAAAAAGTTGGGGGCAACTATGCAGTCGATGCCACTCTCCTACACTGAGTTTGAAAGCAAATCTGTGGAGTCTGACACTAGTCAAGAGGCTACACGGTGATCTAGCAGTAGAATTGGCCCTGTTGTTGCCCACACTCCAATGATCCTGCATGGGGTGATGATCAGTGGGTCACAGATCCAAAAAGCTACTACGAGGGGAGGGTACTCATACCACCTGTGCATATCTCCTGTTGCTGTCTGCCTTTTTTGCGGTGTATCTTTCAAAGGTATTTATCCCTCATCCTCCACAGCTCACTACTACACATCTGGATGCTTCCTCTTCCTGATCCAACACAAGTGAGTACAGACTGCTTTGGCAACTTCATCTGCCCAACCCATAAATCCACTCCCTGTTTTGTCTGATTAACTTAAACGTAAGTGATAACAAACTGCTCTGGCTGCTTTATCTGCCTGCCCAATACAGATGAAAACAGATTCATCCCCCCTCTCCCCACCCCCGGCTTCCAAGTGCCACTTGCCTGACCTCAAAGATGTGAAAAAACTCAGGAGGTCTAGGCATAGCATTAAGCCCCATATAGGTAGAATTAATACCCTGTTCGACCCGTAGAGGCTGCATCTTGTCAGTAGATGTTAGCTCTATTTCTTGGCTTCTGGGGGCCACCCGGTATTTATCTCACAGATGAGCTGACTGTTCGCAGACTTTGCTGTGAGTCTTACATTTTTCCACACCAGCTGTCTCAGCCTTCTTACGGATCCTCAACCTCTGCAGTCATCTCGAGCATGTGCCCCATCTGATCACTTAACATGCTGCCTGGGCACCCGAATCATGGCCCCAAGCCCCTTTCCAAGTCTGGACTTCACATCTAGAAAATTATCTACCCTCGGAACTTATCTAGGCATGCAGCCTAAGTCTTCAAACACAGATCCTTTGTGACCAACCCAAATCGTTGTTCCTAGACCAGAACCATAGCACAAGAAATGGATTGCTGAAAATTATTCTCCTGTTTTTCACTCATCATAACTCCAACTAGATATATACCTTTAAGCAAAGTTTGAAGGTGAATCTCTCCTTATCTATACCTTATGGGTACAGACTCACTTCTGTTGCCTGTTCCTTCCTTATGGCCCACTGCTCTATGCCCATTCACAACAACTGTGAAAACAAGATCCAAGCCTCTGACCCCAAACTTTAACTACTTTAGTGTCATGTCCCTTCCGTTGTCCAAGATGCTAAGCATTGTACTTCATCCTCTGCTATCAATTTCAACACTTCACCTTTTCCGATTCGGCTTCCTGTGATTCCCCACATGACTGCTGCCTCCCAACAGCCAGTGGTTCCCTTTCCCTCCCTATTCATGGGCCGAAATTTGTATGCCAGAATTTCCTCTAGTCCAATTACCCTCCCCCTCCTGCTTTTTCGGACCAACCTAACTTTCCCCTTCCCATTATCTCCATGCAGCTACCCATGTTGATATTTCATGGCATGACTGTTCCAGTACACCTACATCCCAACACCCCAGTCCTGCCCCTTAAACCCTATCATCCCTAATCCAGTTCTCTCTTTTTCCTCTATTAACTCTTATGTCCAAATCACTCCCTTCATTACACTATTTTTTTACGCCCTCCATTTCACCAACCCCACCACATATGCTTCTCTATTATGAGCTACCCATTCACACTTCTAATATCTCACACTTTCACCTCCCTCTACCTGAACACACCTTTGATCCCTCATATATCCTCTACCACCTGCCTTTACAGCCAATGAAGGATGACACCCTAGTCCTCTGACCCACCTCATAATTAAACCTGCCGCGTGCCCTCAGTCCTGACACTCTTTCCATGCCACCACATGTTACTAATACCTAACCGTCAGCATAACGTCTCTTACTACAGAGCTAAGCTTACTGCCCACTAAAATCTTCAAACCTAATTTCTTGGCTGCTGGGATTGATAGTTCCACCGCCCTATCCAGACTACACTATCCATTTGCCCTTACAGATCTGCTCAGTTTCTTAGTCCGGATGAAAAAAACTAAATATTGGCAGAATAGAAGTGAGTCAAACAATTAGTCTCATTCTCCCCAATTCCTTAATCTGTCCTGCCAGTGCGAACGTTCACACTACTATACATGAGCCTCAGAAAATCTCTATCTTGATTGGCCTTCTGGGTACCAAATACCTAACGAAAGGGGTGAATGCTGATAATCTCTTTGGAATTCCTCTAAAGTCCTCCATCTACTGATCTTTGTTTACCATTAATCTCTGCTGCAAGCTCCACAACTGCTGATTGGCTGTACAACCCAAGACTTACATTGCCAACTCGATTAACGACCTGTACATTATGCTCTTGACTGAAACCTGGCTTAAACATACCTCTCAACTGGTCCTTGACTTTCTGATCCTCCATAACTATGGTATCATATGCTTTAACAGAAAAGGGAAAACAGGTAGGGGAATTGCTGTGATCCACTAATAAGCTGTCCCCTGCATATGGGCTGGAACAGAGGTTCACCCTACTTTTCAATGCCTCACTATAGACTTTAGTTCCTCAAACGTCAAGCCCATTAAACTCAACATCATCTACTGCTCACACGGAGACAAACATTTTTTTGCTAAAATTGAATTGCATTTATCACCTCACAACTTGTTATGCCCAACCATTATCTTGTTTTTCTAGGCTTAAACTTAAACTCGGAAGACCAGAGGGACAAGGCATTGCAAACCCAGGCCTCCTTCATCTCAGGCAATGGGTTGACTCAGCCTTCCACAAATCCCACTCACATTCAAGGGGCTACAAAGAAAGATCCTATACGCCCCTCATATCCCATTCCTGTTGACTGATTTGATAACTATTAAATTCCTTTTGATCTGTCCATCCACAAATCTATAACTGGTAGCCAACATAAAAGACCTAAAATTCTGACCAGAGACATTAACAACATCAGCTGTAAAACTCTGCAGCCATCATGAATCAGTGACTGCCCCATCCTAATGCATGCCAGGACAATACTTCCACACCCATTGTCATGAAGAACATACATACTTTAAACATGGACAAGATTGCACCCCTCAAATGGAAGCGTGCCCAAACCAACAGTATATATATATATATATATATATATATATATATATATATATATATATATATATATATATATATATATATATTCACTGAAAAAACCATAGGTTTCAGGGGTGTTATAGTTAGCTGGACTTTTCACTTGTACAAAACCATTGAAATTCCCCCGTTATAGTTAGTTCAGCTAACTATAACTCGCGCGCCCGCAATGCACTGCTGATGACGTCACATATTACATCACTGATGACATCTCAAATGACATCACTGATGACATCACTGATGACATCATCCAGTGAATGTGTGTTATTCTGAAAATTAAATATGTTTTATATATGTATATCTCAAGGTCGATGGAAGAATAAATGGGTATATAAGTGACTAAATGGATGATTTGTTTTTGAAAAATTGATTGTGTAACTGACTGATTAAGTGTATCATAGTGAATACATGGCTTAGTGAGTAATGTTTAAATATGTAAATATCTGTATCAGTCTCTCACTTTGTGTATAAGTGGCTGCATGGGTTGGTGAGTAGCTACATGGGTGTCTATATAGGTTATTAGTTGGTTTTTTGAGTATCAGTCTGAGTGTCTGCATGGTTCGGTGGGGGTATTACGTAGTGCATAGGTGCATGAATGAGTGACTCACTGTTGGTATGTGTTGAACACAGTATGTGTGCAGGACTGTATGGGTGGATGAGTGTGTGTATGGGTGTGTTAGTGAGTGAATGACTGTCTCAATAGTGTCTTTATGAGTAACTACATATGTTTTAAACTAGTATATGTGACTATTGGTGTATATATGTGAGTATATGTGAGAGTGAGAGATTGAAAGAGTTCCTGTATGAATAAGTATGTGTTTCTATAAGTGATTGTTTAAAAGACTAAGTATGTGTAAGTTTCCGTAGAAGTAAGTGTGGTGGTGTGTGTATAACTGTATATGCAAGTAAATGTATGTTTGATTCTTTATTAGCATGAGTGACTATGTGTGTGAGTAACTCTATGGATGAGTGGCATTGTGTAACAGGATGTATAGGTGTATGAGTACCTATGATGAGTGAGTACATGTATGAGTGACTGTATTGGACAGTTGGTGAATGAGTGGATGTGTATGTGGATCTTAGAATTACTGAAGAGGTTGTTGTAACTGGTATTGGTATGTCCATTGTTTTGAAAATTTTAGTCTCTATTTTTGAATGTGTGTATCAAAGGTTATATTAGGGTGAGAGGAGGTCTGCCACTCTATCACAAGGATGATGTCATCAGTGATGTCATCAGTGATGTCATTTGAGATGTCATCAGTGATGTCATGAGTGATGTCACTGACCATGTCATGAGTGATGTAATATGTGACGTCATCAGCAGTGCATTGCGGGCGCGCGAGTTATAGTTAGCTGAACTAACTATAACGGGGGAATTTCAATGGTTTTGTACAAGTGAAAAGTCCAGCTAACTATAACACCCCTGAAACCTATGGTTTTTTCAGTGAATTTCTGAGGTTTTTTAAATGCTAATTCCTAACTATAACGTGCCTGAAACCTATGGTTTTTTCTGTTAATTTCAAAGGTTTTTTAAATGCTAATTTCTAACTATACCTACAGAGATAGGACATGTGAAGAAAGAAGGAAAAATGCACAGAAAGAAACAAAAGAAGTGCAGAAAGAAGCACCAGAAGTCCTCAAATACGAAGATAAGTGCAGGAAGAAGGATAACGTGCAGAAAGAACAAAAAGAAGAGCAGAAAGAAGCCTTGTTGCAAAATCATCCTGTACCCTCAACTTTTTCAGACGGATACTGGTGGTAACTGAGTCTGACTAACCAGTCCTAGAGCCAGTGCTATGTTAAAAGACACTTAGAATACAGTGAAAACACCTACATACACTAGGGAACATTATGCGTTGGGGTCCCCCTGTGATTAGCCTTACCTCCTCTATAAGCCCCTAGTATATAATAGGGCATGGGGATTAAAACTACCTCTTAAAACAGGCCACAGGGCGTTTTTGCACACGTTAACTCAGGCCCCGTCCCCTCCTTTCACCATTGTGTAAACACGCCCTGTGTCCGTTTTTAGTTGGGAGATTAAGTTCATTTGAGTCCTGAGGGTCCCTAGGGTCCAACTAGCCCACTAGGTACCTCCAGTAAGTGCCACAGAGCTGCGTTGCAGAGAGGTGTAAAAAGTGGCACGGCCTGGACCACCTCTCTGCAATGCAGCTCAGTGGCGCTTACTGGAAGCACTTGGTGGGCTAGTTAGCCCCCAGGGGCCCTCAGTATTGAAGGGAAATTATATCCCCAATTTAAAACGTGCCATGGTGCGTGTTTGCACACGTCACCTCAGGCCCCGTCCCCTCCCTTCACCACTGTGTAAACGCGCCCTGTGGCTGTTCTAAGTTGAGAGATTAAGTCCCCTTGAATCCTAAGGGTCCCTAGGGTCACACTAGACCACTAGGTACCTCCAGTAAGCGCCACAGAGCTGCGTTGCAGAGAGGTGTAAAAAGGGGCTTGGCCTCAGAACACCTGTCTGCAGCGCAGCTCCCTGGCGCATACTGGAGATGCCTGTTGGGGGCGCGTTTGCAGAGTGCTGCATGGAGGGGGCATGGCCTCCGGCACGATGCCAGTCTTTTATTTATTTTATTTTTTTAAGAAGGGGGGCTGTGTGGTTCCCCTTCTTATTCTAATTTATTGGCCCTGATGACCCCATCCCCCAGGGCCTGTCTCCTAATTATATTTTTTTGACCCCAATCCCCAGGGCCGGCCACTGTTTTTTATTATTTTTAAAAAATATATATTTATAGACACGCCTAGGACATGCTGGACAAACCGTACGTACCTATCACCATGACGATTTGCGTGATATTCATTAAAAGGCGACTATGCATGCAATTAATCCACGTGGAATGTATTTACACCACTAGTGAAGCTCTGACATGTCTGATGCTCTACCGTGCCTAATCCCGGTAGACACCCTTGTCGTTTATTTATACAAACATGGGTAGCTATTGACGGGCACATTTAATACACATGCACACCAAGCCATTCAAAGGGGATTCGACAAAAATTCGACCAAAACTATGCAAGAAACCCCCCTCACAGTTAATAAAACACACATCCACTGCCGGATGTGTAATACTTTTTATTTTACTCTCTGGAAAGGGGACGAACATCACTTGCGAGTCACAGCGCGCTCCTGACAGAGCCCAATGCTGTGTTACACCCACCATTGCCTGCCGAGTGCCACACACCTCTGTATTGTATTCCACTAGCTAGTGCATATGCTATGACACTCTCTAGCCCATGTGCACTGTAACACCACCCCGTGAAAATGTCATGCCACACTTGTCTTCGCACGGGTTATATTGCCCCATCTAACGTGCCTTCCTCGATGCCTATGTTATAACGCACAGTGCTATGCCATACATATTACAATTTGGGATCCATATCTTTGTCACAGTGCATATGCAAAGTTACACTCCCCAGCACATATTTTATATTACAACTTTAGAGACTAGTTAGGTTACACAACACTGCCCTGTGCATATTACACTCCAAGGCGCATATCGCATAGCACGCGCTAGTGCCTGTGCTATCTCGCGCTCTCCAATGAATCTGTCATTGCGCACAATGTATTGCATATTATATTTCACGCCTGGTTCATCTTATATCACACTTTTTGGTGCATAGTTTATACCATACACTATATCTAGTTTTCATTTTCAATCGTGCTCTCAGGACTATGTTCTATATAACACTGTGTTCACCTACCCTTTTCACGGGCATTACATTTTGCGATAGGGGGTGGAGGGTCAGGGGGTGTTTTTGCCAAGTGAGCCCGGAGTCACAGTCACTAACGTCTTCTTCTTCCTGAATAAAAGTGAGATTATGCTGCATACTTGTTCATATTTTAAGTAGTTTGCACAGACAAAATGTTTTAAAAACAATAAAGTTTCTAATACCCGCCTTCTCTGAACAGTTAGCTTGCTGCCCCGTCCCCCTCCTCCCTATCCTCTGTTGTGTGAATCCATGGACTAGCCTCCTCCCTCCTGCCATGCATGGTCTGATGTGCTGCCACTGCCCTCAATTTAGTATGATGTACCAGTCCACTCCTCCTGCCCTCCATTGCCCAATTCTATGCCCCATCATTGACCTCCTGCTTAAACTCTGTGCTTAGGATGCTGCCCCTATTCTCCTTCCCCCTGCCCTCCGATGTCTTTGTGCATGCCCCTGCTCCATCCTTTTTGCCCACCATGTCCCATGGACCTGCCACTCCTATCTACTCTGAGTGTTCTGTTGAGCTGCCACTCCCCTCCCACCTGCCTAGCATTGTCAGATGACTGTAACCTGTCCCTGCCACCTCCACCCTGCCTGTCCACATGCCATGCCTCTATCCTCTTCCTCCTGTCCTACATGGTCCATTGTACTGCCACACCCTTCTGCCCTCCCTGGTCTGTTGTGCTGCAACTGCTCCTCCTGCCTGCCCCGTGTGGTCTGTTGTGAGGCCCCTTCCCCTGAACTTTCTTGTCTGTGCACAGGTCCTGACCCTCCCTTCTATCCTCCATCGTCCTTTGTGCATGCCCCTGCACCCTCCTTCTTGCCCATCATAGCCATTGTGCTGCCACTAACCCTCCCACTTGCCATGCATGGTCTTCTGTGCTGCCATGGCCCCTCCCACCTGCCCTGTGTGGTCAGTTAGCTGCCCCTTACCCCCTCCCACCTTCCCTCCATGGTCTGTGTGTATGCCATCACAGTCTCACTGTTGCTCTTCATGTTGTGTCTTGCTTCTAGTGCCCATCCTGCCTGACCTCCATGGCCATCTTGCTGCTCCTGCCCTGCCCCCTTGCCCCCAGCCCTCTGTTTACATGTACAGACCCCTACTCCCACCCTCCTGGCTTGTCTGTTCCATTGTAATGCCCCTGATCCGTCCCTCCTGCCCTTTATGGCCTGTTATGCTGCAGCCTTCTCTCCTGTCTGTCCATTATGGTCAGCTAGCTACCATTGCCTCTTGCCCCTCTGTTCTCTGTTGTCCATGTGCATGGTCCTGTCCCCTCCCTCTTGCTTTCTATGGATTGTTGTGCTGCACTCCCGTCCTGCATGCCCTGTGTGGTGTATTGTGCTGCTGCAAACCCTGATGCCTGCCCTGCAGGGTCAGTTTGGTGCACCTCTCCATGTCTCTCCTGTCCTCTGTTATCCAAGTCCATGTCCCTATCCCATTTCCTTCCATGATCCAATGTACCATACTTGCGAACATTTTGAACTTGGTAAGAGGGAGATTTTGAAAAAAAACTGGGGTATTGATTTTCCCCTTTGAGTTACATTGAAAAAGAGGATATTGTAGACAGGAGACAGATCAAATAAAGCCCATTTGAGCTTAAAAACATTGGACGTTTCCTGGCTGAATCGGGTCTGTTGGCATGTATGGTTGTACTACCATTGCCTCTTCCTTCTGCCCACAATGGTCTATTACATTGCCACAGCCTTGAAGGAGGGTAGATTTTGTATCACAGGGGGCCCCTGGCCCGTTCTGTCCACACCTGAAGTATGAGACCCTTGTCCTTGCCCTGCCAGCCGCATTTGTAGGCCGTATTAAATTGACCAGCGGGTCCTGTGTTGCTATATAATTATCCTGAGACATCCTTACCACTCAGCCAGCATAAAACCCCTGTGTAGGCCCTTCTATTCAATATGTAGGCCTCTTTGTTAAATTGACCATAGCTCTGCAATTTTAGTGTATAGCAGTCTGAAGGCAGGTCTGCGAGGCCTTCTGCTCCAAACTAGTAGCCCCCACCCTACCCGAGTGCTCCGTGCTCGGTATCAAAGTTCAACATCCCCCTGAAGCTGTCGACATACAGTAGGCTGCATCCTGGACTGGTACTTGCTTCCTGGGCAGGTTTCCCGCTTTTAAGGAAGTGGCAACCGCAGAGCGTCAAGTTAGGAGAACTGAGGAGATTTTATACATGAATATATTGAATTCCTGTACAATACTCATTATTTTCTGCTTGCTCTATGGAACTTACGATAAGCGATTGGCCTGAGAGACTGACCTTTTCACCCAGTCCATTGTCAGCATTAAGTGGGTAAATGACGAAATGTCTGGTAAAATCTGCAGACGAAGCTTTTGGGTAGCATACGTAGGTAGATGTAGCGTGCAAAGGAGCCCATAAAATGATATAAAAAGGGAGCACCCACAGATATCGACGGACAACCTCGCCGTCTGTATGTAGGTTAACAGGCTGTGCAGGTTTTCCCCAAGAACTGGGAGCTCTTGTCTTCCTTTGCTTAAAATGTCTTGCTCTGCTTTGCTTGAAGTATCTTATTCTATTTTACCTATATGAAATGTCATGTTATGTTTAAGCATTGTTCTCTTTACTTTTGCATTTAAAAGATGTTGTATTGTAATTGCAGGAATGCTTGCTCTAAGAGTAAATGTGAGTGTCCCTAGGTAACATTTTCCTTGGTGTAACTTGTTTCTCATGATGCATTTATAGATGTGTTTTCTCTCTCTCTCTGTCAGTCCATTAATTGAGATACAGAGAATATCATGACAGCTGTATGATTATCTGGATTCTGTATTTTGTACTTTATGTCTCTATTCTGCGGTTTCTTTGAAGTTGCATCTTCTCATTAAACTGCCATTGTATTCTGCCTCCAATTCCATGTCTCATAAGTCTGTTTTCTTAATTTTTGGAGCAAGCGTTCCTAGGCACCCCGGCTCAAATTAAGGTGCCCCTTTTGTCCCTGACTCACTCTCCTGCTCAGTTCTGTGGTGGCTCCCGGGGCTCTGGGGACCGCCCCTAGCTTCCTTGACCCGTAATAGATCTTCCCTCCAACAGCCTCTCTTGCAAGTCCTGTATTGTTGGTTTGTTGCCCCTGCCCCCCTTTCCACTGCCCTCCATAGTCTGTTGTGCTTCCACGGCCCTTCCTGCCTGCTCAGTGTGGTTAAATTGTTGCCTTTGCACCCTCCTACCTGCCTTCAATTTTCAGAGTCCGTGCCCCTGGCCTCTGCCTCTCAACAGTATCCTAATGAACAACTAGATTGCTAACATTCTATATTTATTACAAAAGTGTGGAACGCCTGACATCATCTTGATGTAATCAAAACTGTAATACCTAGAGCATTCCTTTAGAAATTACATATATGAGAGGGTCTTATTGGCATCAAAATTATGGTTAGTGCTCTAAAAGACTAAAATAAGGACATATTTTCTGAGTTTTCAAATAGCGACAAAGCACTTTTAAATTATTTGTTATCTTTATGTTTTTTTATCTAGTTGACAACTTGATTAAATGTTGCACTTAGGGGAGAGGATGTGGTGTTACTTCCAGAACTGCAGACTTTGCAACTGGGGAACCAGGTTGAAGTTTCTGCTTCAGCTCGACATTCTGTGATTCTGGTCAAATCACTTAGTCTCCCCATGTCTACAACCAAAATTAATTTGTTCTTGTGTGATGTAACCAATGCTCATGTAAAGCACTCCAATACCTGACAAGTCTGCACTATATAACACTGCAAAAACACAAAATAATAAGTGTTTTGCACACTTCTGTCATTGGGCTATATTTGGGCTATATCTGGGTGATTTTGGGCTACATTTGGGCTCTTTTGTCTCCGGTGGCCATCTTGGGAGATTTATTTGTTATGAAGTTTCCTAATTTCCTCATGTACTGCAGTCTCCTCAGTCGGAAATGCTTTCAGTTTTTTACTTTGATTCCATCATGAAGGTATTCAGATATGTCACACATTTGCCATGAATTCTGAATGTTAGCACTCTAGTTGCTCATTAGATCACTGTAGTAAAACTACTGTTCACCATGGAAGTCTGCTCCTGGTATTAAAAGTGCATGTTTCAGTCTGCATGTCAGAATTTTTTAATGAAATAGAAGAGGATTTGAGAAGTCACTCAAAATGTGCCCTCATTTTCTTTCTTCAGCATTAATCATAATTTCTATGGCAAAATGAACCCCCTCATTGTGTTCCTTTTTAAATTAAATGTTTTAAGTGTTACCAGTTTATTCCAATCAAGATGGCTTCAGGTGTGCCATACTTTTGTCATAATGAAGACAGTAAGTGCTCTAGTTGTTTTTAAGAACATTCTTGGACATTCTGTCATTGGGCTATACTTGGGCTACATCTGGGTGATATTTGGGCTACATTTGGGCTCTTTTGTCTCTGGTGGCCATCTTGGGAGACTTATTTGTTATGAAGTTTCCTAATTTCCTCATTTACTGCAGTCTCCTCAGTAGGAAATACTTTCAGTTTTTTACTTTGATTCCATCAAGAAGGCATTCAAATGTGTCACACATTTGCCATAAAATCAGAATGTTAGCACTATTTTTGCTCATTAGATCACTGTAGTAAAGCTACTGCTCACCAGGGAAAACTGCTGCTGGTATTGAAAGTGCATGTTTCAGTCTGCATGCCAGGATTTGAGAAGTTACTCAAAATGTGCCCTAATTTGTCTTTCTGCAGCACTAATCATACTTTTTATGGAAAAATGAACCCCCTCATTTTGTTCCTTTTTAAATTAAATGTTTTAAGAGTTACCACTTTAATCCAAGCAAGATGGCTTCAGGTGTGCCATACATTTATCATAAGTAGGACGGTTAGCGCTCTAGTAGTTCTTTGGAACACTGTGGAAAGCTGCAGTAGAACACAAAGGAATCAACTGACAGTCTCTGCCCTTGTTGGATGTACATGTTTTACTGAGAATGTCAGACTTCATTCTCACATGACTGAGAAAGATAATGTGAATTTACAGAAAATAAGCTCTCAGTTTAGCTTATAGATCACCTTCCAAACCTCTGTGGTAAAAGCATGAGAAAATATTTTTCTCTCAATCATGATATCGCAGCAGAAGGCTTTTTCACATGGTGAAATCACCTTAGAACATACCACAATTCCTAAAATGAGTATGGTACCATCAACAAATGATTTATAATGTAACTAAAGTCTTAAAATCTTCTATTAACTGCAATGCTTTTTAATGAGCTGCTATCATGTATATTGGTCCCAAGATGGCTGCCAACACTTCTTGGATGAAGTGCTGACAGCCAATCAGATCTCAGGATGAGATGTGTGGTTAGGCTCCGCCCACATATATATATTGATTTAAATGCTATTTTCTCAGGAACTACTGAACAGATTTACACCAGACCTACAAAAGGCACTTCCTTGACATAGGGACTACCTCTCTGCCAAATTTCTAGTAATTCTGTTCAGCCGTTCGGGCTGTAGCTCGTTCTAAAGGTCCTATGGAAAAATGCATGGGAAAAATGCGTTTTGGGACCCCCCTTTTATCTCAGCCCCCGCTTGACGTATCCCCCCGAGACTTTCAGGGTAGGAGCGGAGCGTAGCGCCCCACCTATTTTGAGAAATTCGCGAGGATTCATCGACCGGCGCCAAAGTTATTCAAAATAGAATGTTGCGGATTTCCTATGGAAAAGGGGTCCTAACTATAACTACCTACTGGCGACCGCCAGTAGGTAATATATATATATATATATATATATACATATATTACCTACTGGCGGTCGCCAGTAGGTAGTTATAGTTAGGACCACGTTTCCATAGGAAAACCTCAACATTCTATTTTGAATAACTTTGGCGCCGGTCGACGAATCCTCGCGAATTTCTCAAAATAGGTGGGGCGCTACGGTCCGCTCCTACCCTGAAAGTCTCGGGGGGATCCGTCAAGCGGGGGCTGAGATAAAAGGGGGGTCCCAAAACGCGTTTTTCCCATGCATTTTTCCATAGGACCTTTAGAACGACCTACAGCCCGAACGGCTGAACAGAATTACTAGAAATTTGGCAGAGAGGTAGTCCGTAGGTCAAGGAAGTGCCTTTTGTAGGTTTGGTGTAAATCAGTTCAGTAGATTTTGAGAAAATAGCCTTTAAATCAATATATATATCTGAGCCAGCTTACGGTACGCTTACCGTACGCTTACGGTAAGCGTACGGTGGCGTGCGCGAGCGCGATTCTGATTGGCTCTTAGATCTTAGTAAACATTCGAATCGGCCGAAACCAGGAAGCGGCGGCCGCCATTTTGTGTATTTCACTCTGAAAAAAAAGAGTGAAAACAAGGAAAGGGGGCAATGAGGAGAGTTACAGACCCCCTAACAATTGTAAGGGGGTCAAAGAAGGACAGAAAAGTACAAAAAAAACATTTATTGATTTTAAAAAAAATCACGGGGTACGCGTACGGTAAGCTCACGGTAAGCGTACGGTAAAAAAAATAAAAATAAATAAATGAAAATCAGATTTAAGAGTTTAGAAATTAGGGAGCTCTAAAAAGAGCTGTTGTGTTTATGGAGTCATTTTTTTAGTGGTACCTACAAGTAAGTACCGATGCAGAGTCTAAGGTTCAAGAGGAAGACTCTGTTCCCTTCATCATTGAAGTGCACACCATCTCCTCTATAAATGTCTTGCATGTCGTAACGCAAGTTGTTGTGGTAAATGGCACCCATACCATAGTCACGGAGGAAAGCAGAAACAGATTTGTTGACGTGCTTTCTTGCTTTGTCAATCTGTGGACAGAAATGATTGGACCAGTTCCATTTTTGCCTTTGGCATATGTTGGAAAACACAAAGGCAGTTTTAGGGAAAAGTGTAAACAGTTGTGCAAAGGTGTCCTTCATAAGCATTTCCAGACCTACCCCAGTCAAAGTGCCTAGGTCATTGCCACCACAGTGCACTATTATGAGGTCAGGGTGTTGGATTTGAATGAAGGATTTCACCAATGGCATCAATTGGTGCCACTTTAACCCTCTCTGACCAATCCATTTAATGTCTACATTTGGCAAAGCAAGGTCTCTCACCATATCTGTTTTCTCTGCAAACTTTTCACTCCAGAAGACATAGCTGTGCCCTACAATCCACACTGTGAACATCTTCAAAGGAGAACTGGATGCACTCAGGAGGTGTCTTTCAGTAGAATGGCAATATGAAAAGAAAGACAGTTTGGAAATGGAGGCATACATATTTTTTACAAAACAAAAAGAACTGATTGGCTGTTTCATACCATTCTAGAAAAAAAACTAGGCTGTATGTGAAAATTAATAGAAGCATGTTTTGTATTGGTACAAAAAAATGTGTAACCAAAGAACAGTACTATGGATTTGCAGTTAGGATTGAAAAGTCAAGCACTCTTGCTCTGTGGAATTGAAACATTGTGTGTCGAACTTCTGACCTAACTGCACACAGCAGTGTTCCATGAGCTGTTGCTATGGTAGCAGGCAGAAGTCAAGTTGGGGGAAGGGTACTAGGCAGAAGTCAAGTTGGGGGCAGGGTACTTTTGGAAAAGGGTTGGTTTTCAACCAATAGAAATGTGTCATTACATTTGAAAAAAAGGGGGAAGCACTGAGATTTGAAACTTACATGTATATGTGTGGAAAAATAGAGGGAAAGTTTGCCATTATCTGGTTCTGCTGAGAGGAGAGAGGTGTACAGAACAGAGATCCTGGCTCTGATAATCTGCTGTTTGAGTGACACATTTCTTTCACAACTAACTAATTTTAAAGGTGAGTTTACAGTTTGAGAGGGGATGTATGTGGTAACTTAAGAAATGAATAATAGAAATGGGAATTGTTTTTGTTGTAGTTACACATGGTGGATTCATAATGTGTCAGTCTGTAAAAGAGATTTTCACTTGGCCCGAAAAAAAAAGAGCAGTAAGTGTGCTTTCAAATTGGCAAAGAAATTTCGTTTTGGCACTAATGTGAAAACATGACTCTGTGTCCATAGAAGAATTATAGGCAGAAATTTATTGCGTCTTGCTCTGGTGATTTCACAGTTGCAGTAGATGGAAAAGAGGAGCGAATTTTTGGGGGAAGAAGCAGAGGCTTAGCACACACCCATGTGCTTGCCATGTATAGTCATGCACAGTAATTAGAAGCGAGTGGGGTTTTCAGGTTTAAGTCTGTAATGCAAATACATTCAGCATCACTAAGGCTGGTTGCTCCTGCTGGAGTGTAGGCAGTCACAGAGAATACACACGGTGGTGGTCTGAAAAAAAACCAGCTTGGACATGTGCATTTAAATAAATTTAAAAAAAAGGTTTCAGAATGTGTCAGTCTGTAAAAGTGATTTCAAAGTGTAAAAAGAGATTTTCACTTGGCCCAAAAAAAAAAGAGCAGTAAGTGTGCTTTCAAATTGGCAAAGAAATTTCGTTTTGGCACTAATGTGAAAACATGACTCTGTGTCCATAGAAGAATTATAGGCAGAAATTTATTGCGTCTTGCTCTGGTGATTTCACAGTTGCAGTAGATGGAAAAGAGGAGCGAATTTTTGGGGGAAGAAGCAGAGGCTTAGCACACACCCATGTGCTTGCCATGTATAGTCATGCACAGTAATTAGAAGCGAGTGGGGTTTTCAGGTTTAAGTCTGTAATGCAAATACATTCAGCATCACTAAGGCTGGTTGCCCCTGCTGGAGTGTAGGCAGTCACAGAGAATACACACGGTGGTGGTCTGAAAAAAAAACAGCTTGGACATGTGCATTTAAATAAATTTAAAAAAAAGGTTTCAGAATGTGTCAGTCTGTAAAAGTGATTTCAAAGTGTAAAAAGAGATTTTCACTTGGCCCAAAAAAAAAAGAGCAGTAAGTGTGCTTTCAAATTGGCAAAGAAATTTCGTTTTGGCACTAATGTGAAAACATGACTCTGTGTCCATAGAAGAATTATAGGCAGAAATTTATTGCGTCTTGCTCTGGTGATTTCACAGTTGCAGTAGATGGAAAAGAGGAGCGAATTTTTGGGGGAAGAAGCAGAGGCTTAGCACACACCCATGTGCTTGCCATGTATAGTCATGCACAGTAATTAGAAGCGAGTGGGGTTTTCAGGTTTAAGTCTGTAATGCAAATACATTCAGCATCACTAAGGCTGGTTGCTCCTGCTGGAGTGTAGGCAGTCACAGAGAATACACACGGTGGTGGTCTGAAAAAAAAACAGCTTGGACATGTGCATTTAAATAAATTTAAAAAAAAGGTTTCAGAATGTGTCAGTCTGTAAAAGTGATTTCAAAGTGTAAAAAGAGATTTTCACTTGGCCCAAAAAAAAAAGAGCAGTAAGTGTGCTTTCAAATTGGCAAAGAAATTTCGTTTTGGCACTAATGTGAAAACATGACTCTGTGTCCATAGAAGAATTATAGGCAGAAATTTATTGCGTCTTGCTCTGGTGATTTCACAGTTGCAGTAGATGGAAAAGAGGAGCGAATTTTTGGGGGAAGAAGCAGAGGCTTAGCACACACCCATGTGCTTGCCATGTATAGTCATGCACAGTAATTAGAAGCGAGTGGGGTTTTCAGGTTTAAGTCTGTAATGCAAATACATTCAGCATCACTAAGGCTGGTTGCCCATGCTGGAGTGTAGGCAGTCACAGAGAATACACACGGTGGTGGTCTGAAAAAAAAACAGCTTGGACATGTGCATTTAAATAAATTTAAAAAAAAGGTTTCAGAATGTGTCAGTCTGTAAAAGTGATTTCAAAGTGTAAAAAGAGATTTTCACTTGGCCCAAAAAAAAAAGAGCAGTAAGTGTGCTTTCAAATTGGCAAAGAAATTTCGTTTTGGCACTAATGTGAAAACATGACTCTGTGTCCATAGAAGAATTATAGGCAGAAATTTATTGCGTCTTGCTCTGGTGATTTCACAGTTGCAGTAGATGGAAAAGAGGAGCGAATTTTTGGGGGAAGAAGCAGAGGCTTAGCACACACCCATGTGCTTGCCATGTATAGTCATGCACAGTAATTAGAAGCGAGTGGGGTTTTCAGGTTTAAGTCTGTAATGCAAATACATTCAGCATCACTAAGGCTGGTTGCCCCTGCTGGAGTGTAGGCAGTCACAGAGAATACACACGGTGGTGGTCTGAAAAAAAAACAGCTTGGACATGTGCATTTAAATAAATTTAAAAAAAAGGTTTCAGAATGTGTCAGTCTGTAAAAGTGATTTCAAAGTGTAAAAAGAGATTTTCACTTGGCCCAAAAAAAAAAGAGCAGTAAGTGTGCTTTCAAATTGGCAAAGAAATTTCGTTTTGGCACTAATGTGAAAACATGACTCTGTGTGCATAGAAGAATTATAGGCAGAAATTTATTGCGTCTTGCTCTGGTGATTTCACAGTTGCAGTAGATGGAAAAGAGGAGCGAATTTTTGGGGGAAGAAGCAGAGGCTTAGCACACACCCATGTGCTTGCCATGTATAGTCATGTACAGTAATTAGAAGCGAGTGGGGTTTTCAGGTTTAAGTCTGTAATGCAAATACATTCAGCATCACTAAGGCTGGTTGCCCCTGCTGGAGTGTAGGCAGTCACAGAGAATACACACGGTGGTGGTCTGAAAAAAAAACAGCTTGGACATGTGCATTTAAATAAATTTAAAAAAAAGGTTTCAGAATGTGTCAGTCTGTAAAAGTGATTTCAAAGTGTAAAAAGAGATTTTCACTTGGCCCAAAAAAAAAAGAGCAGTAAGTGTGCTTTCAAATTGGCAAAGAAATTTCGTTTTGGCACTAATGTGATAACATGACTCTGTGTGCATAGAAGAATTATAGGCAGAAATTTATTGCGTCTTGCTCTGGTGATTTCACAGTTGCAGTAGATGGAAAAGAGGAGCGAATTTTTGGGGGAAGAAGCAGAGGCTTAGCACACACCCATGTGCTTGCAATGTATAGTCATGCACAGTAATTAGAAGCGAGTGGGGTTTTCAGGTTTAAGTCTGTAATGCAAATACATTCAGCATCACTAAGGCTGGTTGCCCCTGCTGGAGTGTAGGCAGTCACAGAGAATACACACGGTGGTGGTCTGAAAAAAAAACAGCTTGGACATGTGCATTTAAATAAATTTAAAAAAAAGGTTTCAGAATGTGTCAGTCTGTAAAAGTGATTTCAAAGTGTAAAAAGAGATTTTCACTTGGCCCGAAAAAAAAAGAGCAGTAAGTGTGCTTTCAAATTGGCAAAGAAATTTCGTTTTGGCACTAATGTGAAAACATGACTCTGTGTGCATAGAAGAATTATAGGCAGAAATTTATTGCGTCTTGCTCTGGTGATTTCACAGTTGCAGTAGATGGAAAAGAGGAGCGAATTTTTGGGGGAAGAAGCAGAGGCTTAGCACACACCCATGTGCTTGCCATGTATAGTCATGCACAGTAATTAGAAGCGAGTGGGGTTTTCAGGTTTAAGTCTGTAATGCAAATACATTCAGCATCACTAAGGCTGGTTGCCCCTGCTGGAGTGTAGGCAGTCACAGAGAATACACACGGTGGTGGTCTGAAAAAAAAACAGCTTGGACATGTGCATTTAAATAAATTTAAAAAAAAGGTTTCAGAATGTGTCAGTCTGTAAAAGTGATTTCAAAGTGTAAAAAGAGATTTTCACTTGGCCCGAAAAAAAAAGAGCAGTAAGTGTGCTTTCAAATTGGCAAAGAAATTTCGTTTTGGCACTAATGTGAAAACATGACTCTGTGTGCATAGAAGAATTATAGGCAGAGATTTATTGCGTTTTGCTCTGGTGATTTCACAGTTGCAGTAGATGGAAAAGAGGAGCGAATTTTTGGGGGAAGAAGCAGAGGCTTAGCACACACCCATGTGCTTGCCATGTATAGTCATGCACAGTAATTAGAAGCGAGTGGGGTTTTCAGGTTTAAGTCTGTAATGCAAATACATTCAGCATCACTAAGGCTGGTTGCCCCTGCTGGAGTGTAGGCAGTCACAGAGAATACACACGGTGGTGGTCTGAAAAAAAAACAGCTTGGACATGTGCATTTAAATAAATTTTAAAAAAAGGTTTCAGAATGTGTCAGTCTGTAAAAGTGATTTCAAAGTGTAAAAAGAGATTTTCACTTGGCCCAAAAAAAAAAGAGCAGTAAGTGTGCTTTCAAATTGGCAAAGAAATTTCGTTTTGGCACTAATGTGAAAACATGACTCTGTGTCCATAGAAGAATTATAGGCAGAAATTTATTGCGTCTTGCTCTGGTGATTTCACAGTTGCAGTAGATGGAAAAGAGGAGCGAATTTTTGGGGGAAGAAGCAGAGGCTTAGCACACACCCATGTGCTTGCCATGTATAGTCATGCACAGTAATTAGAAGCGAGTGGGGTTTTCAGGTTTAAGTCTGTAATGCAAATACATTCAGCATCACTAAGGCTGGTTGCCCCTGCTGGAGTGTAGGCAGTCACAGAGAATACACACGGTGGTGGAATGAAAAAAAAAAACAGGTTGGACATGTGCATTTAAATAAATTTAAAAAAAAGGTTTCAGAATGTGTCAGTCTGTAAAAGTGATTTCAAAGTGTAAAAAGAGATTTTCACTTGGCCCAAAAAAAAAAGAGCAGTAAGTGTGCTTTCAAATTGGCAAAGAAATTTCGTTTTGGCACTAATGTGATAACATGACTCTGTGTGCATAGAAGAATTATAGGCAGAAATTTATTGCGTCTTGCTCTGGTGATTTCACAGTTGCAGTAGATGGAAAAGAGGAGCGAATTTTTGGGGGAAGAAGCAGAGGCTTAGCACACACCCATGTGCTTGCCATGTATAGTCATGCACAGTAATTAGAAGCGAGTGGGGTTTTCAGGTTTAAGTCTGTAATGCAAATATATTCAGCATCACTAAGGCTGGTTGCCCCTGCTGGAGTGTAGGCAGTCACAGAGAATGCACACGGTGGTGATCTGAAAAAAAAAAAAAGCTTGGACATGTGCATTTAAATAAATTTTAAAAAAAGAGCAGTTTGTGTGCATTCAAAATGGCAAAGAAATTTCGTTTTGTGACTGTTGTGAAAAGAAATGTAGTAATATATTTAAATACAATAAAGGATTTTTTTTTTTAGTTTTTTTCAGGTATTGCTGAAGAACAGTGAACAAAATTTAAGATGCCTACAAAATCTCGAGTTCAAAAAACGCTAAAAAAAAAACTATATTTGAGGACAACTGGAGGACCAAAGTTAGTAGAAGATGCTGATGTTGGGAAAAAGAAAAAATCTTCTGGTAAGCAAAAAAAACAATTCCTAAACAAAATATTGAAAACAAACAAAAATGTACAAAATGTCTGTTCTCGGAAAAATGTAACAAAACCTACAGAACAGCAAAAAATTGAGGATTTAGTTAATGCAAATATACCTTCTGCAATTGAAAAGTTTAACATAAACAGAAAAACAGCATTTAAAGAGATACGTAGAAAAATGTTTCAGAGAAGAGTTATGTCCAATTTGATAAAGGATATAAAGAAATATAAGCAAAAGGCTAAATATTATAAGAGAAAAAAAGAAATTGAAGCCATTGCAGCAAAAGCATTAGAATTAAAAAGGAAACTATTCATATTAATTTTGAATAGGATGCGTACATTAGATAAAATGGTTAATGTACTGAAATCACAAAGCAAAAGCAAAAGAGTAGTGAACAGAACAAACTTTTGTAAAGTGTTTTTAGGAAAGTGGATGCATAGTTCAAGTAGTGAACCTTTTTTTAATGAAGAAAGCTATTTTCAAAGTAATAGTTTGCTGCATGCAGTTGACACCAGAGGTCGTTCATACGAAGTAAAAAATGGTTGCATAATGGAGAAGGAGATAATGGTTCCAAGAGATGAGGTACAAGTGATGGCAGATGAGGCAATGGGGAGACGTCCTAAAGCCCCAGTGTACACTTGGAATTGTAGTAGTATTTGCACTGTGCGTCAGGAATCTATTGACAGATTTCGAGAGTTTCTAAGAGAATATAGTAAAAAAAGTGTAAAACAAAAGATTAAGGTGCTTCAAAGTCTGGATCCATGCAGAGTGAGAGAGAATACTGGTTTGCAGGGTCATTCTCTTGCTTGTCTATCTAGAAAAGTGTGCAATAGTGTTTTCCATCATTTTAGGATGCTGGCTGTTCATCATACTGAAATGAGAAAGTTTGTGAGACGGTTGTATTTTGCCAAAAGTCCAGCAATAAAGTTAAATGAATTGAATAGGGCTCTGTTCCGAGGAACGGTATCAGATGTAGAGAAGGTTGTTGATGAAATTCAGTTTTGTTACTTTGGTCCTGAAGAAAACAGTGCAGAGAAGGACACAGTAAATGAGGCAGAAGTGGAAGAGAATGTAGAACCCTCTGTAAGTAACACATTTAATGATCACATAACAAAATTTGCAATAGTCTCTAATGAAAGACCAAATGTTACTTGTATTTGTTGCCGCAGAACTCATTATAGAAAACAAACTAGGAATGTTGATCTCTACAGAAAGAGTGAAAATGAAGATAATTATAAGTGGATGGATTTTGCCACATATATATTTCTTGAAAATTGTTTTGAATTGGGTGAAGATCAGCGTATTTGTAAATACTGCTACAACAAGTTAGAGGAAAATAGAATGCCGACCAGAGCTGTACATAATAATTTAGAATTGGATGCTATTCCTGCTGAACTTTCTGAATTAAATACATATGAGTCTATACTCATTCAATGTGTTCATCCGTTCCAGACCATAGTACGTATGGAGCCCAAAACTGGTAAATTACCTCCTTCAGATTTACTGAGAGGTTTAAAAGGTAGAGTGGTGTATTTGCCCTTGGATTTGAAAAAAAATATGGAAACTATTGATGCAGATACTTTGGAAACTGAACCATTAATTATTCTGGTTAATGGTGTCCCTACAAAGAATAAGAAGATTTGGCAGGAGCTGGTAGATGTGCGGAAAGTACAAAGAGCAAATTTGTATTTGAAAAAAAATAACAAATGGTATGAATCAATTTATATACAAGAAGAAGAAGAAGAAGAAGAAGATTTACAAGGAGACACAGAAACACCAACTGGACAAATTGAAAAAGTGGACAAGTCAAAGGAAGAAGAAATTTATGAACATTTTAGCATACATCCTCTCCATTCGAAAGAAGTTATGGGAGACAATATTGATCTCTTTCAGATGAAGAAAGCAAAAGGAAATCCCGTGAGTGTATGGGAGGAGAGCTTGGAAGCTCGATGTTTTCCCCAGCTGTTTCCTACAGGAAAAGGAGGACGATACGATGAACGTCCAGAACAGATTCCAGCTTCTGAGTATCGGACTACAAGACTATATGCTGAAGATCCCAGATTTCGACAAAGTATCCCTTATTTGTTCCATCTTTTATTTGAAAGCGACTTGTCTACACTGTCTTATGCAGTAAATCACATTTTAAAAAGTGGAGTACATTTACAAAATGTGTCTGCTAAGGATTTTATGGAGAAAGTGCAGCACCGAGATGATCATTTGGAAACACAACTGATCAATCTGATGGCTTGTCAGCGTGGGACAAATGAATATTGGTACCGACGCCATGGTGAACTAAAATGCATGTTACGCAACTTAGGAACACCAACATGGTTCCTTACCCTAAGCTGCGCCGAGTACGCTTGGGATGATTTACTGGATTTTCTACGAGAGGCCAATTCAAACATTGAAAACATCGAATACAAGACAGCAGGAGAACTGTGCTCATTGGATCCGGTTAATGTTTGCAGATATTTCAATCATAGATTTGAGGCTATGATGTCCTTCATCTGCAATAAAAAAAATCCACCCCTTGGAGAAGTAGTGGATTTCTTTTGGAGAAAAGAGTACCAGGCAAGAGGTGCTCCTCATATTCATATGCTGCTGTGGATCAAGGATGCCCCAAAGTTTGGAACAGATACTGATGAAGCAGTGTTATCTTACATTGAAGAATATGCAACATGTGCTATACCTAAAAGCACAGAAGAGAACAAGTTAAAGGAGCAAGTTCTACGTTTCCAAAGTCATCGGTGTGGAAAATACTGTCGACGGAAATACAAGAGCAAAGAAAAATACTACACTAAATGTCGATTTGGATTTCCTAGACCTGTTCTTACAAATGGAAGAGTCAACAGTTTTATGTCAGCTGTGAGACATACTATCACAAGAAAATCACCTAAGAATACCTACAACCTTAAAAGAAAAGAAGAATCAAAAAATATAAATGACTACAACCCAGTCATTTTATCCATGTGGAACGCTAACATGGATATACAGTATGTTGCTGACAATTCCATTGCTGTTGCTCGATATGTAACGTCTTACATTACGAAATCAGAAAAAACAGAATTGAAGGAAATGTGGGAAGAGATTTCTCACGAGAAGACTGTCAGTAAGAAGCTGTACAGTTTCAGTTTGAAGATGTTATCGCATCGAGAAATTGGATCCTACGAATGTTCAGATAGGTTATCTTCTGCAAGTCTCTACTCGAAGTCAAGAAGAATAATTTGGGCAAGTTTAGGCCTTGCAGCAATGAGAAATCGGGTACTGAAATCTGTTGGAGAAATTGAATATTTGGCTGAGAATGACCCAGAAAGTACAGACATATTGAAAACAAACATGTTGGACACATATTATCCCAAGAGAAGTCATCATCTGGAGAACATGTGTCTCTATGAAGTGCTGCAGAACTACATTTATTCACGGAAAGCTGCAGAAGACATCAACAGTGGAAAATATAAAGTTGTTGGTGAAGAAGGATGTTTGGTGAAGCAAACCAAAGGAAGTTTGATAAATCACCGGAAGCTGAGTTGCGACACTACCGACAAGAAAGAATTTTACTACTTGGCTCTTTTACAGTTGTTTAAACCATGGCGTACAGAGGATGAACTACTGGGAGAATTCCAGAGCTATGAAGATTCTTTTAATGCTTGCAAAGACAGCATACAATGCAGTACATTCTCAACTTATCTGCAAATGTTAAATGAAGAAATTGAACAGGAAACTACAATTGCAGCAGAAATAGCTAGAGACAGTTCTCAGGACAGCCAAAGTTCAGGAACATACAGTCAAGATCCCCTAGGACAACCAATCGTTGAAAATGAAGCATCAATAGCCATGAATGAAGTGGAAACGGCTATGAATCAAGCTCAAGAAGAATTTATAGACTTAGAAAATTTGGAAAGACAACTGAATCAAGAGCAGCAACAAATTTATGAAGAGATCAAAAACAAAATTGATCACGGATTTCTACATATCAAAAAAGAGTGCTCATGCACATCATTTCATCCAATCAGGATGTATGTAAGCGGACAAGCTGGCACTGGAAAAAGTTTCCTAATTAAAGTCATCAGAAGCTACCTAAAGCAAAAAACGGATTCTACTTTGTCTTGTGTGGTTACTGCTCCAACTGGGTTAGCAGCATATAACATAAAAGGAATCACCTTACATCGTTTGCTAATGTTACCAGTGGAGCATGAGAACAAAATACAATTCAACAAGCTAACTGGAGAAGCATCCTTAGAAGTGTCAAGAGTATTGAAGAAGATGCAAGTTCTCATTATTGATGAGGTGAGCATGGTATCAAACTTAATGCTTGCCTTTGTGCATTTAAGAATGCAGCAAATTTTGAAGACAGACTATGACGTGTTATTTGGTGGAAAACACGTCATAGTTTTTGGGGATCTTTTGCAACTTACTCCAGTTAAAGGACAACCAGTGTTTAATACTGTGACACATGAAGACACGAAGAAGTCATTGGGAAGCATTGGAAATACAAATATTTGGTCCTTCTTTGAGTACAAGGAACTTACAACTAATATGAGGCAAGCAAACGATGAAGAATATGGAAGTATTCTGAAAGATATCAGAATTGGACTACTCACAGAAGTTGGCAAAAAAGCATTACAGAGTCGGCTGTTACATAACTTATTTCCAAAGGAAGAAATAGTTGCAGAGAAAATATACAAGAATATTGCAGAAAACAAAAGTGTCATCTGCTTAATGCCAACTCTACGTGAATGCTCAATATTTAATGAGGAGCTTTTGAAATTGGAAAATGAAGACATCATGAAATTGGAAGCAGTGGACAAAATTGAGGATGGAAGAATTACTGTCACAGTAACAGGCAAACTGAAAAATAAATTGGACTCACTAGAGAAGAATATCTCCAAAACAGCAGGATTAGAAAAAAATCTATATGTTTGCATGAACTGTAGAGTGTTTTTAAGGAGAAATTTGGATGTTGAAAAAGGCTTAGTGAATGGAGCGATGGGAAGAGTTGTGGGTTTTATTAATTATCAGAAAAAAGATGGAATTGAATGTTTAAAAATAAAATTTGATCAGATAGAGGAAGTTAAAGACATTTGTCGTTGTTCAGTTCGTTTCATGCTTGTGAAAGACTTATATGTACGTAGGAAGCAGTTTCCGTTTTCACTAGCATATGCTGTAACTATCCACAAGTCTCAAGGATTGACTGTAGATTGTGCATTTGTGAACATTGGTTCAACTGTGTTCAAAGAAGGTATGGCATATGTAGCTTTGTCACGAGTCAAAACATTATCAGGTTTATTCATGATTGACTTTGATGATTCAAAAGTTAGTGCTGATACAAACTGTGTAAAGGAGTATAATAGATTAAGAAGAACCTATGCTCCTCATTTAGGTCAGTATCCTGTGTTGGAGAAACGTGTAGTTTCTCGTAAAAGGAGAAATGAGAATATCTGTAATGAAGATGTAGAGAAGAGGAAAAAAAAGAGGAGTGATGTAATTGCAAGCAAAAAGAATAAGGAAAATGAAGAACAGGTTGTAGGATGTCATTTTGAAAATAGCTCTGGTGTCAACTGCTACGCTAATGTAGTGCTGAATGTTGTATTTTATCTGGAAAGTTTGCAAGAGCAGATAATAGTAAATCAGGGAAAAAGATTCTGTTCAGAGCTCAGTCTCCTTTTTCAAAAGCTGAGTAAAGATAAAACTCAAATAGAAAGTGCTACTGACATTAGAAAACTTTTAGATGTATGTTCAGGACGAACACAGTTTTCTCAAAATGTACAGCAAGACGCACAGGAATTCTTGTTGTTTTTTCTTCAGGTAGTGGAAGAAGAAGGAGTTCCCATTGACATTTTTTTTGGTCTCTCTTATAAATGGGAACATAGTTGTGAAAATTGTTATAATATATGTGGCTCTATTGTTGATAATGAAAGGTTTATTTATTTGACATTGCCAGAGAGTAAAACAGTCACTTTTGCAAAATTAGTTAAAGATGCTAATCATAGCATGAAATGTGGTGAGTGTAATTCTGACATGTTTTCAACATTAATTTTAAGGGAATACGGACAGTATGTAATTTTAATGATGCAACGATGTAGAGCTGATGGTTCAAAATTGGATACTTTAATAAAGAAGTTTACAGGACAGCAATTATCAATTTCAGGAAAAACTTTTGTAACTGTTGCAATAATTTTCCATGATGGACCTACTGTTACTTCTGGACATTACACAGTTTATCTTAAATGTGAAAAAGGCTGGACACTGTGTAATGATTCCCAATTGATTTTCAAACAACGTTTGCCTTTTGATTTAGCAAATTCCTATCTAATCTTTCTGAAACCTAAATTTTAGAGAGACTTGGCAAGATCTGGACAAAATAATTTTACCATTTTACTGGATTACCATTGCAATTTTGTAGAAAAAATATTTTTTTAAATTATCATTTGGCCTAAAGGAAAGATAACCAATTGTAATGTGGACTTTTTAAATTTTTAATGCAATTTTGAAAAACCAATAATTTAGAGATAATCGGTAACTTCTGCACATTTTAAATTTTGGAATGCTATTGGACTGCCATTGGAAATTTTTACAAAAATGATTTAAAAAATTACTATTTGGCCATGTGGAAAAGTAACCAATTCTATTGTGGACTAAATAAATTATTCAAAAAATTTTTGTGAACCAAAATGTTACAGAGAATCGGTGAGATCTGGACAGATTAAACTTTAGAATTTTAATGGTTTTCCCTTGGAAATTTATTCCAGGGAAAAAAAAAAAATACAATTTGGCCTAAAGGAAATAAAATCAGATGTATTTTGGAGTTATTTGAGATATAATATTGTGATTATACTCCTGAAACAAAAATATCAGACGGTATTTTAAAGAAAAAAGTATTGTTTTTAGATGATATTTTTTTAGAATAATATGCATTTCTGTAATGATAAGTTTAAGTGAGAAGAGATTCTGGGCTTTTTTAATACAATCTTTGAGATTGTTATTTTTTTTTGCCCGCTGTAAAATGATGAATGCAATTGCTTTCACAATTTATAGTGAAATGCAATATATTCTGAAAACAGCAAAAATAAGGCAAAAATATTTTTTGGTAAAAAATGTAAATATGTGTACTGTATTATAAAATGGTTTAAAAATATTAATACTTTTTTCTTTTTTTTCAGATCGATATAGAAAATTTTCGTAAACTACAACCATTTAAAAAACTATTTTTTAAAAAAACAAATGAATAAATATTTTTTTCAGTGAGTATGGTAAGTCAATAGTAATAATTGTAGTCTCTCAAGGACCTTGTAATGTGAAAAATGATTTTTAGTGTTTTTTTTAAAAAATAAAAAAAAAGGTACGCTTACCGTACGCGTACGGTAAAAAAAAAAAAAAAAAGTTTTTTAAAAAAAATGTAAAAAAAAGATGAAAGATAAGGTTGGCTCTTAAAAGAACCGTTGTGTTCATGCAGGGACAGAGGAAAGGAACCATGGGAAAATCATTCAAAGCTACAAATGTGCTGATCTATTTTGTTATTCACTAGGGAAACACTGGTCTCCCTATAACAAATTAGAGCTTTACAAAATGTGCAATGAATATCAACCTTCCGAAATCGAGGGTTCATTTCCAGAGGGCCAGCAAAAGGAGATTCTCCCCCCACAGATGAAGGGCTCACCTGAGCTGCAGAAGAAGGAGTAAGCTCTGCAGGTGATGGTCCAGGCTGAGCTGCTGTGGATGTACTGGCTCGTCTTTCTGAAGAGTTACCTCCAAAAAGTTGAGCATGTGTCCTTTTGTGTACATCCTTGAGGTGCCTCATCATGGTGTGATTCCCAAAGGAATACTTCCTGTCAGGATTACCTCTAGAAAGTACACGCTTACACAGCTTGCAAGTAACTAAGGGTGCATTCACCTTTTGCTGGCCTTCTGGAAAAGTAAAATAATCCCAAACATAAGAAGGCTTTACTTTCCTCGCTCTCTGCCTCAAGACAGTGCTGCTGGTGCTAGCCTCACTCTCAGAAGAGCTCTGCTGTTCTGCCATCGTATCCCAAAGACAAACCAGCTCCTTCTCCCAAGGGATCACAAGCAGAAATGAGGGGAATGGGTGTGGTGTAGGAGAGTTCTAGAACTGAAAGTAGTTTCAACCAATCAAAAGTTGTGTTTCATGATCACATGACCTACCGTACGCTTACGGTACGCTTACGGTGCGCTTACGGCAAAAAGTACGCGTGCGCGTAAAAAAGACACGCGCTTGCGCGCATGCGCATAACAGTCATTTCCCGGCACTTCCGCGTAACGTGCGCGTGTTGCGTAAGCGCGCACGCGTCCCACGCGCAGTACGCGCGCTACGCAAAGTACGTAACTATACGCAAGCAGCGTAGATAGATTACGGACGTTGCGTAAACCGTACGCTTACCGTGAGCTTACGGTACGCGTACTATAAAAAAAAAAAAAAAAAATAATCTAGAAATAAATTTTACTTGTTTATTTTAAAAAATTTATATAAAATAAATATTTAATGATTTTAAAAAATTAAGCATAGTCTTTATAAAAGGTAAAAAATTAAATTAAAAATATGTTTGAAAAAAATGAAAAAAAAAAAAAATTAGCATTTAAAAAACCTTGCAAATTCACTGAAAAAACCATGGGTTTCACACACGTTATAGTTAGGAATTAGCATTTAAAAAACCTTAGAAATTCACTGAAAAAACCATAGGTTTCACACACGTTATAGTTAGGAATTAGCATTTAAAAAACCTTAGAAATTCAGTGAAAAAACCATAGGTTTCACACACGTTATAGTTAGGAATTAGCATTTAAAAAACCTTAGAAATTCAGTGAAAAAACCATAGGTTTCACACATGTTATAGTTAGCTGGACATTTTACTCGTAAAAAACCAATGAAATTGCCCCGTTATAGTTAGTTCAGCTAACTATAACTCGCGCGCCCGCAATGCACTGCTGATGACGTCACATATTACATCACTCATGACATGGTCAGTGACATCACTCATGACATCACTGATGACATCTCAAATGACATCACTGATGACATCACTGATGACATCATCCTTGTGATAGAGTGGCAGACCTCCTCTCACCTTAATATAATCTTTGATACACACATTCAAAAATAGAGACTAAAAATTTCAAAACAATGGACATACCAATACCAGTTACAACAACCTCATCAGTAATTCAAAGATCCACATACACATCCACTCATTCACCAACAGTCCTACACAGTCACTCATACATGTACTCACTCATCATATGTACTCATACATCTATACATCCTGTTACACAATGCCACTCATCCATAGAGTTACTCACACACATAGTCACTCATGCTAAAAAAGAATAAAACATACATTTACTTGCATATACAGTAATACACACACCACCACACTTACTTCTACGGAAACTTACACATACTTAGTCTTTTAAACAATCACTTATAGAAACACATACTTATTCATACAGGAACTCTTTCAATCTCTCCCTCTCATATATACTCACATATATACACCAATACTCACATATACTAGTTTAAAACATATGTAGTTACTCCTGAAGACACTATTGAGACAGTCATTCACTCAATAACACACCCATACACACACTCATCCACACATACAGTCCTGCACACATGCTGTCTTCAACACATACAAACAGTGAGTCACTCATTCATGCATCTATGCACTACGTAATACCCCCCACCGTACCATGCAGACACTCAGACTGATACTCAAAAAAACAACTAATAACCTATATAGACACCCATGTAGCTACTCACCAACCCATGCAGCCACTTATACACAAAGTGAGAGATACACTTAATCAGTCAGTAACACAATCAACTTTTCAAAAACAAATCATCCATTTAGACACTTATATACACATTTATTCTTCCATCGGCCTTGAGATACACATATATAAAACATATTTAATTTTCAGAAAAACCCACATTCACTGGATGATGTCATCAGTGATGTCATTTGAGATGTCATCAGTGATGTCATGAGTGATGTCACTGACCATGTCATGAGTGATGTAATATGTGACGTCATCAGCAGTGCATTGCGGGCGCGCGAGTTATAGTTAGCTGAACTAACTATAACGGGGCAATTTCATTGGTTTTTTACGAGTAAAATGTCCAGCTAACTATAACATGTGTGAAACCTATGGTTTTTTCACTGAATTTCTAAGGTTTTTTAAATGCTAATTCCTAACTATAACGTGTGTGAAACCTATGGTTTTTTCACTGAATATATATATATATATATATATGGTAAATGAAAGACCTTAATGAAGAGAGACAGCGCATTCATACAAAAACGTCTTTGAAGTCAAATCTGAGTCTATTAGGACATAGAATGATCTTGCAAGAAATCGACCCAAAATGCTTTTCTAGGTTGTGAAAGCAGGGACTAGTTTCAAGTTTAGTTTATTCAGGTGTTCAGTCTTTTAAAACCATTACTATTACACCAAGACAGCATACATACATAAAATATCCTTGTAGAATCCATTTATAAACCTGTTATAAAAATATAAAACAATGAATAATTTTTGATTATTAATAGACAGATTCAATTCTATTTGTCCTTAAAGGGCTTCGTCTTTGGAAAAAAAGTGCTTCTGCTTTATAAGGACTGTTCATTTATTCCGACTTATTATGCAATTCTGAGGTGCTAAAGATATATTTAATGTTCCAGAGAGATTTGTCCAATTTCTTTTATGTTCAGGTTTAAAAATGTTACCCCTTACATGGGGGTTTGAAGAACTGCCTAACCAAGAAGTTACCGCTTCTCTGCAGGTTCGAATGTTCATTTTTATAAATATTTCTTTCAGTAATTGTTTCCTTTCTGTCATGAACTTTAGAGATAGGCAGAGAATATGTGATAAAGATTCTTGCTTATATTTACACAACCGACAATCTTGTTTTCAAAACTGGTCTTTCCAGGTAGGGATTAGATTCTTCGTTTTCCACAAGCCGAAGTGAAATTGCATGAACTGAAGTTTTAAGGACATTGAGAAGTGAGCTGATAGGTATTCCTGAGGCTTCAAGTTACTATATGAATTGGTCACTGTCCAAGCTTGGCCTCTTCATAATAGAGTGTTCACATCAGTGGAATGGGACAGGTATTTAGTGGTTACTTCATTAAAGGCCTCTTTCCCAATGCTGGCTTTCCAAATATCTTGCATGCAAAGATCCTTGATAGCCTGGTTTAAATGGCAACCCCAGGAGCCTTTTATGTTGTTTTGTTTTTGTACCTCAATTTCTTTGCAGCATAGGTTATCAATAGAGCCATTTTCGGATGATTGTAGCCTCCTGCATAATTTAATGAATGCGCATTTGCTCAGGAAGGTTTGGTTGATCAGGCCAAACTCTAACCGAACATGTGCCGGAGACGCTGATTTCGGGATGTGAAAAACGGATTTGTATAAGCTTTTGTTTGTATTTTGTTTAAGAATGATATTTCACGAAGCCTCATTGTTTCGATTCCATAGGTCACCGATAACAGGAACTGGGCGCGCATAACAAAAAGCAACTGGCCATATGATGGACAGCTTAGTTTCTTTTTAAGTACTTTGAGGCCGTAAATAAGCAAATGCGCTTTAGCCGACATAGATGCTAGTTGCTCAGTTTATGTTCAACTTTAAAACCCTTGCGCCACTTTTGCGTCACTTTTAACATGGGAAAAGTGACGCAAAAGTGGCGCAAGGGGCTCATAAATCTGCCCCAAGGTATTTATATGAAACTACAATCTCGACTTTTTTGCCATCCATGTACCAAGAGAATGACTTATATTTTGAGTCCACTAATCAAACTACTTTAGTCTTCTTCAAATTTAGTTGTAGTCCTTGCTTATCCATGTATTTCCTAATGCACTCATACTGCGTTGTAACCCTAGCAGGGGTTAGCTAAGTAGCACAATATCATCGGTGTACTGAAGGCATCCTATTTCCTCTTTGGCAAGCATTGGTGGATGACTATTTACTTTCCGGAGAGAGTATTTAAGGTGGCCTAAATTTGGGTAGAAAAGACTCGGGGCTAGCACACACCCCTATTTCAATCCATTACTTGTATCGATTTTCTTAGTCACATGACTGCCAGCCCCGATTTTTACCTGAGCCCAAGTTCCTGTATGAAGTTCTCTGATTGCGCGCAGTAAGTTACTTAGGATGGCCCATTTTGCCATTTTTACCCATAAGCGTCTTCTGGGCACTCGGTCGAAAGAGGCAAAAAGCCATGTGTTCTTATTGTTGGCATTTTCTGCTAGGAGTGTTAATGCGGTGAGATTTGTTAATGTGCCTGCACCGACCCTAACCCTGCTTGGATCCCAGGAATGAGTTTGTTGACTTCTGACCTTTTGTTAAGATGCTCAAGTAGACAGGCTGCGTAAAGCTTAGCCTCTATATCTATTAATGCTATAAATCTGTAATTTGTCGGCAATAACAGATTAACACTTTTAAAGATTGTTTGAAAAATATTGCCCTTCCAGGACCCTGGGATCCATTTTGTGCGGAACAAGTCATTAAAGAGTGGTGCAAAATAGTGGGCCCAGTATGTTGCTTCTCCCTTGAAGAGAGCGTTTGGGATACCGTTGGATCCCGCTGCGCCTTCTGATTTTAGTTTCCTTCTGATTTGGTTAGCTGATCTAGCTCAGTTACTTCAGAGATGTTTTAATTCGAATAGGCAATGTGCATATTGTTCTCTTCATGGACCGCATGGAGCATCTGATTTACTGGAAGGGAGACCTGCCTCCTTTTGGTTACTATGTCTTGATTGTCTTTTTTTTCTGTGGGCACTGGTTCTGTGTACATTACTCGGACATGTGCCTCCCATGTGGCTGGCCTGATCCCTGCAATTTGTTGTCAGATCTTCCTGTGAATCTGTCCATTTATCAGCTGCCAGATTTTTTTGCTATTTAGTTGTTTACTTGCCAAGAGGAATTTGTTCTAGATGACGACATGATGACTTATTTTTCCTTCGGCGACAGTTTTTCTTGATTTTTGTAGCCTAAATTTGTCTGGACTACGTCCTTTTTTTTTTAACCAGATTTGTAATTGTTATTTCTCGAAATACACGAAATTTTGGCTTGTGTAATTCGGGTCTGTATCAAGGTTGATTAACAGTGTCTCGAATATGTTTCCTACAGAAGTTATACTTAGATGACTTATTTTTAACTGGGAGTTTTTCCAGTAAGAAGTGTTTTAGATTTTCCCAAGTCTTTCGTCCCTTACCATCTTCAGGTTGAATGATTTCATGTTTTCCTGATTCATTTGTTATTGCTTCTTTGGTCCCTACACAGAGGTAAACCTCTGCCATCATCTTTTCTATCCCCCGCCATTTCAGACTTTTTAAATTGTATGCACGGAGAGCCGAAATTAATTCCTTGGTTGCCGGTATCAAATTAAACCTGTACGCTGTTTGAATTGTTTGGGGAAGGTAATCACTTTCCGTGCGTGTTATTATTTGAAATTTAGACATCTGTAGTATTACATGCTTGCTTACTAGCGTATGATCAATAGTTGAGCTCTTTTTCCCACCTAAAAAAGCGACTGATGCTGGTGAATACTCTTTTGTATTCCCATTCAGATGCCTTAGCCCTAGTGTTTCCAACTGAGTTCTAAATCTGTTCCCACTTTGATGGGATTTCTTCTGATTCTTGCACAGATTTGTACTAAAGTCTCCTGTGATGATAAACTGCGCCTGAAGAATTTGCCTCTGCATTGTTTTAATTATTTCGGACAGCATTTTCACATGCTCCTCATTTGTCTCTTTTCAAGGATGAATATAGATATCAGTGCTGTACTTGTATTTGGTTTATCCAGCATTGTTACGAGGAGCCAGTTTATCCCCGTTTCTAACTTTTCTGTTGAGCAGTTAAATTTTGTCGAAAGAAATGTGGACAGGCCTCCCTTGGGTTGACCGAATTTTTAAGACTTTATAGGCGTTTTGTGATATGTAGTGGAGCTCCATGTTTCTTGTGACATGATATCATAGTTGTGAAAGAATTCTATGACCTCGTTATTTTGTAGTAGATTTTCTAGGCCGTGGGTGTTCCAAGAGCAAATATTGATATTTGTTAGATGCTCTTCTGATCTTTTACATAAATTGTCAGGACCGCATATGGACTTAGTTTTTGTGAGGCCATGTTCCTTCTTGATTTGTTGCCGGGTTGCACTTATTATATTCCTGAGAGTTCCAGTCCAGGGGGCCCTTACCCGAAAACGTAACTATTTTTAGATGTGTTAAAGTTTTTTGGGTTGATTCCAGTGCCAATGGCACCCATTAGGTCTGATCTCCCTCTTTTTTTTGATGGAAGTAGAGGTCCTGGATAACATGGAGGGTCGATCTTTTGTAACTCGATCCCCCAGGACTTGAACTTTTGATGATTTGTCAGTATATGCTCTACTATCTCTGAAGAGGTCCAGTTAATAACTGTTACCTCTCTGTTGTTCATAAATGGATGATGTTTAAATTCGACTGATAACAAGTCAGAGGATTTAATGTAGGCAATATCCCTTATTTCCTTGATCAATTTTATTATCATACCTCTATTTAGAGTATCAAAAAGCCCTCTCGAATTGTAAAGTTTATTTGACTGGCTTCCATTTTGCTCTTGTACTGGCAGTATGCAATCTTTAGGTTGTACTTGAATGCTTCTCCGCTTTTGGTCCACATATGGATTCGACTTGTTCACTGGATCCATAGGAACTGATACTCTACTCAAGTCGCATTCTTCTGGTATTTATTGTGGGATATCCGAACTCTTATCCTCCTTTAGTTGTTGCATGTTGGTGGCTTTCTCCTGGAAGACTGAAGTAGAAGCCTGTTGATTCTTGATGTTAACTAAGGAGGTTGGGCCTGTTACTGTTATTTTTCCTTTGGATTTGATCACTGATGTTTCAACCTGTTGGGCTTCAGGTTCTAGTTCTGTCTAGTTTGAATTCTCTGTTACAGAAGATATTGCACTCTCATGTTGGGAAAAGAATTGCCATATATTTTGTTTTGTTGAGTTGTTTTCCCTTTATTACGCATTTTTCTTGATTTCTTTTTTTCCTTTTGAGAAACCACCGGCTCCCTTTCACATATTTCTTTAGCTTCCCATTTTATTTTTGGGCTACTTATATTGTGGTTGGCTTGCCAACTAGGGGTGCTATCCTTTGCTCTTATTGCTTGGTTATTTTCCAAAGGAGTTTGATTGACGGAGACATTATGCTTCAGTTTTTGTGGTGATTCTTGTATATCGTTTGTATTTATCATCCCTCAAATTCCGCGAATTCATGGACTCTTTGCCTCATGAGTGAGTGGCCTTAATGCTTGAGCTCTTACTTCCATCAGTATATCTGACAAGACTGAAGATAAGGTATGCAGATTGTCACCTGCCGTTGTTCCCTGACAGTTGACTTGCTGAGTATACTTGTACTTTTGAGCTCTCATGATCAGGTCATTAAGTGCCTGCAGCTTCTTGTCGATATCCACTATATAGGTTGCCATGATGTTTAAAAATTCCACCTAGAGGTCATGGTTGTCTGCTTGCTGGGAGATTACTGTAGAAATTGTATCTAATGTGGATAAGAGTGTCCTCCATGTGCTGGATGGAACTCACTCATCTGCATCCTTGATTTTATTGAATTATAAAGTTCTGCTTTTGTTGTTAGTGTTTTAGTTATGGATGGACTTTGTAAACTTAGGTCATAATTTGAATCTTCTTGACCGTGACCTATCATTCAGGTGGCGCAGTCACTTTCAGCTGATGCTTTACCATGTTTCCAGATTCGATTGCGCAGTTGTCGCAAAGTCTCCCTCGATTGCAGTTTCTAGATCTAATGGGAGACTAGTATTAATTAAGCTTTTTTTAGTTGATTTAACTCGTCCTTCTATTAAAAGGTCCGTTATCTTATACCCCTCTTTCCTTTTTATTTCAATCGTCCTTGCTTTTTTCACAGCTGCTGTTTGAAAGGGGGATTTCTTTTCGTTTGCATCGCCCAAACATACAACTAAGTCCAGTAGGGAGTCCTGCTTGGGGATTCTTGCCTTGATCTCTTTGTTCCCGGGGCCCTCTATTTTTCCCTGAGCGTATTGTATCTCTTTTCTCTAGGTCCTCCTGCGCGATCCCCTGTGTACCCGATGCACTATGGCTGACCTTTAATGACACCTCCCCCCCTGGTTATATGGGGAAACCTCCCTTCTGGGTCCAGATGACGAGTGGGATCTCCTGCTGTCTGTTATTACTGCCTATTTTCGCTGTTCACAATGAAGCTGTTTCTGCTGCCACTTGCCCCGACTTGCACCACCTGCTTTATTGTTCTGTACTGGATGCAAGGAGTTTGGCTTAGGGGGCCCAGCGAAACGCACCAGACCACCCTCAGACCCTCCCTCAGACCGCACCCAGCCTAGCTGGGTTGATCCCACGGGTGGTCCCGCTCTGACCCCTCTTTAAAGTGTAACAGCGGCTGCTACCACAATCAGACCCCCCGCCTTACTCCCAACTCCCAGCTCTTCACCCTCCTTAGTCGTGCTGCTCTACTTAATGCACGGGCAGCTCCTCGGCTCGGCTCTTTGGCCATTCACTAGCTTCGCCTGGGAGAATCCAGTAGGAACGAATGGCTGTAGGCACAAGAGGCACCACTCTGGCGGGGCTGATCGGGGCTCGCAGCGACCTCCACAAGCAGCACCTAGACCTAGCTTGGCCGCCTCTGCGGATTCCTCTGGGCCCTCTCTTGGCAGTGGCTCACTAAGGCCACCGCACTCATGCCTCACATCACTCGCCTCTACCCTGCCGGTCTCCTCCCACAGGGAGGGGAACGGTGAGGAACTGAGGAAATGTCAAGAACAACAGCAATCAACATCTGGGATCGGCAGGGTTCGGGACACCTCGCTCCCACCAGGTACGTCAGGACCGTTGAAGCCGACGGGCACCTGAATCGTGTCTTACTCGGTGAAGATCTGATGTAGGGCTTCTGAGCTCCCCGGATCCCCTGACTCCCCCGACCAATGCTGGGTATGTCCCTGGCTTCTTACTGGTTCTGGCCTGACCTCTGCTGAAGCAGCTGCCTACACTCCTCTCTCCTCTCTCCTCACTTCAACTTCCATCTTCCAACAATGCTAAGGGACTAAGCCCAGGGATTCCTGGTAATACCGATTCTCACTATTCCCACTAATCCCCTCAGAACCCCTATCAGTAAATCGCCCAACAACTGATGGCTTTTCAGTATATTATTATTATTATTATTATTAATGCAATTTATAGAGCGCACGGCTACCCCAAATAGGGGTGTCCCGGCGCTAGAGATAGGTGAGTGGTGACCAGAAAAAGCCAAAGGGACCTAAAAAAGCCATGTTTTCAATAATTTTCTGAAGCTAGATTCAGTATTTGCCTTCCGCAAGGGCTCTGGAAGGTTGTTCCACAGTGATGCAGCACCCACTGTGAAAGTCCTTCCTCCCAAACGAGCCTTCGCAAAGCGCGGGGCTTGCAACAGCGTCTGAGAATTTGAGCGTAACACCCGATTTTGTTTATATATGCTCAATCTGTGCTTCAGATATTTGGGACAATTCCCATTTAGGGCCCGATACGCCAAAATCATGGCCTTAAATTGGATTCGCTTCTCCACTTTCAACCAGTGGAGCTTCTGTAAATACGGAGAGACATGTTGTTTAAAAGGAATTCGTAACACCAGTCTCGCAGCCGCATTCTGAATCATCTGGAGACGTCCTATGGCATATTTGGGTAGGCCTAAATAGAGACTATTCGCATAGTCTAACCTGGACGTGACTGTAGCGTGTACTATAGTTTTACGGCAATCCTCCGGTACAAAGTGCAGAATTTTCCGTAAATTTTTCAGGGTGCTAAAACAACTAGCAGATACCTGCTTAATTTGAGCAGAGAAGGAGAGATTTGCCTCCCATTTCACACCCAAATTCCTAGTGCAGGAACCAGGTATTGGTGGTGTCCCCATCTCTGATGGCCACCACAGTGCTGGATCTAGAGCTAAGCCCTTGCCAAAAAACAAGACTTCAGTTTTTCCGGCATTGAGCTTTAGTTTATTAGCATTCATCCAGCATGCTATATCTTGAAGGCAGCCCTTAAAATTCTTGAAAGTATCTACCGACCGCTCCTTAAATGGAAAAACCAACTGGGTGTCATCAGCGTACGAAATCGCCTTGACCCCCCAGTTGGCAATAAGAGTGAAAAGCGGAGCTAGGTAGACATTAAACAACAGGGGGCTCAGGGCTGAGCCCTGGGGGACGCCACGTTTAATAGGCTTAGGTCTAGAAACAAATGATTGTTGAACAACTTTCTGGGAGCGCCCACTTAGGTAAGATTGAACCCAAGCTAGCACCGTCCCACCAAGGCCCGCATTTTGTAGTCTCTGGATCAGGATGCCATGGTCTACCGTATCAAAGGCCGCGGACAGGTCCAGGAGCACCAGCAATGCCGATGCTCCTGAATCCAATGTCCATTTTACCGACTCTGCCACCTCGAGAAGAGCGGTCTCGGTACTGAAACCTGCCCGAAAACCCGAGCCTGAGCTCTATAACTCTACCTCCAAAGTCAAACCTTTTAATCATTTCCTTTACTCCCTTTCTGCATTCTTGGTTAAAGAGATGCAAAATGTTCTCATACCCCATTGGGCTCGTCTGATTCTTCTATCTCTTTCCAGTGGTATTTCCCTCATTGCTTGAAAATTGGTCGACTATCCCTACTACAAGCAAAATCTACTGACAATCGGGACTTATCCTCCTTATTCTCCTTGATCATTCAGTGCTTTCCACACCGTCAACCACAAATTCTTCCCCCTCCCTCTAAAAGATTTAATGGGTTTCTGAGACAAGTTCATACATCACCTAGAGAATCGTTTACAACTGGTGAAGGTGGAGCACGCTCTCTCATACCCTGTTGCTGTTCTTCAGGGTGTTCCACAAGGATTGGTGCTAGCCCCATTCTTTTGAAAACCTACCTCAAAACACTGTGCTGACATCCTACCACCAATACAAAAATGACACCCGGCTTTACTTAAAAGTCTCAACTTCAGCTGTAATAACTCACTTGGACACCACGCAACAAAAATCAGTCCTGGATGACTTCACACCATCTTAAACCTAATGCACATAATATAGAATTCCTTCTCTTTTCGCTAAAGTCTTCTTCTTTTGACCACCTCAAACTTGCTGAGAAAGATGCAAACTTCCAACTTAAATTCATTCCTGGGATTAAACCTTTCCAGCCTGAGCAACACCTTAAAGGTGCCATTCAAGCCAATGTACTTTCTAGTCTCCATCACTGTGCACCAAACCCCATTTGCCTAGGTACAACACACCTCAAACACCCACGGTTTAACCTGAAAAGGAGGGTTGGAGACATGTGAAGAGGTACAGAGGCATTCCTCTGCCTCCTTTTCTGTTGTATAAGTATACATAACCCGAAATGAACAGAGCATTGTATGTTAATGGGGGTGTTGGGAGACTATACAAAATCATGCCTATCCAATGGAGATTTATATAACTGAATTACAGAGTTAAAGTTTACAAATGTACACTTCCATTGCTTTTCACATATTTATAGATTTACGCACAAGGAGATCAAAGGCCTGATTGAATTTGATGAGCATGCCGTCATGTAGTTGGGTCAGTAGGCCCAGCCACAGCCCACCTGATAAATCAATAGTTGGCTGCCAGGTCAGCTGTCCTTTTTTTCATTGAAGGTGCTCTCACCATCTTAGTGGGAGCACTTTTGGCAAAAGCAAACAGTGCTGGCTGGTCCACCATGTCATGGCTTTACCGTGGGTTGGTTGGCACTTTTTCGTTTTATAAAGAAATACCCCTTAAAGTGGGCATTTGTTTTAAGAAAATAAAAATGCAATGTTGCAAATTTTATCCTATATCGGGAGGGGAGGAGGGGGAGCATTGTTTCTTGATTTTGCCTGGTACTTCTTGAAATCTAAAAAGTCAGTGGTGCCCACCGGTTTCATACCTGTCACCTGAAGCAGCCTTCAGCAAACCATTTAGTTGCTAACTCAAAAATATTGGCATCAAAAAAGTGCCACAGCCACTTCATCTCTTAGAAGAGTCCCCAAAGCTCACTTGCTTTTTGGTGGTGGTTCTATCACATTCTGTCCACAGCTGAGCACTCTTGAACTTATTGCTGGACGTGGGGCACTTAACTAATCTTAATATTTATTTCTACTATAGAGGGGCTACTGCCTAGAAAGACTTAGGATATGCCACTATATTTAACATTATTTTATTTATTGATTCCTATGTGGAACACTTTTAGATGCCCCCAGTGGTGGGCAATTGAGAGTCAGCCATAACAAGGATGGGTTACTCTTTCAGCGAGGGCAAACTGACAATGCCACCAACTAGCTCAGAATGTCTTCGAACGTGCAGCTAATGAAATCAAGGAAGACACAGATGGGTTTCGGTCTCAAAATGTTTATGGCATGCAGGGAGGCAATAATCTTGTCACAGGATCCTGTGTCAGCTGGGTTCCAACATGCAGCAAATGGAATCAGTAATCTTACCGATGAGATCCTATCTCGAATACCTTCATATGTATGGCAAAGACAATTAGTAATCCTATCAACTCAGATCCCATCACGATCAGCTTCAGACATCCAGTGAAGGGAATCAGGAACCCTACCAATGGGATCCTATCTCAAACAGCTTCAACCATGCAGTGGAGGGAATCAGTAATCCGTCTTGCAGGATCCTATCATGAGGAGCTTCCAACACGCAGTGAAGGGAATCAGTAATCTTCTGAAGTGGATCTATCTCGAACAGCTTCAGGCATGCTTTGAGGTGTATAAGTAATTCTACAGACAAGATATTATCTTGAACAGCTGCAAACAAGCAGTGAAGGGAATAAGTAACCCTACCAAAGGAATCCAATCGTCAACTACTTAAGACATGTCCCTGTGTTTTGTGTAAAACTTTCCTTGTGGGGCCTGCACAATTTGCCACTAAGACATGACAGTTTGTGACTCCTTACCTGATCTCGTTGTACAACATTTGGACACCATCTAGAGCCAGGTTTCCGCTCTGTTTAAGAACATAAATATAGTTAAGGAAATCATCATTGTTCCATTATGTAGTATTTCACAATCATTATGCCTCCCTGACATAATTAGTGAGGAGAGAGGTCATTTTGGACAAAGATCTAGGAAATAAATGCCTATGGTGTGCGTATCCCTATCTATCTCACATTTGTACTGGCAGTTTAAGTATCATTAATGTCCTTTCATACCATCTTTAATGGCATCAGAAATGGAAATCTTGAATTTGACTTATGTAGCATAAGCTGCTTTGAAACATTTATCACAGGTTGCAAGCATTTCATTTTTCTTAAAAACCTCTGTGGACATCTCAAATTGTCCTTCCTAGATATTAACATTTTTCAATTCATTGTGTAAGGGCGAGAAAAAGGATTTGTGCAACATCTGAGAGCCTAATAGCCCAGCCCTTGCCAAAACATGGACAAGCTTTGAGACAAGAAGTTTTACATTAAGATTGTATATGTATCCCCTCCTGCCCGCCTTCAGTTGTCAGCTGGCTGCCCAGCTCCTCCAGCCCTCCCTCTATTTTCAGCTTGCTGCTCTAGCCCATCCCACCCGCCTTCCATTGTTAGCTTGCTTCCCCAACCCCTCCCGCCTGCCCTATGTTGTCAGCTTGCTGCTCCAACCCCTTCTGCCCACACTGTGTTGTCGACTTGATCTCCCAGTCCTTCCTGTCCGCCCTCCATTGTCAGCTTGCTGCCGCATCCTGTCTCCGTTGTCTCTGTGGTTCCCCATCCAGCCCTGTCCTCTGTTGCCTGTGTGCTGCCCGAGTTCAGCCCACCCTCCAATGTCAGCTTGCTTCCCCACCCCGTCCCACCCACCCTTCCTTATCAGCTTGTTGCCCCAGCCCCTCCCGCCCACCCTCTGTTTCCAGCTTGCTTCCCGCCTGAACTCCGTTGTCAGCGTGCTTCCTACTCTCATCCTGATCTCCCTTGTCAGAATGTTTCCTTTTCTCTTCTTGTCTGCACTCCATTGTCAGCTTTCTGCACTAACCCTTCCTGCCCACCCTATGTTGCAGTGGCGTAACAAAACTTGAGCTGGCCCCCCTGCAAGCTATATGGAGGGGGCAGCCCACACTTCGGACCTATTCAAGCCTGCTGTCCCTGCACAGTGCACCATGCCGGAAGGGTACCCCTGGAGTTCGGGCCACCTAGCACCACGGGAGCTGCGGGGGCTATTGTTACGCCACTGCTATGTTGTAAGGTTGCTTCCCCATTAATCATTGTCGGCTTGCTGCCCCAGCCACACCTGCCGGTTCCGCTTTGTCAGCTACCTGCCTCAGTCCCTCCTGCCCACCCTCCGTTGTCAGCTTGCTTCTCTATTCCTTTCCACTCATCCACAGTTGCCTGTTTGTCTCCCCAGAAACTCCTGTCCTTCCTGCGTTGTCAATGAACTTCCCCATTGTCTCTCGAGCGTTTTCTCACTACTCTCATCCTTCTCTCCCATCCTCCCTTCCAAAATCCCTGTTGCAACCGTACTGCGGTACAGAATGACTACAAATCATTGCCAGAGCCAGAAGGTCTGAAAGGCGAGATCTATCGACTTTGCCAATGCTTGGTAGCAGATCCAATCATTCAATATATGGATTTCTAAAACATCCATAGAAATATATAATTTTTTTTTACATATTTCACGTCACAATCCAGAGTAGGACAACAGAAAACATATTGTATGCAGTTACGATATGTACATCAACCTATGGTCCTTATTTGCTTTTCCCTCCATGATATGTGAACACGGAGAAACTCAGAGCCCAAACCACTTTTCTCACACTCCAGATGCGCAAGCCTATTTCTCATCCTATACCTCTATCAATATATCCATTACCTCCACTCTCTCATTCATCCCAAACCCCATACCACTACTATAATCCCAAAAATAACCTTTTCGAGACTCAACACTACTCCACCCCTCCTGGAATCATCTAATACCTCTTTTTTACTATTCCGATCCCTCAAGACAAGCCTTTCTAAACCCCCTCTTTGACTCTTCACCCTTCCCCCAATTTTACTCATCCCAAGCCTCCTCCTACTGCTATGAGCTCACAAAAAAATCTAAATCTTTCCCTTCTATCCCTCCACTATCCTTTTCAATTCAAATAACAGACTAACATGTCCACCACTCAAATTAATTTCATATTTCACTATACTAATTCACCACTAATCCTTTATGGGTTACAGAGTATCCTGCTACTCACCGAAAAAGCACTTCGACACCTCATCAGGGGTAGCAAGCAGTATATAAATGCAAACCTTTTTACCTCTTCTACCCTTTCACTATCCTTCTAAATACAAATAACTGACTAACATATCAACCACTCAAATTACTTTTATTTTTCAGTACGCTAATTTACCATCAACACTGTACAGGTTCCAGAGTAGCGTGCTACTCGCCGAAAAAAAGCACTTCAACCCCCATCAGGAGTAGCAAGCGCTATATACATGCAAGCCCTTCTCCCTTCTCTATCCCTTCAGTATCTTCTCCATCCAAATAACTGACTAAGTTATTCACCACTCAAATTACTTTCCTATTTTCACTGTACTAATTCACCACTGATCCTTTCTGGTTTCCGAAATAGTGGGCTACTCGCCAAAAAAGCGCTTCAACACTCCATCAAGGGTAGCAAGCGCTATATACATGCAAATTCTCTATCCCTTCAGTATCTTCCTCAATCCAAATAACTGACTAACATATCCACTACTCAAATTACTTTCAAATTTTCACTATACTAATTCACTACTAATCCTTTATGGGTTCCGGAATAGCGTGCTACTCGACGAAAAAGCACTTCAACACCTCGTAAGGGGTAGTAAGCGCTATATAAATGCAATTACAATACAATACAATGTAATGGAATCAGCTTAAAGTGAGAACACATCCCTCTAATGCCATTAATTGCCACAGGACCCGCACTTAACTTCAATACCTGGCAGTTCCCTACATTGCACTTCCAGTAAAGGTCACATTGTTGTCCATTTGTGCAGGTGATCATGTCTGAATGGAGACAAATAGTTGTTCTCCATGATAAAAGCTCTGTCTGCTTGACACTGTCTCATGGTCACTCAGCCGCCTGTGCAGGTGAACGACATTCAGCCAGGCTGTAGTGATGTTAGTAGGGGATGTACTTCTGAGAAGAGTTTGTGGTTCAAGATGATTGTGTGTATGTAGCTGCTCGCAAGGCCGAAAGAGCAAGACTAGATTCCTGTTTACTACTCGGTGGAATCCCACTCTATGAAATCAGTGTACAGTTGGAAGTGACCGATGTAATATCTTGAAAACTCGATTGGAAGATAGTCAATACGAAAGTGGTTGGGAGAGGAATTCAACTCAACATGAGTTACAGTCAGAGGGGGGGGGGGAGCAATGTCCAAAAGGGAGTTCTTCTTTCCAGTGTCCTATTACAGCGAGCCATCACTGGTAAGCTCTCATCGTTCTTCTTCTTTCGTTGGCACTGTTGAGCACCGGCGGTGGAGCTAAGGTCCAGCTCAAATCCAGGTTTTCACGTTGCAGGGTGTGACCATTCTTTGCTCTCGGATCACAGTCCTGTTTTGTCCTGTTCCCTAACTGATCTTATCATAGGTACCTTGAGACGGGGTACCCGCATTTAGTTCTTCTTTTGTCAAGTCAAGTTCAAAATCCCATATGAAAAAAGGGGGGGGGGATAGGGGCGTGCTTTGGGAGGCCGAGGGAAGAGGGGGTGGAGTGGGATCGGATCAAAAAGCGGACCAAGGAGAGCAGAATCTTTTAGCACTGAGCCCATCAATCGGGCTCGACGGGCTGTGACTTCAGGCACGAGCTGTTCAGTGTGCAGGGGGGGCTTCGGGATAGCCCTTCTTTCTATCGCTTTCCATGCTGAGAATGGTGCCTCGTCCCGCATCTTTTTGCTCCGTGGCTCCCCCTTGGTCGAGGCCATAGATGTTCCATGATCCGCAGCCAGGCTGTGCGTCACGTCCGACCCCTCTCCTCCGATGACCGTATGTTATCTTTGAATGAGTACAAGAAACAAAATCTTAGAGAACTGGTAGGGAAGACGTTTACACACTTCATTCTCTCTCCCAACCCCAAGTAGTCGGGGAAACGTTTATCGGTCACTCTATGGTGGATGTCTATTAACTCTTATGTCGGTGTATGCTACTAACTCATTAATCATTGCTGTGGTGCAGGTTTGCGAGTGTTCCTGCAAATTTCCATCATCAGGTCTGCTAGGTGTTGATTCCTGTACCTTATAAACGTGGCAAGAAGTCTGACATCTATCAACTTCCTGGTCTATAAAAATTCGAACCGGCTTCTCCGGTAGAGACTCGTCTTTCTAACACAAGCCCTGTTGATTCATATTTTTCTCCGGGGACTGCTAAGTTTATGAAAAAGTGCGAGGTGCTACTGTCATGGGCTCACAAATATCTGTTTCGGGGAGGAACACAAGCTAAACATTTTTCTTACTGGAGACAATAGTTAACCTTTATCAGTTTTAGGCGATGTATCTTTAAAAACAAGGTCATCAGCTGTATTGCTTAAAATATCCAGGGACGGCTAGTACAGAACTGGGACTATTCTGGAATGACGGGGTGCTTAGACGCTCTATTTCTGTGCAATGGGCGGGGCGATTCTGAGCGATGGAGGTGGAGTCGTTAGAGCCCTAAAACAACAAAAACCACTGACATATAGTTCCCGTTATAAGGGCCAGATTGGGAGACCTCAGTCGTTTTACCTGTCCTTTCTTTCTCAGCCAATTAAGTTCCATCATTTTACAGAAAGGAGAGGTAGTAGTGTGGCAAAATACGGTCGTTTTGCTTCTGTCAATTTGTTCGAACACTGTCGTGTTTAGGCCAATTATACATATTCTGAGGAGGTACAGTGTCGTCATCTATTCAAAAAGAGGGCAAGGGAGCCTTCAGCGAGGGAGAGAGAGAGAGAGAGAGAGAGAGAGAGAGAGAGAGAGAGAGAGAGAGAGAGAGATGTGCGCATCAAGTAGGCTATTTGGTACACGTACGACATAAAACGAGAGAGAGAGAGAGACAAACGTGTACGATAATAGGCCACTTGGTGTACACACAACATAGAGCAGCACGGGTCAGTTTTACGTACAAAAACACAAGCTGGGGGAAAACATAAATTCAACGTTCACGTACACACAAATACCGGATAGGGTGTAACAGTACATACATCAAGCACAGAAACCTAAGACGAAGACACAGAGCTATTTTGGGTAAGGGGATCTTTCCTTTCCTGTCCTTTTTCTATGCGTGCTGCGTATTTTCAGTATTTTCCGTAATTCATTTGGGGGGGGGGGGGGTCGGACTTTTTACTCCCCTCCCTTTCTGGGCAATTTTGTTGGAGGCCTCATTTTTGAAAAATACTTACTCCTCTTTTTCCGGTCGGACATTAGTCCAGTCGTGTTTATACTCACGGTGGAGCCTTTCAACCCCTGAGCAGGCGGTGATCCAAACTGAGGCAGAGGAGGGGTATCGATCGGACGTTCAATGGTACAACTCTTATTTTCTAAGTGGATGGAAGAAGAAGTGGTGAATCTAAAACATGCCAGTATCCCTAACTTCTGGGCTGAGGGGGGGTTTTGGATGAACCCCGACCTGGGGTATTCTTAACTTCTCTTATTTAGTCAGCACACGAATCGACTCACTGGTGGTACATTTGGGTTATCAGTTGGAGTCGGGTTCGTCGTACTGAAATGACCCTTCAAATTTCTGGTGTAAGTCACCCTCTAATTTACTAGCTTCCGAGAGAGGGAGAGTCGTTTCTTCAAACGAGGAGTTACCATATTCGGGCTTATTTTCCCATCCCCTTGATCGATAGACAAGCATTTCAGTCATACAAAGACGTTCTCTCCAGCGACCCAGGCATATGCAATACATACACATTCATACCGTACAACCAGGGCACGTACGCACAGTCATACCATACAGTTTTTCACGTTCCCAGTGATGGTCTGCACTCCACGCACCATCTCACAGCGCTTGTCTATGTCTTTCCCTACATGGAGCACGGTGCGGTTTATGTCCACTCCATTCTTCAGTCGGAACTCCGATGTAACCTACAGAGAAGAAAAGAAAGGGGGGGGCAGCATTCAAAGCACATCAGCGCGCATAAACACGAAAAAGTTCTACTTACCACGTACCAGACTAGCTGCAGGAATGTATAATACCACAGATCTTGACTATCCTTTTCGCATTTTTTTTTCTGTGTACTATATCCTTCTTTTCTACTATACCAAAAATGCTTCATTTTATTTGTCCCTAAATTCGAGTTCCCTCTTCGTGCATTTGTTTCTCAATTAGTCGTATATTATGGGATAAAATACCATACCTTACATTCGGCAGATACCTTAAGCTACAGTCAACCATTTTCTAACAACTCTGGAAAAAGACAGGTGTGATGGATACAAATTTTCATCAATCCAAAATTCAGGCAAAGGGTCTGCATTATCTGTCTTCTATTGTTTGGGAATGACAGCCATTATTCAAAACCTTACCAACCTAGGCGATTGTTATGACGCTGATTCCATAATTCCTTCGAAAACCCTTTATTGTGAAAATGTCAGTATACAAATACGGGCCTACAACCGTATAGGCCGGCCACGGTGCAAGAGGCGTCGAGTATCATGAGCAACACTACCTTAACGCGAAAATAAAAATAATCAATAATGAGAAGACCAGCATCAATAAGGTTGTTCGCATGCCCAGTCAGTACCCTCCCCGTCCCCCGCCCGCCATGTGCAAAAAGACCGTATACATATCCCTTAACATCAATGCCAAGTAACCGGAACGCCATAAGGAGTTGTAGGTCCCTCCTACATCGGCGCCATTTTGGAGCGAGGTCGGGTGGGTCCAGGGTACAGTCTAAATGTTTCCACTAACTAGTGGCCGGACCAGAATCCCTTTCGGTAGTTCAAAAAATTTTCATTAACGCCAACAGAAAGAACAGACAGCATGAACCGTGACTCGAAGGTGGGGAAAGCAAAGTTTTTTTTTTTCCTACCGGGTCATGCTGAGGTTCCACCGGAACTGATTCGAGTTGTCTCCTGGTAATTCAAACAGAAGCTGGCATCAGCATGAGGGCACCACCATCTCGCAGCAATGCCGTGGTCCTTTCGGAGAGCGGGACAGCAGGCGTGTCTCTCTGCCAACGCCCTGAATCAGTCTCTCTCACGGCGCCAAATGGGGACAAGGTGGCTGCCGCCCGGGGCAAAGACAAGTTAATGTGGAATGATCGAGTAATAGTGGTGGTTGCCCCCACCGGAAGTCCGCGGGAGTCGAGGGCCAATGACTCCCGTAGAATCTGCAAAGCTGAGAGGACGTCTTCAAGGGTGGGGCCCATGCCCGAGCAGGCAAGCTTCCGAGTTCCAAGGTAGCCCAGAGCCATCTTAGTGGACCAGGCCCGAATCCGAAGAGCCGGCCGCCATTTTGAGAGTCCTGTGGCAGCAGCAGTTCTCCACCACAGCCACCGGAGTGGGTCCCTCGACCAACCAACTGCGGGGGCCCACTTCTTGGGTGGAACGCTAATGGAAACTTGGTGCAGAAAGGAACCTCCGCCTGGGTGGTCGTCCGGTAGGTGAAACGTTAATGGCTGTCCTGCTGCAGCTGGCCGGCGAGGGAAACGATAAGGGGCGCTCTCTCAGCTGGTCGGAGAGTGAAACGCTAAGGGGTGCTCTCTCAGCTGGTCGGCGAGTGAAACGCTAAGAGGGTGCCCTACTGCAACTGAGGAGCCTCCACCTGGGGAGGCGGGGGAGGCCCGTTCGTGTCGCCTCCCCCCAGGGCACCCCACGCCGTCTTTCGGCGCAGCATTGCAGGATGGCCGGACCAGCGCAACAACTTGCTGGACACCACCTCGGTGCCGTCCGGATCTCGGCGCGCCGTGTTGCCTCCGGCCTATTCGCACAACAGTCCGCCACTGATGCCGCCTCACAGGCCGATGGATTTTGTAGGCTTTTTTATAGCCCAAAGCCTACTAAAAGACAGACCAAAGCAGCCCAATGTTGCTACAATGTTGCTATTCCGAGGAAGGAGGGACAGGGACTGTGTCAAGCGGACGGTGAATGCTTTGGGATGGATGTTGCAGCAGGCTGCCATGTAAATAGTTGTTTAAAAAGAGTGTTTACCCTGTTGGAGTGTTGCATATACCTACAAGTTTTTAAAGCGTTTTAATCATACTACTTTGTTGGAGTGTTGTACATATTTGTAATCTGGCAACGAGCACAAAGATGTTACTGCATAACCAGAAAAAGACATAGCCCAATTGTGCGCGATCTAGCCCAGTTCGGCGACGCCGATGGTGGGTATCAGCAGACTTCCATTTGTGTAGGGTTTTGTCGTTTTATTGGGCGGGGTGGGTGGTAGGACAGACATGCTTAGGCCGCGAGAGCGACGGAGCCGAGCTACCTCGTGGCCATCTCGACCGTGAGCTTGGCTCCTTCCCCTAGTTTCATATTTTTCGCGAAGGGCTATTTCCTAATGTTTCTTATTTTTGCAGGGTCAAAAGGATCCCATCAGTGGCCTACTGGTTTTGCTCGATTCCTTTTGTTTTTCTATAGCGATTTTTATGCCATAGTTTGCTAGAAAGGTACAGCGGCTAATCCGTATTTTATATGTATGTCCTCTTTATTAGGGGTGCCCTCCAGTGGGGCCGGACGAGCTACCTCTAATAAATGGTCCGGGTAGAACCAAAAGAACCAATTACCAATCAGTGGGGAGAAGATAGGCATGACAGGTTACAAAGGGGGACAAAAGTCCGCACTACCTATCCTTCACTATCTGCAAAGACTAGACAGAATATTTCTATTCTACGTTATTTGCAAACAGAGAATATCTCAAAAAGCACTATTCGTCAAAAACAATCAATGTTCGGACAATCAGTAAGTGGGGAGAAAAATAGGCACGACAGGTTACAAAGGGGGACAAAAGTCTGCGTTACCTACCCTTCACTATCTGCAAAGGGAGAGAGAGTATTTCTACTCTTCCCCGTTTGTAGGCAGCGAATATCTCAAAAAGAACAATCAAATAAGCAATACTAGTATTTTCAATCAATCAATCAATCGTTTCGCAATTTGTCGTGTTACACGACCTTACCCGGACCGCATGGACAGTTTCTCGTCTTCCGCCTCCAGTGCCCAATCGTCCTCTACTCTCCGTATTTGCCGCGGCACTCCTGATGGTTCCCAGTCAGGACCGTAGATCACTCGAGAGAGGTTTGCTCGGAACCAGTGAAGTTCGGATGATCGGCTGCCAGACGAGGGTCTATCGGGCAGGAGCTCTTCCCGATCGTTGCAGTCGTTCACTCTGTCGTCGGGACCTCTCCCGTCGGATCCACGTGTCGCTGATGGGCCCCACGTTTGGGACGCCAATTGTTAAATGGTAGCGGCAGTTTCAGTCGATAACCTTTCAAGTATTGCCCGGCGGTAATCGCCTCTTATACCATTCGATGATTAACCAACAAAAGAGGCAGGCGCTGGAGACTGGAAGGCAGGAAACAGGGTTTATTTCTCACGAGGAGAGCCTGTCATTTCGGACACGCACACAGAATGTCTTCGGGAGGTGCTCTAACCACATCTCTGAGGCCTGGCCTCTTATACACAGGTTTATTGCTTTATTACACGTGACACATTCTTGTTGAGACTTTGATGTACGGAAAGACATCCTTGGAATCCCCACTTCAAGCTCGTTCCCACACATATCTACAGTAAGTGATGGCTATTCCACAGCAGGATACTCTGTCGATTCCCGGAACGGGGTATCTGATCAGATCGCACGGGGTGGGAGGCCTTTGATTTAGTCGGAGATCCTTTGAATCGGGGCAACTGCTTACAGGAAGGGGGCCAATAAATGGCAGCTGCAGGACCAGGTGGTGGCCTGGGAGCGGGGCAGGGCAGAGGAAGGGGGATCATCAAAGGATGGGGAGGTGCTGGCCCCGGGGTTGTTTTTTTTCGCTTCCAAGGTAGGGTCGCGCTGGGGAGGGGTGTATGGTCAATGCACGAGAGAGCGGGGGGGTGTTCGCAGCGCCAAGGGAACGCGCTGGTGATCGGCGAGGGGCAGAGGGGCCATGGCGCTTTCAAAATGGCTACTGCTTAAGTGAGCGTACGGGCCTGAGAGGGGACAAGGTGGCGCCGATTATGTTGACATCGCAAACCAGATTTTAACAGGCTGGCCGGAAGCCCAATTCAGCAGGCCCTGAAGGTTAAAAGTACCTGATACATCTGTGCCCTAGAAAACGTCATGACACAGTATTGCGTCTGAAAGACAGCTCTGATCTGATGACAACAGTTTTGTAGAATAACACTCATAGAACAGTACAGCTGTATATAATCAACGTTCAAATGGCTGTTTGAAATTACTCAAGAAGAAAGGAGTCACACTGTAGCTCTCATTTGGATGAAGGACATACAGATGGCCCATCAAGTAGGTAACCTTCCGGATGAAGCAAAATATGCTGTCGTAAATGGGACATCTTTTCCTTCTTTTCTTTAGTGTTACCAGTGTTGAGGTTTCCATTATTTGTATTCTGACTGAATAGTTCATAAAATGTGTATCGAAAGGTATGGAAGATAGTTAGAATATCAGAAGGTCTTAATAGGTGACATACAAGTGCCATTGATTCCGACCTGGAGGAAGACAATCACCTATCAACACGTTCACCCCAAAGACTAACAAGAACTTCTTTCCTCCACTGTTTTCAATTAAAAAGTGTTCTCCTCTATCACAAACCTTCTAATGAACGGAGTCCTTTTGTTATACACCTATTTGTTTCGCCTACAAGAGTTGTCTCAAGGCCAAAGCCAAACTGGAGAACACCACTGTCCTGATAAAATGAAATACAACGTTCAGTGCTATATAGAGGTATTTATGCACAAACTGAGAAATACTGTCAGCATTGTTCCAAATGCCTGTTAAGAAACCAGCCAACAACCTCAGATTTCCTTTACAGCCAGCACTAATAATGCCGAACCATTCCAACACTGCTGCATGGATATGAGCGGGCTTCTAAAATCTTCCCTTTTTAAACAAATGGATTACACTTCATAATATTCAGAAGCATTTGTCTTATGGGGTACTTTGGCTGCACACACTTGTGACTCACTGATCCGTATTTTTCAAGGGTTGGATTAGTGAAGGAAATTATCATCAAAGAAACATCAAATTGAATGTCTCCCCTGTTGAAACGCATAAAAAGACCTGCAGCCAGAAACTCCAATGTACACAACAGACAAATAGAGAAATTAGTGAAACTTTAAGACCAAACTATAAAACAGATGCTTTAGAAGGCAGAGGTACCCAAAGGGATCAAATATTGCCTCTAGTGTTTTTTAACATAAAGAAGTACCCCATGGTCATATGCCGGGTTCATCCCTTTTGAAATACTCCTAGGGTGGCAGGTTCTCTAACTCATTGGTCTTGTTAAGCAACAGCGAGAGTACCAACATTATAAGAACATATATAAAAGGGAACGGACCAGAAGGAATCCACTGTTCAGCCAAATAAAATAAAACAATGCACATGGGGACATATTGCTGGCTTTGATGCATGCATCAGGGTCGCTGGATTAGGTTCCTGTCTCTATAGTAATCTGATGAGTAGCCTATCCAGTTCTCTAACGATGGTTTGGAATACATATACATAAATGTTTGGAAAATATGCAAACAACAAGGTAGCATCATCGTATTAACCAGTGGTATTCATACGGACACAATGTTATTCAAGACACCACCGATTTCTTGAGACCATTCAATGTGTTACAACATTTTTCTCTGATTTCCCTGCTCTCTTCAATAGTGCTGCACAATACCAACGTGCCTAAAGGCTTCGACTTTCCAGGCTAGCCCTGGGGTTTCTTGCCCTTCATATGTTTGGGCTATATGCCCTCCAATGAAAATAGAGTAGACTTGTCCCACTTTATCTGCAAGCCAGGTACAATTACAAGGCTCTCTATTTATTCGAAAACATTCAACCTTATTTCGTAAAAAAAATCAATGAACAGTATACTACACGGGGCAAGTTTCCACCCAAAAACATTGCTGGCTAGCATCCCCTATGGGGAATTTACACGGATGAAACGCAACTGCTCGAAACAATCAGACGCGAACAATAAGATTCAGGAATCGATATCCAGATTAAGAATCAGGGGATACAATGAGAGAATTCTACAGAAAAGCAAAAAAAGAATTGACAAAATAACAAGAACTGAAATCTTAACACCAAAAGACTCCAAAAAGAAAACAGAAAATGAGCCTCCGCGATTCATAACAACATACAGCAGGGAAAGTGGCATACTAGCAACCAAAATTCAGAAGTATTGGCACTTGATCTCCAGCGATCCAGAGGTTGGAAAGATGTTGGGAGAATGCCCACTGATAACCTACAGAAGAACTAACTGCCTTAAGGATACACTTGTTTCTAGTCATTTCAGAATGCCGGAAGTAGGAGGAAAAAATGGGCTAAACATCCAACAAAAAGGTTTTAAAAAATGCAATGTTTGCAAAGCCTGCAAGATTGGAGTAAACAAAAACAACATCAATGATCCAAATGGATCAATCATCCAAATTGAACAAAGAATTCTATGCACATCAACCCATGTGGTATATGTGATTGAATGTAAATGCAGCATGCAATACGTTGGAAGTACAGTGTGCATGTTAAAAAAGCGGATATTGGAACATATAAGAGCTGTCAAAAATAAGGACATGTCATATGCAACAACCAAACACATGGCATCTTGCCAAAACATTAACTGGAAAGCCATGAGCTACTATGGGATACGGATGATACCTCCGGATGAACGAGGAGGAAACAGAATGAAAAAATTGCGGCAAATTGAATCCCGGCTAATCATACGAATTAAAACAAAACCCGAGAGGGATGAATTTTGATGAAGAACTTTTTGTACATTTGGATTAAGGAAATTAACATCCATATAATGATTTGTAGTGTCGCTTTGCATAAGATTTCAATTGCTTAAACAGTGATATAAATAATATCGACAGGGGTACTATACCCAAAAAATGTTTTATACAGTTAAAACAAGCTCTATGATTAATCTGCACATGTAGTGAATGGAGACTTGATCCATGTTTTGCTTTATTTGAGGATGTTTTGCACTTTTTGGCTCAGGAAAAACACGTAACAGACAAAGAAAAGCGTAATTAATTGGTACTATACCATAAAACCAGAGAAAGGTAAAATTACGTGAAATATATTCCTGAACGTATAATGTCAATGATATATGATTTACGAAAGTAATGGCAAATGGGCAAGATTAGCTGTTAATTTGTTTACAAATATAATTGTACACAACAATTCCCAGAATGCCACATTGAGGCAAAAATGGGATAAATGGTGGAAATGAATGATGTCTCACTTACCGTGAAAAAAGCCAAGTAGAGGCTGAAACGTGTCGGGCTGAGTTGTTGATACAAGATTAAATTTCTAAATTAGTCAAGTCTTGAGTGCCGCGTCCTTTGTTGCAAAATTGAAAAAATTAGGCCAGGATCCGGCCCCTACGCAGTGCACCCGTTCTTTGGAGCGCATGGAAGGTTAAGGATCACATTGCTGGCATATATATATATATATATATATATATATATATAACATTCTTAAACTTTTTAGAAACACTCACAGTCACTGGATGTGTCATCAGTGATGTCATCAGTGATGTCACTGACCTTGTCTTGAGTGATGTAATATGTTATGTCCTCAGCAGTGCATTGTGGGGCTGCGAGTTATAGTTAGTTCAGCTAACTATCATGGCTGAATTTCTCTGGTTTTGTACGAGTGAAATATCAGCCTAACTAACGTCTCTGTAACCTAAGTTTTTTTCTGTGAATTTCATAGGTTTTTTAATGCTAATTCCTAATTATAACGTCCCTGAAACCTGTGCTTTTTTCTGTGAATTTCTAAGGTTTTTTAAATGCTAATTTCTTAATAGAACGTCCCTGAAACCTGTGCTTTTTTTCAGTGAATTTCTATGTTTTTTTAACTAGCAGTTGCGTTTGCAGAGTGGTGGAGAAAGGAGGCTGGGCCTCCAACCAGCGTTCAGGAATTCCGCTGCGTATGACAGGAGGCACTAGGAGAGCTTCTTGGCCCCCAAGGGCCCTCATGAGTATACAACGCGAATACAGTTTTAAATTTTTTTTAATGCTTTTAAGAGCCCTGGGGGTTTCTGAGAAGGTCTAGGGGGTCAGGGTGTTTCTACCCTGCTACCTTGTCTTAATTTTTTTTAAAATTTGACCTTTTTTCTTGTGCCTCCGTTCAACTGAGCCACACGATGGCTGCCAAAACGTCCTGGTTTGAAGTGTTGGCAGCCAATCAGATCTCAGGCACGTGATCGGGAGGGTTCACGGATCCACCGTGGCCATGTTTGTATATCTCAAAATCTTTACATTTCTCAGGAACTACTGAATGGATTTACACCATTTAACAAAAAAAGAGTGCTTTCTAAACCAAACGCTGCCTTTTTGCCAAATTTGGTGGAATTCCGTTCAGCAGCTTGGGCTGTAGCCGTGTCTAAAGTTTCCTATGGAATTTAACAAGGAGAAAACGCGTTTTGGAAACCCACCCTTTTCTCGGCCCCCACTTGACGAATCATCCCAAATTTTTCAACAGACCAGCTGAAGTGAGTGGGCCATTAGTTATGAAAATATCCTGCTCCAGTGCACAAAAGTGTGCGAGGCACTCAGGGGATGGGTGCCGATATTGCGGTTGTGCTCCGCAAAAATATAAACGCTCCAATTCTCCTTCAACATTCATAAAAGGAAGAACGGCACTCTCGGGGCTTCGTTGTAGCAATTTAATCTTCGGACAACAAACGCGTTTCAGAAAAGTTCCTTCGTCAGTGTTGTTTACATGACGCATAGGATGGCAACATTTAAAGTATCCTCAACGTTATCATAGAAATAAACAAGGGCATATACCACGACGCTCTACTATGAGCGCCATATTGAAAGAGTGAATCTTTTAATTAATATAAATACACGGTAACAGTGCATCACAAGTCAAAATATATAAATTAATCATGACACCAACATTTTTCATGCGTGACAAAGTGACAATCTCGCCGTGTATCGGCATTGGCAATCATAATTACCGATTGCTAACAAACCCTTTAATTTCATATGTGATTCTGCTGCATATCAGCATTAACTAAATGCTATTCAAGAAAAAAAAAAAAGGGAAGAAAAGACCAATTATCACAAGTTGTTAATTAATTACCCAGATGTACTGTTAGTTCTTCCCCACTGTTCAATCCATTCGGGGATTTTGTCTGTAGGTCCATGATGTAATGGGACTCTAGTCTCCTTAACCTCAGCACTCTATTGCCTCCTCTGTCGTTTAAAGGTATACAATCAATGCTAAAATACTGTAACAGATCCCTGTCACTTTTGTGTTTTATAGCAAAATGGCGTGCCACCGGATAGTTAAAATCCTTTTTCACAATGGCACGCATATGTTCTAGCACCCTCAGTTTCACACTATTGATAGTACTCCCTATGTAACTAAGTCCACAGGGACACTTGAGACAGTAAACTGCATATGTGGTTTGGCAAGTCATGAATTTGTTGATCTTTTTATCTGATTTTAGAATACTGACCTTATAAGTTAAAACTCTTCTGCTAAAGGCACAAGCTTTGCATTTCCCACAGGGATAGAACCCCTTCAACTCATTCAGAGTACCCTATTTAGCTGGAATAATGTCTAGATGACTATGTACTAATCTATCTCTCAGTGAGCGTGCCTTCTTGAACGTCATCAATGGTGTCGCTGGAATGTCAGCACCGATGATGACATCCGTTTTTAACACATGCCAATTCTTTCTCAGTATGTTTCTAAGTGTATCAGCATCATTAGAGTAGGTGGTTATCATGCAAAATTTTCCATTGTCCTGTCTGTGTTTTTTCTGTTCTAACAGGTCTTTCCTAGATAGCAGTTTCACTTTCTTTAAAGTCTTATCTAAAAGTCCTGCATCATATCCTCTTGCTAGGAATCGATTGGTACTTTCTTGAGCTGCTAGGTCAAAATCTGATTCCCTCGAGCAGTTCCGCTTTAACCTCAAGAACTCCCCATAGGGAATGCTGTTCTTTAATTTTTGTGGATGACTACTGGACGCATGCAATGTACTGTTCCCGGCAGTGGGCTTTCTAAATAGAGCCTTAGTGACCTTTCCATCCTTGATCTCAACTCTCAGGTCGAGATAGTTCGCTGCCAAAAAACTAATATCGCCCGAGAATCGCAGATTAAACTCATTATCATTCAGATGTGCTATGTACTCATTAGCCTCACTTGCTGTGCCTCTCCATACCAAGAAAAGATCATTGATATATCTATACCATGATACTACTTTGGTGGTCCACTTCTCATTGGTATGGGACCAGGCCACCTGCTCCTCCCACCAGCCCATGAATAAATTTGCATAGCTGGGGGCGAAGCAGGTGCCCATCGCAGTCCCCGAGACCTGCCTATAGAGCTCACCCTGAAAGATAAAGATGTTATTAAACAGGCAGAACTCTATTAGCTCCAGCAGCATGCTGTTATGAACCGCATATTTTAGTGGTCTTTTTTGTAAAAAATATTTTACAGCATGCAAGCCTTGTACATGATTAATTCAAGTGTATAAGCTGGTGATGTCTAGGACCACCAGACAGTAACATGGCTGCCATTCAAGTGCTTCTATATGTTCAATGAAATCGGTGGTATCCTTAATATATGATTTCAATTCAAGTACAGCACTAAACAGAAAATGATTTAAAAATCTTGAAAGATTTTCTGTGAGACTACCCATAGAGGAAAATATTGGCCTCCCAGGTGGTTTGTTTGTATCTTTGTGCACCTTCGGGAGGTGATAAAAAGTGGGTAGAATCGGGTTACTCGTTCTCAAAAATAAATGTTCGTCTGAGTCCAACATCTGTTTATTATGCCACCTCTTTATAAGAGCATGCAGTTGTCGAATGTTGTCTTGGTATACAGTTACATTAGTTGATTCATAGCAGTCTGGATTTTTTAATTGCCGTAAAGCTTCTTCTACATATTGTTCTCGTGACATGAGGACAATATTCCCTCCCTTGTCCGAGGTTTTGTAGACAATTGAAGTATCCTGCTCCAAAGTTTTTATGGCATTTCTTTGCACTTTAGTCAGGTTGTCACAATTTTTCGTTGATTTTTGGTTATTGTTTCTAAATTTTATCAAATCCTTGATGACTGTATCAGAGAATACGTCGATAGAGTCAAACGGCATCTGTGGCAGGAATTGTGAAGGTAACTTCATTCCATTAGTTGGTGCCTCCTGTTCAATATCCACAAGTCTCATCCGTTGACTAAATGTTGTTACGAGCTGTGGATTTTCTGTTGTATCATCCTGTCGTAGATCCTCCAGGATTTCCAAGGTTGTTAGATCATTGACAGTCAATAGATCTACATCCATACTATGTGTTTTCAAGGATCTGGCTTCCTTCATGGTAGGTCTCAATTTGAAAAACTTATGCAACTTGAGTTTTCGGACAAATTTGAACAAGTCGATCCTTGTCTGAGTATATTCCATATGACTTTGAGGACAGAAGGTTAGTCCAAGTTTTAGCACTGATTCTTCTGTGCTCATGAGGACTTTTTGTGATAAGTTGATGATAGTTAACTGATCGGTATTCTCTACCACCTTCCTCCCCTCTTGCTCCGTGTGACTCTGTTTGTCTGATTGGGCTTTGTTCTGCCACTTCCTGCCGCCCCTTCTGGTTTTCCTGTTGAAAAGGAGTTTTTTGTATCCTCCCAGATCGGCTGGCTGCCTCTTCTTCTGATAACTCATTCTCAGTCACATCGGACTCCATTATTTCTATGATAACGTTGATGATGCTTTAAATGTTGCCTTCCTATGCGTCATGTAAACAACACTGACGAAGGAACTTTTCTGAAACGCGTTTGTTGTCTGAAGATTAAATTGCTACAACGAAGCACCAAGAGTGCCGTTCTTCCTTTTATGAATGTTGAAGGAGAATTGGAGCGTTTATATATATATATATATATATCGTAAGCTCTAGTCCACCATTAACATACCGAGCACTCAGGAGCGGATGCGGTCAATGTTTGGCGGTGGGTCCATGGAATAGATTCAGCTCACTCTTCAGAAAAAGAAGACGCCACACTCACGGATGGTGAAGAACTCGGTATTTATTTCACCGGGTTCACAGAAGCAGGACGCGTTTCGGCTCGCGCCTTTTTTTACTACAAAGTTTACCGGCAACAGCGCCATATTTTATAATCAAGTGCGCATGTACAAATGCATTTTAGTCATGAACATTGAAAACAGGCTAGTTTCACGGAGTACACCAATGTCAGCGCCATCTTGGAGTGACTCAATTCCATGATTTTCATAACAATTCATCCATAAACGATAATGTGTTAAAGAGAGATCCAGACATTGGATGCAACCTCAGTGGCAACATTGACATCTCCTTTAGGAAATCACTTTCGCTAAAGGACAGACTAACTAGAAGCCACTTCATGAGAACACACAATGAATCATGGCTGACCAGCCGCCAAAAAGGGTTTATAAAATGTGATAAGTGCAAAGCCTGTAAAATAGGTGAAAACATAAAAAGTCTGACAGATGTTAAAAAACAACAATTCACCATCAAACACAGAATCAGATGTGAGACCAACTACGTAGTTTATATGATTACCTGTGACTGTGGTAAAAAATAATTAGGCAGCACCATTTGCCAAGTGAAAAAAGAATCCTGGAGTATATACAAGCAATAACTAATGGGGATACAAACTATGCCATAACAAAACACTTTGAAACCCACGAAAACTACACCTGGAAGCACATCAAATACAGTGGGTTTGCACATGTACCAGACCACGAAAGGAGGAGGGGACAGGACACTAAAACTTAGACAACTCGAGTCCAAATTGATCAATAGATTCAGAACAAAATCTATGGGTTTGAATGCGGAAGAAGATCTCTTTGTCCATTTATAACCAAGGAATAATTTGAAAGTATGCAGCAATCATATATATTTGAGTACATTTTCATCATCAAGTTAGAAGAAATTCAGTCACTTAGACAAAACCACAAGAGAATTAAGTGGAAAAAAGAAACAATATGAGTTGAGAGGAGAATCCCAGCCAAATCTGCGAAGGGAACTAGACATATACAACTGACGAACACATGACCGAGGACAGAGTATATAAATACACGGCTTTGGTCATCGAGCATGAAATCAGTCACTAAGACGAGACCTGCAACTACAAACTGGAATCCTACTTTATCACTATTTTTTAATCATTCATAATGAATGAAAAATACAAAAGAATTATAACATGACAAATACTAACTAATGCTGATACAGAATCATTTATGTATACAAATAGGAATATGAACATTGTAAATATTTGTATATATTGTATATATTGTTGTTTGAACAAACAAACAAACTACATATCCCAGAATGCTTCATTGAGAGCACATGGGAGCAGTAGTATATAATGGAATTAACAGACTTTCCTAACCGTGAACAAGCTTTGGTGGTGAAACGCGTTTGTGGCAGTGAGAAATAAGATACCTCTGATTGCAACAAGACTGGAGTGCGACATCTCTTTGTTTAATTATATATATATATATATATATATATATATATATATATATATATATATATATATATATATATATATATATATATATATATATATATTCACTGAAAAAACCATAGGTTTCAGGGGTGTTATAGTTAGCTGGACTTTTCACTTGTACAAAACCATTGAAATTCCCCCGTTATAGTTAGTTCAGCTAACTATAACTCGCGCGCCCGCAATGCACTGCTGATGACGTCACATATTACATCACTCATGACATGGTCAGTGACATCACTCATGACATCACTGATGACATCTCAAATGACATCACTGATGACATCATCCAGTGAATGTGTGTTATTCTGAAAATTAAATATGTTTTATATATGTATATCTCAAGGTCGATGGAAGAATACATGGGTATATAAGTGTCTAAATGGATGATTTGTTTTTGAAAAATTGATTGTGTAACTGACTGATTAAGTGTATCATAGTGAATACATGGCTTAGTGAGTAATTTTTAAATATGTAAATATCTGTATCAGTCTCTCACTTTGTGTATAAGTGGCTGCATGGGTTGGTGAGTAGCTACATGGGTGTCTATATAGGTTATTAGTTGGTTTTTTGAGTATCAGTCTGAGTGTCTGCATGGTTCGGTGGGGGGTATTATGTAGTGCATAGGTGCATGAATGAGTGACTCACTGTTTGTATGTGTTGAACACAGTATGTGTGCAGGACTGTATGGGTGGATGAGTGTGTGTATGGGTGTGTTAGTGAGTGAATGACTGTCTCAATAGTGTCTTTATGAGTAACTACATATGTTTTAAACTAGTATATGTGACTATTGGTGTATATATGGGAGTATATGTGAGAGTGAGAGATTGAAAGAGTTCCTGTATGAATAAGTATGTGTTTCTATAAGTGATTGTTTAAAAGACTAAGTATGTGTAAGTTTCCGTAGAAGTAAGTGTGGTGGTGTGTGTATAACTATATATGCAAGTAAATGTATGTTTGATTCTTTATTAGCATGAGTGACTATGTGTGTGAGTAACTCTATGGATGAGTGGCATTGTGTAACAGGATGTATAGGTGTATGAGTACATATGATGAGTGAGTACATGTATGAGTGACTGTATTGGACTGTTGGTGAATGAGTGGATGTGTATGTGGATCTTAGAATTACTGAAGAGGTTGTTGTAACTGGTATTGGTATGTCCATTGTTTTGAAAATTTTAGTCTCTATTTTTGAATGTGTGTATCAAAGGTTATATTAGGGTGAGAGGAGGTCTGCCACTCTATCACAAGGATGATGTCATCAGTGATGTCATCAGTAATGTCATTTGAGATGTCATCAGTGATGTCATGAGTGATGTCACTGACCATGTCATGAGTGATGTAATATGTGACGTCATCAGCAGTGCATTGCGGGCGCGCGAGTTATAGTTAGCTGAACTAACTATAACGGGGGAATTTCAATGGTTTTGTACAAGTGAATAGTCCAGCTAACTATAACACCCCTGAAACCTATGGTTTTTTCAGTGAATTTCTGAGGTTTTTTAAATGCTAATTCCTAACTATAACGTGCCTGAAACCTATGGTTTTTTCTGTTAATTTCAAAGGTTTTTTAAATGCTAATTTCTAACTATGCCTACAGAGATAAGACATGTGAAGAAAGAAGAAAAAATGCACAGAAAGAAACAAAAGAAGTGCAGAAAGAAGCAACAGAAGTCCTCAAATACGAAGATAAGTGCAGGAAGAAGGATAACGTGCAGAAAGAACAAAAAGAAGAGCAGAAAGAAGCCTTGTTGCAAAATCATCCTGTACCCTCAACTTTTTCAGACGGATACTGGTGGTAACTGAGTCTGACTAACCAGTCCTAGAGCCAGTGCTATGTTAAAAGACACTTAGAATACAGCGAAAACACCTACATACACTAGGGAACATTATGAGTTGGGGTCCCCCTGTGATTATCCTTACCTCCTCTATAAGCCCCTAGTATATAATAGGGCATGGGGATTAAAACTACCTCTTAAAACAGGCCACGGGGCGTTTTTGCACACGTTAACTCAGGCCCCGTCCCCTCCTTTCACCATTGTGTAAACACGCCCTGTGTCCGTTTTTAGTTGGGAGATTAAGTTCATTTGAATCCTGAGGGTCCCTAGGGTCCAACTAGTCCACTAGGTACCTCCAGTAAGTGCCACAGAGCTGCGTTGCAGAGAGGTGTAAAAAGTGGCACAGCCTGGACCACCTCTCTGCAATGCAGCTCAGTGGCGCTTACTGGAAGCACTTGGTGGGCTAGTTAGCCCCCAGGGGCCTTCAGTATTGAAGGGAAATTATATCCCCAATTTAAAACGTGCCATGGTGCGTGTTTGCACACGTCACCTCAGGCCCCGTCCCCTCCCTTCACCACTGTGTAAACGCGCCCTGTGGCTGTTCTAAGTTGAGAGATTAAGTCCCCTTGAATCCTAAGGGTCCCTAGGGTCACACTAGACCACTAGGTACCTCCAGTAAGCGCCACAGAGCTGCGTTGCAGAGAGGTGTAAAAAGGGGCTTGGCCTCAGAACACCTGTCTGCAGCGCAGCTCCCTGGCGCATACTGGAGATGCCTGTTGGGGGCGCGTTTGCAGAGTGCTGCACGGAGGGGGCATGGCCTCCGGCACAATGCCAGTCTTTTATTTATTTTATTTTTTTAAGAAGGGGGGCTGTGTGGTTCCCCTTCTTATTCTAATTTATTGGCCCTGATGACCCCATCCCCCAGGGCCTGTCTCCTAATTATATTTTTTTGACCCCAATCCCCAGGGCCGGCCACTGTTTTTTATTATTTTAAAAAAATATATATTTATAGACACACCTAGGACATGCTGGACAAACCGTACGTACCTATCACCATGACGATTTGCGTGATATTCATTAAAAGGCGACTATGCATGCAATTAATCCACGTGGAATGTATTTACACCACTAGTGAAGCTCTGACATGTCTGATGCTCTACCGTGCCTAATCCCGGTAGACACCCTTGTCGTTTATTTATACAAACATGGGTAGCTATTGACGGGCACATTTAATACACATGCACACCAAGCCATTCAAAGGGGATTCGACAAAAATTCGACCAAAACTATGCAAGAAACCCCCCTCACGGTTAATAAAACACACATCCACTGCCGGATGTGTAATACTTTTTATTTTACTCTCTGGAAAGGGGACGAACATCACTTGCGAGTCACAGCGCGCTCCTGACAGAGCCCAATGCTGTGTTACACCCACCATTGCCTGCCGAGTGCCACACACCTCTGTGTTGTATTCCACTAGCTAGTGCATATGCTATGACACTCTCTAGCCCATGTGCACTGTAACACCACCCCGTGAATATGTCATGCCACACTTGTCTTCGCACGGGTTATATTGCCCCATCAAACGTGCCTTCCTCGATGCCTATGTTATAACGCACAGTGCTATGCCATACATATTACAATTTGGGATCCATATCTTTGTCACAGTGCATGTGCAACGTTACACTCCCCAGCACATATTTTATATTACAACTTTAGAGACTAGTTAGGTTACACAACACTGCCCTGTGCATATTACACTCCAAGGCGCATATCGCATAGCACGCGCTAGTGCCTGTGCTATCTCGCGCTCTCCAATGAATCTGTCATTGCGCACAATGTATTGCATATTATATTTCACGCCTGGTTCATCTTATATCACACTTTTTGGTGCATAGTTTATACCATACACTATATCTAGTTTTCATTTTCAATCGTGCTCTCAGGACTATGTTCTATATAACACTGTGTTCACCTACCCTTTTCACGGGCATTACATTTTGCGATAGGGGGTGGAGGGTCAGGGGGTGTTTTTGCCAAGTGAGCCCGGAGTCACAGTCACTAACATCTTCTTCTTCCTGAATAAAAGTGAGATTATGCTGCATACTTGTTCATATTTTAAGTAGTTTGCACAGACAAAATGTTTTAAAAACAATAACGTTTCTAATACCCGCCTTCTCTGAACAGTTAGCTTGCTGCCCCATCCCCCTCCTCCCTATCCTCTGTTGTGTGAATCCATGGACTAGCCTCCTCCCTCCTGCCATGCATGGTCTGATGTGCTGCCACTGCCCTCAATTTAGTATGATGTACCAGTCCACTCCTCCTGCCCTCCATTGCCCAATTCTATGCCCCATCATTGACCTCCTGCTTAAACTCTGTGCTTAGCTTGCTGCCCCTATTCTCCTTCCCCCTGCCCTCCGATGTCTTTGTGCATGCCCCTGCTCCATCCTTTTTGCCCACCATGTCCCATGGACCTGCCACTCCTATCTACTCTGAGTGTTCTGTTGAGCTGCCACTCCCCTCCCACCTGCCTAGCATTGTCAGATGACTGTAACCTGTCCCTGCCACCTCCACCCTGCCTGTCCACATGCCATGCCTCTATCCTCTTCCTCCTGTCCTACATGGTCCATTGTACTGCCACACCCTTCTGCCCTCCCTGGTCTGTTGTGCTGCAACTGCTCCTCCTGCCTGCCCCGTGTGGTCTGTTGTGAGGCCCCTTCCCCTGAACTTTCTTGTCTGTGCACAGGTCCTAACCCTCCCTTCTATCCTCCATCGTCCTTTGTGCATGCCCCTGCACCCTCCTCCTTGCCCATCATAGCCATTGTGCTGCCACTAACCCTCCCACTTGCCATGCATGGTCTTCTGTGCTGCCATGGCCCCTCCCACCTTCCCTGTGTGGTCAGTTAGCTGCCCCTGACCCCCTCCCACCTTCCCTCCATGGTCTGTGTGTATGCCATCACAGTCTCACTGTTGCTCTTCATGTTGTGTCTTGCTTCTAGTGCCCATCCTGCCTGACCTCCATGGCTATCTTGCTGCTCCTGCCCTGCCCCCTTGCCCCCAGCCCTCTGTTTACATGTGCAGACCCCTACTCCCTCCCTCCTGGCTTGTCTGTTCCATTGTAATGCCCCTGATCCGTCCCTCCTGCCCTTTATGGTCTGTTATGCTGCAGCCTTCTCTCCTGTCTGTCCATTATGGTCAGCTAGCTACCATTGCCTCTTGCCCCTCTGTTCTCTGTTGTCCATGTGCATGGTCCTGTCCCCTCCCTCTTGCTTTCTATGGATTGTTGTGCTGCACTCCCGTCCTGCATGCCCTGTGTGGTGTATTGTGCTGCTGCAAACCCTGATGCCTGCCCTGCAGGGTCAGTTTGGTGCACCTCTCCATGTCTCTCCTGTCCTCTGTTATCCAAGTCCATGTCCCTATCCCATTTCCTTCCATGATCCAATGTACCATACTTGCGAACATTTTGAACTTGGTAAGAGGGAGATTTTGAAAAAAAACTGGGGTATTGATTTTCCCCTTTGAGTTACATTGAAAAAGAGGATATTGTAGACAGGAGACAGATCAAATAAAGCCCATTTGAGCTTAAAAACATTGGACGTTTCCTGGCTGAATCGGGTCTGTTGGCATGTATGGTTGTACTACCATTGCCTCTTCCTTCTGCCCACAATGGTCTATTACATTGCCACAGCCTTGAAGGAGGGTAGATTTTGTATCACAGGGGGCCCCTGGCCCGTTCTGTCCACACCTGAAGTATGAGACCCTTGTCCTTGCCCTGCCAGCCGCATTTGTAGGCCGTATTAAATTGACCAGCGGGTCCTGTGTTGCTATATAATTATCCTGAGACATCCTTACCACTCAGCCAGCATAAAACCCCTGTGTAGGCCCTTCTGTTCAATATGTAGGCCTCTTTGTTAAATTGACCATAGCTCTGCAATTTTAGTGTATAGCAGTCTGAAGGCAGGTCTGCGAGGCCTTCTGCTCCAAACTAGTAGCCCCCACCCTACCCGAGTGCTCCGTGCTCGGTATCAAAGTTCAACATCCCCCTGAAGCTGTCGACATACAGTAGGCTGCATCCTGGACTGGTACTTGCTTCCTGGGCAGGTTTCCCGCTTTTAAGGAAGTGGCAACCGCAGAGCATCAAGTTAGGAGAACTGAGGAGATTTTATACATGAATATATTGAATTCCTGTACAATACCCATTATTTTCTGCTTGCTCTATGGAACTTACGATAAGCGATTGGCCTGAGAGACTGACCTTTTCACCCAGTCCATTGTCAGCATTAAGTGGGTAAATGACGAAATGTCTGGTAAAATCTGCAGACGAAGCTTTTGGGTAGCATACGTAGGTAGATGTAGCGTGCAAAGGAGCCCACAAAATGATATAAAAAGGGATCACCCACAGATATCAACGGACAACCTCGCCGTCTGTATGTAGGTTAACAGGCTGTGCAGGTTTTCCCCAAGAACTGGGAGCTCTTGTCTTCCTTTGCTTAAAATGTCTTGCTCTGCTTTGCTTGAAGTATCTTATTCTATTTTACCTATATGAAATGTCATGTTATGTTTAACCATTGTTCTCTTTACTTTTGCATTTAAAAGATGTTGTATTGTAATTGCAGGAATGCTTGCTCTAAGAGTAAATGTGAGTGTTCCTAGGTAACATTTTCCTTGGTGTAACTTGTTTCTCATGATGCATTTATAGATGTGTTTTCTCTCTCTCTCTGTCAGTCCATTAATTGAGATACAGAGAATATCATGACAGCTGTATGATTATCTGGATTCTGTATTTTGTACTTTATGTCTCTATTCTGCGGTTTCTTTGAAGTTGCATCTTCTCATTAAACTGCCATTGTATTCTGCCTCCAATTCCATGTCTCATATGTCTGTTTTCTTCATTTTTGGAGCAAGCGTTCCTAGGCACCCCGGCTCAAATTAAGGTGCCCCTTTTGTCCCTGACCCACTCTCCTGCTCAGTTCTGTGGTGGCTCCCGGGGCTCTGGGGACCGCCCCTAGCTTCCTTGACCCGTAATAGATCTTCCCTCCAACAGCCTCTCTTGCAAGTCCTGTATTGTTGGTTTATTGCCCCTGCCCCCCTTTCCACTGCCCTCCATAGTCTGGTGTGCTTCCACGGCCCTTCCTGCCTGCTCAGTGTGGTTAAATTGTTGCCTTTGCACCCTCCTACCTGGCTTCAATTTTCAGAGTCCGTGCCCCTGGCCTCTGCCTCTCAACAGTATCCTAATGAACAACTAGATTGCTAACATTCTATATTTATTACAAAAGTGTGGAACGCCTGACATCATCTTGATGTAATCAAAACTGTAATACCTAGAGCATTCCTTTAGAAATTACATATATGAGAGGGTCTTATTGGCATCAAAATTATGGTTAGTGCTCTAAAAGACTAAAATAAGGACATATTTTCTGAGTTTTCAAATAGCGACAAAGCACTTTTAAATTATTTGTTATCTTTATGTTTTTTTATCTAGTTGACAACTTGATTAAATGTTGCACTTAGGGGAGAGGATGTGGTGTTACTTCCAGAACTGCAGACTTTGCAACTGGGGAACCAGGTTGAAGTTTCTGCTTCAGCTCGACATTCTGTGATTCTGGTCAAATCACTTAGTCTCCCCATGTCTACAACCAAAATGAATTTGTTCTTGTGTGATGTACCCAATGCTCATGTAAAGCACTCCAATACCTGACAAGTCTGCACTATATAACACTGCAAAAACACAAAATAATAAGTGTTTTGCACACTTCTGTCATTGGGCTATATTTGGGCTATATCTGGGTGATTTTGGGCTACATTTGGGCTCTTTTGTCTCCGGTGGCCATCTTGGGAGATTTATTTGTTATGAAGTTTCCTAATTTCCTCATGTACTGCAGTCTCCTCAGTCGGAAATGCTTTCAGTTTTTTACTTTGATTCCATCATGAAGGTATTCAGATATGTCACACATTTGCCATAAATTCTGAATGTTAGCACTCTAGTTGCTCATTAGATCACTGTAGTAAAACTACTGTTCACCATGGAAGTCTGCTCCTGGTATTAAAAGTGCATGTTTCAGTCTGCATGTCAGAATTTTTTAATGAAATAGAAGAGGATTTGAGAAGTCACTCAAAATGTGCCCTCATTTTCTTTCTTCAGCATCAATCATAATTTCTATGGCAAAATGAACCCCCTCATTGTGTTCCTTTTTAAATTAAATGTTTTAAGTGTTACCAGTTTATTCCAATCAAGATGGTTTCAGGTGTGCCATACTTTTGTCATAATGAAGACAGTAAGTGCTCTAGTTGTTTTTAAGAACATTCTTGGACATTCTGTCATTGGGCTATACTTGGGCTACATCTGGGTGATATTTGGGCTACATTTGGGCTCTTTTGTCTCTGGTGGCCATCTTGGGAGACTTATTTGTTATGAAGTTTCCTAATTTCCTCATTTACTGCAGTCTCCTCAGTAGGAAATACTTTCAGTTTTTTACTTTGATTCCATCAAGAAGGCATTCAAATGTGTCACACATTTGCCATAAAATCAGAATGTTAGCACTCTTTTTGCTCATTAGATCACTGTAGTAAAGCTACTACTCACCAGGGAAAACTGCTGCTGGTATTGAAAGTGCATGTTTCAGTCTGCATGTCAGAATTTTTTAATGAAATAGAAGAGGATTTGAGAAGTCACTCAAAATGTGCCCTAATTTTTCTTTCTGCAGCACTAATCATACTTTTTATGGAAAAATGAACCCCCTCATTTTGTTCCTTTTTAAATTAAATGTTTTAAGAGTTACCACTTTAATCCAAGCAAGATGGCTTCAGGTGTGCCATACATTTATCATAAGTAGGACGGTTAGCGCTCTAGTAGTTCTTTGGAACACTCTGGAAAGCTGCAGTAGAACACAAAGGAATCAACTGACAGTCTCTGCCCTTGTTGGATGTACATGTTTTACTGAGAATGTCAGACTTCATTCTCACATGACTGAGAAAGATAATGTGAATTTACAGAAAATAAGCTCTCAGTTTAGCTTATAGATCACCTTCCAAACCTCTGTGGTAAAAGCATGAGAAAATATTTTTCTCTCAATCATGATATCCCAGCAGAAGGCTTTTTCACATGGTGAAATCACCTTAGAACATACCACAATTCCTAAAATGAGTATGGTACCATCAACAAATGATTTATAATGTAACTAAAGTCTTAAAACCTTCTATTAACTGCAATGCTTTTTAATGAGGTGCTATCACGTATATTGGTCCCAAGATGGCTGCCAACACTTCTTGGATGAAGTGCTTACAGCCAATCAGATCTCAGGATGAGATGTGTGGTTAGGCTCCGCCCACATATATATATTGATTTAAATGCTATTTTCTCAGGAACTACTGAACAGATTTACATCAGACCTACAAAAGGCACTTCCTTGACCTGAGGACTACCTCTCTGCCAAATTTCAAGTAACTCTGTTCAGCCGTTCGGGCTGTAGCTGTGTCTAAAGGTCCTATGGAAAAATGCATGGGAAAAACGCGTTTTGGGACCCCCCTTTTTTCTCAGCCCCCGCTTGACGAATCCCCCCGAGACTTTCAGGGTAGGAGCGGAGCGTAGCGCCCCACCTATTTTGAAAATTTCGCGAGGATTCATCGACCGGCGCCAAAGTTATTCCAAATAGAATGTTGCGGATTTCCTATGGAAACAGGGTCCTAACTATAACTATCTACTGGCGACCGCCAGTAGATAATATATATATATATATACACACACATATATATATTTATATATATATATATATATATTCACTGAAAAAACCATAGGTTTCACACATGTTATAGTTAGCGGAAATTTTACTGATAAAAAACCAATGAAATTGCCCCGTTATAGTTAGTGCTGGCAACTATAACTCACGCGACCGCAATCCTCTGCTGATGCTAATACTGTATTTAGACACTTATTTGCCCATGTCTTCTTCCATACATTTTTAGCTATACATATATTACAAATATTTTTTTTTCATAAAGACACATATGTCATCAGCAGAAGATTGCGGTCGCGTGAGTTATAGTTGCCAGCACTAACTATAACGGGGCAATTTCATTGGTTTTTTATCAGTAAAATTTCCGCTAACTATAACATGTGTGAAACCTATGGTTTTTTCAGTGAATTTGCAAGGTTTTTTAAATGCTAATTCCTAACTATAACGTGTGTGAAACCTATGGTTTTTTCAGTGAATTTGTACGGTTTTTTAAATGCTAAGTTACTTTACGCCATTCTTGGCGTGCGCGCCCACTTAACGCAGTTCGTTCCGTGCGCGCACCGTGCGCGCACAGTGAGCACGCGGTGCGCTTCGCGCACCGCGCACCCACTTTACGCAGTTAGTGCCGTGCCCACGTTACGCTAGATGGGCCATGTACGCACGATGCACTTCGCGCACCGTGCGCACATGGAGGACATATTATGCGCTTCCTTGTGATAGGTAATCTGTTGAAATTTTTTGGGGAATTTCTGTGCTCTGATAAGCCATGCACAAATGGTGGCCTTCGGCCACCATTTCCACACGGGGTGGAGAAAGTGTGGATTTTTTTTTTTTATAATTTTTTACCGTACGCTTACGGTAAGCGTACGGTAAGCGTACCCCGCGAAATTGCCGAAAAAAAAATAATGCCGTTTTTGCTCTTGGGGGATGTTTGGGGACTCCCTCAACATGACTATGTGAGAGGGAGTTGTCAAAACATCCCCGTAACATGTTTTTGGCCATCATGTTTGATAAACAACACTCAGTGCGAGAGACAAAATGGCGGCCGCTGCTTCCTGGTTTCGGCCGATTCGAATGTTTACTAAGATCTAAGAGCCAATCAGAATCGCGCTCGCGCACGCCACCGTACGCTTACCGTAAGCGTACGGTAAGCGTACCGTAAGCGGGCTCAGATATATATATTGATTTAAAGGCTATTTTCTCAGAATCTACTGAACAGATTTACACCAAACCTACAAAAGGCACTTCCTTGACCTAGGGACTACCTCTCTGCCAAATTTCTAGTAATTCTGTTCAGCCGTTCGGGCTGTAGCTCGTTCTAAAGGTCCTATGGAAAAATGCATGGGAAAAACGCGTTTTGGGACCCCCCTTTTATCTCAGCCCCCGCTTGACGAATCCCCCCGAGACTTTCAGGGTAGGAGCGGAGCGTAGCGCCCCACCTATTTTGAGAAATTCGCGAGGATTCGTCGACCGGCGCCAAAGTTATTCAAAATAGAATGTTGAGGTTTTCCTATGGAAACGTGGTCCTAACTATAACTACCTACTGGCGACCGCCAGTAGGTAATATATCAGACACAAAAGAATAATGACGCAGCACTCCTCTCGACGATTAGGATGTTATTTTAATCTCACAAAGTAATCCTCCCTACGCGTTTCGAACCGTAGTTCCTGGTCACGGTAGATTGTTACAATGGTCCTTTTTTCATTTCTTATCTTTATACACATGCTTCATGGTGCCATTTCATTGCATTCTGGGTATCGTAGTTCAGAAAGTATAGACTGTAAGGAATTTGCATCATTCCTTTCAAAATGGCAATACTTTTGAGAAAAGACATTTTAAGTAAGACACTTAAATATATGTGCATTATTAATTTCTGAATGCAAGGCACCTGATGCATTTAACCAAAAAATGTGTTCGTGTGTCACAAAATATGGACTGTAACTTAGTGTTAGGCAAAAAATCATGGCTGAGTGCCTGTTAGTATGCAGTTGTACCTGCAAACCTGTGTGTCTGTGTGGATTTAAACAAGCTTTTTCATGATTATATGGAATTCCAAGAGAGGAATGGATCACAAATATGATGAAATGCGAACATATTTACGCAAGTTGTTATCTGATACAGTTATTGCTTAGTTTTTAGGTGCATCAAAGACATGCTGTGTTGTTATATGTCAATTATGTTGGGAATATCTATAGGTGCACATGAAGTTCCTCATCCCCATTGAGGCCCAGAGGATGCTTAGTTTTGAACCTCATTATCATGCGCGACTCCAGCCTGCGTAGTTTCTGGATACGGTTTCCACCTCGTTCACTTGGAGGCACCGTCATCAGTCCTGAGTATTTTATATCCAACCACGATTTCCCAACATGCAGTGACATATGTCTGGCGATGACATATGTCATGTCCAAATTTTGAATGGCACGCACATGTTCTAATATGCGTTTTTTGAGAGGGCATATTGTGCTGCCAATGTACTGTTTTCCGCAAAAGCATTGGAGTAGGTAGACCACAAAGGTTGATTCACACGTGATGGTCTCTCTTATCTGGAAACTTTTGCCAGTCGGATCTTTGATGTTTTTAAGATTTTTGCCAATCTTGCAAGCTTTGCAGGACATGCATTTGGTGAATCCCTTGGATCTTGATTGTAGCCAAGATTCAGATTTTGTGGCTACAAAGTGACTTCGTACCAAATGATCCGAAAGATTCGGTGCTCTTTTGTAAGATATCCGCGGATGGTCCCCTATGGTCATACCAATGTCAGGATCTTTCTGTAATATGCTCCAGTATTTACTCAGTATTTTTCTGATCTTGCAAGTTTCCTTGCTGTAGGTAAGTATCAGACGTGTTTGATTGTCTTCAGTTGTTCCTTTTGTCACATTTAGTTTGTCACTATTTGTTAGTAACTCCACTCTGCTTTTTTCCTTCATTTTCAATTCACCTCGTACAATGTCAGCATGACTGTATCCTCGTTGCAAAAATCGTATTTTTGTTTCCTCGCATTTTTTTACCATCTCTTGTTCTTCTGAACAGTTTCTCTTCATACGTAATAGCTCTCCGTATGGTATGCTTTTCCTTAATGAGCGTGGATGGAAACTTTCGCCATGCAGGAGACTGTTGGTAGCTGTCTTTTTCCTGTGTAGCGTTGTTTGTAAAAGCCCATTGTTGATGTAGATCTTAGTGTCTAGAAAGTCAATTTATTTAGGGCTCAGATTATATGTGAAACTGAGTCCAACGTTGTTGTTATTCAATTCCATGAAGAAATTCTCAAATTCTTTTGCAGTTCCTTTCCACAACACAAATAGATCGTCTATGAATCGGAGCCAAAGTGCCACGTTCATCATGTGGTGGTTGTTTTCCTCTCTCCAAGCTATGTTCCTCTCCCACCATCCCATCATGAGATTTGCATAGCTAGGAGAGAAGGAAACTCCCATCGCAGTACCACAGCGCTGTACATAAATTTTTTTGTCGAACAGGAAGATATTATTGTTCAAACACATAGAGATCATTTCAAGTAGCATTTCAGAATGTGCTAGTTGACTGATGGGTCTCTGCTTTAGAAAATATTGAATCGCATGTAGGCCATGGTTGTGTTGGATTGAGGTGTATAATGATACTGCATCAATTGTTATTAAAAGATAGTTGGAATGCCATTGAGTCTCCATTATGATGCGTAGGAAATCGCCAGTGTCCTTTATGTATGAACTTAGTGTTGGTACAATGGGCGCCAAAAAATTGTCTACATATAAAGACATATTTTCATACAGGCTGCCGCAGCTGGAAATGATTGGACGCCCTGGTGGTTTGTTCAGTGTTTTATGAACTTTAGGAAGAAAGTATATTGTGGGTATTATTGGATCCTCCATCATCATAAAAGTTTTCTCATCTTCCGTTAACTGACCTTTGTTTTGCCATTCATTTAGCTTATCGTTCATTTCAAGAATTAGGTCATTAATGGGATTCTTCTCCAGACACTGGTAATTCTTTGTGTCAAGCAGTTGGCGCATAGCTTCTTCTATATATTGTTGTTTGTCTTGAATGACGATGTTCCCGCCCTTATCAGCCGGTTTAATTACAATTGCGTTGTTATTTTTGAGTGTATACAGGGCCCCGCGTTCTTTCTTTGTTAGATTCTCACGGCTCTTGTTATTGGGAACATTTTTTATTGATTCCAGATCTCCCAGGACAAGTTCATAAAATGTGTCATAAAATCACAAATACAGTCTTACCTGGGAGAATTCCGACGTGGCGGCGTCCTCCGACTCCGTATGTCGGATTTCAACCCGGTCGCTGCGAAAGAGGAGAAACAACGTTACCATGTGAGGCGCTTTGAATATTTTCACAAAGACTCTTGGATGTCAAACGGAACGACTAAAGCAGCGATTGCCTCACCAACAGGCAGCAAAGCAAAAAAGAAAGCGACACTGAATCACATTGCTACCGGGTTGAAATCCGACATACGGAGTCGGAGGACGCCGCCACGTCGGAATTCTCCCAGGTAAGACTGTATTTGTGATTCCTAGAGCTATTCTTTACTAATGCTGCAGCGAGCCTAACTCAATACGTGTCAATTGCTACTTATCAGCCGCGTATATAGAGCTCACCGAAACGAACATTTTTTACAGGCTCTCTCGACGAACAGAAATCACTCACTCTCTGTGGGGATATCATATTCCCATGTCCTCGGCAAAAGAACCATTAAGATTGTTTACAAGGTCCTATATTGTCACCCATCAAGAGGTGTTCCAACAATCCTAAAATCATTAAACCTAAAGTCTCTGTGGTGGTAAAACAAACATTACATAATTAAAGGAACATTTATAATCAAACAGCAGAAATGGAGCAAAGAGCTTCTAAAAGGATATCTAAAGCGGAAACCATGTTCCAAAGGGGAACTTCCACTTCGCAACATATGAGTGGAACAAATAAGACAACACCGCCTCATGTCAGCACCATCAAACAGCTCTTTACCCAACTAGAAAAACTTTTACGCAAAGAAACATCGCGCAGTTGGGAAATCATCACCCTTGAAAAATACCTTGAAAACGACATGGTACCGAGGGGTCTTCGCGTATTTACGCTTCCTAACCATCCAGACACGAAACCTGAGATGTTGGAAGAGTGGGGCAAAAATAACATGGAATGCTCAAAAAACATGATACGTATTATCATCAAATACGCGAAGCGAGATGTTGAAGAATTACATCAACTCATATCTGATGCTGAGACGCAGATATCATCGACTAATGAAGACAACGAGACTGTAAAGAAACTGCGTGCGGACATGGAACGCAATCTAGATAAGCATGAGGAAGAAGTGATACAACGAAAACAACGCAAATTCAGAAGAGATGAAGATGATTACGAGTTTGGCACTATATTCACCTTTGCAAAAAAGTTTGAAATTTATAAAAAACAATGGGAAACACACAAGACGACCGTTGACCCTCCTGCTGGTCAAGTATCAAGTGAAACCGAGTCTGACCTGAGTGAAGGAGAGCAGAGACCAGCGGCTTCACGCAAATTCACTTTTTTAGAAGAGATGAAGCTGCTCTATCAGGAGCAGCAGGCACCCAAAAACAAGCCAAGAGGCCGTGGCACAGGCAGAACGAGAGGAAGGGGAAGGGGATCCTTCTTCTCAGACCAACAACAAGAAAGACAAGAAGAGGGAAGCGGAAGAGGCGGCAGATACAACTTGAGAAACCGCACAACAACGAGAAAATAGAAACAACATCTCACAAAAGCCCAAAGACACCGGACTTGTTCATCAATCTCTCAAGACATATCCTCACCAAATTGGAACATGATGCCCTGAATAAAGGTTTGTCATTCTGTCCAGAAATTCACCAGGACCCAATTGAGACCAAAATAGACCTTTACAAATATATAAGGAAATTAAAGTTAAAAAAATTCTTTGCCAGACAATCACTTAAAACTAAGGATATACCACCACATGTATCAGATATGGAAGACCCTGAACCATATCGAATTGAAGAAATACCTCAATTGCGCATCGCATATGAACTGGCTAATGAGATACAAACAACTCAAATCTCGGATAATCAAATCCTGATGGAAATGGACATCAGAACAGACAAACGAATACCAACACATTTCAAGAAAAAGTCCAGATTCTGCCCAGCCTTACATCCGGGCAACAAAATCGACACATTTTATGAACTTGTCCTGGGAGATCTGGAATCAATAAAAAATGTTCCCAATAACAAGAGCCGTGAGAATCTAACAAAGAAAGAACGCGGGGCCCTGTATACACTCAAAAATAACAACGCAATTGTAATTAAACCGGCTGATAAGGGCGGGAACATCGTCATTCAAGACAAACAACAATATATAGAAGAAGCTATGCGCCAACTGCTTGACACAAAGAATTACCAGTGTCTGGAGAAGAATCCCATTAATGACCTAATTCTTGAAATGAACGATAAGCTAAATGAATGGCAAAACAAAGGTCTGTTAACGGAAGATGAGAAAACTTTTATGATGATGGAGGATCCAATAATACCCACAATATACTTTCTTCCTAAAGTTCATAAGACACTGAACAAACCACCAGGGCGTCCAATCATTTCCAGCTGCGGCAGCCTGTATGAAAATATGTCTTTATATGTAGACAATTTTTGGGCGCCCATTGTACCAACACTAAGTTCATACATAAAGGACACTGGCGATTTCCTACGCATCATAATGGAGACTCAATGGCATTCCAACTATCTTTTAATAACAATTTATGCAGTATCATTATACACCTCAATCCAACACAACCATGGCCTACATGCGATTCAATATTTTCTAAAGCAGAGACCCATCAGTCAACTAGCACATTCTGAAATGCTACTTGAAATGATCTCTATGTGTTTGAACAATAATATCTTCCTGTTCGACAAAATTTTTTATGTACAGCGCTGTGGTACTGCGATGGGAGTTTCCTTCTCTCCTAGCTATGCGAATCTCATGATGGGATGGTGGGAGAGGAACATAGCTTGGAGAGAGGAAAACAACCACCACATGATGAACGTGGCCCTTTGGCTCCGATTCATAGATGATCTATTTGTGTTGTGGAAAGGAACTGCAAAAGAATTTGAGAATTTCTTCATGGAATTGAATAACAACAACGTTGGACTCAGTTTCACATATAATCTGAGCCCTAAAGAAATTGACTTTCTAGACACTAAGATCTACATCAACAATGGGCGTTTACAAACAACGCTACACAGGAAAAAGACAGCTACCAACAGTCTCCTGCATGGCGAAAGTTTCCATCCACGCTCATTAAGGAAAAGCATACCATACGGAGAGCTATTACGTATGAAGAGAAACTGTTCAGAAGAACAAGAGATGGTAAAAAAATGCGAGGAAACAAAAATACGATTTTTGCAACGAGGTTACAGTCATGCTGACATTGTACGAGGTGAATTGAAAATGAAGGAAAAAAGCAGAGTGGAGTTACTAACAAATAGTGACAAACTAAATGTGACAAAAGGAACAACTGAAGACAATCAAACACGTCTGATACTTACCTACAGCAAGGAAACTTGCAAGATCAGAAAAATACTGAGTAAATACTGGAGCATATTACAGAAAGATCCTGACATTGGTATGACCATAGGGGACCATCCGCGGATATCTTACAAAAGAGCACCGAATCTTTCGGATCATTTGGTACGAAGTCACTTTGTAGCCACAAAATCTGAATCTTGGCTACAATCAAGATCCAAGGGATTCACCAAATGCATGTCCTGCAAAGCTTGCAAGATTGGCAAAAATCTTAAAAACATCAAAGATCCGACTGGCAAAAGTTTCCAGATAAGAGAGACCATCACGTGTGAATCAACCTTTGTGGTCTACCTACTCCAATGCTTTTGCGGAAAACAGTCCATTGGCAGCACAATATGCCCTCTCAAAAAACGCATATTAGAACATGTGCGTGCCATTCAAAACTTGGACATGACATATGTCATCGCCAGACATATGTCACTGCATGTTGGGAAATCGTGGTTGGATATAAAATACTCAGGACTGATGACGGTGCCTCCAAGTGAACGAGGTGGAAACCGTATCCAGAAACTACGCAGGCTGGAGTCGCGCATGATAATGAGGTTCAAAACTAAGCATCCTCTGGGCCTCAATGGGGATGAGGAACTTCATGTGCACCTATAGATATTCCCAACATAATTGACATATAACAACACAGCATGTCTTTGATGCACCTAAAAACTAAGCAATAACTGTATCAGATAACAACTTGCGTAAATATGTTCGCATTTCATCATATTTGTGATCCATTCCTCTCTTGGAATTCCATATAATCATGAAAAAGCTTGTTTAAATCCACACAGACACACAGGTTTGCAGGTACAACTGCATACTAACAGGCACTCAGCCATGATTTTTTGCCTAACACTAAGCTACAGTCCATATTTTGTGACACACGAACACATTTTTTGGTTAAATGCATCAGGTGCCTTGCATTCAGAAATTAATAATGCAAATATATTTAAGTGTCTTACTTAAAATGTCTTTTCTCAAAAGTATTGCCATTTTGAAAGGAATGATGCAAATTCCTTACAGTCTATACTTTCTGAACTACGATACCCAGAATGCAATGAAATGGCACCATGAAGCATGTGTATAAAGATAAGAAATGAAAAAAGGACCATTGTAACAATCTACCGTGACCAGGAACTACGGTTCGAAACACGTAGGGAGGATTACTTTGTGAGATTAAAATAACATCCTAATCGTCGAGAGGAGTGCCGCGTCATTATTCTTTTGTGTCTGATATCAAACCGAGATCGCCGTCCTGATCCCGACGTGTGCACCAGCTGTCAAGGTGCTCCTTCCGTGCAGGACATTTGTGTACAATATATATATATATATAAAGAAATCGAAGAAATAAATGCTATGCTGGAAAGTAATGAACAAAAAGAGCAAATTAATAAAGGAAGAGAGGAAATCACAGCAAAACTAAAGAAGCATGAAGAGATAATAAAAGAAAGGAAGATTTATAAGTTTGCACGCGACAAAAAAGACTATGAGACTGGGCGTGTTTTTACTTTTTCAAAAAAATTCGATAATATTAAGCGCCAAGCACTTGCTAATGGAGGAACAAGGAACACTGCAAGTACAACAAGCGCATTGCCTATACAGAGTGATTTATCTTCAGTGGAATCCAGTAGCTTAGAAAGCAGCAATTTCGATTCAGATGAGGAGCAGCGGCAAAACATGGCACAAGTACCAACTAATCTGGCCCCAGGAGAAGAGCTTTCTTTTTTAGTGGAGGACCGCCGGCAAACTCTCAGACCACGCAATCAGAAACTAGGACAAGAAGAAATCAACGGAGAAAACAGAGGCGGAAAATCAAACTTCAGAGGCAGAGGAAGGGGCAGGAGGAATTTCAACAGAAACAAATAGATCAGGTATCTAACGTTATAAATGATAATACAGTAATCAATTTGTCGGACATAACTTTAACTGTGGCAGAACAACAACTATTATCTTTAGGTTTGTCATACTGTCCTATGAGTTGTTTCAAGTATACTCAAACACGAGTAGATGTCTTTAAATTTATCCGCAAACTAAAACTTAGAAAACACTTTCAATTGAATCAAGCGGCGGACAAGGCATCTCAGAGCAGAAATACCCATAGTCTGAGCTCCAACCTCCAAGTAGCAGATGTGGGAACTCTGATTACAGTACAGGATCTGGCTCATTCCAACAATACACAGGGAATTTGTACACAAGAAAAACTCTTGGAAGCTGGCATAGCGTGCAATACTCCCATTGCTAGCCCATTTAGACCTCCATCATCCTTTATACCATTGATGCCAAGGGATGCAATCGATGTGTTTAGTGATTGCATGATAGAGGACTTAAAGAAGTTGAATTGTGAGGTTATGCATCAAAATAGACAACGTAGTCAAGCTGAAATCCAATACACTAAACTCATCCAAAAGTTACAAAAACATACAGAGGTCATTATTAACAAAGCAGACAAAGGGGGAAATATTGTTTTATGGCCTCGCTCAATGTATATGGAAGAAGCTGAATTGCACCTCAAAGATCTTAATTGTTATCGTAAAGCCAGCTTCCAAGATTTAAAATTGAATAAAGAATTTGTCTTCAATGAGTTGGCACGATGGAAACGTTCAGGACTATTGTCTAAGAATGAATACAGTTTCCTGAAAAATGAGCATCCTATGACTCCTTTTCTTTATTTTATTCCTAAGATTCATAAAAATGTGGTTCCAGTCCCAGGCAGGCCTATTATTTCGGCCCAAAAAAGTCTATTGGAGGCAATGTCGAAATACGTTGATCATTTTCTGCATGAATTTGTTGAAAATTTGCCTTCTTTCATCAAAGATACTGGACATTTTTTATGTAAAATGAAAACTGTTAAATGGGATGAGGATTGTTTACTAATTGTGATGGACATTAGCTCATTGTACACCAGTATTCATCATAGTGATGGTATTAATGCTATACGCTATTACTTGGATAAAAGAAACATACACATGTATGAACATAACAAAATGCTGACAGAAATGATTGAGATCTGCTTAACCCGCAATTATTTCCTATTTAATAAGGAGATTTTTCAACAATTACGCGGTGTGGCGATGGGAGCATGCTTCTCCCCCAGCTACGCGTGTTTACACGTGGGCTGGTGGGAGGAGCATGTATTGAGAGGAACCCACCAAATAAGTTTTGATCAACATGTGCTTCACTGGTGGAGATTTATAGATGATGTCTGTCTAATCTGGAAAGGTTCAATAGAAACAGCAGAAAACTTTATTAGAACCCTGAACGATAACACCCTTAATTTGAAATTTACATCAGAGATTAGCAAAGAGAAAGTTCAATTCTTAGATGTAGAAATCTATATAAAAGAAAATAAAATTCAGACTAGACTATATAGAAAGTTAACAGCGGGAAATTCGATCCTCCACGCTAAAAGTGCACACCCTAGACATCTTATACGTAGTATTCCCTATGGTGAATTTTTAAGAATTAAACGGATCTGTAGCCATGATGATGACCGAAAAAACTGTCAAACAGAAGCCTTTAAGAGATTTTTAAATAGGGGATATAAAAAAGAAGAATTAACCAAAGCACAAGACAAAGCTAACAAAACTGGTCACCTTTCTGAAATTGGTGAAACCCCTATCACAGTTGTGCGAACTGAAGAAAAGACAGGTATGACCATCACTGAGTCAAATAACGAAATTAGATTGATAACTAACTTTTGTAGACAAGAGAGAAAAGTCCGCAAAATCTTATATAAAAATTGGCCAATTGTCAAATCAGACATGACTTTGTCCAGGATCTTGCCAGTACTTCCGAATCTCACTTTTAGAAGAGCACCCTCTATGAGGGATGCTCTTGTTAAAAATAGCCCTGAGGTTATAACCTCTAACACCTGGCTAACAGCGAGATCCGGATTTTTTAAATGTAGTTCATGTCGTGCCTGTAAATTTGGCAAAAACACTTCAGAATATGTTACAGCTTTTAACCCTGAACCAATTAAAATACAAGGACACTACACCTGTAGAACAGATTATGCAATATACGTTTTAGAGTGCACTTGTCATCTACAATATGTAGGAAGCACCAAATTGCAAGTATTTAACCGAATTCTGCAACATCTCAGGGCAGTGGTCAACTCAGATCCGAGCTATCCAGTAGCGAGACATTTGAAATTGGTACACAATAACGAGCTTAAAGATCTGAAGTATTTTGTTATCTGCTCAGTGCCCAAAAATTTCAGGGGAGGCAACAGAGAAAAAAGACTACGACAAGTAGAATCTGAATTTATTATGCTACTTGATTCGAAAATGCCTAATGGACTTAATAACAGTGATGATTTGCACAATTTTTTATAAGATAATGAGTTTTATATAATGGTCTCATCATTGACAAGTAGCCGGTAATTTTAGTCTAAATTTTATCTATATAGACTGGGAATATTGCCGAAAACTCAAATCTAGAGACTTGTCTAGTACAACTTCAATAATTGGTTTTATGATCTATAGTTAACATATTTATTTATTTATGTATTTTAATGAGTAAATGTTTCACAGACAACATTATGACAGGATCGGTGATAGTCCCATTGTACTTGGTTTTATCTGATATCGGATTTTATTAGGTTTTATGGGATATAGTTACCGGCTAATTGTACTAAACTATAGATAAACTATTTATTATTTAATTCAATTATTGTATTGGCCAGATTTTTAGATTTGAATGTCTTGACATATTAAGTTATATTCTATGATATCCTCCTGTCTTTCTTTATTAGATTTACCCGATGACTCATTCTTGGAACATAACAAAGGAACGCGATATTAGAAAAATGCTTGAAACTATTGATTTGAAACAAAGGAAAAATACTTTTTTGCAAGGGAACTTTACAAATACGCTGCTACCCTTTGTATTTATACTGTTATCCAATGTGTAAATAGATTTTTGGAATGTCTTGGCACTTGCACATATGCACTTTATTCTTTAATTATTTGGCACTATTTAATGTACTGTCAAAATCTTATTATGAGATAAAAAAATATATTTTCAATGCTCAGTATTTTAATGAGGGTAAGAACCACAAAAAGATTACATTATGTATTTATATAGATATAAACGAATGAAGATTGATTTTAGAACACTTTATTTGTAATAGGAGCACTATGCTCTGATTCTGTATTCCATTGTGGATTATTTATATTCTTTTATGTGGTATATGTTCAACACAATTGCATTTGAGCATTTTGGCCCTTTAAATAATTCTTGAGCATTAGGTTTATTTAAACCAATGAGAAGAGCAGTAATATGTGCCTATTTTGTCTTTCACACTATATATTTGCACTGATAGGTCCTGCGCGTCATGTGATCAAGGCTGCCGTGGGGCAGTCGAAACGCGTCAGGCTGGGCACTTGCTTTGAATAGCTACGCTTTTTATCTGCAAAAAATAAAGGAAAAACTTGTTCTCCTCGATTGTGGTCCGTACCTGTTTCTTGCGCCCGCGACTGGGGTAGCTCAGGATTGTGGATTCTATATATATATATATATATATATATATATATATATATATATATATATATTATCTACTGGCGGTCGCCAGTAGATAGTTATAGTTAGGACCGTGTTTCCATAGGAAATCCGCAACATTCTATTTGGAATAACTTTGGCGCCGGTTGACGAATCCTCGCGAAATTTTCAAAATAGGTGGGGCACTCTGCTCCACTCGTACCCTAAAAGTCTCGGGGGGATTCGTCAAGCGGGGGCCGGAAAAAAACGGGGGTCCCAAAACGCGTTTTCCCCATGCATTTTTCCATGGGGACCTTTAGTCCAAGGTACAGCCCGAACGGCTGAACAGAATTATTTGAAATTTGGTAAAGAGAAAGTCCTCAGGTCAGGGATGTGCCTTTTGAATATCTGGAGTCAATCTGTTCAGTAGTTCCTGAGAAAATTGCACTTAAAAGTACATGCTTATCTATAGCCCCGCACCGTACGCGTACCGTACGCGCACCGTACGCATACCGTACGCGCACGCTGCCGTGCGAGAGCGTAATTCCAGTCAGTCGAAATCAGGAAGTGTCGGCCGCCATTTTGTGTGTCTTGCACTGAAAAACAAAGGTGAAGGACGTGAAAAGGGGGCAAGGTAGAGAGTTGCAGACCCCCTAGCCTTTATCAGGGGGTCCAAGAAGGACCCAGAAGTGTCAAAAATATATATTTTTTTTAAATCGCGGGGTGCGCGTACTGTGCGCGTACGGTACACGTACGGCGGTAAAAAAAAGAATTAAAAAAAAATAGAATTAAAAATCAAAATTAAATGTTTAGATGTTAGGTGGCTCTAAAAAGAGCCGTTGTGTTTATGAAGTGGTTTTTTGGTACCTACAAGTAAGTACCGATGCAGAGTCTAAAGTTCAAGAGGAAGACTCTGTTCCCTTCATCATTGAAATGTACACCGTCTCCTCTATAAATGTCTTGCATGTTGTAACGCAAGTTGTTGTGGTATATAGAACCCATACCATAGTCTCTGAGGAAAGCAGAAACAGACTTATTGACATGCTTTCTTGTTTTGTCAATCTGCGGACAAAATTGGTTGGACCAGTTCCACTTTTGTCTTTGGCATATATTAGAATATACAAAGGCAGTTTGTGGAAAAAGTGATTGCACAATTGCACAAAGGTGTCCTTAACAAGCATTTCCAGACCTACCCCAGTTAAAGTGCCTAGGTTATTTCCACCACAGTGCACAATAATAAGGTTAGGCTGTGGGAGATGTAGAAAGGTTTTCACCAAAGGCATTAATTGGTGCCACTTTAACCCTCTCTGACCAATCCATTTAATGTCTACATTTGGCAAAGCAAGGTCTTTCACAATACCTCTTTTTTCTGCAAACTTTTCACTCCAGAAGATATAGCTATGACCTACAATCCACACTGTGAACATCTTTCAAGGAGATCTGGATGCACTCAGAAGGTGTCTTTCAGTAGAATGGCAATATGAAAAGAAAGATAGTTGTAAAATGGAGGCTAACATACTTTTTTTTTTTTTAAAAGAACTCATTGGCTGAGTCAAACCATTTTACAGTTAAAACTAGGCTGTATGTTTAGATTTTTACAAGCATGTTTTGTATTGGTTCAGAAAAATGTGTACCCACAGAACATTACTTTGGATTTGCTGTTAGGTTTGAAAAGTCAAGCACTCTTGCTCTTTGGATTAGAAACATTGTGTGCTGAACTTCTGACCTCTCTGCTCACACCAGTGTTCCATGACCTGTTGCTATGGTAGCAGGCAGAAGTCATGTTGGGGGAAGGGATCATTTGGAAAGGGTTGAAATTTCCAACAAATAGAAATGTGTGTTTCCATTTGAAAAAAATGTGGGAAGCACTGTGATTTGGAGCTAACATGTATATGTGTGAAAAAAGAGAGGGAAACATTGCCATTAACTGGTTCTGGTGAGAGGAGAGAGGTGTACAGCTCAGAGATTGTTGCTCTGATAATCTGCTGTTTGAGTGCCACATTTCTTTCTCAACTAACTACTTTTAAAGGTGAGTTATGAATTTCAGAGGGGATGTATGTGGTGTATTTGGATATAAATAATAGAAATGTGGTTCTTCTTTTAAAGTTGTGTTTCACATTTTGTGTTTTGGGAGATATTTAACTGTCTTGAACTTGTAAGATATTATGGAGTATGTCTTCACCTTAAGTTAAGGTGTACTGGTATCACCCAGGAATACTGTTTTCTGCCTAGAATCACACCATGAGTCTGTGTGCACAAAGGAATTGTTGGCAGAGATTTAATTTGTGTTGGTCTGGTTCTGTAAGAATGGTATTCGTAGGAAAGGGGTAGCTTGTTTTTTAGAACTGTGATGGTTTGCATTCAGCATAAAACAGTATCTCACAAATGGGAGGCAAATGCTAACACATTTGAAATTGATATGGTAGATTTTACTTTTAATCGTGCAATGGGTAAGGTTGTTCCTACATGTACAAAACTCCAATTAACCCTTACCACAAACAGACTTTTATATACATCACTCCAATGTTTATACTGTTGTGGAAGTGTACATGCACATGTCTATTGTAACTGAAAATACACAGTCTGCAGAAGCAGACTCTTAGCACACACCCAGTCCTGTACTATCATGCTTAGTATTCACAAATGTGTAGTGTTTCAGATAGCAGTGAGTAACGCTAATACATTCAACATCACCAAGGCTCATTTCCTTTGCTGGAGTGTAGTCAGTCACCCAGGTTACACATGTTCATGGTCTCAAAAAGCTGTTTGGACATGTGCTCTTTTCTGTTTCTGAAAACTATAATGAAAATGTGTCAGACTGTTAGAGTAATTATTACTTGCTCTACCACAGTAGTAAGTGTGCTTTCAAATTGCAAAACAAATTTCGTTTTCTGCCTAGAATCAAACCATGAGTCTGTGTGCACACAGGAATTGTTGTCAGAGATTTAATTTGTGTTACTCTGGTTCTTTTAGAATTGCATTCGTAGGAAAGGGGAAGCTAGTTTTCATGAACTGTGTTGGTTAGCATTCAGCCCAAATTAATATGTCACAAATGAGAGGGCAATGCTAACACATTTGAAATCAACATGGTAGATTTTCCTTCCACTCGTGCAATGGGTCATGTAGTTTCTACATGTTTAAAACTCCTATTAACCCTTACCACACATGTAGTGTTACATACATGTCACCAGTGTTTATGCTTTTGTGCAAGCGTCTATGCAGATCTCTCTTGCACCTGACAGTAGACAGTCTCCAGAAGCACACTCTTAGCAGAGAGCAAGCTGTTTCTCATGTACAGTCATGCTTACTATTCAGCACTGTGTGGTGTTTCAGATAGCAGTGAGTAACGCTAATACATTGAACATCACCAAGGCTCATTTCCTTTGCTAGAGTGTAGTACGTCATCCAGGTTACACATGTTCATGGTCTCAAAAAGCTGTTTGGTCATGTGCTCTATTCTGTTTCTGAAAACTATAATGAAAAAGTGTCAGACTGTTAGAGTAATTATCACTTGCTCTACCACAGTAGTAAGTGTGCTTTCAAATTGCAAAACAAATTTTGTTTTCTGCCTAGAATGACACCATGAGTCAGTGCGCACACAGGAATTGTTGTCAGAGATTTAATTTGTGGTACTCTGGTTCTTTTAGAATTGCATTCGTAGGAAAGGGGAAGCTTGTTTTCATTAACTGTGTTGGTTAGCATTCAGCCCAAATTAATATGTCACAAATGAGAGGGCAATGCTAACACATTTGAAATCAACATGGTAGATTTTCCTTCCACTCGTGCAATGGGTCCTGTAGTTCCTACATGTTTAAAACTCCTATTAACCCTTACCACACATGTAGTGTTACATACATGTCTCCAGTGTATATGCTTTTGTGCAAGCGTCTATACAGATCTCTCTTGCACCTGACAGTAGACAGTCTCCAGAAGCACACTCTTAGCAGAGAGCAAGCTGTTTCTCCTGTATAGTCATGCTTACTTCAGCACTGTGTGGTGTTTCAGATAGCAGTGAGTAACGCTAATACATTCAACATCACCAAGGCTCATTTCCTTTGCTGGTGTGTAGTCAGTCACCCAGGTTAAACATGTTCATGGTCTCAAAAAGCTGTTTGGGCATGTGCTCTTTTCTGCTTTTGAAAACTATATTGAAAATGTGTGAGACTGTTAGAGTAATTATCACTTGCTCTACCACAGTAGTAAGTGTGCTTTCAAATTGCAAATCAAATTTTGTTTTCTGCCTAGAATCACACCATGAGTCTGTGCGCACACAGGAATTGTTGTCAGAGATTTAATTCGTGTAACTCTGGTTCTTTTAGAATTGCATTCGTAGGAAAGGGGAAGCTTGTTTTCATGAACTGTGTTGGTTAGCATTCAGCCCAAATTAATATGTCACAAATGAGAGGGCAATGCTAACACATTTGAAATCAACATGGTAGATTTTCCTTCCACTCGTACAATGGGTCATGTAGTTTCTACATGTTTAAAACTCCTATTAACCCTTACCACACATGTAGTGTTACATACATGTCACCAGTGTTTATGCTTTTGTGCAAGCGTCTATGCAGATCTCTCTTGCACCTGACAGTAGACAGTCTCCAGAAGCACACTCTTAGCAGAGAGCAAGCTGTTTCTCATGTACAGTCATGCTTACTATTCAGCACTGTGTGGTGTTTCAGATAGCAGTGAGTAACGCTAATACATTGAACATCACCAAGGCTCATTTCCTTTGCTAGAGTGTAGTACGTCATCCAGGTTACACATGTTCATGGTCTCAAAAAGCTGTTTGGTCATGTGCTCTATTCTGTTTCTGAAAACTATAATGAAAAAGTGTCAGACTGTTAGAGTAATTATCACTTGCTCTACCACAGTAGTAAGTGTGCTTTCAAATTGCAAAACAAATTTTGTTTTCTGCCTAGAATGACACCATGAGTCAGTGCACACACAGGAATTGTTGTCAGAGATTTAATTTGTGGTACTCTGGTTCTTTTAGAATTGCATTCGTAGGAAAGGGGAAGCTTGTTTTCATTAACTGTGTTGGTTAGCATTCAGCCCAAATTAATATGTCACAAATGAGAGGGCAATGCTAACACATTTGAAATCAACATGGTAGATTTTCCTTCCACTCGTGCAATGGGTCCTGTAGTTCCTACATGTTTAAAACTCCTATTAACCCTTACCACACATGTAGTGTTACATACATGTCTCCAGTGTATATGCTTTTGTGCAAGCGTCTATACAGATCTCTCTTGCACCTGACAGTAGACAGTCTCCAGAAGCACACTCTTAGCAGAGAGCAAGCTGTTTCTCCTGTATAGTCATGCTTACTTCAGCACTGTGTGGTGTTTCAGATAGCAGTGAGTAACGCTAATACATTCAACATCACCAAGGCTCATTTCCTTTGCTGGTGTGTAGTCAGTCACCCAGGTTAAACATGTTCATGGTCTCAAAAAGCTGTTTGGGCATGTGCTCTTTTCTGCTTTTGAAAACTATATTGAAAATGTGTGAGACTGTTAGAGTAATTATCACTTGCTCTACCACAGTAGTAAGTGTGCTTTCAAATTGCAAATCAAATTTTGTTTTCTGCCTAGAATCACACCATGAGTCTGTGCGCACACAGGAATTGTTGTCAGAGATTTAATTCGTGTAACTCTGGTTCTTTTAGAATTGCATTCGTAGGAAAGGGGAAGCTTGTTTTCATGAACTGTGTTGGTTAGCATTCAGCCCAAATTAATATGTCACAAATGAGAGGGCAATGCTAACACATTTGAAATCAACATGGTAGATTTTCCTTCCACTCGTACAATGGGTCATGTAGTTTCTACATGTTTAAAACTCCTATTAACCCTTACCACACATATAGTGTTACATACATGTCACCAGTGTTTATGCTTTTGTGCAAGCGTCTATGCAGATCTCTCTTGCACCTGACATTAGACAGTCTCCAGAAGCACACTCTTAGCAGAGAGCAAGCTGTTTCTCACGTACAGTCATGCTTACTATTCAGCACTGTGTGATGTTTCAGATAGCAGTGAGTAACGCTAATACATTGAACATCACCAAGGCTCATTTCCTTTGCTAGAGTGTAGTACGTCATCCAGGTTACACATGTTCATGGTCTCAAAAAGCTGTTTGGACATGTGCTCTATTCTGTTTCTGAAAACTATAATGAAAATGTGTCAGAATGTTAGAGTAATTATCACTTGCTCTACCACAGTAGTAAGTGTGCTTTCAAATTGCAAAACAAATTTCGTTTTCTGCCTAGAATCACACCATGAGTCTGTGCGCACACAGGAATTGTTGTCAGAGATTTAATTCGTGTTACTCTGTTTCTTTTAGAATTGCATTCGTAGGAAAGGGGAAGCTTGTTTTCATGAACTGTGTTGGTTAGCATTCAGCCCAAATTAATATGTCACAAATGAGATGGCAATGCTAACACATTTGAAATCAACATGGTAGATTTTCCTTCCACTCGTACAATGGGTCATGTAGTCTCTACATGTTTAAAACTCCTATTAACCCTTACCACACATGTAGTGTTACATACATGTCACAAGTGTTTATGCTTTTGTGCAAGCGTCTATGCAGATCTCTCTTGCACCTGACAGTAGACAGTCTCCAGAAGCACACTCTTAGCAGAGAGCAAGCTGTTTCTCATGTACAGTCATGCTTACTATTCAGCACTGTGTGGTGTTTCAGATAGCAGTGAGTAACGCTAATACATTTAACATCACCAAGGCTCATTTCCTTTGCTGGAGTGTAGTTCGTCATCCAGGTTACACATGTTCATGGTCTCAAAAAGCTGTTTGGATATGTGCTCTTTTCTGTTTCTGAAAACTATAATGAAAATGTGTCAGACTGTTAGAGTAATTATCACTTGCTCTACCACAGTAGTAAGTGTGCTTTCAAATTGCAAATCAAATTTCGTTTTCTGCCTAGAATCACACCATGAGTCTGTGTGCACACAGGAATTGTTGTCAGAGATTTAATTCGTGTTACTCTGGTTCTTTTAGAATTGCATTCGCAGGAAAGGGGAAGCTTGTTTTCATGAACTGTGTTGGTTAGCATTCAGCCCAAATTAATATGTCACAAATGAGAGGGCAATGCTAACACATTTGAAATCAACATGGTAGATTTTCCTTCCACTCGTGCAATGGGTCATGTAGTTACTACATGTTCAAAATTCATATTAACCCTTACCACACATGTAGTGTTACATACATGTCTCCAGGGTTTATGCAGTTGTGCAAGCGTACATGCAAATCTCTCTTGCACCTGACAGTAGACAGTCTCCAGAAGCACACTCTTAGCAGAGAGCAAGCTGTTTCTCATGTACAGTCATGCTTACTATTCAGCACTGTGTGGTGTTTCATATGGCAGTGAGTAACGCTAATACATTCAACATCACCAAGGCTCATTTCCTTTGCTGGAGTGTAGTACGTTATCCAGGTTACACATGTTCATGGTCTCAAAAAGCTGTTTGGACATGTGCTCTTTTCTGTTTCTGAAAACTATAATGAAAATGTGTCAGACTGTTAGAGTAATTATCACTTGCTCTACCACAGTAGTAAGTGTGCTTTCAAATTGCAAATCAAATTTCGTTTTCTGCCTAGAATCACACCATGAGTCTGTGCGCACACAGGAATTGTTGTCAGAGATTTAATTCGTGTTACTCTGGTTCTTTTAGAATTGCATTCGTAGGAAAGGGGAAGCTTTAATTTGTGTTGGTTTTATTGTGTTTTTCACTCGTGGGAAAGGGGTAGATAGTATTATAAGATTTGAAAAGCTCAAACAAAATATTGTAATATATTTAAATTACATAAATGTATTTTTTTTTAGTTTCTTTCAGGTATTGCTGAACAACAGTGAAATAAATTAAAGATGCCTATAAAATCAAGAAAGAGAAAAGAACAGAAAAAACATTTATATTTGAAGACAACTGGAGGACCCAAATTAGTTGAAGATCCTCATGTTGGAAAAAAGAAAAAGTGTTCTGGTAAGCAGACTAAGGATTTTAAAAAAAAATATCTTTAAAAAAAGAAAAAATTTGAAAAATGTCCCCACTGCAAATAGTGCTTCAAGTAGAAAACAACAGGACAAAAGTGAGAAATTACTAAATGCTAATGTACAATCAGAAGCAATAAAGATTGACTTAAAAAGAAAAACAGCATTTAAAGACATTCGTAGAAAAATGTTTCAGAGAAGAGTGATGTCCAATTTGCTAAAGGATGTGAAAAAATATAAGGAGAAAGCAAAATTTTATAAGAGAAAGAAAGATATAGAATCAATTGTAGCTAAGGCTTTAGATTTGAAAAGAAAACTATTCATTTTAATTTTGAACAGGATCCGTACATTAGATAAAATGGTCAATGTAATGAAGTCACAAAGCAAAACGAAAAGAGTAGTGAAAAGAAATAACTTTTGTAAAGTGTTTTTAGGAGAATGGATGCATAGTTCAAGTACTGAAACATTTTTTAATGAAGAGAGTTATCTTCAAAGTAATAGTTTGCTGCATGCAGTTGACACCAGAGGTCGTGCTTATGAAGTGAAAGATGGTTGTGTAATGGAAAAGGAGAAAATGGTTCCAAGAAATGAGGAAGAAGTGATAGCTGATGAGGTTATGGGGAGACGTCCTAAAGCCCCAGTGTACACTTGGAATTGTAGTAGTATTTGTACTGTACGACAAGAATCTATTGATAAATTACGTGAGTTTCTAAGAGAATATAGTAAAAAAAAGTGTTAAACAGAAGATTAAGATGCTTCAAAGACTAGATCCATGTAGAGTGAGAGAGAATACTGGTTTGCAAGGACATTCTCTGGCTTGTCTTTCTAGGAAAGTTTGCCAAAGTGTTTTTCACCATTTTAGGATGCTGGCAGTTCATCATACTGAAATGAGAAAGTTTGTGAGAAGATTGTATTTTGCTAAAAGTCCAGCACAAAAGTTAAAAGAGTTGAATAGGGCTCTGTTCCGTGGATCTGTATCAGATGTACAGAAGGTTACTGATGAAATTCAGTTTTGTTAATTTGGTCCGGAACAAGAAAGTGCAGGTAATGACACAGTTATTAAAGAAAATGTGGAAGAGAATGTAGAACCCACTGTTAGTAAAAAATTTGAAGATCAAATGACAAAATTTACAATCATCTCTAATGAAAGACCAAATATTACTTGTATTTGTTGCCGGAGAAGCCATTACAAAATTCAAACAAGAAATGTTGATCTGTATAAAAAAAGTGAAAATGAAGATAATTATAAGTGGAAGGATTTTGCAACATATATATTTCTGGAAAATAGTTTTGATTTGGGTGAAGATCAGCGTATTTGTAAATACTGTTATAACAAGTTAAAAGAAAATAGAATGCCAGCCAGAGCTGTACATAATAATTTAGAATTGGTTGATATTCCTGCAGAACTTTCTGATTTAAATACGTATGAGTCTATACTCATTCAATGTGTCCATTCGTTTCAGACCATAGTGCGTATGGAGCCAAAAACAGGTAAATTACCTCCTTCGGATTTACAAAGAGGTTTAAAAGGAAGAGTTGTCTATTTGCCATTGGATTTGAAAAAAAATATGGAAACAATTGATGCAGATAGATTGGAAACTGAACCATTAGTTATTCTGGTTAATGGAGTACCAACAAAGAATAAGAAAATTTGGCAGGAGCTGGTAGATGTACGAAAAGTACAAAGAGCAAATTTATATTTGAAAAGAAATAATAAATGGTATGAAACAATTTATATGGATGAAGATGAAGAAGTTTTACTACCAGACTCAGGAATACCAGCTGGGCAAATTGAAAAAGTGGATAAGTCAAAAGAAGAAGAAATTTATGAACATTTCAGCATACATCCTCTTCATTCAAAAGAAGTTATGGCAAACACTATTGATCTGTTTCAGATGAAAAAAGCACAAGGAACTCCCGTGAGTGCATGGGAGGAGAGCTTTGAAGCTCGTTGTTTTCCCCAGCTGTTTCCTACAGGAAAAGGTGGACGATATGATGAACGTCCTGTACAGATTCCTGCTTCTGAGTATCGGACTACAAAATTATATGCAGAAGATCCAAGATTTCGTCAAAGTATTCCTTATTTGTTCCATCTTTTATTTGAAAGTGACTTATCTGCACTATCTTATGCAGTAAATCACATTTTAAAAACTGGAGTACATCTACATAATGTGTCTGCAAAGGATTTTATGAACAAAGTGCAACAGCGAGATGATCATTTGGACTCTCAATTGATTAATCTGATGGCTTGTCAGCGTGGGACAAATGAATATTGGTACCGACGCCATGGAGAATTGAAATGTATGTTACGGAATTTAGGAACTCCTACATGGTTTCTCACCCTAAGCTGTGCTGAGTACGCTTGGGATGATCTTCTGGATTTTCTTCGAGAGGCAAATTCAAATATTGAAAACATCCAATACAAGACAGCAGGAGAATTGTGCTCATTGGATCCGGTTAATGTTTGCAGATATTTCAATCATAGATTTGAGGCTATGATGTCCTTCATCTGCAATAAAAAAAATCCACCTCTTGGAGAAGTTGTGGATTTCTTTTGGAAAAAAGAGTACCAAGCAAGAGGTGCTCCTCATATTCATATGCTGTTGTGGATCAAGGATGCCCCAAAATTTGGAACAGATTCTGATGATGCAGTTTTAAGTTTCATCGAAGAATATGCAACATGTGCTATACCTAAAAGCACAGAAGAGAAAAACTTAAAAGAGCAAGTTTTACGTTTCCAAAGTCATCGGTGTGGAAAATACTGTCGACGAAAGTACAAGAGTAAAGAAAAATTCTACACAAAATGTCGATTTGGATTTCCACGACTTGTTCTTTCAAAAGGAAGAGTCAACAGTTTTATGTCAGCTGTGCGACATACTATTACAAGAAAATCTCCCAAAAATACGTACAACCTAAGAAGAAAAGAAGAGTCGAAATATATAAATGACTACAACCCAGTCATTTTATCCATGTGGAATGCAAACATGGATATAAAGTATGTTGCTGACAATTCTATTGCTGTTGCTTGTTATGTCACATCTTACATCACTAAATCTGACAAAACGGAATTGAAGGAAATGTGGGAAGAGATTTCTCACGAGAAGACTGTCAGTAAGAAGCTATACAGTTTCAGTTTAAAGATGTTATCGCATCGAGAAATTGGATCCTACGAATGCTCAGATAGGTTATCATCTGCAAGTCTGTACTCCAAATCCAGAAGAATAATTTGGGTAAGTTTAGGCCTTGCAGGAATGCGAAATCGGGTACTGAAATCTGTTGGAGAAATTGAATATTTGGCAGAGAACGACCCGGAAAGTACAGATATTTTGAAATCAAACATGTTGGACACATATTACCCAAAAAGAAGTCGTCATCTTGAGAACATGTGTCTCTATGAAGTGCTGCAGAACTACATTTTTACACGGAAAGCCACAGAAGACATCAACAATGGAAAATATAAAGTCATTGGTGAGGAAGGATGTTTGGTGAAGCAAACAAAAGGAAGTTTGATTAATCACAGGAAGCTGAGTTGCGACACTCCTGACAAAAAGGAATTTTACTACTTAGCACTTTTACAGCTGTTTAAACCATGGCGTTCAGAGGATGAATTACTTGGAGATTTTCACAGCTATGAAGATTCCTTTAATGCATGTAAAGATACGATTGAATGCAGTACTTTCACAAATTATGTATTATCATCAATTTTCAAGACCCCAGGGTGGCTGGTTGGATTACAAGGCAGGGCTGGGGTATAAGTAGTGGTGGAATTGGTATCGTGGATCTTTCCTTTTTCTACCCAAGACAAACATGCTTATTAAAAGGTGGGCCCATGAATCTAAATAGTTCCACCAATCCTCCGTTGGTAATGATTGCACCCTCACCCTCTACCCTACTGCAATGGCAACCCCAAAATATTGGTTCAAATTATAATAATCTGGAAGGCACTGAATGTTTGAACTGGGGATATTGACCAAAGCTTAATATAAGGGGATGCCTTCCACACCAGAAGCCAATTTGGGTCCCCGAAACCCCGGAAATGACTACTGATGCTGTGTTGAAGGTAATAGAAGGCGATGAAAATGTTGCATCTGTAGAGGAAATTACCGGGGATTTAATGCAAAACATGAGTGGTGAGGTGTTAATGGAACAGAATACTGTGGACAATGCTCACAATTTGGGAGATGAGGATGATGGACAATTGAGTCCCATGGGATTGCCCATTTCTGATATAATGGGTAGTGATAGCCCTGCTATGGAAAGCTTTGTATCTTGGAACGTTGCAGGATTGGGGAGTAAGTTGATGTTACAATCTTGGGCCGACTTTATTAACGGGTTTGAACTGTGTTTCTTCCAGGAGACTTGGGCCTGTGATCCTATTTACCTCCAAGGCTATTTAAATTTTTCAATCCCGGCATGTCGAGGTCCTAGGGGTAGACCCAAAGGAGGCCTCACAGTTTGGATTAGACAGAGTTCCGGACTTACTGTGAAAATGTGGGACTTGGGCTGCAGAGATATTCAAATGCTACGAATTTCCTCAGTAGAGTGGGGTGTGATAGATTTATATAATGTCTATGCCAGAGGTTGTAATAAAGGGAGTTCCCCCACTTTAGAGGCTCTATTTAATTTTCTGCAATCAAAGTCCCTTGGAAATAGAATAGTAATAGCTGGGGATTTAAATAGGACTTTTGAGCCTCTGGACAGTACCGAAAACCCATTAGGACAGGAAGAGGACAATCTATGGGGTGTTCCCTCCCTGAATCTTGCCCCTGTCAAACGTTGGTCAAAAGATATTCTTTCCTTAAATGCTATGTGTTTAGAATATGGGATGCGTGCCCTCAATGGTAGAACAAAGGGAGATAAGGAAGGTATGTGCACATATGATAATGGTCATAATAGAAGCAGGATAGACTACGTTATTTGTAGTCTTAATCTTTGGCAGGGGGTTTGTGACATGGAAGTTAAGGGCAGGATAGAAAGTGATCACAACCCCCTCTGTGTGACCCACACTTGGTGGAAGCACACTCAGCCTTATCTACATGCTAGTAATGGGTTGCTCCCAGACATGGCGAATAATATGCGTAGATTGAAATGGCCCTCGGTATTGGCGAATGCAGCCTCCATGGATTTTATTGGGTCTGAAGTGGACAAAGCAATTGTTTCCATGGAATTAGCTAGTGCAACACTGCCAGGATCTAGGGCGATCACTGAAATCCATAACAATCTTTTCGCCACCCTAAAACCATACTTTATGATAACATGTAAGGGTAATCGCACAGCTTCCTCTAAACCAGCAGGGTGGTTTAACAAACAGTGCAGGGCAGCCAGATTAACACTGGGTAATGCTATTAGAAGCAGGGACAGTGTAGCAATCAAAACTGCCAGGAAGCAATACAATACTAGCATTTTCTTGGCCAAAAAAGACTGGGATGAGAAGCATTGGGAGGAACTGAAGGAGGCTTCTGGAGCAAAGGATTCCAGGCTTTTCTGGAAGATAGTAAAGTGGGGCAGAGGCGGTACCCCAAACAAACCGGATAATAATGTTGCTGAATCCGATTGGGTGAATTACTTTAGGCCCCAATATGCTGAAACAAAGGAGTGGGGTGGTGGGGATGTAATCTTGGCTGTATTTCCTAAGGATGATCTGTTTTCCTCCAAGGAAGTTGAATTTGTAATTAGCTCCGTTCAAGGGGGTAGGGCCCCGGGATTAGACGGGATACCCTCGGACGTTTTTAAAAATGATAAAGATAGGTGGGGCAGATATGTGCTCCTATTGGGGAACGCAATTGCAAAGGGTGCGCAAGTCCCGGAACAGTGGAGGGGAGCCATCATTATACCCGTCCACAAAAAAGGAGATCGATCCCTTCCAGCTAACTACAGGCCCATAAGTTTGATTGCCACCGTCCAAAAAGTAATTGGGAAGATGGTGGTAAACAAACTTATGGACTGGGTGGACGAAAATGATTCTCTTTCCCCTTTTCAGGCAGGCTTTCGAAGGGCTACCAGTACCATCGAACCAGGTGTTTCGCTTCACTATGCTACGATGGGGGACGGTTCTTCTTGGTGGGGGCAGCCTGTATGTCGCTTTTGTCGACCTGCGGGCTGCCTTCGACCTAGTCCCAAGGGGTAAGCTCTGGGCAGTGTTAAGTAAGATAGGCATTCCCGCAGAATTGCTTACTTTGGTTATGAGGTTGCACGAATGCAATTTTGCCAAAGTACAGTGGGGGTCAAATGGCCAATCCTCTGCTGACTTCCCTGTGGAGCGTGGGGTGCGCCAAGGTTGTGCAATGGCGCCCTTGCTCTTCACATTATATATCAATGGGATAGTCAGCAGGATGCAGGACGCTAGTGTGGATGCGCCTTCGTTGGCGGGCATCAGGGTTCCGATCCTGATGTTCGCTGACGACACTTTGATAATATCCAAAACCCCAGCTGGATTGCAACGGGCCCTGAATGTTTTTGATGACTTTTGCCAGGAGCATGGCCTGGAAGTAAACATAGGCAAGACCAAGCTGATGGCTTTCTCCCAAGGACAGAAGCCTCGCCCTAGGATACACTTGAATAATATCGGGCTTGAGGTCGTAAGGGAGTTCACCTACTTAGGGGTACAAATCGCAAGTAATTATGGTTGGTCCCACCACATAGAAAAGGCGGTCCTGAAACATCAGCAAATATCGGGGGCCTTACGGGTGGAGCACAATAGATCCAAAACAAAACCCATAAAACCTGTCCTCGCTGTATACGATGCTAAGGCAATAGGATCGGCCTTATATGGGGCGGAGCTGTTTGGCTTTGACAACTTAACCTCATTACAGATAGCTGAGAACTGGTTTCTTAGGGGCATTACGGGATTGCCCCAGAGTACACCATTAATCCCCCTTAGTCTTGACCTGGGAAGAAGATCGGTAACCGACCGAGCCAGACTGCGTCCCATTTTATACTGGAGGCGACTTTGGTCCACCCCTGAAATTAGGCATTATGGGGAAGGCTTCCTGGCAATAATCAAGAGTGATACATTCCATAAAATATCATGGTTAAAAAACCTAAGGGTATTGCTAGGTGAACTAGGTCTTTCCAACCTTTGGGACAATCCGTCGGGGGAAGTGTTCCCAAGCAAAAATATACTTAAAGCACTATATTGGGAATGGATAGATGAGAGGCTTTGGAGAAGGGTTAAATCTGACTCAATGGGAGGTCGCTTTTTGGAAAGTAAAATGTGTCCTGCTTTAGAAAATTACTGGGACAGTATAACTGTTCCTATGGACAGAAAGTTGTTTTTCCAATTAAGATCTGGTTCCCTCCCGTTGAGAGATCTAACAGGCAGGTGGAAGAGTTTGAACACCCAGTGCTGCCCAGCATGCGGCGCAACTAAGGAAAGTGTGGGACACTTCCTATTTGCTTGTAAGGCTTATGCCTCCCCAAGAAGGGTCTGGTTAACCCCTATCTGCAAGAACCTTGGGACATCCAGTGCGGTTGAGGCACAGAGAATTATTTGCACTACTTCTGAGGAGCCTATTGTTATGGGAATAGCAAAGTACCTGGGGTGGGCTTGGTCCATTAGACGGAGAGCCCTTTCTGTTTCTCCTAATGTTTCTTGATTATGTTTTATTTGTATAATGTTTTGTTTTATAATGATTAAGCTTGCGCAACTGTTTTAATGTATTGAATGAAATGCCCTGATTAAGTGTGATGTTTTTATAATATGCATGTTGTGCTTTTATGAGTTTATAACTCGAATAAAGCCTTCTACTACTACAAATTATGTACAAATGTTAAATGAAGAAATTGAACAGGAAGCTACAATTGCAGCTGAAGTAGCTAGAGACAGTTCTCAAGACAGCCAAAGTTCTGGAACGCTCAGTCAAGATCCCCTAGGACAACCAATCGTAGAAAATGAAGCTGCAATAGCAATGACTGAAGTGGAAACAGCTATGAATCAAGCTCAGGAAGATTTAATAGACTTACCAAATTTGGAACAGCAACTGAATGAAGAACAACAACAAATTTATGAAGAAGTCACAAAAACAATTGATCATGGATTACTACATGAAAAGAAAGAGTGCTCATGCACATCATTTGAACCAATCCGGATGTATGTGAGTGGACAAGCTGGAACTGGAAAAAGTTTCTTAATTAAAGTCATCAGAAGCTACCTACAGCAAAAAACAGATTCAACTTTGTCTTGTGTTGTTACTGCTCCAACTGGGTTAGCAGCATATAACATAAAAGGAATTACCTTACATCGCCTGCTAATGTTACGAGTGGAGCATGAGAACAAAATAGAATATCACAAGCTAACAGGAGAAGCATGCTTCGAAGTTTCAAGAGTGTTGAAGAAGATGCAAGTTCTCATTATTGATGCGGTAAGCATGGTATCAAACTTAATGCTTGCCTTTGTGCATTTAAGAATGCAGCAAATTCTAAAGAGCGACTATGACGTGTTATTTGGTGGAAAACATGTTATAGTTTTTGGGGATCTTCTGCAGCTCACTCCAGTTAAAGGACAACCAGTGTTTAATACTGTGACACATGAAGACACGAAGAAGTCATTAGGAAGTATTGGTAATGCGAATATTTGGTCATTCTTTGAGTACAAAGAACTCACTACCAATATGAGGCAAGCAAATGATGAAGATTATGCAAGTATTCTGAAAGATATCAGAATTGGACTACTCACAGAAGTTGGCAGAAAAGCATTACAGAGTCGGTTGCTACATAATTTATTTCCAAGTGAAGAAATAGTTGCAGAGAAAATATACCAGAACATTGCAGAAAAAAATACTGTAATCTGCTTAATGCCAACACTACGTGAATGCTCGATATTCAATGAGGAACTTTTGAAATTGGAAAAGGAAGAGATTAAGAAAATGGAAGCAGTGGACAAAATTCAGCATGAAGGAATTACTATTACATTAACAGGCAAATTGAAAAATAAATTGGATTCTCTAGAGAAGAACATTTCGAAAATAGCTGGATTAGAAAAAAATCTTTATGTTTGTATGAACTGTCGAGTATTTTTAAGAAGAAATTTGGATGTAGAAAAAGGTTTAGTGAATGGAGCTATGGGTAAAGTTGTGGGTTTTGTGAAATACCAGAAAAAAGATGGGATTGAATTTTTAAAAATAAAATTTGATCAGATTGAAGAGGTTAAAGACATTAGTCGTTGTTCAGTCCGTTTTTTGCTTGTAAAAGACTTATATGTACGTAGGAAGCAGTTTCCGTTTTCTCTAGCATATGCTGTAACTATTCACAAATCTCAAGGATTAACTGTAGATAGTGCTTTTGTAAACATTGGTTCTACTGTGTTCAAAGAAGGTATGGCATATGTTGCTTTGTCACGAGTGAAAACATTATCTGGTTTATTCATGATAGACTTTGATGACTCAAAAGTTAGTGCTGATGCAAATTGTGTAAAGGAGTATAATAGATTAAGAAGAACCTATGCTCCTCATTTAGGTCATTATCCTGTGTTTGAAAAACGTGGTGTTTCTCCGAAAAGGAGAATTGAGAATATCTGTAATGAGGATGTACAGAAGAGAAAACAAAAGGAGAGTGATGTGATTGCAAGCAAAAAGAAAAAGGACAATGTTCAAGAGGTTGTTGGTTGTCATTTTGAAAATAGCTCTGGTGTCAACTGCTACGCTAATGTAGTGCTGAATGTTGTATTTTATCTTGAAAGTTTGCAAGAGCAGATAATAGTAAATCATGAAAAAAGATTTTGTTCTCTGATGAGTTTTCTTTTTGAGAAGCTGAGTATTGATAAAACTAAAATAGAAAGTGCTTCTGATGTTAGAAAACTTTTACATGTATGTTCAGGATGTACACAGTTTACTCAAAATGTCCAGCAAGATGTACAGGAATTCTTGATGTATATCCTTATGGTACTGGAAGAAGAATGGGTAGAAATAGAAAATATGTTTGGTCTCTCTTATAAATGGGAACATAGTTGTGAAAACTGTTTCAACACATGCAGCTCTAATGTTGATTCAGAAAGGTTTATATATTTAACATTACCAGAGACTAAATCAGTGACTTTTAGTAAATTAGTTAAAGATGCCAATCACAACATGGAATGTTGTAAATGTAAATCAGACATGTTTTCAACGTTATTTTTAAAGAAATATGGACAGTATGTAATTTTAATGATGCAACGTTGTAGAGCTGATGGTTCAAAATTGGACACTTTAATAAAGAAGTTTACAGGACATCAATTATCAATATCTGGAAAAACTTTTGTTGCAGTTGCAATAATTTTCCATGATGGACCTTCTATAACTTCTGGTCATTACACAGTTTATCTTAAATGTGAAAAAGGCTGGACACTGTGTAATGATTCTCAATTGATTTTCAAGCAACGTTTGCCTGCAGAATTACCAAATTCCTATTTAATTTTTCTGAAACCAAAATTTTAGATACAAATTGCAACATCTGAACAAATCATTTTTGCGATTTTATTGGATTACCATTGGATATTTCATCAAAAAAGAATTTAAAAATTACCATTTGGCCTCATGGAAAGGTAAAAATTTCTCTTGTGGACTTCTTTGACAGATATTATTTTGGTGTATGTGCTTAAGCAACAAGATTTACAGACGATATTTATTGAAAATAGTTATTGTTTTTAGATGATGTTTTTATTAAATATGTTACATTTCTATAAAGGTATGTTTTACTGAGAAGAGATTCAGGGCTTTTTTTAAACAATCTTTCAGATTGTTAATTTTTTTGCCCGCTGTTAAGTGATGAATGCAATTAGTTTCACGATTTACAGTGAAATTCAATATATTCTGAAAACAGCAAAAAAAGGGCAAAATATTGTTTTTTTTATATAAGAAAATATGTGTACTGTATTCTAAAATGTATTGTTAAATATTAATACTTTTTTTCTTTTTTTACAGATTGAGAGAGAAAATTTAGGAAAATTAATCCTTTTTTCTAGCAATTAAAAAAAAACATTTATTGATAATTTAGTTATTTTGTTGGTCAGGTAAGTTTGAAATATCTGTATTTATCACACATTTACTTTCATACTCCCTTTTTTTTCACTTCTCCTCACTCTGCTTTTCTCATTTCCCTTGTGGTCCCTCAAGTACCTTGAAGGGTGAAATAAATATGTTATTTAAAAAAAAAAAAAAAAAAATGGGCGCGCACGGTAAATTTCTTTAAAAAAAAAGTGATTTAAAAAAAAAAAATGTGAGGTAAGGTGGCTCTTAAAAGAGCCGTTGTGTTAATACAGGGACAGAGGAAGGAAAGAATGGCAATATTATAAGGTACCGCACTTGTGCTGTTCTATCTTATTGTCTATTAGAGAAATACTAGACTCCCCATAAGCAATAAGAGAGTAGCAAGTATTGCACCTTATATGTACACTCTGAAACCGAGGGTAAATGTCCAGAGGAGCAGAAGAGGGTGACGCTCCCACCGCAGAGGAAGTGCTCGGCTGAGCTGCCGAAGATGTACTCGGCTGAGCAGCTGCGGATGTGCTCGGCTGAGCTGCTGAAGGGGTTGCTGCAGTAGCTCGAGCAAAAGTCTTGGGATGTACATCCCTAATGTGTCTGAACATAGTGAAGATTCCAAAAGAGTACTTCTTCTTTGGATCTCCTCTAGACAAGACACGCTCACAAAGTTTGCAGGTGACTAATGGAGCATTGACTTTCTTCTGCCCCTCTGGAAATGTAAAATATTGCCACACAAAAGAATCCTTTTGTTTCCTCTTTCTCTGTCTGATAATGCTGTCCTGCTCACTCCCAGAAGAGGACTGCTGCTCTGCCATTGTATCCCAAAGACACTTCAGCTCCTTCTCCTAGGGAATCACAAGCAATAATGAGGGGAATGGGTGTGGTGTTGGAAGTTTCTGGAAATGAAAGAAGTTTAAACCAATGAAAAGTGTTGTTTCTGGATCACATGGCCTACCGTGCGCGCTCCGTACGCTTACTGTACGCGCACGGTAAAAGTACCATTTGACATGTCATCAGTGATGTCATGAGTGATGTCACTGACCATGTCATGAGTGATGTAATATGTGACGTCATCAGCAGTGGATTGCGGGCGCGGGAGTTATAGTTAGCTGAACTAACTATACCGGGGGAATTTCAATGGTTTTGTATGAGTGAAATATCCAGCTAACTTCAACATGTGTGAAACCTATGGTTTTTTCACTGAATTTCTAAGGTTTTTTAAATGCTAATTCCTAACTATAACGTGTGTGAAACCTATGGTTTTTTCAGTGAATTTGCAAGGTTTTTTAAATGCTAATTTCTAACTATAACGTGTGTGAAACCTATGGTTTTTTCAGTGAATATATATATATATATATATATATTTATATATCCAAATCCAGCTGCCCGTGTTAAGACCACTGACCCGTGGAGGGTGGTGCATGCACCGGGAGAGCACCCGGTAAATTAGTTTCCAAAGTTCGTATCGCAAAGCGAAATAGATGCACTCTCAAGAAACAATGAAATAAGTATATCAGGAAGGTTTATTTGCTTCCACGCTTGGAAGCTAATAAACCTGCCTGATATACTTATTTCATTGTTTCCTGAGAGTGCATCTATTTTGCTTGGCGAAATATATATATATATATATATATATATATATATATATATATATATATATATATATATATATATATATATATATATATATATATATATATATATATATATATATACATATATTAACATATTAGGGAAAGAGGGTTTAGGGTGGGTATGAGTTTTTGGGTGGCAATGGAATTTAAAGGGTTTAGGGTGGGTATGGGCTTTTGGGTGGCAAGGATAATTTTTGGGTGGGTATGGGTTTTTGGGTGGTAAGGAAATTTTTAGGGTTTGGGTGGGTTTGGGTTTTTGGGTGGCAATGGTAATTTTAAGGTTTAGGGTGGGAATGAGTTTTTGTGTAGCAAGGGTTTAATTTTAGTGTTTAGTGTGTTTAGTGTGGGTATGGGTTTTTGGGTTGCAATAGTAATTTTAGGGTTTAGGGTGGATATGTGTTTTTGAGTGGCAAGGCATTTTTTAGGGTTTTAGGTGGTTATGGGTTTTTAGGTGGCGAGGGAAATGTTATAGTTTAGGATTGGTAAGAGTTCTTGGGTGGCCAGGGTATGTATATATATATATATATATATATTCAGTGAAAAAACCATAGGTTTCACACACGTTATAGTTAGGAATTAGCATTTAAAAAACCTTAGAAATTCAGTGAAAAAACCATAGGTTTCACACATGTTATAGTTAGCTGGACATTTTACTCGTAAAAAACCAATGAAATTCCCCCGTTATAGTTAGTTCAGCTAACTATAACTCGCGCGCCCGCAATGCACTGCTGATGACGTCACATATTACATCACTCATGACATGGTCAGTGACATCACTCATGACATCACTGATGACATCTCAAATGACATCACTGATGACCTCACTGATGACATCATCCAGTGAATGTGTATTTTTCTGAAAATTAAATATGTTTTATATATGTATATCGCAAGGTCGATGGAAGAATAAATGGGTATATTACTGTCTAAATGGATGATTTCTTTTTGAAAAATTGATTGTGTAACTGACTGATTAAGTGTATCATAGTGAATACATGGCTTAGTGAGTAATGTTTAAATATATAGATATCTGTATCAGTCTCTCACTTTGTGTATAAGTGGCTGCATGGGTTGGAGAGTAGCTACATGGGTGTCTATATAGGTTATTAGTTGGTTTTTTTAGTATCAGTATGAGTGTCTGCATGGTTCGGTGGGGGGTATGACGTAGTGCATAGGTGCATGAATGAGTGACTCACTGTTTGTATGTGTTGAACAGAGCATGTGTGCAGGACTGCATGGGTGGATGAGTGTGTGCATGGGTGTGTTAGTGAGTGAATGACTGTCTCAATAGTGTCTTTATGAGTAACTACATATGTTTAAAACTAGTATATGTGACTATTGGTTTATATATGTGAGTATATGTGAGAGTGAGAGATTGAAAGAGTTCCTGTATGAATAAGTATGTGTTTCTATAAGTGATTGTTAAAAAGACTAAGTATGTGTAAGTTTCCGTAGAAGTAAGTGTGGTGGTGTGTGTTTAACTGTATATGCAAGTAAATGGATGTTTGATTCTTTATTGGCATGAGTGACTATGTGTGTGAGTAGCTCTATGGATGAGTGGCGTTGTGTAATAGGATGTATAGGTGTATGAGTACATATGATAAGTGAGTACATGTATGAGTGACTGTATTGGACTGTTGGTGAATGAGTGGATGTGTATGTGGATCTTAGAATTACTGAAGAGGTTGTTGTAACTGTTATTGGTATGTCCATTGTTTTGTAAATTTTAGTCTCTATTTTTGATTGTGTGTATCAAAGGTTTTATTAGGGGAAGAGGAGGTCTGCCACTCTATCACAAGGATGATGTCATCAGTGAGGTCATCAGTGATGTCATTTGAGATGTCATCAGTGATGTCATGAGTGATGTCACTGACCATGTCATGAGTGATGTAATATGTGACGTCATCCGCAGTGCATTGCGGGCGCGCGAGTTATAGTTAGCTGAACTAACTATAACGGGGGAATTTCATTGGTTTTTTTACGAGTAAAATGTCCAGCTAACTATAACATGTGTGAAACCTATGGTTTTTTCACTGAATTTCTAAGGTTTTTTAAATGCTAATTCCTAACTATAACGTGTGTGAAACCTATGGTTTTTTCACTGAATTTCTATGGTTTTTTAAATGCTAAGTCCTAACTATAACGTGTGTGAAACCCATGGTTTTTTCAGTGAATTTGCAAGGTTTTTTAAATGCTAATTGGTTTTTTTTTCTTCTATTTTTTTTAACATATTTTTATTTTATTTTTCTTACCTTTTATAAAGACTATGGTTAAATTTTTAAAATTCTTTAATATGTTTTTTTTAAATATTTTTTTTAAAATAAACGTAAAATTTATTTGCAGTACTTTTTTTCTTTTTTTTTTATTATTTTTTTAGTACGCGTACCGTAAGCTTACGGTAAGCGTACGGTTTACGCTACATCCGTAATTTATCCACGCTGCTTGCGTATAGTTACGCAATTTGCGTAGCCGCGCGTACTCCGCGTGGGACGCGTACGCGTGTGCGCTACACGCGCACGTTACGCGGAAGTGTCGGGTAGTGTCTGTTATGCGCATGCGCGCAAGCGCGTGTCTTTTTTACGCGCATGCGCACTTTTGCCGTAAGCGTACCGTAAGCGTACCGTAAGCGTACGGTAGGTCATGTGATCATGAAACACAACTTTTGATTGGTTGAAACTACTTTCAGTTCTAGAACTCTCCTACACCACACCCATTCCCCTCATTTCTGCTTGTGATCCCTTAGGAGAAGGAGCTGGTTTGTCTTTGGGATACGATGGCAGAACAGCAGAGCTCTTCTGAGAGTGAGGCTAGCACTAGCAGCACTGTCTTGAGGCAGAGATCGAGGAAACAAAAGCCCTCTTATGTATGGGATTATTTTACTTTTCCTGAAGGCCAGCAAAAGGTGAATGCACCCTTAGTAACTTGCAAGCTGTGTAAGCGTGTACTTTCTAGAGGTAATCCTGACAGGAAGTATTCCTTTGGGAATCATACCATGAAGAGACACCTCCAGGATGTACACAGAAGGACACATGGTCATCTTTTTGGAGGTAACTCTTCAGAAAGACAAGCAAGTACATCCACAGCAGCTCAGCCTGGACCATCATCTGCAGAGCTGACTCCTTCTTCTGCAGGTCAGGTGAGCCCTTCATCTGTGGGGGGAGCATCTCCTTTTGCTGGCCCTCTGGAAATTAACCCTCGGTTTGCGAGGGTTGAAGTACGGTGCGCCACTTGTCACGATCTAATTACTTATAGGGAGACCAGTGTTTCCCTAGTGAACAGTAAAATAGATCAGCACACTTGTCGTACCGTCTAATATTCCCAATCTTTCTTTCCTCTGTCCCTGCATGAACACAACGTCTCTTTTAAGAGCCAACCTTACCTTTCATCTATTTTTTATATATGTTTTTAAAAACTTTTTTTTTTTTTTTTACCGTACGCGTACGGTGCGCGTACTTTTTTTTTATTTAAAAAAAAAAAACACTAAAAATCAATTATCACATTACAAGGACCTTGAGAGACTACAATTATTATTATTGACTTACCATACTCACTCAAAAAAATATTTATTCATTTGTTTTTAAAAAAAATAGCTTTAAAAATCGTTCTAGTTTTCAAAAATTTTCTATATGAATCTGAAAAAAAAGAAAAAAGTATTAATATTTTTAAAACATTTTATAATACAGTACACATATTTACATTTTTTTCCCAAAAATATTTTTGCCTTATTTTTGCTGTTTTCAGAATATATTGCATTTCACTATAAATTGTGAAAGCAATTGCATTCATCATTTTACAGCGGGCAAAAAAAAATAACAATCACAAAGATTGTAATAAAAAAGCCCAGAATCTCTTTTTACTTAAACTTAACATTATAGAAATGCATAATATTCTAAAAAAATATCATCTAATACCAATAGTTATTTCTTTAAAATACCGTCTGATATGTTTGTTTCAGAAGTATAATCACAATATTATATCTCAAATAACTCCACAATACATCTGATTCCATTTCCTTTAGGGCAAATAGTAATTTTAAAATTTTGTTTGGAATAAATTTCTAACAGTAATCAAATAAAATTCTAAAGTTTAATTTGTCCAGATCTCACTGATTCTCTGTTACATTTTGGTTCACGAAAATTTTTGGAATAATTTATTAAGTCCACAATAGAATTGGTTACTTTTCCGCATGGCCAAATAGTAATTTTTTAAATCATTTTTGAAAAAAATTCCAATGGCAGTCCAATAACATTCCAAAATTTAAATTGTGCAGATGTTACCGATTATCTCTAAATTATTGGTTTTTCAAAGTTTCATTAAAAATTAAAAAAGTCCACATTACAATTGGTTATCTTTCCATTAGGCCAAATGATAATTTAAAAAATCATTTTTCTACAAAATTGTAATGGTAATGCAGTAAAATGGTAAAATTATTTTGTCCAGATCTTGCCAAATCTGTCTAAAATTTAGGTTTCAGGAAGATTAGATAGGAATTTGCTAAATCAAAAGGCAAACGTTGTTTGAAAATCAATTGGGAATCATTACACAGTGTCCAGCCTTTTTCACATTTAAGATAAACTGTGTAATGTCCAGAAGTAACAGTAGGTCCATCATGGAAAATTATTGCAACAGTTACAAAAGTTTTTCCTGAAATTGATAATTGCTGTCCTGTAAACTTCTTTATTAAAGTATCCAATTTTGAACCATCAGCTCTACATCGTTGCATCATTAAAATTACATACTGTCCGTATTCCTTTAAAATTAATGTTGAAAACATGTCAGATTTACACTCACCACATTTCATGCTATGATTAGCATCTTTAACTAATTTTGCAAAAGTAACTGTTTTACTTTCTGGCAATGTCAAATAAATAAACCTTTCATTATCAACATTAGAACCACATATATTATAACAATTATCACAACTATGTTCCCATTTATAAGAGAGACCAAAAAAAATGTCAATGGGAACTACTTCTTCTTCCACTACCTGAAGAAAATACATCAAAAATTCGTGTGCATCTTGCTGTTCATTTTGAGAAAACTGTGTTCGTCCTGAACATATATCTAAAAGTTTTCTAATTTCAGTAGCACTTTCTATTTGAGTTTTATCTTTACTCAGCTTAAGAAAAAGGAGACTCAGCTCTGAACAGAATCTTTTTCCCTGATTTACTATTATCTGCTCTTGCAAACTTTCCAGATAAAATGCAACATTCAGCTCTACATTTGCGTAGCAGTTGACACCAGAGCTATTTTCAAAATGACATCCTACAACCTGTTCTTCATTTTCCTTTTTCTTTTTGCTTGCAATTACATCACTCCTCTTTTTTTTCCTCTTCACTACATCTTCATTACAAATATTGTCATTTTTTCTTTTACGAGAAACTACACGTTTCTCTAACACAGGATACTGACCTAAATGAGGAGCATAGCTTCTTCTTAATCTATTATACTCCTTTACACAGTTTGTATCAGCACTAACTTTTGAGTCATCAAAGTCTATCATGAATAAACCTGATAATGTTTTCACTCGTGACAAAGCAACATATGCCATACCTTCTTTGAACACAGTTGAACCAATGTTCACAAATGCACAATCTACAGTCAATCCTTGAGACTTGTGAATAGTTACAGCATATGCTAGAGAAAACGGAAACTGCTTCCTACGTACATATAAGTCTTTCACAAGCATGAAACGAACTGTACAACGACAAATGTCTTTAACTTCTTCTATCTGATCAAATTTTATTTTTAAACATTCAATTCCATCTTTTTTCTGATAATTAATAAAACCCACAACTCTTCCCATAGCTCCATTAACTAAACCTTTTTCAACATCCAAATTTCTCCTTAAAAATACTCTACAGTTCATGCAAACATATAGATTTTTTTCTAATCCAGCTGTTTTGGAGATGTTCTTCTCTAGTGAGTCCAATTTATTTTTCAGTTTGCCTGTTACTGTGACAGTAATTCTTCCATCCTCAATTTTGTCCACTGCTTCCAATTTCCTGATCTCTTCCTTTTCCAATTTCAAAAGCTCCTCATTGAATATTGAGCATTCACGTAGAGTTGGCATTAAGCAGATGACACTTTTGTTTTCTGCAATGTTCTTGTATATCTTCTCTGCAACTATTTCTTCCTTTGGAAATAAATTATGTAGCAGCCGACTCTGTAATGCTTTTTTGCCAACTTCTGTGAGTAGTCCAATTCTGATATCCTTCAGAATACTTCCATATTCTTCATCGCTTGCTTGCCTCATATTAGTAGTAAGTTCCTTGTACTCAAAGAAGGACCAAATATTTGTATTTCCGATGCTTCCCAATGACTTCTTTGTGTCTTCATGTGTGACAGTACTAAACACTGGTTGTCCTTTAACTGGAGTAAGTTGCAAAAGATCTCCAAAAACTATGACGTGTTTTCCACCAAATAACATGTCATAGTCTGTCTTCAAAATTTGCTGCATTCTTAAATGCACAAAGGCAAGCATTAAGTTTGATACCATGCTCACCTCATCAATAATGAGAACTTGCATCTTCTTCAATACTCTTGAAACTTCCAAGGATGCTTCTCCAGTTAGCTTGTTGAATTGTATTTTGTTCTCATGCTCCACTGGTAACATTAGCAAACGATGTAAAGTGATTCCTTTTATGTTATATGCTGCTAACCCAGTTGGAGCAGTAACCACACAAGACAAAGTAGAATCCGTTTTTTGCTTTAGGTAGCTTCTGATGACTTTTATTAGGAAACTTTTTCCAGTTCCAGCTTGTCCGCTTACATACATCCTGATTGGATGAAATGATGTGCATGAGCACTCTTTTTTTTCATGTAGAAATCCGTGATCAATTTTGTTTTTGATCTCTTCATAAATTTGTTGCTGCTCTTGATTCAGTTGTCTTTCCAAATTTTCTAAGTCTATAAATTCTTCTTGAGCTTGATTCATAGCCGTTTCCACTTCATTCATGGCTATTGATGCTTCATTTTCAACGATTGGTTGTCCTAGGGGATCTTGACTGAGTGTTCCTGAACTTTGGCTGTCCTGAGAACTGTCTCTAGCTATTTCTGCTGCAATTGTAGTTTCCTGTTCAATTTCTTCATTTAACATTTGCAGATAAGTTGAGAATGTACTGCATTGTATGCTGTCTTTGCAAGCATTAAAAGAATCTTCATAGCTTTGAAATTCTCCCAGTAGTTCATCCTCTGTACGCCATGGTTTAAACAACTGTAAAAGAGCCAAGTAGTAAAATTCCTTCTTGTCAGTAGTGTCACAAATCAGCTTCCGGTGATTTATCAAACTTCCTTTTGTTTGCTTCACCAAACATCCTTCTTCACCAACGACTTTATATTTTCCATTGTTGATGTCTTCTGCAGCTTTCCGTGAATAAATGTAGTTCTGCAACACTTCATAGAGACACATGTTCTCCAGATGATGACTTCTCTTGGGATAATAAGTGTCCAACATGTTTGATTTCAAAATATCTGTACTTTCTGGGTCATTCTCGGCCAAATATTCAATTTCTCCTACAGATTTCAGTACCCGATTTCTCATTGCTGCAAGGCCTAAACTTGCCCAAATTATTCTTCTTGACTTCGAGTAGAGACTTGCAGAAGATAACCTATCTGAACATTCGTAGGATCCAATTTCTCGATGCGATAACATCTTCAAACTGAAACTGTACAGCTTCTTACTGACAGTCTTCTCGTGAGAAATCTCTTCCCACATTTCCTTCAATTCTGTTTTTTCTGATTTCGTAATGTAAGACGTTACATATCGAGCAACAGCAATGGAATTGTCAGCAACATACTGTATATCCATGTTAGCGTTCCACATGGATAAAATGACTGGGTTGTAGTCATTTATATTTTTTGATTCTTCTTTTCTTTTAAGGTTGTAGGTATTCTTTGGTGATTTTCTTGTGATAGTATGTCTCACAGCTGACATAAAACTGTTTACTCTTCCATTTGAAAGAACAGGTCTAGGAAATCCAAATCGACATTTAGTGTAGTATTTTTCTTTGCTCTTGTATTTCCGTCGACAGTATTTTCCACACCGATGACTTTGAAAACGTAAAACTTGCTCCTTTAACTTTTTCTCTTCTGTGCTTTTTGGTATAGCACATGTTGCATATTCTTCAATGTAAGATAACACTGCTTCATCAGTATCTGTTCCAAACTTTGGGGCATCCTTGATCCACAACAGCATATGAATATGAGGAGCACCTCTTGCCTGGTACTCTTTTCTCCAAAAGAAATCCACGACTTCTCCAAGAGGTGGATTTTTTTTATTGCAGATGAAGGACATCATAGCCTCAAATCTATGATTGAAATATCTGCAAACATTAACCGGATCCAATGAGCACAGTTCTCCTGCTGTCTTGTATTCGATGTTTTTAATGTTTGAATTTGCCTCTCGTAGAAAATCCAGTAAATCATCCCAAGCGTACTCGGCACAGCTTAGGGTAAGGAACCATGTTGGTGTTCCTAAATTCCGTAACATGCATTTTAGTTCACCATGGCGTCGGTACCAATATTCATTTGTCCCATGCTGACAAGCCATCAGATTGATCAGTTGTGTTTCCAAATGATCATCTCGGTGCTGCACTTTCTCCATAAAATCCTTAGCAGACACATTTTGTAAATGTACTCCACTTTTTAAAATGTGATTTACTGCATAAGACAGTGCAGACAAGTCGCTTTCAAATAAAAGATGGAACAAATAAGGAATACTTTGTCGAAATCTGGGATCTTCAGCATATAGTCTTGTAGTCCGATACTCAGAAGCTGGAATCTGTTCTGGACGTTCATCGTATCGTCCTCCTTTTCCTTTAGGAAACAGCTGGGGAAAACATCGAGCTTCCAAGCTCTCCTCCCATACACTCACGGGAGTTCCTTTTGCTTTCTTCATCTGAAAGAGATCAATATTGTCTCCCATAACTTCTTTTGAATGAAGAGGATGTATGCTAAAATGTTCATAAATTTCTTCTTCCTTTGACTTGTCCACTTTTTCAATTTGTCCAGTTGGTGTTTCTGTGTCTTCTTGTAAATCTTCTTCTTCTTCTTCTTCTTCTATATAAATTGATTCATACCATTTGTTATTCCTTTTCAAATACAAATTTGCTTTTTGTACTTTCCGTACATCTACCAGCTCCTGCCAAATCTTCTTATTCTTTGTAGGTACCCCATTAACCAGAATAATTAATGGTTCAGTTTCCAAAGTATCTGCATCAATAGTTTCCATATTTTTTTTCAAATCCAAGGGCAAATACACCACTCTACCTTTTAAACCTCTCAGTAAATCTGAAGGAGGTAATTTACCAGTTTTGGGCTCCATACGTACTATGGTCTGGAACGGATGAACACATTGAATGAGTATAGACTCATATGTATTTAATTCAGAAAGTTCAGCAGGAATAGCATCCAATTCTAAATTATTATGTACAGCTCTGGTCGGCATTCTATTTTCCTCTAACTTGTTGTAACAGTATTTACAAATACGCTGATCTTCACCCAATTCAAAACAATTTTCTAGAAATATATATGTGGCAAAATCCTTCCACTTATAATTATCTTCATTTTCACTCTTTCTGTAGAGATCAACATTCCTAGTTTGTTTTCTATAATGAGTTCTGCGGCAACAAATACAAGTAAAATTTGGTCTTTCATTAGAGACTATTGCAAATTTTGTTATGTGATCATTAAATGTGTTACTTACAGAGGGTTCTACATTCTCTTCCACTTCTTCCTCATTTACTGTGTCCTTCTCTGCACTGTTTTGTTCAGGACCAAAGTAACAAAACTGAATTTCATCAACAACCTTCTCTACATCTGATACCGTTCCTCGGAACAGAGCCCTATTCAATTCATTTAACTTTATTGCTGGACTTTTGGCAAAATACAACCGTCTCACAAACTTTCTCATTTCAGTATGATGAACAGCCAGCATCCTAAAATGATGGAAAACACTATTGCACACTTTTCTAGATAGACAAGCCAGAGAATGACCCTGCAAACCAGTATTCTCTCTCACTCTGCATGGATCCAGACTTTGAAGCACCTTAATCTTCTGTTTTATACTTTTTTTACTATATTCTCTTAGAAACTCTCGAAATTTGTCAATAGATTCCTGACGCACAGTGCAAATACTACTACAATTCCAAGTGTACACTGGGGCTTTAGGACGTCTCCCCATTGCCTCATCTGCCATCACTTGTACCTCATCTCTTGGAACCATTATCTCCTTCTCCATTATGCAACCATTTTTTACTTCGTATGAACGACCTCTGGTGTCAACTGCATGCAGCAAACTATTACTTTGAAAATAGCTCTCTTCATTAAAAAAAGGTTCACTACTTGAACTATGCATCCACTTTCCTAAAAACACTTTACAAAAGTTTGTTCTGTTCACTACTCTTTTCCTTTTGCTATGTGATTTCAGTACATTAACCATTTTGTCTAATGTACGCATCCTATTCAAAATTAATATGAATAGTTTCCTTTTTAATTCTAATGCCTTTGCTGCAATGGCTTCAATTTCTTTTTTTCTCTTGTAATATTTTGCCTTTTGCTTATATTTCTTCACATCCTTTATCAAATTGGACATAACTCTTCTCTGAAACATTTTTCTACATATCTCTTTAAACGCTGTTTTTCTGTTTAAGTTTAACTTTTTAGTTGCAGAAGGTATATTTGCATTAACTAAATTCTCAATTTTTTCTTGTCCTTTTTGTTTGAAATCATTCTTTCTTGTACAGACATTTTGTACATTTTTCCTTTTTTTGAATATATTCCTTAGAAAATCTTTTTTTTGCTTACCAGAAGATTTTTTCTTCCTCCCAACATCAGCATCTTCTACTAACTTTGATCCTCTAGTTGTCTTCAAATATAGGTTTTTTTTAGCGTTTTTTGAACTCTGGATTTTGTAGGCATCTTAAATTTTGTTCACTGCTCTTCAGCAATACCTGAAAAAAACTAAAAAAAAAATTCCTTTATTTTATTTAAATATATTACTACATTTCTTTTCACAATACTCACAAAACGAAATTTCTTTGCCAATTTGAATGCACACTTACTGCTCTTTTTTTTTGGCAAGTGAAAATCACTTTTACAGACTGACACATTATGAAACCACTTTTCAGATTTTTTAAAAAGCCCATGTCCAGACTGCTACACTCCAGCAAGGGCAACCAGCCTTAGTGATGCTGAATGTTTTTGCATTACAGACTGAAACCTGAAAACCCCACTCGCTTGTAAATACTGTGCATGATTATACATGGCAAGCAGATGGGTGTGTGCTAAGAGTCTGCTTCTTCCCCCAAAAAATCGCTCCCCCTTTCCATCTAATGCAACTGTGAAATCACCAGAAAAAAACGCAATAAATCTCTGCCTATAATTCCTCTTTGCACACAGAGTCATGTTTTCACATTAGTCCCAAAACGAAATTTCTTTGCCAATTTGAATGCACACTTACTGCTCTTTTTTTTTGGCAAGTGAAAATCACTTTTACAGACTGACACATTGTAGGAGAGTGGAATCTGACTAATGGTTGCCCCCAACTTTTTGCCTGGTATTTAAGTGGTTTTTGACTAGTCTGGCTGGAATCCTGCTATCCAGGACCCCAGCCTATCTGCTTTCTCCCTAAAACTGTTGTGAGTACTCTAGGTACAAACATAATTGGATGCTGGGCATGCCCTACCAGTCCCTTGTAGATGGTACCCTAGGTACCCAGGGCATGGGGCCCCCAGTAGGCCTACCAGGGCTGCAGCACTTATTGTGCCACCCTGGGACAGCCATCCAAACTGACACCACCAGGCCACTACTGTAGCCTGGGTAAGGTGGTGCTTGCACCCCTTACAGGGATGTAGGTACCCTATGTCCCATACCATTACAACACATATACTCTCATAGGTCACCCCTATGGCAGGCCCTGGTAATCCTACAGGGCTGGGTGCTGAGGTATGTGTGAGGGGGGACCCCTACGTGAGTAGGGCCTCCCTGCAACCTTCGTAAAAATATTACTGGGTTGTTTGTAGTGTAGCCATACCATATACTCTTAACCGCATTATAAGTTATTGCGTCATCGCTGTAACTTTGGAGTGGCTACACAGAACCATATCGTGTTTGGTGTCAAACATGAAGGAATCATACCCCCAGTCCAGCCATGGGCATGGGGGCACGATTCCCCCTTGCTAGGAGGGTGATATGGGAAAAGCGGTAGAATTTGGAAACCAATTTAAAAGTGCACATGTACCACAAAATGGCTACTGTTCGCCACCTACACGACTCTGGCTGGCTGTTGCTGGGGAAAACCCCAGCCTCGCCATCTGGACAATAGGGCTCCTGTGGCAGGGAGGTGCCAGCACCTCCCCAGACAGGATATGTGGATTGGAACAGGGTGGGTGCACCAAAAGTCCATTCAGAGTTGCACGTAGGCAGCTGCAGAGCCCCAATTCTGCATACACCGCCTGGAACCGGTTCAGGGGCATCCTGCCCCTCGCCCAGGCGGGAAACACACAAAGGGGAGTGGGTGTAGCCACCCTTTCCCGCCTCTACTCTGATTGGTAGGCTCTATTTTGGACCATCCCCTAATCTTGGGGATATATGGGAATAACTTTGCCCTAGAGCCTTAGATTCGTACAGGACTTCACAGAACTGACCTTCGACGAGCTGCTGCCCAGCTGACTGAAGAAATCTCCCTTGGGATAAAGGAGTTATCCCCCTGCTTGGCAGGCACCTAAAAGACTACAAGATACCCGGTTGGAACTTCGTTGCTCTCACGACCTTCGACGCCTTCCAGCAACCTCGAGGTGGGTCTCCAGTGCATCCCAGCGTCCTGTGAGTGTGCCCAGCAAGTCTGAGCACCCTGGACCACGTGGGTGTCGAGATCCCCGCATACCCCGAGACACCGGCCACCTCTTGTCCAGCACACGACCCCGACCAGTGGGGAAGTTGTGCTTTGGCCCATTCTTGAGCCAACCTTCCAGCAGCATTTGTGCCGACCCTCAGCTCCCTGGCCCGCTCCGGTGGCCCGTGGGAGCCCTTTTACGCACTCCATTTTGCTGCCTTCCGCGGTCCCTTGTCTCTCGACTTGTGGGCCCTGACGGAGGACAATCTTCTGTTCTAAGAGTTCCCCTGGTTGCTCCAGGCCTGCTCTACGCTCCCTGCAAAGGAGAGCACCCTCAGACTACGTGGGTCTGCACCAGCAGCTGCTTTGTTCATCTTGCGTGGGTTGCGGTTGCCAAGGCTTAGTGGATCCAATCGGGACACTAACACCGCAGCGACCCTCAGCCGACGTGGGACAGTCGCCCTCCAGAAGCTGGCCTTCCTTGAAGCCTCCCGGAGCCCGTGACTGCAGAGCCCAGCTGTACCTTCCACACCTGAAGCACCCGACATCCACGAGTTCCTTCCTGTGAGCTCCCTGGTCACTGTGCTGTGACCCAGACTCTGTCCCCTCTGCTTTCAGGTTCATCTTTGTCTTTTCTTCAACTTCAATCTTCACGACTTCAGCGACACTTCCAGCTAGCAGCAGTTTGGACTCCTTTTCCATAGAAAATCAGCCCGCGACCCGACACCAGAATCGACCTATGCACCCGGCTTCCCTGGGGCAGGTAACAGTGGTACTTCGGTACTTCCGTGGTGGTGGGCTCTCCAAAGCCTTAAGTCTCAAGCCTTAACTTTGTACTGTTGTTAGAAGTGTCCTTAAACCTTAATTATTCAACCGCGACATTCTCCATAGGCTAACATTGCGATCCCGACAGCAACTTCTCGCACTGCACACGCCTCCCGTGGGTCCCCTTCCTCTTAACTGTGGGTGGATTCTTAAGGGGCCAGCGATCCTGAATGCCCTAGGCATTGCCTGTAGAATTGTCGTGGTTCTTATACCACTATTTTAGTATATGGTTTGGTCCCCCCCTGGGGGCCCATTGATTTCTGTGCTATTTATTGTGTTTAGAAATGCTTGTTTGAATTGTAACTTTGCCACTAGCCACATAAAGTGACTGTGGGATTCTGTCTAGAATAAATACATATATTTTATATATATACCTGTGTGGGCTACTCTTTCATTTGGTTATTCAAGAGGTTATTATGGTAAAACAATAAGCTTAACACTCCTTCAAGACTTAGCCTGAAGGCTGCTCTCCACAGCTACCACTAGGATAGCTTTCTTTAAAGGTTGTCTTAAACCTACCATCAATAGGAGTCGAATTGGACTGGTGCAAGGTGTCCCTATAACTAGGAACAGCATATGCCAGGCCAACTTCTCACACACATTATGAAACCACTTTTTTGATTTTCTTAAATGCACATGCCCAAACTTCTTTTTCAGACCACCACCATGTGTAACCTGGGTGGCTGCCTACACTCCAGCAAGGGCAACCAGCCTTAGTGATGCTGAATGTATTTGCATTACAGACTGAAACCTGAAAACCCCACTCGCTTGTAAATACTGTGCATGATTATACATGGCAAGCACATGGGTGTGTGCTAAGAGTCTGCTTCTTCCCCCAAAAAATCGCTCCCCCTTTTTCCTACTAATGCAACTGTGAAATCACCAGAAAAAAACGCAATAAATCTCTGCCTATAATTCCTCTTTGCACACAGAGTCATGTTTTCACATTAGTCCCAAAACGAAATTTCTTTGCCAATTTGAAAGCACACTTACTGCTCTTTTTTTTTGGGCAAGTGAAAATCACTTTTACAGACTGACACATTGTGAAACCACTTTTTTGATTTTCTTAAATGCACATGTCCAAACTTCTTTTTCAGACCACCACCATGTGTAACCTGGGTGGCTGCCTACACTCCAGCAAGGGCAACCAGCCTTAGTGATGCTGAATGTATTTGCATTAACAGACTGAAACCTGAAAACCCCACTCGCTTGTAAATACTGTGCATGATTATACATGGCAAGCACATGGGTGTGTGCTAAGAGTCTACTTCTTCCCCCAAAAAATCGCTCCCCCTTTCCATCTAATGCAACTGTGAAATCACCAGAGCAAAACGCAATAAATCTCTGCCTATAATTCCTCTTTGCACACAGAGTCATGTTTTCACATTAGTCCCAAAACGAAATTTCTTTGCCAATTTGAAACCACACTTACTGCTCTTTTTTTTTGGGCAAGTGAAAATCACTTTTACAGACTGACACATTATGAAACCACTTTTTGGATTTTCTTAAATGCACATGCCCAAACTGCTTTTTCAGACCACCACCATGTGTAACCTGGGTGGCTGCCTACACTCCAGCAAGGGCAACCAGCCTTAGTGATGCTGAATGTATTTGCATTACAGACTGAAACCTGAAAACCCCACTTGCTTGTAAATACTGTGCATGATTATACATGGCAAGCACATGGGTGTGTGCTAAGAGTCTGCTTCTTCCCCCAAAAAATCGCTCCCCCTTTCCATCTAATGCAACTGTGAAATCACCAGAGCAAAACGCAATAAATCTCTGCCTATAATTCCTCTTTGCACACAGAGTCATGTTTTCACATTAGTCCCAAAACGAAATTTCTTTGCCAATTTGATAGCACACTTACTGCTCTTTTTTTTTGGCAAGTGAAAATCACTTTTACAGACTGACACATTATGAAACCACTTTTTTGATTTTCTTAAATGCACATGTCCAAACTTCTTTTTCAGACTACCACCATGTGTAACCTGGGTGGCTGCCTACACTCCAGCAAGGGCAACCAGCCTTAGTGATGCTGAATGTATTTGCATTACAGACTGAAATCTGAAAACCCCACTCGCTTGTAAATACTGTGCATGATTATACATGGCAAGCACATGGGTGTGTGCTAAGAGTCTGCTTCTTCCCCCAAAAAATCGCTCCCCCTTTTTCCTACTAATGCAACTGTGAAATCACCAAATAAAAACGCAATAAATCTCTGCCTATAATTCCTCTTTGCACACAGAGTCATATTTTCACATTAGTCCCAAAACGAAATTTCTTTGCCAATTTGAAAGCACACTTACTGCTCTTTTTTTTTGGGCAAGTGAAAATCACTTTTACAGACTGACACATTATGAAACCACTTTTTTTATTTTCTTAAATGCACATGTCCAAACTTCTTTTTCAGACTACCACCATGTGTAACCTGGGTGGCTGCCTACACTCCAGCAAGGGCAACCAGCCTTAGTGATGCTGAATGTATTTGCATTACAGACTGAAACCTGAAAACCCCACTCGCTTGTAAATACTGTGCATGATTATACATGGCAAGCACATGGGTGTGTGCTAAGAGTCTGCTTCTTCCCCCAAAAAATCGCTCCCCCTTTCCATCTAATGCAACTGTGAAATCACCAAATAAAAACGCAATAAATCTCTGCCTATAATTCCTCTTTGCACAGAGTCATGTTTTCACATTAGTCCCAAAACAAAATTTCTTTGCCAATTTGATAGCACACTTACTGCTCTTTTTTTTTGGCAAGTGAAAATCACTTTTACAGACTGACACATTATGAAACCACTTTTTTGATTTTCTTAAATGCACATGTCCAAACTTCTTTTTCAGACTACCACCATGTGTAACCTGGGTGGCTGCCTACACTCCAGCAAGGGCAACCAGCCTTAGTGATGCTGAATGTATTTGCATTACAGACTGAAACCTGAAAACCCCACTCGCTTGTAAATACTGTGCATGATTATACATGGCAAGCACATGGGTGTGTGCTAAGAGTCTGCTTCTTCCCCCAAAAAATCGCTCCCCCTTTTTCCTACTAATGCAACTGTGAAATCACCAGAAAAAAACGCAATAAATCTCTGCCTATAATTCCTCTTTGCACACAGAGTCATGTTTTCACATTAGTCCCAAAACGAAATTTCTTTGCCAATTTGAAAGCACACTTACTGCTCTTTTTTTTTGGGCAAGTGAAAATCACTTTTACAGACTGACACATTATGAAACCACTTTTTTGATTTTCTTAAATGCACATGTCCAAACTGCTTTTTCAGACCACCACCATGTGTAACCTGGGTGGCTGCCTACATTCCAGCAAGGGCAACCAGCCTTAGTGATGCTGAATGTATTTGCATTACTGAGTCCAACCTCAAACCCTTAAACTATTCTTTTTTTTTCCAGTACACCTTAATTTATTGTGAAAACATAGTCCATATTATTTTACATGTTCCTCACATTTAAATTTCTCCCAAAACAGAAAATGATAAACGCAACTTCAACAAAAAGAATTTCCATTTCTATTATTCATTTCTTAATTTACCATATACATCTCCTCTCAAACTCTATCCTCACCTTTAAAATTAGTTAGTTGTGAAAGAAATGTGGCACTCAAACAGCAGATTATCAGAGCCAGGATCTCTGTTGTGTTCACCTCTCTCCTCTCAGCAGAACCAGATAATGGCAAACTTTCCCTCTATTTTTCCACACATATACATGTAAGTTTCAAATCTCAGTGCTTCCCCCTTTTTTTCAAATGTAATCACACATTTCTATTGGTTGAAAACCAACCCTTTTCCAAAAGTACCCTGCCCCCAACTTGACTTCTGCCTAGTACCCTTCCCCCAACTTGACTTCTGCCTGCTACCATAGCAACAGCTCATGGAACACTGCTGTGTGGAGTTAGGTCAGAAGTTCGCCACACAATGTTTTAATTCCACAGAGCAAGAGTGCTTGACTTTTCATACCTAACAGCAAATCCATAGTACTGTTCTTTGGTAACACATTTTTCTGTACCAATACAAAACATGCTTCTATTATTTTACACATACAGCCTAGTTTTTATTCTAGAATGGTATGAAACAGCCAATCAGTTCTTTTTGTTTTGAAAAAAATATGTATGCCTCCATTTCCAAACTGTCTTTCTTTTCATATTGCCATTCTACTGAAAGACACCTCCTGAGTGCATCCAGTTCTCCTTTGAAGATGTTCACAGTGTGGATTGTAGGGCACAGCTATGTCTTCTGGAGTGAAAAGTTTGCAGAGAAAACAGATATGGTGAGAGACCTTGCTTTGCCAAATGTAGACATTAAATGGATTGGTCAGAGAGGGTTAAAGTGGCACCAGTTGATGCCATTGGTGAAATCCTTCATGCAAATCCAACACCCTGACCTCATAATAGTGCACTGTGGTGGCAATGACCTAGGCACTTTGACTGGGGTAGGTCTGGAAATGCTTATGAAGGACACCTTTGCACAACTGTTTTCACTTTTCCCTAAAACTGCCTTTGTGTTTTCCAACATACGCCAAAGGCAAAAATGGAACTGGTCCAATCATTTCTGTCCGCAGATTGACAAAGCAAGAAAGCACGTCAACAAATCTGTTTCTGCTTTCCTCCGTGACTATGGTATGGGTGCCATTTACCACAACAACTTGCTTTATGACATGCAAGACATTTATAGAGGAGATGGTGTGCACTTCAATGATGAAGGGAACAGAGTCTTCCTTTTGAACCTTAGACTCTGCATCGGTACTTACTTGTAGGTCCCACTAAAAAATCACTTCAAAAACACAACGGCTCTTTTTAGAGCCCCCTAATATCTAAACACTTAAATCTGAATTTTATTTCTTTTTATTTTTTTTTTCTACCGTACGCGTACGGTTAGCTTACCGTACGCGTACCCCGCGATTTTTTTAAAAATCAATAAATGTTTTTTTTGTACTTTTCTGTCCTTCTTTGACCCCCTTACAAATGTTAGGGGGTCTGTAACTCTCCTCATTGCCCCCTTTTCTTGTTTTCACTCTTTTTTTTCAGAGTGAAATACACAAAATGGCGGCCGCCGCTTCCTGGTTTCGGCCGATTCGAATGTTTACTAAGATCTAAGAGCCAATCAGAATCGCGCTCGCGCACGCCACCGTACGCGTACGGTAAGCGTACCGTAAGCGTACCGTAAGCTGGCTCAGATATATATATTGATTTAAAGGCTATTTTCTCAGAATCTACTGAACAGATTTACACCAAACCTACAAAAGGCACTTCCTTGACCTGAGGACTACCTCTCTGCCAAATTTCTAGTAATTCTGTTCAGCCGTTCGGGCTGTAGCTCGTTCTAAAGGTCCTATGGAAAAATGCATGGGGAAAACGCGTTTTGGGACCCCCCTTTTATCTCAGCCCCTGCTTGACGAATCCCCCCGAGACTTTCAGGGTAGGAGCGTAGCGTAGCGCCCCACCTATTTTGAGAAATTCGCGAGGATTCGTCAACCGGCGCCAAAGTTAATCAAAATAGAATGTTGCGGTTTTCCTATGGAAAAGGGGTCCTAACTATAACTACCTACTGGCGACCGCCAGTAGGTAATATATATATATATATATATATATATATATATATATATATATATATATATATATATATATATATATATATATATATATATATATATATATACATATATTAATATATTAGGAAAAGAGGGTTTAGGGTGGGTATGAGTTTTTGGGTGGCAATGGAATTTAAAGGGTTTAGGGTGGGTATGGGCTTTTGGGTGGCAAGGATAATTTTTGGGTGGGTATGGGTTTTTGGGTGGTAAGGAAATTTTTAGGGTTTGGGTGGGTTTGGGTTTTTGGGTGGCAATGGTAATTTTAAGGTTTAGGGTGGGAATGAGTTTTTGTGTAGCAAGGGTTTAATTTTAGTGTTTAGTGTGTTTAGTGTGGGTATGGGTTTTTGGGTTGCAATAGTAATTTTAGGGTTTAGGGTGGATATGTGTTTTTGAGTGGCAAGGCATTTTTTAGGGTTTTAGGTGGTTATGGGTTTTTAGGTGGCGAGGGAAATGTTATAGTTTAGGATTGGTAAGAGTTCTTGGGTGGCCAGGGTAATTTTTAGGGATTAGGGTGGGTATGGGTTTTTAGGTGGCAAGGGATTTTTTAGGGTGGGTATGGGTTTTTTGGGTGTCAGGTTTTTTTAAGGTTCAGTAAAAACCGCTGTGGTAAAGGTAATGCGTGGTAACGGCTTTCAGGTTGTAATGGCATGCGTTACAATGGAATGCATGGTTTCTTCATACATCCTTAATAAATGCACGCTCTGCAGTAGGCTATAATGCAGAGATATATGCCATATTGGAAGAGAAAAAGAGAAAACTGTAAGCAGTGAGTTGAACTCATTTGAAGGGACTCATTCTAGATTGGGTTTTGACCTCAAATAATCACCCTTTCTAAAATGTAAATACACATCATCTTCCACCGATCAATCACAAAACGTATATCTATATTTTGCTGGCTAGAGAGGCCTGCCTTCTGTGACAGCCATATGCAAAATAAACATAAGACCTGTAGATGAAATCTTAAACAAACTTTCAGTGGCTACAGTTAAGCCACATTTGGAGATTACGATATTATTCTATATGCTATGACCCCTGATTAGCTGGATAAAGGCAGAGGAAGGAAATCTCCATCTCAAAAGTAGTCACACAGAAGATTTGCACAATTTAACGGCTAAATTAAGGACAGTGTTAGAACACTTATTAAAACAGTTCTAGTCTTTTTTCTAAAAACAGTTACCTCAGAGGAGGTATCTACCATCATTAAAACAAGGAGCAGCAGACCACAGAGCACTATACTGCACAACATACGAATTTAGAAGGTACCTCACTCCACTACTGCAATGCTAAACTGCCTTTAAAAGGTCATGGGCTTATTAGCCACAATAGTGCAAAAAACATGTTGACTAAGTCTCTACACAAAGCAATGAACCTCTGTACAAAAGAATACATTTGCAGTACGAAAAAATATTACATCTGCTCTACATAGCTTCTTTTCCCAACCTACTTTTATTGTAGAATGCATTATGCCACACATTGTGTGATTGTCATAATAAATTCTTTTTCACACTCACCTATGTATAAATCAAAACAATGAATTTCACAAATTGTGTGGATGACCCATGCTCCTCCAAAGTGATTTAGAAAAGTCCTGACTTCACTTCATTGGCCATAGCTCGCTACTCTTTGAAACAAATCTAGGCTATACAGCTTTGACCCAGCAAGCAACTTGCCCTTTTGCTTTTTGGAAACAAGGGTAACCTGTTACGCCAATTATGAACCTCTTGTAATTTATAGATGAAAAATACTGGTCCAAAAAGGGCTTATTTAGAACATTAATTGAGAATTCTGGAAGGCAAATAAATTGCCCGCATGTCAACACATGAGTATGAACTTGGGAAAATTGTATCCGCAAAATAGCACGTTCAGTCATTCTGATATCACATTATGCAACTGGTCATCAGTAAATGTTCAGTGCTCATAAGAGATCACTCACTGAGAAAAGTGATATATAAGTGTATTTATATATATATTAATTATTTAAAATCCAGGATTTACATTTATAAAAGTGTCAGAAAATTGAAACTTAGAAAATTCCACACACAATCGAAAAAAGCAACAGATACTGAAATATCTTCCATAACAAGTAATCCATCAACACAAGAAAAAGAAATGGATTCCAATACAAATCAGGAGTCATTGGAACTAATCAATGTCCTCTATGACTTAGTACAAGAAGGCAATCAAGCAAGTGGAACCATGGATGAAAGTACAGTAGGCAATTCAACCATATCAGGCACAATATGTAAGACGCCCTTTAAACCACCATCTTCATTCTACCCATTGATGACAAAGGATACGATCGATATGTTTCAAGATCAAGTCATCACCGATCTAAAAAACTTGAACAAAACGACATATAAAGGGGCAAAAAATGTCAAAAAGAATATAAAAGAACTCCAATACCATCAATTAATGACTAAAATCAAAAACAACAAAGAAATAGTTGTGAGGAACGCTGATAAAGGCGGGAACGTGGTAATGTGGATAAGAGAAAACTACATTAAGGAAGCAATGAGTCACTTAGAGGACAAATCTTGCTATGGAAATAGCAATAAAACAACCTGGAATGTAATACAATCATCATTCCGACTGAAATTAATGGCTTGGCGAGAAAAGGGCCTGCTAACATCGGAAGAATATAAATATTTGTGGACAGCAAATCCAACAATTCCAATATTGTACTTTATACCAAAAGTACTAAGGACAAAACAAACCCACCAGGAAGGCCAATTATATCAGCCAAGAACAGTATATAGGAAAATACCTCTAAATATGTAGACTTCTTTCTACAAGAACATGTTAAAAATTTAGCCTCCCACATCAAAGACACAGGAGACTTCTTGACAAAAATCAAAAATTTCCAATGGCATGATGACTATTATTTGATCACCTTAGATGTAACCTCACTCTATACATCCATCAAGCACAATGATGGACTTCGAGCCTTGAAATACTACTTGGCAAAGAAAGGAACCCCATATGCAGAACATAACAAAATGATTGTCAATATGGTTGAACTGTGTTTAACGAATAACATCTTTATGTTTCAAAACGCAATGTACCAACAATTGCGAGGTGTGGCGATGGGGGCCAGCTTCTCCCCCAGTTACGCGTGTTTACACATGGGCTGGTGGGAGGAGCAGGTCCAAATGACCAAATACACTGAAACACTAACAAACCATATCAAATGTTGGTGGAGGTTCACTGATGACTTGTTTCTGGTGTGGCGTGGTACAGAAAAGGAAGCAAAAGAGTTTATTGAGTCTATAAACAAAAATGATTTAAATCTGTAATTTACAGCCAATATGAGTAAAACCGATGTAGTATTCTTGGATGTTGAGGTATACGTCAAACAAGGAATTGTGGAGATTACATAGAAAGCCTACGGCGGGAAATGCAATTTTACATGCCAGCAGTGCACACCCCAACCACTTAATACAAAGCATTCCTTATGGCGAGCTACTGCGCATAAAACGCATATGCAGTGACTATGAAGCCTTAAAGTCAGCACAACAGGAATGTATTAGCAGATTCAGAGCCCGTGGATACAGCAATAAATGTCTAGAAAAGGCTCTTATAAAATGTAATCTAATCGATAGGGAAAAGGCATTGGAATAGAAATCAGAGCAAACCACCCCCAATGAAACCTCAAGTAAATTTAGATTCATTCTAGACTATAATCGACAACAATTAGCAGTAAGAAAAATTATCAACAAGAATTGGTATCTCATAAAACAGGACCCCATTATAGGGAAATTTGTCCCCCAAAAACCTATTATAACTTATAGGAGGGGAGCATCAATGAGAGATTCGTTAATTGACAATGACCCATGTGGTATGCCAGCCAAGGGATCTTGGTTGGTGCAGAGACAAGGATTCTATAAATGCAAGGTCTGTAAGGCCTGTCAACATGGGGTATCTACAACCAACTACTCTACTCCCTTTGGCGGCCCCAATAAAGAAATCACTAAAGTTCTAAACTGTAAAACAGATCATGTGGTGTATGTGTTGGAGCGCCCGTGCAAACTAAGATACATTGGAATCTAAAGATTATAGGAGGGTCCAAGCAAAAAAAGCGAGGTATCGAATAATAAATTGTGGATGGATTTAATTGGAATAACCTCAATTCAAAGATATGGCCTAGGACTCACTGTAATCAATAAATAATGAGGTGCATACAAATTTAAAAAAAAACATTTTTATACTGTATGATATTATTTATTTAAATATTTGGTCAAATATTTATGGTGATTTTATAGATATTTATGTACCCAATATTTATTATATTATATATCGATGTTAATTTACATATTTATATATTTATAGACGTGTGTATGTATTTAAGGATATTTATACATATATTTATACATAGTAAGAATTGCCATTACGCAAAAGAATATTAATATAAAGTAACAGTTTGGTCAATTATGGTGTCAAGGAAAGAAAAAAACAAAGTCCGATTTTGATATTTGTTGAATTGTATATATACAAGGTATTGACAATTACGCTTAACTTCTTTGCCGTGCGAATTATCTCGGTATAAAGAATAACTATGACTGAAATGTATGGATGTCGATCAGTATTTTTAGATGTGATTTAGAACACAGCACATTTTGCACTAAAATCATGTGGTGAATTTTGCCCAATCACAATGAAAAACACAAAAAGAAAAAAAGTGTAACCCTTTAAAATGAATAGCCATTGGTAGAACTGCGTCATGTGATCAAGTCCCCAAGGAAGGATGAAATGCGTTATGGCTGCCGTTTGTCTGTGAGACTCTGTGAATAAATCAAACGGATATTAAATAAGAATCTTGTGGTCTTTCTCTTTCTACTCGGCTCCAGTTGGGTAAATCACGAGAAAGAAGAGTGCTTTTTAATATATATATATATATATATATATATCTATCATGTGATCAAGGCCTCCAGTAGGCCGAAATGCGTCATGGCGGCTGTGTAAAGTTTTTTGTCCAAATAAAAAATTTCCAGCACTCACTTTGGGTCCGTGTTCGTCTCTGCGCATTGAAGCTGCGTAACCGATGAGGCGATTCCTGGTGGCATATATATATATATATATATATATATATATACACACACACACACACACACACACACAGACTATCTACGCAGAAGTCATGGTGTGAACAGGCAGCACAGAAGATCTGCATTTCACAAAATGGTAATCAACTCAGTGGCTAACTATAGGTTGGTCACTTATGAGTTGACGCTGTTGGCACAATCACGTAGACCTAGTCCACATAAGAAATCCAAAGGTTCTCAAAACGAAAGCAATGCTGAGAAAAAAGCTCTGGTTTCTGGCCTCGGATGATTTTATTGAACACAATATCGGCCAACAGAAATCCGTGAAAGAGAGGCATCCAGATTGTCTCCTTTGGGTTTTTAGGCAGAAAGTGTGGTCAGTGCAGACCTGTCGTATGAAAGCAGCCTCTTCCATAGAACATCGTGTCTGTCGTTGACTGCGTTATTCCACCCAGGGGCGTAGCGTGAGTGGGGCCAGAGGGGTGGTTGCCACAGGCGCAAAATTCTTAGGGGCACATCATTTTAAAAGAAAAAGGTGAGCGACAGGTCACACAAACAAGGAAGAGTCAACAACTTCAACAAACCCAACCGCAATAGGAACTTTAATAAATCAAGCAGCACTAAAAGATGATGTTATAGGTGGAGTTATAGGTCATCTTCAGAAAGTGTGCCATAAAAAGTCTGCCAAATCGAATCGATAACGTATATTGAAAATGAAGATGGAGAAAATTCAAATTTTTCAGATGAGGATTATATGAACATGTTTCTGTTAAATATTGAAGATGATTGCATCTTAGGCATAGATGATAACAAGGAGAGCACAAGCAGGAAAAAAACGGTTTGTGAAATGTGTATCGGGGGTATTGACATATCTATTGTCGCAGACTCTGGGTCGCCTTACACAATTGTAAATTTACAAGTCTGGAAAGAGACATTTTTAATTCATCTTGGTGATCAATTGGAACCACCTGACATCACCATAAAAACATTCACGGGAGACCCCATTGATTTAAAAGAGAACAGAAAACGTAAGTTTACATTCAAGCGGAGAGAATCTTTATGCAATCTATATGTGTCTAAATCAGGCCCCTCGGTTTTAGGGTGGTTAGATCAAGGAAAACTGGGTATCGTATTAATTCCAAACAGTGTTGAACCAGTCCAAACGGATAAAGTTTCTAATGACGTACTGCAGAAGTTCCCTAAAGTCTTTTCCAATACCATTGGCCATTTTCAGGGTTTTGAACACAAAATATGGGTAAAGAAGGGTGCCATTACCAAATTACACAAAGTCAGGAATATTCCATTCTCCATCAGAGAGGAAGTAAAAACTCATTTAGAAAAACTACTTAAGGATGACATAATAGAGAGGGTGGAGTCATCGAGTGGGTCGCCCCCTTGGCCCCTTGGTTAAATGCCCCAACGGGAAATTGAGATTGTGAATAGATCTATGCCATCTCAATCAAAATATCCTTGTGGATCAATATCCCCTACCACGCATAAATGAGATGTTGGCGTGTACCAATGGTGTAAAGTAATTTTCAACCATAGACATAAAGGCCACATGCCATCAGGTTCCCTTACATCGGTTTTTGTTGAAAATGTCTCAATAAATTTCGCCTAGAACTCGATAAGACCTAGGAAAGAGCGCAGTTCATCTTTGTTTTTTGGTTCTGGGGCATGGAGAATGGCATTCAGAAGCTCTTTTTTGGGTTTGATGCCCTCAGCTGTTATTACGCGCCCTAAGTACGTTTCTTCCGAACATAAAAATTTGCATTTGCTGTGTTCGGCAGTAAGCCCCTTGGATTGGAGGATCTCCAGCACTTGCATCAATTTATCATCATGTTCTTGTTTGGTTTTTACATGACCAACATGTCATCCTGGTTTGAGACAACTTCTCAAAACCAAGAACAAATTTGTCTAGTCTGACGAATGTCGCACATCATTTTGCATGTTAAAAAATGAGATGCGTTCAGCTCCACGCCTGCAAGATTTTGATCCCTCGTTGACCAACATTGTAACCACAAATGCCAGTGAAAGAGGTTTAGGTGTGGTGCTCACTCAGAGAGATCAGAGAGGCATAGAATGCACCATCACCTTCGCCTCACGCTCCCTGACACCGACAGAAGAAAAGTACTCTGTCATTGAACAAGAGGCTTTGGCGTGCATATGGGGATTAGAACACTTCAGACAATTTGTATGGGGGAAAAAGTGATTTTAAGGAGTGACCATAAACCCCTCACTAAAGTGTTGACCACAAAGGGACTATACACTGCATCGCCAAGACTGGCCAGATTGAGTGTCATATTATTTGAAGAATGTTGTAGTGGATTTCTTAAGCTGAATGCCTGTTTTGATGCAAGAATCCAAAAGTGAGCCAGAAGAGAAATTCTGTGTTGCCAGTATACATGAGGAAACACATGGTATTTTGCTAGAGGAGTGGTTGAAAGAGCAAGGTAACGATGCAGTGTTGAGCAGAATTTGCAGTATGATTGTTAATGGTTGGCCCACTAAGAAAAATGTTGAGAGAGAACTGTTTGCCCTATTGGGAGGTGAAACAGGATCTATCACTTGAGGATGGGTTTCATTTTAGAAGCGGGAATGTCATTGCCCCAACTAAACTCAGGCACACTATACTGGAGATATGCCACGAAGGTAATCTGGGTATTGCAAAAACAAAAAATAGGATAAGAAATCTGTACTGGTGGCCTGGTGTCAACCTTGCCACAGAGAGGATTGTAAGGAACTGCCTGAAATGTTGTCATTCTGGCCCATAATTCATCCCATTCCGTGCCCCAACATGCCTTGGGAAAGAATAGGCCAGAAGGCCCATAGGAATCAATGGGAAGCCAGTTACCATTACCGAATCGGTAAATACCGATTCGGTAATGGGAGGAGCACAATCAAGGGTGGCAGGGTGTCACAGTGACACCCTGTTGCACCCCTGATTCCTGCATATGTGCACATGTGGCACACATACATGCCCTAAGGGCATGTATGTCTGCCACATTGCACACTTCAAAGTGCAAAAAAATGCTTTTTTCCAGCTATTCGTCATTTACCACCAACTTTTAGTTGGTGGTAAATAACGAATCCCCACAACAACCACACACTCCCCCTACATATCATTTCAGGATTCGGTATTTACCGAATCGGTAAAATTACCGAATCGGTAATTTTACCGATTCGGTAAATTACCGAATCCTGAAATGTGCCCCCTACATACCAAAAGCCTGAATACCGGTCGGTAACGGGATATTTACCGAAAATCGGCCGTTACCGACCGGTATTGGGCTTCCTACATATGGCCCTTGATGAGGTTTTCATTAAGAAGGGATTACCTAAATATATTGTCAGTAACAATGGCCCCCAGTTTACCTCAGAGGTGTTCCGCAATTACTTGAGATGGAACAATTTAATACCATATATTAAAGTAAGCAAAGTGATAAAAGATTGATCGGCCATTTTGTGACACCTTCCCAATAAACAGCAATGTGTGTGGGCATTCAGTATATTCTCAGCCATGAGTCCTATTGCAAAGGACACAGTAGGGTTTGTTGCACATAAGTCCTCGTCGTAGACATACAAAGGGGAGGAGTAATGACGGTAAATGAGTGGCAGACTTGTAGACCAAGTACTTTTATGAGGAACTGAGAAGGCGCAAGTCGGAAAATCAGTGTTTTGGAGACAGTTATTTTATGGACCCTGATGCAGCACAGCATAAACGACACCAACCCAGAAAGCCCTTACACCACTTATTCATCAGCAGGGTCCATAACACCGAAAACACACATTCACTCAGTTTTCTGGATCAGTGATAAGCTGTCGAGCTGCAAGAAATACGGGGTACCTTGATACTATTTTTCCCTAAATAACTATATACATTATATACATTTGACTCTAGAATTTTCGGTTTTAAACATCAAGATACTCCGCTATTTTTGGGTCGATGGACCAACTTGTAGGAATCAGTTGATGGCGATTAAGTCCAGCTCAATCACAATTAAAACCATTTACTTTTACGGGTCATAACTTTAATTCTAATAACCACAAACTCAGTTTGAGTTAGCATGACATTTTATCTAGATTCATTGAATAAATTGAATAAGTGAAGTTTTATTAGACAAAACTATAGACATTAACTTCATGAACATTCAAGTAAAGATTGAAATAGAAACGGAAAATACTCATTACCCTTGACCTTAGGGCGATGACGAGAATAGTTCACCAGAGCATGAACCGCAGATCAAAGGATAGGTTCCCAAACTGACTGACTGTCCCTCTAACCTCCTCGGACGTATTCCCTCCCAGGATAGAATACCGCGACGGTCTCGTTCCTTTTTCCCATCAAAGTTAGAAGTTCAAATTTGTCAAAGTCTTTTCAGCATCAGGAAGAAAAATCGTCTCAACAGACAGCGTGGTGTGTTGAATAGAAGAATAAGCAAGTGCCACAACGTCATTATAAGCACCACTTTTTATACCCTTTCACTAACTTGCTATACCCAAAATTTTAACTTTTTTAGGGGCTGTATTCAGTCTGATTGGTTCATTGGAGGGGTGGTGATGGTCACCTCATTGTCCTCCTTGCCTAAACCGGTTCTGTTAACAATACATTTATGCACAGTTCTCGTGACTTGTCAAGTCCCAATATTTTACTTTGTTAAAGTATTTGCAACAATTTCCATCAATGATGAATAGGATCATCTTCTGCAGTTCGAGTCTCTCATCCGTTCCCATGCATTCACACAGAAAGTTTTGGCACAACTCTTGTCCTAACTCAGTTCGGCCTTGACATCTCTCACTCTGGACATAGGCGACACACTTGTGACTGAAACTTCCATTCTGCTCATGCGCGGGTGCCATCTTTGTTCTTTCGTACAATCACCTCTCGGAAGCGGACATTTTCTCAGCGAGGCCTAGCAGGCCCGAACGGAACTAAAATGAAAACAATATAGCAGAAATTAGACATAGAAAACAAGCCCTTCTGTTTACCACCCACCATTCTAATGACCCGTGTTAGGTGTTACCTAGCATAAGCGCCATTTAAAGCCATTTTACTTACCATCTGCATTCTTTTTGTCACAATATTTTTACTACAACAAAATACATGCAATTTACTTCTATTTACTACACGAATCACAAACCTATGTTAATTTAATTTCACATTGGTAAATGAATTAGATTTTTGCAAGTGCCAGTTAGTTTCCCACGTGTAGTGTCTAATTAAAGGTGCATTGATTGGTTATTCCATGCAGTCAAACAGTTCGTATTTTTAAGGTTATGAGGTCATTAACTTCAAAGGGGGTACAAGAAAGTTTGTATTTTTCCCCTGCTCCATCAACCCTTGTGGTGGACGTTTCCACTTTTTTCACGCCGTGGGGCCAGCCACTTACAAGTCAACTCAGAAACTAGGTTAATAAAAAAATAAAAGGAAACCTATTTGTTTTACAGGGTTTTTGCTTATTGCATTCAGACTTCTATTATTCCTCGAGTAGGAATGAGCAGCAGGGTCGGAGCCTCGGCCTTGCCTCTCCGCGACACATCCACCCGCCGCTGCTCTGCTTTATTTCTTCCATATGGAGAGCGAATAAGGCCTTGCCTCCCTCCACTGCATTCCATTCACCTCCCCCGCCCCCACACACCTGTTTTGCGTTACTGCGTCAGTGTCTGGGGCTGGGCCTCGTGCAGGAAGCTGATCCTATGACACCGGCCCAGGGCCAGAGGAAGGGAAAGTTCTGCAGCCCCAGCGTAGGTCCAGGGGAAATCATAAACTAGCCAGAAGTGGTCTGGTAGTGGGTAGGGAGGGGGGCTGGTGTTGTCGCCCTCTCTCTTCAGTCCTCCCTTTCTCTCTCCGTCACCCCCAAACCTTTAATATTATACAGTATTACCTAAAAAGAGAAGTGAGCAGAGGGACCGATACCATGATACTACTTTGGTGGTCCACTTCTCATTGGTATGGGACCAGGCCACCTGTTCCTCCCACCAGCCCATGAATAAATTCGCATAGCTGGGGGCGAAGCAGGTGCCCATTGCAGTCCCCGAGACCTGCCTATAGAGCTCGCCCTGAAAGATAAAGATGTTATTAAACAGGCAGAACTCTATTAGCTCCAGCAGCATGCTGTTATGAACCGCATATTTTAGTGGTCTTGTTTGTAAAAAATATTTTACAGCATGCAAGCCTTGTACATGATTAATTCAAGTGTATAAGCTGGTGATGTCTAGGACCACCAGACAGTAACATGGCTGCCATTCAAGTGCTTCTATATGTTCAATGAAATCGGTGGTGTCCTTAATGTATGATTTCAATTCAAGTACAGCACTAAACAGAAAATGATCTAAAAATCTTGAAAGATTTTCTGTGAGACTACCCATAGAGGAAACTATTGGCCTCCCAGGTGGTTTGTTTTTATCTTTGTGCACCTTCGGGAGGTGATAAAAAGTGGGTAGAATCGGGTTACTCGTTCTCAAAAATAAATGTTCGTCTGAGTCCAACATCTGTTTATTATGCCACTTCTTTATAAGAGCATGCAGTTGTCGAATGTTGTCTTGGTATACAATTACATTAGTTGATTCATAGCAGTCTGGATTTTTTAATTGCCGTAGAGCTTCTTCTACATATTGTTGTCGTGACATGAGGACAATATTCCCTCCCTTGTCTGAGGGTTTGTAGACAATTGAAGTATCCTGCTCCAAAGTTTTTATGGCATTTCTTTGCACTTTAGTCAGGTTGTCACGATTTTTCGTTGATTTTTGGTTATTGTTTCTAAATTTTATCAAATCCTTGATGACTGTATCAGAGAATACGTCGATAGAGTCAAACGGCATCTGTGGCAGGAATTGTGAAGGTAACTTCATTCCATTAGTTGGTGCCTCCTGTTCAATATCCACAAGTCTCATCCGTTGACTTAATGTTGTTACGAGCTATGGATTTTTTGTTGTATCATCCTGTCGTAGATCCTCCAGGATTTCCAAGGTTGTTAGATCATTGACAGTTAATAGATCTACATCCATACTATGTGTTTTCAAGGATCTGGCTTCCTTTATGGTAGGTCTCAATTTGAAAAACTTATGCAACTTGAGTTTTCGGACAAATTTGAACAAGTCGATCCTTGTCTGAGTATATTCCATATGACTTTGAGGACAGAAGGTTAGTCCAAGTTTTAGCACTGATTCTTCTGTGCTCGTGAGGACTTTTTGTGATAAGTTGATGATAGTTAACTGATCGGTATTCTCTACCACCTTCCTCCCCTCTTGCTCCGTGTGACTCTGTTTGTCTGATTGGGCTTTGTTCTGCCACTTCCTGCCGCCCCTTCTGGTTTTCCTGTTGAAAAGGAGTTTTTTGTATCCTCCCAGATCGGCTGGCTGCCTCTTCTTCTGATAACTCATTCTCAGTCACATCGGACTCCATTATTTCTATGATAACGTTGATGATGCTTTAAATGTTGCCTTCCTATGCGTCATGTAAACAACACTGACGAAGGAACGTTTCTGAAACGCGTTTGTTGTCCGAAGATTAAATTGCTACAACGAAGCACCAAGAGTGCCGTTCTTCCTTTTATGAATGTTGAAGGAGAATTGGAGCGTTTTTATATATATATATATATATATATATCGTAAGCTCTAGTCCACCATTAACGTACCGAGCACTCAGGAGCGGATGCGGTCAATGTTTGGCGGTGGGTTCATGGAATAGATTCAGCTCACTCTTCAGAAAAAGAAGACGCCACACTCACGGATGGTGAAGAACTCGGTATTTATTTCACCGGGTTCACAGAAGCAGGACGCGTTTCGGCTCGCGCCTTTTTTTACTGCAAAGTTTACCGGCAACAGCGTCATATTTTATATTCAAGTGCGCATGTACAAATGCATTTTAGTCATGAACATTGAAACCAGGCTAGTTTCACGGAGTACACCAATGTCAGCGCCATCTTGGAGTGACTCAATTCCATGATTTTCATAACAATTCATCCATAAACGATAATGTGTTAAAGAGAGATCCAGACATTGGATGCAACCTCAGTGACAACATTAACATCTCCTTTAGGAAATCACTTTCGCTAAAGGACAGGCTAACTAGAAGCCACTTCATGAGAACACACAATGAATCGTGGCTGACCAGCCGCCAAAAAAGGTTTATAAAATGTGATAAGTGCAAAGCCTGTAAAATAGGTGAAAACATAAAAAGTCTGACAGATGTTAAAAAACAACAATTCACCATCAAACACAGAATCAGATGTGAGACCAACTACGTAGGTTATATGATTACCTGTGACTGTGGTAAAAAATAATTAGGCAGCACCATTTGCCAAGTGAAAAAAGAATCCTGGAGCATATACAAGCAATAACTAATGGGGATACAAACTATGCCATAACAAAACACTTTGAAACCCACGAAAACTACACCTGGAAGCACATCAAATACAGTGGGTTTGCACATGTGCCAGACCACGAAAGGAGGAGGAGACAGGACACTAAAACTCAGACAACTCGTGTCCAAATTTATCAATAGATTCAGAACAAAATCTATGGGTTTGAATGCGGAAGAAGATCTCTTTGTCCATTTATAACCAAGGAATAATTTGAAAGTATGCAGCAATCATATATATTTGAGTACATTTTCATCATCAAGTTAGAAGAAATTCAGTCACTTAGACAAAACCACAAGAGAATTAAGTGGAAAAAATAAACAATATGAGTTGAGAGGAGGATCCCAGGCAAATCTGCGAAGGGAACTAGACATATACAACTGATGAACACAAGACCGAGGACAGAGTATATAAATACACGGCTTTGGTCATCGAGCATGTAATCAGTCACTAAGACGAGACCTGCAACTACAAACTGGAATCCTACTTTATCACTATTTTTAATCATAATGAATGAAAAATACAAAGGAATTATAACATGACAAATACTAACTAATGATGATACAGAATCATTTCTGTATACAAATTGGAATATGAACATTGAAAATATTTGTATATATTGTATATATTGTTGTTTGAACAAACAAACGAACTACATATCCCAGAATGCTTCATTGAGAGCACATGGGAGCAGTAGTATATAATGGAATTAACAGACTTTCCTAACCGTGAACAAGCCTTGATGGTGAAACACGTTTGTGGCAGTGAGAAATAAAATACCTCTGATTGCATCAAGACTGGAGTGCGACATCTCTTTGTTTAATTATATATATATATATATAACTATAACTATCTACTGGCGACTAGATAATATATCCACATATATATATTTATATCTATATATATATATATATATATATATATATTATATATATTATCTACTGGCGGTCGCCAGTAGATAGTTATAGTTAGGATCGTGTTTCCATAGGAAATCCGCAACATTCTATTTGGAATAACTTTGGCGCCGATTGACGAATCCTCGCGAGGTTTTCAAAATAGGTGGGGCGCTCCGCTCCGCTCCTTCCCTGAAAGTCTCGGGGGGATTCGTCAAGCGGGGGCTGAGAAAAAGGGGGGTCCCAAAACGCCTTTTCCCCATGCATTTTTCCATAGGACCTTTAGTCAAAGGTACAGCCCGAACGGCTGAACAGAATTATTTGAAATTTGGCAAAGAGAAAGTCCTCAGGTCAGGGATGTGCCTTTTGAATATCTGGAGTCAATCTGTTCAGTATTTCCTGAGAAAATAGCATTTAAACGCATATATATATCTATAAGCGCGCACCGTGCGCGTACGGTAAAACTTACCGTACGCGCACGGTGCCGTGCGCGAGCGCGATTCTGATTGGTTGTTAGATCTTAGTAAACATTCGAATCGGTCAAAACCAGGAAGTGTCGGCCGCCATTTTGTCTCTCGCAGTCTGAGGGGGTGAAAAACAAAGGTGGAGAACGTGAAAAGGGGGCAGGGTGGACAGTTCCTGACCCCCTAGCCTTTGTCAGGGGGTCCCAGAAGGACCCCCAAGGGCCAAAATTTCCTTTAATTTTTTTGCGAAAAATCGCGGAGTACGCGTAGCGTGCGCGTACGGTAGAAACGGAAACATTCCGCGAACTGCGTAACGAAGCGCACCGGGTGCCCACAGCGCGCGCACGTTGCGCGACGCGTACCGTGCGCGTACGGTACGCGCACAGTGAAAAACCTTAAAAAAAAACAAAAAAAATACATAACTTAGCATTTAAAAAACCGTACAAATTCACTGAAAAAACCATAGGTTTCACACACGTTATAGTTAGGAATTAGCATTTAAAAAACCTTGCAAATTCACTTAAAAAACCATAGGTTTCACACATGTTATAGTTAGCTGGACATTTCACTCGTGAAAAACCATTGAAATTCCCCCGTTATAGTTAGTGCAGGCAACTATAACTCACGCGACCGCAATCCTCTGCTGATGACGTCAGATATTACATCACTGATGACAAAAAAATATTTGTAATATATGTATAGCTAAAAATTAATGGAAGAAGACATGGGTAAATAAGTGTCTAAATACAGTGATGTAATATCTGACGTCATCAGCAGAGGATTGCGGTCGCGTGAGTTATAGTTGCCTGCACTAACTATAACGGGGGAATTTCAATGGTTTTTCACGAGTGAAATGTCCAGCTAACTATAACATGTGTGAAACCTATGGTTTTTTAAGTGAATTTGCAAGGTTTTTTAAATGCTAATTCCTAACTATAACGTGTGTGAAACCTATGGTTTTTTCAGTGAATATATATATATTTATATATCCAAATCCAGGTGCTCGTGTTAAGACCACTGACCTGTGGAGGGTGGTGCATGCACCGGGAGAGTACCCGGTAAATTAGTTTCCAAAGTTCGTATCGCAAAGCGAAATAGATGCACTCTCAGGAAACAATGAAATAAGTATATTAGGAAGGTTTATTTGCTTCCACGCTTGGAAGCTAATAAACCTGCCTGATATACTTATTTGGTTATTTCCTGAGAGTGCATCTATTTTGCTTGGCGAAATATATATATATATATATATATATATATATATATATATATATATATATATATATATATATATATATATATATATCTTAGGGAAAGAGGGTTTAGGGTGGGTGTGAGTTTTTGGGTGGCAAGGATAATTTTAGGGTGGGTATGGGTTTTTGGGTGGTAAGGAAATTTTTAGGGTTTGGGTGGGTTTGGGTTTTTGGGTGGCAATGGTAATTTTAAGGTTTAGGATGGGAATGAGTTTTTGTGTGGCAAGGGTTTAATTTTAGTGTTTTAGTGTGTTTAGTGTGGGTATGGGTTTTTGGGTTACAATAGTAATTTTAGGGTTTAGGGTGGATATGTGTTTTTGAGTGGCAAGGCATTTTTTAGGGTTTTAGGTGGTTATGGGTTTTTAGGTGGCAAGGGAAATGTTATAGTTTAGGATTGGTAAGAGTTCTTGGGTGGCCAGGGTAATTTTTAGGGATTAGGGTGGGTATGGGTTTTTAGGTGACAAGGGATTTTTTAGGGTGGGTATGGGTTTTTTGGGTGTCAGGTTTTTTTAAGGTTCAGTAAAAACCGCTGTGGTAAAGGTAATGCGTGGTAACGGCATTCAGGTTGTAATGGCATGCGTTACAACGGAATGCATGGTTCCTTCATACATCCTTAATAAATGCACGCTCTGCAGTAGACTATGATGCAGAGATATATGCCATATTGGAAGAGAAAAAGAGAAAACTGTAAGCAGTGAGTTGAACTCATTTGAAGGGACTCATTCTAGATTGGGTTTCGACCTCAAATAATCACCCTTTCCAAAATGTAAATACACATCATCTTCCACCGATCAATCACAAAACATATATCTATATATTGCTGGCTAGAGAGGCCTGCCTTCTGTGACAGCCATGTGCAAAAGAAACATAAGACCTGTAGATGAAATCTTAAACAAACTTTCAGTGGCTACAGTTAAGCCACATTTGGAGATTACGATATTATTCTATATGCTATGACCCCTGATTAGCTGGATAAAGGCAGAGGAAGGAAATCTCCATCTCAAAAGTAGTCACACAGAAGATTTGCACAATTTAATGGCTAAATTAAGGACAGTGTTAGAACACTTATTAAAACAGTTCCAGTTTTTTTTCTAAAAACATTTACCTCAGAGGAGGTATCTACCATCATTAAAACAAGGAGCAGCAGACCACAGAGCACTATACTGCACAACATACGAATTTAGAAGGTACCTCACTCCACTACTGCAATGCTAAACTGCCTTTAAAAGGTCATGGGCTTATTAGCTACAATAGTGCAAAAAACATGTTGACTAAGTCTCTACACAAAGCAATGAACCTCTGTACAAAAGAATACATTTGAATTACGAAAAAATATTACATCTGCTCTACATAGCTTCTTTTCCCAACCTACTTTTATTGTAGAATGCATTATGCCACACATTGTGTGATTGTCATAATAAATTCTTTTTCACACTCACCTATGTATAAATCAAAACAATGAATTTCACAAATTGTGTGGATGACCCATGCTCCTCCAAAGTGATTTAGAAAAGTCCTGACTTCACTTCATTGGCCATAGCTCGCTACTCTTTGAAACAAATCTATGCTATACAGCTTTGACCCAGCAAGCAACTTGCCCTTTTGCTTTTTGGAAACAAGGGTAACCTGTTACGCCAATTATGAACCTCTTGTAATTTATAGATGAAAAATACTGGTCCAAAAAGGGCTTATTTAGAACATTAATTGAGAATTCTGGAAGGCAAATAAATTGCCCGCATGTCAACACATGAGTATGAACTTGGGAAAATTGTATCCGCAAAATAGCACGTTCAGTCATTCTGAAATCACATTATGCAGCTGGTCATCAGTAAATGTTCAGTGCTCATAAGAGATCACTCACTGAGAAAAGTGATATATAAGTGTATTTATATATATATTAATTATTCAAAATCCAGGATTGACATTTATAAAAGTGTCAGAAAATTGAAACTTAGAAAATTCCACACACAATCGAAAAAAGCAACAGATACTGAAATATCTTTCATAACAAGTAATCCATCAACACAAGAAAAAGAAATGGATTCCAATACAAATCAGGAGTCATAGGAACTAATCAATGTCCTCTATGACTTAGTACAAGAAGGCAATCAAGCAAGTGGAACCATGGATGAAAGTACAGTAGGGAATTCAACCATATCAGGCACAATATGTAAGACGCCCTTTAAACCCCCGTCTTCATTCTACCCATTGATGACAAAGGATACGATCGATATGTTTCAAGATCAAGTCATCACCGAACTAAAAAACTTGAACAAAACGACATATAAAGGGGCAAAAAATGTCAAAAAGAATATAAAAGAACTCCAATACCATCAATTACTAAAATCAAAAACAACAAAGAAATAGTTGTGAGGAACGGCGATAAAGGCGGGAACGTGGTAATGTGGAAAAGAGAAAACTACATTAAGGAAGCAATGAGTCACTTAGAGGACAAATCTTGCTATGGAAATAGCAATAAAACAACCTGGAATGTAATACAATCATCATTCCGAATGAAATTAATGGCTTGGCGAGAAAAGGGCCTGCTAACATCGGAAGAATATAAATATTTTTGGACAGCAAATCCAACAATTCCAATATTGTACTTTATACCAAAAGTACTAAGGACAAAACAAACCCACCAGGAAGGCCAATTATATCAGCCAATAACAGTATATATGAAAATACCTCTAAATATGTAGACTTCTTTCTACAAGAACATGTTCAAAATTTAGCCTCCCACATCAAAGACACAGGAGACTTCTTGACAAAAATCAAAAAATTCCAATGGCATGATGACTATTATTTGATCACCTTAGATGTAACCTCACTCTATACATCCATCAAGCACAATGATGGACTTCGAGCCTTGAAATACTACTTGGCAAAGAAAGGAACCCCATATGCAGAACATAACAAAATGATTGTCAATATGGTTGAACTGTGTTTAACGAATAACATCTTTATGTTTCAAAACGCAATGTACCAACAATTGCGAGGTGTGGCGATGGGGGCCAGCTTCTCCCCCAGTTACGCGTGTTTACACATGGGCTGGTGGGAGGAGCAGGTCCTCATGACCAAATACACTGAAACACTAACAAACCATATCAAATGTTGGTGGAGGTTCACTGATGACTTGTTTCTGGTGTGGCGTGGTACAGAAAAGGAAGCAAAAGAGTTTATTGAGTCTATAAACAAAAATGATTTAAATCTGTACTTTGCAGCCAATATGAGTAAAACCGATGTAGTATTCTTGGATGTTGAGGTATACGTCAAACAAGGAATTGTGGAGACTAGATTACATAGAAAGCCTACGGCGGGAAATGCAATTTTACATGCCATCAGTGCACACCTCAACCACTTAATACAAAGCATTCCTTATGGCGAGCTACTGCGCATAAAACGCATATGCAGTGACTATGAAGCCTTAAAGTCAGCACAACAGGAATGTATTAGCAGATTCAGAGCCCGTGGATACAGCAATAAATGTCTAGAAAAGGCTCTTATAAAATGTAATCTAATCGATAGGGAAAAGGCATTGGAATAGAAATCAGAGCAAACCACCCCCAATGAAACCTCAAGTAAATTTAGATTCATTCTAGACTATATTCGACAACAATTAGCAGTAAGAAAAATTATCAACAAGAATTGGTATCTCATAAAACAGGACCCCATTATAGGGAAATTTGTTCCCCAAAAACCTATTATAACTTATAGGAGGGGAGCATCAATGAGAGATTCGTTAATTGACAATGACCCATGTAGTATGCCAGCCAAGGGATCTTGGTTGGTGCAGAGACAAGGATTCTATAAATGCAAGGTCTGTAAGGCCTGTCAACATGGGGTATCTACAACCAACTACTCTATCCCTTTGGCGGCCCCAATAAAAAAATCACTAAAGTTCTAAACTGTAAAACAGATCATGTGGTGGATGTGTTGGAGCGCCCGTGCAAACTAAGATACTTTGGAAGTGACATTCTACCAGGGCATAAACGGGTGCTCCAACACATACGAGCCATTAAAAACCATGATCAGGCGTATCCAGTAGCGCGTCACTTTCAGGATAAACATGATGGCAATCCCAAAGATCTCAAATATTTCCTCATCGACTCTGTTCCGAGGAACAAAAGAGGGGGTGATAGAGAAAAATCCCTTAGATTATTGGAGATGCACTACATCCTAAATTTAGACAGCAAACATCCTAATGGACTCAATAGTTCAGAGGAACTACATGCAAGTGTAAAAGCTATGGTGAATGCCCTAATTCAAAATCAGTCAGTCACGTTTTTTCCACTAGTAATGTAAGAGAAATATAAAAGAAACTTTCAAAAATTAAGAAGATGACATCTTCAGCTAAGATCGCACACAGATGCATTAAAGCTGAAAAAGAACAAAAGTCCGCCCGATAGTATTTATACAGCATATAAAAGAAAATCTCTCCCTTAAGTCTTTTTATTTTAACTACTACTATTTTTAACTAGGCACAATTTGCACAAAATTTTTTCAAAATTAATTCCCTTCCCCACTTCCCTGTCTCCCTTTTCCCTTTTCCCAGTTTAGGTGTCATGGCACAAATACTGTTCTTTACAAATCCTAATTTAATCAAGGAGGATAAAAATGTCGGTTATAATTAACCGAATTAATTACAAAACAAGGCACAAAAAATAATTGACTATAAACTGAATAAACAATTAAAGGCAATCTAAAGATTATAGGAGGGTCCAAACAAAAAAGCGAGGTATCGAATAATAAATTGTGGATGGATTTAATTGGAATAACCTCAGTTCAAAGATATGGCCTACGACTCACTGTAATCAATAAATAATGAGGTGCATATACATTTAAAAAAAAACATTTTTATACTGTATGATATTATTTATTTAAATATTTGGTCAAATATTTATGGTGATTTTATAGATATTTATGTACCCAATATTTATTATATTATATATCGATGTTAATTTACATATTTATATATTTATAGACGTGTGTATGTCTTTAAGGATATTTATACATATATTTATACATAGTAAGAATTGCCATTACGCAAAAGAATATTAATATAAAGTAACAGTTTGGTCAATTATGGTGTCAAGGAAAGAAAAAAACAAAGTCCGATTTTGATATGTGTTGAATTGTATATTTACAAGGTATTGGCAATTACGCTTAACTTCTTTGCCGTGCGAATTATCTCGGTATAAGGAATAACTATGACTGAAATGTATGGATGTCGAACAGTATTTTTAGATGTGATTTAGAACACAGCACATTTTGCACTAAAATCATGTGGTGAATTTTGCCCAAGCACAATGAAAAACACAAAAAGAAAAAAAGTGTAACCCTTTAAAATGAATACCCATTGGTAGAACTGCGTCATGTGATCAAGTCCCCAAGGAGGGATGAAACGCGTTATGGCTGCCGTTTGCCTGTGGACTCTGTGAATAAATCAAACGGATATTAAATAAGAATCTTGTGGTCCGTGCTCTTTCTACTCGGCTCCAGTTGGGTAAATCACGAGAAAGAAGAGTGCTTTTTAATATATATATATATATATATATATATATATTATCTACTGGCGGTCTCCAGTAGATAGTTATAGTTAGGACCGTTGTTCCATAGGAAATCCGCAACATTCTATTTGGAATAACTTTGGCGCCGGTTGACGAATCCTCGCGAAATTTTTAAAATAGGTGGGGCGCTCCCCTCCGCTCGTACCCTAAAAGTCTCGGGGGGATTCGTCAAGCGGGGGCCGAGAAAAAAGGGGGGTCCCAAAACGCGTTTTCCCCATGCATTTTTCCATAGGGACCTTTAGTCCAAGGTACAGCCCGAACGGCTGAACAGAATTATTTGAAATTTGGCAAAGAGAAAGTCCTCAGGTCAGGGATGTGCCTTTTGAATATCTGGAGTCAATCTGTTCAGTAGTTCCTGAGAAAATTGCAGTTAAAAGTACATACATATCTATAGCCTCGCACCGTACGCGTACCGTACGCGCACCGTACGCATACTGTACACGCACGCTGCCGTGCGCGAGCGTAATTCTGATTGGTGGTTACATGACAGTAAACATTCCAGTCGGTCGAAATCAGGAAGTGTCGGCCGCCATTTTGTGTGTCTTGCACTGAAAAACAACGTGAAGAACGTGAAAAGGGGGCAAGGTGGAGAGTTGCAGACTCCCTAGCCTTTGTCAGGGGGTCCAAGAAGGACCCAGAAGTGTGAAAAATATATATTTTTTTAAATTGCGGGGTGCGCGTACTGTGCGCATACGGTACGCGTACGGCGGTGAAAAAAAGAAATAGAATTAAAAATCAAAATTAAATGTTTAGATGTTAGGTGGCTCTAAAAAGAGCCGTTGTGTTTATGAAGTGGTTTTTTGGTACCTACAAGTAAGTACCGATGCAGAGTCTAAAGTTCAAGAGGAAGACTCTGTTCCCTTCATCATTGAAATGTACACCGTCTCCTCTATAAATGTCTTGCATGTTGTAACGCATGTTGTTGTGGTATATAGAACCCATACCATAGTCTCTGAGGAAAGCAGAAACAGACTTAATGACGTGCTTTCTTGCCTTGTCAATCTGCGGACAAAATTGGTTGGGCCAGTTCCACTTTTGCCTTTGGCATATATTAGAATATACAAAGGCAGTTTGTGGAAAAAGTGACATCAATTGCACAAAGGTGTCCTTAACAAGCATTTCCAGACCTACCCCAGTTAAAGTGCCTAGGTCATTTCCACCACAGTGCACAATAATAAGGTTAGGCTGTGGGAGATGTAGAAAGGTTTTCACCAAAGGCATTAATTGGTGCCACTTTAACCCTCTCTGACCAATCCATTTAATGTCTACATTTGACAAAGCAAGGTCTTTCACAATACCTCTTTTTTCTGCAATTTTTTCACTCCAGAAGACATAGCTATGACCTACAATCCACACTGTGAACATCTTTCAAGGAGATCTGGATGCACTCAGAAGGTGTCTTTCAGTAGAATGGCAATATGAATAGAAAGATAGTTGTAAAATGGAGGCTAAAATACTTTTTTTTTTTAAAGAACTCATTGGCTGATACAAACAATTTTACAGTTAAAACTAGGCTGTATGTTTAGATTTTTACAAGCATGTTTTGTATTGGTTCAGAAAAATGTGTACCCACAGAACATTACTTTGGATTTGCTGTTAGGTTTGAAAAGTCAAACACTCTTGCTCTTTGGATTAGAAACATTGTGTGCTGAACTTCTGACCTCTCTGCTCACACCAGTGTTCCATGACCTGTTGCTATGGTAGCAGGCAGAAGTCATGTTGGGGGAAGGGATCATTTGGAAAAGGGTTGAAATTTCCAACCAATAGAAATGTGTGTTTCCATTTGAAAAAAATGTGGGAAGCACTGTGATTTGGAGTTAACATGTATATGTGTGAAAAAAGAGAGGGAAACATTGCCATTAACTGGTTCTGGTGAGAGGAGAGAGGTGTACAGCTCAGAGATTGTTGCTCTGATAATCTGCTGTTTGAGTGCCACATTTCTTTCTCAACTAACTACTTTTAAAGGTGAGTTATGAATTTGAGAGGGGATGTATGTGGTGTATTTTGATATAAATAATAGAAATGTGATTCTTCTTTTAAAGTGGTGTTTCACATTTTGTGTTTTGGGAGATATTTAACTGTCTTGAACTTGTAAGATATTATGGAGTATGTCTTCACCATAAGTTAAGGTGTACTGGTATCACCCAGGAATACTGTTTTCTGCCTAGAATCACACCATGAGTCTGTGTGCACAAAGGAATTGTTGTCAGAGATTTAATTTGTGTTGGTCTGGTTCTGTAAGAATGGTATTCGTAGGAAAGGGGCAGCTTGTTTTTTAGAACTGTGATGGTTTGCATTCAGCATAAAACAGTATCTCACAAATGGGAGGCAAATGCTAACACATTTGAAATTGATATGGTAGATTTTACTTTTAATCATGCAATGGGTAAGGTTGTTCCTACATGTACAAAACTCCAATTAACCCTTACCACACATGTACTTTTATATACATCATTCCAATGTTTATGCTGTTGTGGAAGCGTACATGCACATGTCTATTGTAACTGAAAATACACAGTCTGCAGAAGCAGACTCTTAGCACACACCCAGCTGCTTATCCTGTACTATCATGCTTAGTATTCACAACTGTGTGGTGTTTCAGATAGCAGTGAGTAACTCTAATACATTCAACATCACCAAGGCTCATTTCCTTTGCTGGAGTGTAGTCAGTCACCCAGGTTACACATGTTCATGGTCTCAAAAAGCTGTTTGGACATGTGCTCTATTCTGTTTCTGAAAACTATAATGAAAATGTGTCAGACTGTTAGAGTAATTATTACTTGCTCTACCACAGTAGTAAGTGTGCTTTCAAATTGCAAAACAAATTTTGTTTTCTGCCTAGAATCACACCATGAGTCTGTGTGCACACAGGAATTGTTGTCAGAGATTTAATTCGTGTTACTCTGGTTCTTTTAGAATTGCATTCGTAGGAAAGGGGAAGCTTTAATTCGTGTTGGTTTTATTGTGTTTTTCACTCGTAGGAAAGGGGTAGATAGTATTATAAGATTTGAAAAGCTAAAAAAAAATATAGTAATATATTTTTATTACAGAAAGGTATTTTTTTTTAGTTTCTTTCAGGTATTACTGAACAACAGTGAAATAAATTAAAGATGCCTATAAAATCAAGAAAGAGAAAAGAACAGAAAAAACATTTATATTTGAAGACAACTGGAGGACCCAAATTAGTTGAAGATCCTCATGCTGGAAAAAAGAAAAAGTCTTCTGGTAAGCAGACTAAGGATTTAAAAAAAAATATCTTCAAAAAAAGAAAAAATTTGAAAAATGTCCCCACTGCAAATAGTGTTTCAAGTAGAAAACAACAGGACAAAAGTGTGAAATTACTAAATGCTAATGTACAATCAGAAGCAATAAAGATTGACTTAAAAAGAAAAACAGCATTTAAAGACATTCGTAGAAAAATGTTTCAGAGAAGAGTGATGTCCAATTTGCTAAAGGATGTGAAAAAATATAAGAAGAAAGCAAAATTTTATAAGAGAAAGAAAGATATAGAATCAATTGTAGCTAAGGCTTTAGATTTGAAAAGAAAACTATTCATTTTAATTTTGAACAGGATCCGTACATTAGATAAACTGGTCAATGTAATGAACTCACAAAGCAAAATGAAAAGAGTAGTGAAAAGAAATAACTTTTGTAAAGTGTTTTTAGGAGAATGGATGCATAGTTCAAGTACTGAACCTTTTTTTAATGAAGAGAGTTATCTTCAAAGTAATAGTTTGCTGCATGCAGTTGACACCAGAGGTCGTGCTTATGAAGTGAAAGATGGTTGTGTAATGGAAAAGGAGAAAATGGTTCCAAGAAATGAGGAAGAAGTGATAGCTGATGAGGTTATGGGGAGACGTCCTAAAGCCCCAGTGTACACTTGGAATTGTAGTAGTATTTGTACTGTACGACAAGAATCTATTGATAAATTACGTGAGTTTCTAAGAGAATATAGTAAAAAAAGTGTTAAACAGAAGATTAAGGTGGTTCAAAGATTAGATCCATGTAGAGTGAGAGAGAATACTGGTTTGCAAGGAAATTCAAACAAGAAATGTTGATCTGTATAAAAAAAGTGAAAATGAAGATAATTATAAGTGGAAGGATTTTGCAACATATATATTTCTGGAAAATAGTTTTGATTTGGGTGAAGATCAGCGTATTTGTAAATACTGTTATAACATGTTAGAAGAAAATAGAATGCCAGCCAGAGCTGTACATAATAATTTAGAATTGGTTGATATTCCTGCAGAACTTTCTGATTTAAATACGTATGAGTCTATACTCATTCAATGTGTCCATCCGTTTCAGACCATAGTGCGTATGGAGCCAAACACAGGTAAATTACCTCCTTCGGATTTACAAAGAGGTTTAAAAGGAAGAGTTGTCTATTTGCCATTGGATTTGAAAAAAAATATGGAAACAATTGATGCAGATAGATTGGAAACTGAACCATTAGTTATTCTGGTTAATGGAGTACCAACAAAGAATAAGTAAATTTGGCAGGAGCTGGTAGATGTACGAAAAGTACAAAGAGCAAATTTATATTTGAAAAGAAATAATAAATGGTATGAAACAATTTATATGGATGAAGATGAAGAAGTTTTACTACCAGACTCAGGAATACCAGCTGGGCAAATTGAAAAAGTGGATAAGTCAAAAGAAGAAGAAATTTATGAACATTTCAGCATACATCCTCTTCATTCAAAAGAAGTTATGGCAAACACTATTGATCTGTTTCAGATGAAAAAAGCACAAGGAACTCCCGTGAGTGTATGGGAGGAGAGCTTGGAAGCTCGTTGTTTTCCCCAGCTGTTTCCTACAGGAAAAGGTGGACGATATGATGAACGTCCAGTACAGATTCTGCTTCTGAGTATCGGACTACAAGATTATGTGCAGAAGATCCAAGATTTCGTCAAAGTATTCCTTATTTGTTCCATCTTTTATTTGAAAGTGACTTATCTGCACTATCTTATGCAGTAAATCACATTTTAAAAACTGGAGTACATCTACATAATGTGTCTGCAAAGGATTTTATGAACAAAGTGCAACAGCAAGATGATCATTTGGAATCTCAATTGATTAATCTGATGGCTTGTCAGCGTGGGACAAATGAATATTGGTACCGACGCCATGGAGAATTGAAATGTATGTTACGGAATTTAGGAACTCCTACATGGTTTCTCACCCTAAGCTGTGCTGAGTACGCTTGGGATGATCTTCTGGATTTTCTTCGAGAGGCAAATTCAAATATTGAAAACATCCAATACAAGACAGCAGGAGAATTGTGCTCATTGGATCCGGTTAATGTTTGCAGATATTTCAATCATAGATTTGAGGCTATGATGTCCTTCATCTGCAATAAAAAAAATCCACCTCTTGGAGAAGTTGTGGATTTCTTTTGGAGAAAAGAGTACCAAGCAAGAGGTGCTCCTCATATTCATATGCTGTTGTGGATCAAGGATGCCCCAAAATTTGGAACAGATTCTGATGATGCAGTTTTAAGTTTCATCGAAGAATATGCAACATGTGCTATACCTAAAAGCACAGAAGAGAAAAACTTAAAAGAGCAAGTTTTACGTTTCCAAAGTCATCGGTGTGGAAAATACTGTCGACGAAAGTAAAAGAGTAAAGAAAAATTCTACACAAAATGTCGATTTGGATTTCCACGACCTGTTCTTTCAAAAGGAAGAGTCAACAGTTTTATGTCAGCTGTGCGACATACTATTACAAGAAAATCTCCCAAAAATACGTACAACCTAAGAAGAAAAGAAGAGTCGAAATATATAAATGACTACAACCCAGTCATTTTATCCATGTGGAATGCAAACATGGATATAAAGTATGTTGCTGACAATTCTATTGCTGTTGCTTGTTATGTCACATCTTACATCACTAAATCTGACAAAACGGAATTGAAGGAAATGTGGGAAGAGATTTCTCACGAGAAGACTGTCAGTAAGAAGCTATACAGTTTCAGTTTAAAGATGTTATCGCATCGAGAAATTGGATCCTACGAATGCTCAGATAGGTTATCATCTGCAAGTCTGTACTCCAAATCCAGAAGAATAATTTGGGTAAGTTTAGGCCTTGCAGGAATGCGAAATCGGGTACTGAAATCTGTTGGAGAAATTGAATATTTGGCAGAGAACGACCCGGAAAGTACAGATATTTTGAAATCAAACATGTTGGACACATATTACCCAAAAAGAAGTCGTCATCTTGAGAACATGTGTCTCTATGAAGTGCTGCAGAACTACATTTTTACACGGAAAGCCACAGAAGACATCAACAATGGAAAATATAAAGTCATTGGTGAGGAAGGATGTTTGGTGAAGCAAACAAAAGGAAGTTTGATTAATCACAGGAAGCTGAGTTGCGACACTCATGACAAAAAGGAATTTGACTTCTTAGCACTTTTACAGCTGTTTAAACCATGGCGTTCAGAGGATGAATTACTTGGAGATTTTCACAGCTATGAAGATTCCTTTAATGCATGTAAAGATACGATTGAATGCAGTACTTTCACAAATTATGTACACATGTTAAATGAAGAAATTGAACAGGAAGCTACAATTGCAGCTGAAGTAGCTAGAGACAGTTCTCAAGACAGCCAAAGTTCTGGAACGCTCAGTCAAGATCCCCTAGGACAACCAATCGTAGAAAATGAAGCTGCAATAGCAATTACTGAAGTGGAAACAGCTATGAATCAAGCTCAGGAAGATTTAATAGACTTACCAAATTTGGAACAGCAACTGAATGAAGAACAACAACAAATTTATGAAGAAGTCACAAAAAAAATTGATCATGGATTACTACATGAAAAGAAAGAGTGCTCATGCACATCATTTGAACCAATCAGGATGTATGTGAGTGGACAAGCTGGAACTGGAAAAAGTTTCTTAATTAAAGTCATCAGAAGCTACCTACAGCAAAAAACAGATTCAACTTTGTCTTGTGTTGTTACTGCTCCAACTGGGTTAGCAGCATATAACATAAAAGGAATTACCTTACATCGCTTGCTAATGGTACCAGTGGAGCATGAGAACAAAATAGAATATCACAAGCTAACAGGAGAAGCATGCTTCGAAGTTTCAAGAGTGTTGAAGAAGATGCAAGTTCTCATTATTGATGAGGTAAGCATGGTATCAAACTTAATGCTTGCCTTTGTGCATTTAAGAATGCAGCAAATTCTAAAGAGAGACTATGACGTGTTATTTGGTGGAAAACATGTTATAGTTTTTGGGGATCTTCTGCAGCTCACTCCAGTTAAAGGACAACCAGTGTTTAATACTGTGACACATGAAGACACGAAGAAGTCATTAGGAAGTATTGGTAATGCGAATATTTGGTCACTCTTTGAGTACAAAGAACTCACTACCAATATGAGGCAAGCAAATGATGAAGATTATGCAAGTATTCTGAAGATATCAGAATTGGACTACTCACAGAAGTTGGCAGAAAAGCATTACAGAGTCGGTTGCTACATAATTTATTTCCAAGTGAAGAAATAGTTGCAGAGAAAATATACCAGAACATTGCAGAAAAAAATACTGTAATCTGCTTAATGCCAACACTACGTGAATGCTCGATATTCAATGAGGAACTTTTGAAATTGGAAAAGGAAAAGATTAAGAAAATGGAAGCAGTGGACAAAATTCAGCATGAAGGAATTACTATTACATTAACAGGCAAATTGAAAAATAAATTGGATTCTCTAGAGAAGAACATTTCGAAAATAGCTGGATTAGAAAAAAATCTTTATGTTTGTATGAACTGTCGAGTATTTTTAAGAAGAAATTTGGATGTAGAAAAAGGTTTAGTGAATGGAGCTATGGGTAAAGTTGTGGGTTTTGTGAAATACCAGAAAAAAGATGGGATTGAATTTTTAAAAATAAAATTTGATCAGATTGAAGAGGTTAAAGACATTAGTCGTTGTTCAGTCCGTTTTTTGCTTGTAAAAGACTTATATGTACGTAGGAAGCAGTTTCCGTTTTCTCTAGCATATGCTGTAACTATTCACAAATCTCAAGGATTAACTGTAGATAGTGCTTTTGTAAACATTGGTTCTACTGTGTTCAAAGAAGGTATGGCATATGTTGCTTTGTCACGAGTGAAAACATTATCTGGTTTATTCATGATAGACTTTGATGACTCAAAAGTTAGTGCTGATGCAAATTGTGTAAAGGAGTATAATAGATTAAGAAGAACCTATGCTCCTCATTTAGGTCAGTATCCTGTGTTTGAAAAACGTGTTGTTTCTCGGAAAAGGAGAAATGAGAATATCTGTAATGAGGATGTACAGAAGAGAAAACAAAAGGAGAGTGATGTGATTGCAAGCAAAAAGAAAAAGGACAATGTTCAAGAGGTTGTTGGTTGTCATTTTGAAAATAGCTCTGGTGTCAACTGCTACGCTAATGTAGTGCTGAATGTTGTATTTTATCTTGAAAGTTTGCAAGAGCAGATAATAGTAAATCATGAAAAAAGATTTTGTTCTCTGATGAGTTTTCTTTTTGAGAAGCTGAGTATTGATAAAACTAAAATAGAAAGTGCTTCTGATGTTAGAAAACTTTTAGATGTATGTTCAGGATGTACACAGTTTACTCAAAATGTCCAGCAAGATGCACAGGAATTCTTGATGTATATCCTTATGGTATTGGAAGAAGAAGGGGTAGAAATAGAAAATATGTTTGGTCTCTCTTATAAATGGGAACATAGTTGTGAAAACTGTTTCAACACATGCAGCTCTAATGTTGATTCAGAAAGGTTTATATATTTAACATTACCAGAGACTAAATCAGTGACTTTTAGTAAATTAGTTAAAGATGCCAATCACAACATGGAATGTTGTAAATGTAAATCAGACATGCTTTCAACGTTATTTTTAAAGAAATATGGACAGTATGTAATTTTAATGATGCAACGTTGTAGAGCTGATGGTTCAAAATTGGACACTTTAATAAAGAAGTTTACAGGACATCAATTATCAATATCTGGAAAAACTTTTGTTGCAGTTGCAATAATTTTCCATGATGGACCTTCTATAACTTCTGGTCATTACACAGTTTTATCTTAAATGTGAAAAAGGCTGGACACTGTGTAATGATTCTCAATTGATTTTCAAGCAACGTTTGCCTGCAGAATTACCAAATTCCAATGTAATTTTTCTGAAAATTTTAGATACAAATTGCAACATCTGAACAAATCATTTTTGCGATTTTATTGGATTACCATTGGATATTTCATCAAAAAATAATTTAAAAATTACCATTTGGCCTCATGGAGAGGTAAAAATTTCTCTTGTGGACTTCTTTGACAGATATTATTTTGGTGTATGTGCTTAAGCAACAAGATTTACAGACGATATTTATTGTAAATAGTTATTGTTTTTAGGTGATGTTTTTATTAAATATGTTACATTTCTATAAAGGTATGTTTTACTGAGAAGAGATTCAGGGCTTTTTTTAAACAATCTTTGAGATTGTTAATTTTTTTGCCCGCTGTTAAGTGATGAATGCAATTGGTTTCACGATTTACAGTGAAATTCAATATATTCTGAAAAAAGCAAAAAAAGTCAAAATATTGTTTTTTTAAATAAGAAAATATGTGTACTGTATTCTAAAATGTATTGTTAAATATTAATACTTTTTTTCTTTTTTTACAGATTGAGAAAGAAAATTTAGGAAAATTAATCCTTTTTTCTAGCAATTAAAAAAAACATTTATTGATAATTAAGTTATTTTGTTGGTCAGGTAAGTTTGAAATATCTGTATTTATCACACATTTACTTTCATACTCCCTTTTTTTCACTTCTCCTCACTCTGCTTTTCTCATTTCCCTTGTGGTCCCTCAAGTACCTTGAAGGGTGAAATAAATATTTTATTAAAAAAAAAAAAAAAAAAAAAATGGGTGCGCGTACCGTGCGCGCACGGTAAATTAAAAAAAAAAAGTGATTAAAAAAATAAAAAAAAATTGGGAGGTAAGGTGGCTCTTAAAAGAGCCGTTGTGTTAATACAGGGACAGAGGAAGGAAAGAATGGCAATATTATAAGGTACCGCACTTGTGCTGTTCTATCTTATTGTCTATTAGAGAAATACTAGACTCCCCATAAGCAATAAGAGAGTAGCAAGTATTGCACCTTATATGTACACTCTGAAACCGAGGGTAAATGTCCAGAGGAGCAGAAGAGGGTGACGCTCCCACCGCAGAGGAAGTGCTCGGCTGAGCTGCCGAAGATGTACTCGGCTGAGCAGCTGCGGATGTGCTCGGCTGAGCTGCTGAAGGGGTTGCTGCAGTAGCTCGAGCAAAAGTCTTGGGATGTACATCCCTAATGTGTCTGATCATAGTGAAGATTCCAAAAGAGTACTTCTTCTTTGGATCTCCTCTAGACAAGACACGCTCACAAAGTTTGCAGGTGACTAATGGAGCATTGACTTTCTTCTGCCCCTCTGGAAATGTAAAATATTGCCAGACAAAAGAATCCTTCTGTTTCCTCTTTCTCTGTCTGATAATGCTGTCCTGCTCACTCCCAGAAGAGGACTGCTGTTCTGCCATTGTATCCCAAAGACACTTCAGCTCCTTCTCCTAGGGAATCACAAGCAATAATGAGGGGAATGGGTGTGGTGTTGGAAGTTTCTGGAAATGAAAGAAGTTTAAACCAATGAAAAGTGTTGTTTCTGGATCACATGACCTACCGTGCGCGCTCCGTACGCTTACCGTACGTGCACGGTAAAAGTACGCATGCGCATACGTAAGACGCGCGCATGCGCATTAGAGGCACGCGCGCACGCGCATTAGAGGCACGCGCGCATACGCGTATGGCGGTTCCGCGTAAGGTGCACGCGCGCATGCGCATAGGAAGCAAGCGCATAAGCGTCGCATTCGAAGTACGGATGCATACGTAAATCGCGTACGCATGCGCACACGGAGCATAGATATTACGTACGCGCACTGTACTTATAGCGTACCATGCGCGTACCGTAAGCTTACCGTACGCGCACGGTAAAAAATCCTAAAAAAAAAAGTATAAAGGTTTGTAGAAGATATTAACTATGTTGTTCAACTATATCTAAACATTTATTTAAAAAAGGTGAACCATTCCATATTGCAGGATACAGTAAATCAATGATTATATACATAGGTAGCATATTGTTTAAAAAAAAAATCTCAAAAGAAATAATAAAAAAAATAAAATTGGATTTAAAAAACCTTGCAAATTCATTAAAAAACCATAGGTTTCACACACGTTATAGTTAGGAATTAGCATTTAAAAAACCTTGCAAATTCACTGAAAAAACCAGAGGTTTCACACATGTTATAGTTAGCTGGACATTTCACTCGTACAAAACCATTGAAATTCCCCCGTTATAGTTAGTTCAGCTAACTATAACTCACGCGCCCGCAATCCACTGCTGATGACGTCACATATTACATCACTCATGACATGGTCAGTGACATCACTCATGACATCACTGATGACATCTCAAATGACATCACTGATGACGTCATCCATGTGATAAATTACCACATCTTCTCACACCCTAATATAGCCTTTGATACACCGACTCAAAATTTAAGAGTTCCATTCTCAAAACCATACATACTGCAATACCAATAACTACATACCCACTTATTAACTCTTAGGTCTACATACACCTCCACTCACTCACCTGTAAAGTCACTCATACTTACAGTCACTCCATACAAAACTATCATATGCATTTATACACCTATATAGACACTTACACACTACCAATCATCCATAGAGCTACTCTCACACCTACTCAGTCATGCAAATAATCACACTCCCATTTACTCACCTATGCGGTTATACACACTCAAGTTCACTTACTCATAAAAATAGTATCACATTCTTACACTCTTATAGAATCATTGATACAAGCACACACTCATCCATACAGTCACTCTCACAATCACACACTATCACATCTACCCACTTATATACTCTTACACGCATATATACTGCCTTTCACATATGTAGTTAGTCACAAATGTACCACTGAGATATACATTCAATCCTTAACACACCCATACATACACTCACTCAACCATACAGTCCATCACAGATGCACTCTTAAAACCATGCACCCATAGAATCACCCACTCACACATCTATGCATAGAGTCACACAAACCCTACCCACACAAACACTCAGGAACCAATACAGATACTGAGACAAGCAATCAATAACTCATATAGACACTTATATAGGTATTCACAAAACCATGCAGCCACTTATACACCAACATACAGACACATACAAACATTTACACAGTTTAGTCACTAGTCTGCAGTAAGATACATTTAATGACTCACTTATAGAGTCAGTTACACACCACAGAAAATCATCCATTTACACACTTGTACACCCACTCATTCTTCAACAGGCCTTTCCCTATATATATTAAACATATTAAAATTGTTCAGAAACACATACTCAATGGATGATGTCATCAGTAATGTCATTTGAGATGTCATCAGTGATGTCATGAGTGGTGTCACTGACCATGTCATGAGTGATGTAATATGTGACGTCATCAGCAGTGGATTGCGGGCGCGCGAGTTATAGTTAGCTGAACTAACTATAACGGGGGGAATTTCAATGGTTTTGTACGAGTGAAATGTCCAGCTAACTATAACATGTGTGAAACCTCTGTTTTTTTCAGTGAATTTGCAAGGTTTTTTAAATGCTAATTCCTAACTATAACGTGTGTGAAACATATGGTTTTTTCAGTGAATTTGCAATGTTTTTTAAATGCTAATTTCTAACTATAACGTGTGTGAAACCAATGGTTTTTTCAGTGAATATATATATATATATCTATATATATACACACACCCACACACAGACACACACAGACTATCTACCCAGACGTCATGGTGTGAACAGGCAGCACAGAAGATCTGCATTTCACAAAATGGTAATCAACTCAGTGGCTAACTATAGGTTGGTCACTTATGAGTTGACGCTGTTGGCAAAATCTCGTAGACCTAGTCCACATAAGAAATCCAAAGGTTCTCAAAACAAAAGCAATGCTGAGAAAAAAGCTCTGGTTTTTGGCCTCGGATGATTTTATTGAACACAATATCGGCAAACAGAAATCCGTGAAAGAAAGGCATCCAGATTTTCTCCTTTGGGTTTTTAGGCAGAAAGTGTGGTCAGTGCAGACCTGTCATATGAAAGCAGCCTCTTCCATAGAACATCGTGTCTGTCGTTGACTGCGTTATTCCACCCAGGGGCGCAGCGTGAGTGGGGCCAGAGGGGTGGTTGCCACAGGCGCAAAATTCTTAGGGGCACATCATTTTAAAAGAAAATGGTGAGCGACAGGTCACACAAACAAGGAAGAGTCAACAACTTCCACAAACCCAACCGCAATAGGAACTTTAAAAAATCAAGCAGCACTAAAAGATGATGTTATAGGTGGAGTTATAGGTCATCGATAACGTATATTGAAAATGAAGATGGAGAAAATTCAAATTTTTCTGATGAGGATTATATGAACATGTTTCTGTTAAATATTGAAGATGATTGCATCTTAGGCATAGATGATAACAAGGAGAGCACAAGCAGGAAAAAAATGGTTTGTGAAATGTGTATCGGGGGTATTGACATATCTATTGTCGCAGACTCTGGGTCGCCTTACACAATTGTAAATTTACAAGTCTGTAAAGAGACATTTTTAATTCATCTTGGTGATCAATTGGAACCACCTGACATCACCATAAAAACATTCGCGGGGGACCCCATTGATTTAAAAGAGAACAGAAAACGTAAGTTTACATTCAAGCGGAGAGAATCTTTATGCAATCTATATGTGTCTAAATCAGGCCCCTCGGTTTTAGGGTGGTTAGATCAAGGAAAACTGGGTATCGTATTAATTCCAAACAGTGTTGAACCAGTCCAAACGGATAAAGTTTCTAATGACGTACTGCAGAAGTTCCCTAAAGTCTTTTCCAATACCATTGGCCATTTTCAGGGTTTTGAACACAAAATATGGGTAAAGAAGGGTGCCATTACCAAATTACACAAAGTCAGGAATATTCCATTCTCCATCAGAGAGGAAGTAAAAACTCATTTAGAAAAACTACTTAAGGATGATATAATAGAGAGGGTGGAGTCATCGAGTGGGTCGCCCCCTTGGCCCCTTGGTTAAATGCCCCAACGGGAAATTGAGATTGTGAATAGATCTATGCCATCTCAATCAAAATATCCTTGTGGATCAATATCCCCTACCACGCATAAATGAGATGTTGGCGTGTACCAAGGGTGTAAAGTAATTTTCAACCATAGACTTAAAGGCCACATGCCATCAGGTTCCCTTACATCGGTTTTTGTTGAAAATGTCTCAATAAATTTCCCCTAGAACTCGATAAGACCTAGGAAAGAGCGCAGTTCATCTTTGTTTTTTGGTTCTGGGGCATGGAGAATGGCATTCAGAAGCTCTTTTTTGGGTTTGATGCCCTCAGCTGTTATTACGCGCCCTAAGTACGTTTCTTCCGAACATAAAAATTTGCATTTGCTGTGTTCGGCAGTAAGCCCCTTGGATTGGAGGATCTCCAGCACTTGCATCAATTTATCATCATGTTCTTGTTTGGTTTTTACATGACCAACATGTCATCCTGGTTTGAGACAACTTCTCAAAACCAAGAACAAATTTGTCTGGTCTGACGAATGTTGCACATCATTTTGCATGTTAAAAAATGAAATGCGTTCAGCTCCACGCCTGCAAGATTTTGATCCCTCATTGTAACCACAAATGCCAGTGAAAGAGGTTTAGGTGTGGTGCTCACTCAGAGAGATCAGAGAGGCATAGAATGCACCATCGCCTTCGCCTCACGCTCCCTGACACCGACAGAAGAAAAGTACTCTGTCAAGAGGTTTTGGCGTGCATATGGGGATTAGAACACTTCAGACAATTTGTATGGGGGAAAAAGTGATTTTAAGGAGTGACCATAAACCCCTCACTAAAGTGTTGACCACAAAGGGACTATACACTGCATCGCCAAGACTGGCCAGATTGAGTGTCATATTATTTGAAGAATGTTGTAGTGGATTTCTTAAGCCGAATGCCTGTTTTGATGCAAGAAAGAATCCAATAGTGAGCCAGAAGAGAAATTCTGTGTTGCCAGTATACATGAGGAAACACATGGTATTTTGCTAGAGGAGTGGTTGAAAGAGCAAGGTAACGATGCAGTGTTGAGCAGAATTTGCAGTATGATTGTTAATGGTTGGCCCACTAAGAAAAAGGTTGAGAGAGAACTGTTTGCCCTATTGGGAGGTGAAACAGGATCTATCACTTGAGGACGGGTTTCTTTTTAGAAGCGGGAAGGTCATTGCCCCAACTAAACTCAGGCACACTATACTGGAGATATGCCACGAAAGTAATCTGGGTATTGCAAAAACAAAAAATAGGATAAGAAATCTGTACTGGTGGCCTGGTGTCGACCTTGCCACAGAGAGGATTGTAAGGAACTGACTGAAATGTTGTCATTCTGACAAATCCCAAGTCACATTCAGGCCCATAATTCATCCCATTCCGTGCCCCAACATGCCTTGGGAAAGAATAGGCATAGACATCATGGGACCTGTTATGGAACATGGGGAACAAGTTTTTGAAATTGTGCTAATTGATAATTTTTCGAAGTGGCCAAATGTTGGTTTTGTAAACAAAACTGATGCCCAAAGCGCGGTTACATTTCTTGATGAGGTTTTCATTAAGAAGGGATTACCTAAATATATTGTCAGTAACAATGGCCCCCAGTTTACCTCAGAGTTGTTCCGCAATTACTTGAGATGGAACAATATAATACCATATATTAAAGTAAGCAAAGTGATAAAAGATTGATCGGCCATTTTGTGACACCTTCCCAATAAACAGCAATGTGTGTGGGCATTCAGTATATTCTCAGCCATGAGTCCTATTGCAAAGGACACAGTAGGGTTTGTTGCACATAAGTCCTCGTCGTAGACATACAAAGGGGAGGAGTAATGACGGTAAATGAGTGGCAGACTTGTAGACCAAGTACTTTTATGAGGAACTGAGAAGGCGCAAGTCGGAAAATCAGTGTTTTGGAGACAGTTATTTTATGGACCCTGATGCAGCACAGCATAAACGACACCAACCCAGAAAGCCCTTACACCACTTATTCATCAGCAGGGTCCATAACACCGAAAACACACATTCACTCAGTTTTCTGGATCAGTGATAAGCTGTCGAGCTGCAAGAAATACGGGGTACCTTGATACTATTTTTCCCTAAATAACTATATACATTATATATATTTGACTAGAATTTTCGGTTTTAAACATCAAGATACTCCGCTATTTTTGGGTCGATGGACCAACTAGTAGGAATCAGTTGATGGCGATTAAGTCCAGCTCAATCACAATTAAAACCATTTACTTTTACGGGTCATAACTTTAATTCTAATATCCACAAACTCAGTTTGAGTTAGCATGAAATTTTATCTAGATTCATTGAATAAATTGAATAAGTGAAGTTTTATTAGACAAAACTATAGACATTAACTTCATGAACATTCAAGTAAAGATTGAAATAGAAACGGAAAATACTCATTACCCTTGACCTTAGGGCGATGACGAGAATAGTTCACCAGAGCATGAACCGCAGATCATAGGATAGGTTCCCAAACTGACTGACTGTCCCTCTAACCTCCTCGGACATATTCCCTCCCAGGATAGAATCCCGCGACAGTCTTGTTCCTTTTCCCCATCAAAGTTCGAAGTTCAAATTTGTCAAAGTCTTTTCAGCATCAGGAAGAACAATCGTCTCAACAGACAGTGTGTTGTGTTGAATAGAAGAATAAGCAAGTGCCACAACGTCATTATAAGCACCACTTTTTATACCCTTTCACTAACTTGCTATACCCAAAATTTTAACTTTTTTAGGGGCTGTATTCAGTCTGATTGGTTCATTGGAGGGGTGGTGATGGTCACCTCAATGTCCTCCTTGCCTAAACTGGTTCTGTTAATAATACATTTATGCACAGTTCTCGTGACTTGTCAAGTCCCAATATTTTACTTTGTTAAAGTATTTGCAACAATTTCCATCACTGATGAATAGGATCATCTTCTGCAGTTCGAGTCTCTCATCCATTCCCATGCATTCACACAGAAAGTCTTGGCACAACTCTTGTCCTAACTCAGTTCGGCCTTGACATCTCTCACTCTGGACATAGGCCACACACTTGTGACTGAAACTTCCATTCTGCTCATGCGCGGGGGCCATCTTTGTTCTTTCGTACAATCACCTCTCGGAAGCGGACATTTTCTCAGCGAGGCCTAGCAGGCCCGAACGGAACTAAAATGAAAACAATATAGCAGAAATTAGACATAGAAAACAAGCCCTTCTGTTTACCACCCACCATTCTAATGACCCGTGTTAGGTGTTACCTAGCATAAGCGCCATTTAAAGCCATTTTACTTACCATCTGAATTCTTTTTGCCACAATATTTTTACTACAACGAAATACATGCAATTTACTTCTATTTTCTACACGAATCACAAACCTATGTTAATTTAATTTCACATTGGTAAATGAATTAGATTTTTGCAAATGCCAGTTAGTTTCCCACGTGTAGTGTCTAATTAAAGGTGCATTTATTGGTTATTCCATGCAGTCAAACAGTTCGTATTTTTAAGGTTATGAGGTCATTAACTTCAAAGGGGGTACAAGAAAGTTTGTATTTTTCCCCTGCTCCATCAACCCTTGTGGTGGACGTTTCCACTTTTTTCACGCCGTGGGGCCAGCCACTTCCAAGTCAACTCAGAAACTAGGTTAATAAAAAAATAAAAGGAAACCTATTTGTTTTACAGGGTTTTTGCTTATTGCATTCAGACTTCTTTTATTCCTCGAGTAGGAATGAGCAGCAGGGTCGGAGCCTCGGCCTTGCCTCTCCGCGACACATCCACCCGCCGCTGCTCTGCTTTATTTCTTCCATATGGAGAGCGAATTAAGGCCTGGCCTCCCTCCCCTGCATTCCATTCACCTCCCCCGCCCCCACACACCTGTTTTGCGTTACTGCGTCAGTGTCTGGGGCTGGGCCTCGTGCAGGAAGCTGATCCTATGACACCGGTCCAGGGCCAGAGGAAGGGAAAGTTCTGCAGCCCCAGCGTAGGTCCAGGGGAAATCATAAACTAGCCAGAAGTGGTCTGGTATTAGGTAGGGAGGGGGGCTGGTGTTGTCGCCCTCTCTCTTCAGTCCTCCCTTTCTCTCTCCGTCACCCCCAAACCTTTAATATTATACAGTATTAAGTAAGTGAGCAGAGGGACCCATACTAGTGCAGCTTTCTATGATCACACACGTGAATCCCAGGGCTTGGAGGGTAGACTGGATCTTCAAATAAGGGGGCTACATAGCTGCCAAGGTTTAAGATTGCTTATTTGTGTGACATTTTCATAATTTCAGTGTAATTATGAGTGACACTCTACAACTGTGAGTGACACTTTGTCGCGAGCAAAATCAAGCAATGAAGAGGAGAGAAACAGAGAAATATCAGAAATGCCATCATCCATTTGAGCAAAGCTCGTCAGCCTAAATACCAGGTCGCTTTGCTGTCATAGTCTCGAGATCTACACTCTACTGCAGGGTGAAGACATTGACATCCTGACCTTGTCCGAGACCTGGATTGGGGATAACTCCATACCAGACATTATTGCTGCTGTCCCTGAAAATTACGATATCCACTGGCAGAATCGCACAGGGAACACCCGAGGGGGAGGGGTGGCTATAATTTTTAAAAAACATCTAGCTGTGACTAAAATACTGGCGGAGTCGGCGGATTTGGCCGACTTACTGGCGATAAAAATCATGTTTGATAACATGTGTGTTACAGTTCTCACAGTCTATCGCCCTCCCAACGCCACCTCAGGGTTTAATGACTCCTTAATGACCTATGTCTCTGACATGTGTTCCAGATATAGAAACGTCATAGCTACAGGAGATTTCAACTTTCACTGGGACAAAGATAGGAAACAGCCAGCGGCCAGTACCCTAGAGACAACCATGTCCTCTCTAGGTTTCAAGCAGCTTGTAAACGCTCCCACCCATATAAAAGGCCACACCCTAGATCTAATATGGACAACAGATCCTAGGGTGGTACTTGCTGGAATCCTCCCGTGTATGTGGTCAGATCACCACCTGATCTACTGTGATATCCCTCTAGGTACCATACTCCCACGCCCAGAACCGAAAACCAGAATGACCCGGCAGTGGAAAAATGTAGACCAACATACACTGACTACATCACTTAGAGGTACTGTCCAGCCAATAATACTTAATAAAGATGTAGATCAGGATTGTAAAAACATGATGGACTATCTGGTAAAGGCCATTGATCAGATAGCCCCTGAGAAACTTCAAACAAAAAATAGTGGGAAAAAGGGAGCCCCTTGGTTCACATCTGCCTTGAGGGACCAAAGGAAGGCCCTGCGTAATATAGAGAGAAACTGGAGGAGGAATAAGGATACAGTTACTTGTGAACAATACAAGACGGCGTTTCGTAGCTACAAAAAATCTATTCGGACAACTAAAGCTGCATTCTATGAGGTCCGTATAAATAGGGCGAACAATGTTCAAAAGGAAACATTTAAAATCCTGAAGGAACTAACAAAAAGAGCCCAGGATGCAGAAAGTAGCATAGACTGCGATACTTTCCAGAAATATTTTCTGGATAAGGTCGATACTATCATGTGCGAAATAAAAAGCATGGGGTGCAGCCCAATTGAGCAGCATATCGCTCTAAATCCAACTGCCAGCTGCCTATCATCATTTCCCCCCATAGATTCACTAACCCTCGAATCATTGATGAGAAAGACAAAATCCGGCTCCCCAGCAGATCCATGCCCTCCAAGTATTTTCTGCCTGGCAGGTCCAATCCTAGAGGACCATATCCTAACTACATTGAATAAATCGCTGAGCACTGGCAGGCTCCCCACTAGCTTCAAGGAAGCTCGTGTAAGACCGTTGCTGAAAAAGGTGGGGGCAGACCCCAATGTCTTAAAAAACTATCGACCCATATCCCAGCTGCCCTTCCTGTCTAAAGTACTTGAGCAACATGTACTAAAATATATGTCAAGCTATCTGGAGTCTAACCATCTACTCCATGAGAGGCAGGCAGGCTTCCGTGCACATCACAGCACCGAGTTGGTCATGCTCTCGGTGCTGGACGATCTCAGAAGGATGGCTGACAGTAAAAGACCGAGCGCCCTGATTTTGTTAGACCTATCAGCGGCGTTCGATACTGTCAGCCATTCCATTCTGTTGAATAGGCTAGCTGGGTTTGGAATTCAGGACTTAGCCCTCCGGTGGCTGGAATCATTTCTATCTGGGAGAACCCAGAGAATCCAGATGGGAGATAATGTATCAGGAGTGGGAAGTCTGACTTGCGGCGTCCCCCAGGGTTCAGCTCTATCCCCACTCCTGTTCAACATATATCTACAGCCCCTGATTCATACACTAGCGGGGATGGGCTGCCGGGTGTTCAACTATGCCGACGACACACAGTTGCTGCTGGGCATAGGTGACACAGCACAAGCCCAGTCCCACGCTCAGGACATTCTTAGATACACGGTCAACTGGATGTCCACCAACCAGCTTAAAATTAACCCCGAAAAGACAGAGGTGCTGGTAGTACCATCCAAGTGCTCCTCCTGGAGTGATGTGTACTGGCCCCAGGAGCTGGGCCCAACTCCACAGCCAGCAGCCACGGTAAAAAGTCTGGGTATTAAATTGGACAGTGCCCTCTCAATGACCAACCAGGTTTCTACCGTGGTTGGCACCTGTACAGGTCTTCTAAGACAGTTGCGCAAATTAGTCCCTCTCCTCTCCCAGTCGATGCTACGCACTGTGGTCTCAGCTACCATAGTATCTAGACTTGACTATGGCAATGCGCTCTACTTAGGCCTGCCAAAAATGCTGACAAACAGACTTCAGGTAGTCCTAAATGACGCCGCAAGACTTATTTTTAACCTTCCGCGGAGAACGCACGCCTCTCCACTACTAAAAAGTCTACATTGGCTGCCAATTGGACAGAGGTCCGTTTTTAAAAGCCTTTGTATAGCCCACAAAGCCATCTATGGGAAGGCCCCGACCTATATCAAGGAGCGGATCGAGATATATAGGCCGGAAAGAAATCTCAGGTCCGCTGATGCCAATCTCCTTGTATGTCCTCGTTTTAAACTGTCCACAATGGGAGGGAGATCCTTTTCGGTTTTACTACCGAACCTCTGGAACGCCCTGCCTGAGACACTCCGAAAGGAGGGAAATCTACTCCGTTTCAGGAAAGCCTTGAAGACAAATTTGTTCAGAACAGCACTCAGCTCAGCCTAAGTACTCCCCCTTTTCGATATCCCGGATGTTATGTTCTGTGGTCAAAGCGCCCTGAGACCTGCAGGTGACCCAGGCGCTATACAAACCCACTATAACAATAACAATAACAATAACAAAGAGAAACTGTAAGACGATCCTAAAACTGCCGCAAAGCACCTGAAATGAAATTTTGCAGGAGGGCCTTTTGTGATAAATGAATGACAAATTGCCGGTAATATTTAACCGGTTTAATATTGAAGACGGCTCCCTCACTCTGCATCAGGTTCCCTGTTGGGGAAGTTACCTGCATTTACCACCCTCTCACTCTTGATAAACAGAACTGTTAAGTTCAGTTACTGCCCTATTCAATCCTGCTGTGGGCAGTTCCACACATTCTCTGCTTTTCACTCCTGCTGGGGGCAGTTTAATTTATTTACTAATAATTCCATACGGGTTGACCAATGAAGTGTACCCACTTCCCCTCCCATCCTTTAGAGAGTGTGTCCGTCCATGCACTCCTTGCACCCTTGACGGCTAACTGGGGCAGTTGGATGTTTACTGACCTTTTGACTTACGCTAATGGGAGGTTGAGTGAGTTAAGCTGTTAGCTTACTGCTGCAGCTGTTTAGCGCACTCACTGCGATTTCCACTGCAGCTAGTCAGGTGCAAGTAGTCAATGCTTAGTTTGTAAAAACATAAGTACCAGGGCCCTCATCAGAAGGCCACTGCTAGTTGCACCACCCATTGGCCCTGGCAGTGCTGCCAAAGGCAGTACAAACACAAGTACTAACCATCAAACTCCTACAAGTGTGACAATTCAGACTACTCCAGGCCTCCAAAGCTGTAAGAATGGCTTGGGCGATCGATATTAATCAATTCAATGTATACTGAAGTAATAAACAACATTTGTTTTGCCCATCTCTAATTTAGACAAGAAGCGCCACCATGTGGCAAGCTGTCATAAGTGCTAGTGAAGGCAATTAAATGCCGGTGCTGAGCGCCAGAAACCATCGGCTCAAATTAAGCACTGCAAGTGGTGTTGGTGGAAAACTCATTGGGTTAACAGATTGAATCCATATCACTAGGTACACTTTGTTCAAGGTCAATGTCTTTCTTTTGCAAACTATTGCATTCTTGTATTTTTGTCCAACTGATTACATGAATGTCAGTATTTAATCTGCGCCACTAGCTGCAGGTGGGGCCCACTGACACTCATTTTTAGGGACCAGCTCTTATTTTTGTCATCAGTCTCAGACCCAAAGCAAACGATAGAAAAACACAAAAGGGTGAAAGTAGGGGAAAGAAAAAGAAGGAAAAACAGTGACAAAAAAGAAAGCAGGTATGATAAACAATCTGACAGAGTGAGATAAAGTGAGATAAAGAGACCAGAAGAGTCTGGTGTTGAATGAAAGAGGAATTATGTGGAATTAAAACTAGGCAGCTATTCAGCACCCTAAACTTCAATAGCAAAACTTTGACACATTAAGAAGTAATTGAAGTAAACCAAAACTATGACTGCAAGATTGCAAGAACGCATCAGGTTATTAAATGGAAGACCAAACCAAGAAAACATTTAATTTTTTGTCAAAAATACTGTTTATACTCCTGCTCGGGGCAGCAAATAGACTTTTACTTTTCTACTCCAGTTTGCAGAGGCGTAGTCCTGTGGGTGATAATCCAAGCATGGAAAATGGGCACCTAACCCTCTGTTGGGAATTAAAAATAGCAACAACACAATGCAATACAATATTTGATGTGATGTTTTTTAGACAACAACGTGAACTTCAGGTTTTAAAGTGGAAGATTGGCCTTCTCATAAGGGGTCTCCCTTGCTTACAACCTCAGCCCTATAAACTCCCAGAGTGGAAAATTGGGTGTTTCAAAAGATGACTCAGTTGCTTACTGCCTCACCCTCTCAGACCCCGAGGCTCTCTTTTGGGCTAGGTATGTACATATACTGCCTCTTCCCCTCCAGCTCGAAGCAGACATTTACTTCTGTTCTTGCTAAATGTAACCCTGCTTCAGAAGTTCCATGCATTACCCTTTCATTAGGCTTCCTCGGCCCCAGTCCTTTGAGTGAGGGTCCTCACTTTCCGACAGATCTCCCTAGCTGATCCCCATTGTCCTTTTTTTTCAATTAAAGCCACACCCACCTCCAGGTTATTACAGTCCCCATTCTACCTGGTCTTCCTGTTTTTCTTCTGTCTCATGCTTGCAGCAGATCGAGAGGTGCTCCCCAGGAAGGAAGGAAAGGAAGTTTTGTAATATTATGGTAAAGTGATTATATTACAGTGCCTAATTTGAGCCGGTGGTTGCAGGTGGGAGCTACCGGCGCTCATTTTCGGGGACTGGCACTTATTTTTCCTCATCAAATATTGACCCACAGCAAGATAGAGAAAATCGCATAAGGCGAAAAAAGGAGAAAGAGAAATACTGAAAGCAATGAGTAAGATAAAGGGGCAGGGAATGCCTAGTGGTGGATGAAAGAGGCATAAAGTGTAATCAAGATGAGGAAGCTCTGGTATTCGAAACCACAACATTTCATTTCTCCGGGAGCTGGCTTTCAAGCATAACATTGGGCCCCAGCATTTCTTCTTTTACGAATTAAGCGCTTGTACAAGGCATATTGAGGCAGTATTGTTACCAATGCTCCCTAGATGTCGCAATGTAGTTGATTCATGGCAGAGGCTCATACTCTTAAAGATAGTTGCCGGTGGCTGGGCTCCATGAAACGTAAGCATTGGGGTGCTTACTGGATAGTTTTCTGGTTTGTGACTGCTTCTGCTGTTGGTCTGTCAATGTCAATGTTAATGGTCTCCATTGTTATGTATCTGCTCTAAGAGAGTTTCTTGGGACCTAGTGGTTAAGGTCTTTCCGACTCGTAAATCGGGCACAAATCGCTTTGTGAATGCAAAAATGGCCGTTGTGATGTATGACAAGCATTCACAAAATGAAAACCGATTTGCAAATTGGTCAATTTTGCCGCCGAATTTTGCGAGCTGTAAAAGGCATGTACAAGCGCGTCGCAAATGGCTATTAGTCACAAAATGACCTATTTGCACATGCAGTTTCCCACCAATTCAAAACAGGTAGTAACAGGGCCCAAAGTATAAAAACAGCCCCAGAATGCTTCAGGGATTTCCGCAATGGCTGCCCTGTACGCGATATCGAGGTGGATGTGCATACTGGCTGCTCAGCAGAGGAGGTGGAGACAGGAGAGGGTATTCCGAGTCAGGCTGACCATGTTTGAGAAGATAGAGGAAGAGATCTATGAACAATACAGGCTGAGTAGTAATGTGATCTTGGAGCTAATAGTCACCTTAAAGTCGTACCTTGAACGCAGTACGCAGCGCAGCAATGTAATCCCCACCCATGTCCAAGTGTTGTGCTTATTCCACCTATTGGCCAGTGGCAGTTACCAAAATGTGATAGCAGCGACCAAAGGGGTGTTGCAGAATGTGCTTTCGTATTTTTTTCATGATTTCCCAGACGCAGTGCTTAATTTGAGCCGGTGCTTTCCGGTGCTCAGCACCGGCACTTATTTCACAGGGCTGGGGATCCAATTACTGACCCTGCAGGTGGTGGTTTCAATATTAATTGTTCGATTATAAAATAAAAAAAATAACATACCTTGCATGGTGACTGTCTGCTGTGTGTTCATAGGCAGGCCGGCGTATTCCTGTCCAGGCAGGCATGATCGTGTATCAATACATTAGTGATGATGTCATCACGCCTGGCAGTCACGTATCCAAGAAGTCATCTTCAAACAATAGCTTGCTTTCTATTCCCCAGGTCTGCTGCACCCGGCCACTGCCTGAGCCTAGGCCTGCCATTGGATAATTGTGGCTGGGGGCTGGCTCATGACGGAGTTGAGGCAAGGAAGCTGCGAGAGCGCATTTGGAACTTGAGAGTGAGGGCTCATCATGAAGAAGAATAAATGATGAAAGTGTGGACTTTCTTCTTGCTGCACAGGCAGAGTAGCATTACCTGCAGCCCTGCATTGCTGCTAAGTCTTCAACGTGCTCGATGCGGCCCACCACAACTTTTTTGCGCCATGGAGTCACCTGTAGTATCGGTGCTGCTGCCTCCCAGCATGCTAATTGCTGAGCGTGCGTGAGCCATAGGCGCCACAGCCATACTCACCGGCATCGGCAGCATGACTGCCGGGGACAATGTTTGTGCTGTAGCACAGTAGCAGGCAGGGTCACAGCAAGCTGAGCAGTGGATACCCATGTAGTCGTCATCCCCAGACCTACTAATTACAGGCAGCACTAGCAGTGGCACGACCTGCTGTGCTTGGGCAGCCGCCTGTTCCGCAATAAACCCAGTCGTACCGCACTGATTAATATATGCGAAAAAAGCATTTTCATTTGGTGTACATTTTGTTTTTGCACTCGGTATAGGTAGGAAAGTAAAATCCTTTTCATCTTCCTCTTCTTTAGGAATGACAACAAGAAAACGCGGAGTTCACAATAGGAGGGACAAGTACAGGTTGGAGGCAGTGTTCTAGATGAGAGAGAGCAAGAGTAAAGAGGAGAAAGAAACAACAAGAGAGGAGAGCGATAAAACGGAGCAAAGTAGAAGAAAAGGAGGAGAGCAAATCAGAGACAAAGAGAAAGCAGACATGATGTGAAGAAGAGCGCAATAAGAAGAGGAAAGATAGAATGAAAGGATGTAGAGGACAGGACAGAGAAAAAAAGCGGAGAAATGATAAAACGGAGACACAGCTAATCACTACTAGAAGCGTGATAGTAAAGAGCCAAGATCGAGCGGAGACAGAGCACAACATGGATAAAAGTTAAGAGGAAAAAGGGCAGGGGTAGAATGAATAGAGGGCAAATCAGAACTACAGGGAATAGGGTAAAGCACCAGGTGTGACAAAGACGATAGAAAACGATTAGAGAGGTGAGAGGATAGACTCTTAGAGAAAACACTTAGGGGACAGACAACAAAGCAAGGTTGGAAGATAGAGACTGAGGCAGTGCGAGTGTTGAAAGTGGGGCTCTCCGGAGGTAGAAGTGGGCTGTGGCCTCCTTGGCAAAATTTTTGGCACTGGCACCTCTTTTTTTTACAAATTAAGCACTGGCTATGCTCCTCTACATACACCAACACATTTACCTGCCCAGGAATTATTTGAAAATGCAAACTGCAAAATTGCAATTCTAGCAGATATCCAGATTCCTACAGGTCATTGGGTCTATAGACAGGACACATGTGCCCATATGTCACCCATCCCATCTGGAATGCCAATTCAGGAACCACAAGAGCACTCATTCCCTGAACATCCAAGTTGTCTGCAGTGCACACAATATCATCACAGATAGTGTGATAAAATATCTAGGATGCACCCATGACTCCTACATGTTCAGGCACAGTGGTATTTACCAGCGTCTTGAAAGAGGGCATTTTGATGAAGGTTGCCTACTAGGTACTGGAAAGTAATGTCAGCACTTGTATGTTATTTCCCATTCGTTACTCCCTGTATGTTGTCTCACACATATACTTGCTTTATCAGGTGGCAATGCGTATGCCCTGAGGCCATGGATCCTCACACTCTACCTGTCTCCCAGCAACCCACAGGAAAGGCGGTACAACACAGAACATAGGCGCACCAGGTCGGTGATTGAGCAGACATTTGGCCTCAAATCGCGCTTCAGGTGCCTGCACAAGAGTGGGCGAGCCTTTTAGTATGCACCTGAGACTGCTTGCAAGATTGTGGCAACCTGTGCCATACTGCACAACATTGTCTGCAGAAGCGGCTTGCCCAGTGAGGTGCCCAGATCTGACTTGGAGGATGAGGATTCAGGCCCACTAGCCCATAGAGGCAAGCAGAGCAGCAGGAGGAAGAAGGCGCCGGGGCCACATAACCAGTCATTATTTTGCACAGTAAGACATGCCCATTAACAAAATATGGCCACAAAATGCCACAACAAGTAATTACATGCTCAAAATTATGTTTCCTTGAATGGCATGGTTAAAAAAATATTGACAACCTATCCATCACACAAAACCTTATGTCTATTGGGTGCACATGTTGGGCGGTTCCATTACCGCCATCTGTTAGTAAACAACACAAAACACAATGCCAGACTGTCACTGTGCACTCATTTTTTAGAACTGCTCCGAGTATGGGATCTATTGCCATGTGTAGGTGCTGGTGGGCGGCTGCTACTCTGGCGCAGCACACAGTATCTGAGGCTGATACATTGCTGAGCCTTGATACTTCATTGTCCGATGCCTCAGCACACAACCCACAGCAATGTGGGCAGTGTAAATGGCCTCCACGGCTGCTGTGATCTGGGCCAGGCCGCATGGCACATCACCACTGTAGTGGCCCATCTTCACCTGAAGGGCCACCGTGTGCTTGGACAGTGTTGTTGCTTGTGCAAGCAGACCATTGTCCAATAGAATCATTGACCTAGAGACCAATCAGAACCCTAGACTCATCATCCAATTAGAACACTAACCCTAAGTCGAATAGAAATACTAGATATAGCCACCTATCAGTGCACAGATGTAACGTCCAATAGCAGCTTATATAAGGTTATATATAAGGTGGAGTTTGAAAGAGCTGCCAGCTATATATTACACCCTAATTACTTTTACTCAGATTTCATTAATACGGTACAATAAATATATCAAAACATTGCATATCTTAAAATACGTTATAGGAGAGAAAAAATAATGAATATAATTGTGAATATAAAAGCAAATGTATCAAAATCCATAGAATAGCAGAAAAAAGAAGGAAATTAAGGGCGAAACATATTATATCAAATAAAGGAAATACAAACATCATTAAATATTTAATAGTGAATATAAAATATTAAAGCATTAAACCATTAATTTGACAACAAATCAATAAAAGCTGAAAATGATAGAATGTCAAACTAGTAAAACATAAGTTACTGATTTCATTAAAAGAATTCATTTGGAATATTATAAGGAAATGCATTATAAAGAATACAGAATCACACCAGTAGTAAGTATAAATATAATAGTAAAAGGTTGACTAATTGAAGACAGTGCAGCATAGACATAAGATCAATACAATATAATGAACAAAATAATCTAAGAAGTAAGGTTAGCAACAGATATATCTTTTACCTGCAGGAAAGGATCCCATACCTGTAAAAACAATTCAGTTTGATCTTGAATGTTATAAATGACTCTCTCATATGAGGCAATTTGGATCATTGATGTAAGCCAAGACTCTTGTGATGGCGGAGATGAGGATTTCCATTGTCTTAGTATACAAATTTTAGCAGTAGCTAATGCAGTGTGAACTAGACGACATTGCGGTTTGGAAAGGGTAGGGGAATCCTGTAAATCATGCAGTAAAATTTTTGCTGGCGAGAGTGGTAAATGTAAGGGGACGGTGTTACGCAGAAATCGACCTATATATAACCAGTAAAGTTTCATCATGGGACATTTACATATGATATGCACAATGTCACAACCAGAGGCGTTACATCTCCAACAATTAGTATGCGGTAATAGGCCTGCTTTATGTAATTTTACCGGAGATCAGTGCCAGTCATGAATTATTTTAAATATACAAAATTTTAAGCGAGCCTCTCGGGTGCCTTTAACTAAGTTTTCCAGTAAGGTTGTCCATTGTTTATTTTCATAGGAAAGTCCTAGGCGTGATTGCCATCTGGAACGAAGGTCATGAGATAAAGGATGAGAAAATAGTTCCGTTGTGAGTGTTTTGTACAGACCAGAGATAACCCCTTTGTGCCTCCCCCAAGTATGAAGATAAAATGTTATTGGTGAAATTTGCAGTGTCCAGGGTTTCAAGCCTAAAGCCTTAAGAAGAGAGTTATATAGCTGTAAATAGTTATCCTTTTGTGATAGGGGAAGATTAAACTCCTCAACCAATTGTGAAAAAGATTTGAGGTCTCCGTTATGAAGAATCTGATCTAAAGTCAGGATACCCGCCGATTTCCGTGTAGGCCAGAAGAGAGTTTTCCCTTTAATACGTATTCCAGAGTTATTCCATATTGGGGCCTTTACATGCAGACGTGGATTAAAGCCTAAAATACGGTGTGACCTTTGCCAAATTTTACGCATTGCAGACAACATAGGATTACGGGGATCAAGACGGTTGGTACCTGACCCATATAAGGCAGAAAGACCCGATTCAGAGGATAAGAGAAATCTTTCAGTATGTACCCATTGTGGCGTGTTAAAGTTATCGTGAAACATGAATGTAAGTTGGGATAATTGTAATGCAATTGAATAGTGTTCAATCGAGGGGAGACTCAGACCACCATTGGAATGATGGGCAATAAGTTTATTGATGGCTAAACGGGGTTTGATGGGGCCCCATATAAAGGATTTAATCTTAGAATCTATGAGACGTAGTGTGGATAACGGAATATGGAGAGGAAGCATTCCTAGTGTGTAAAGAAAACGTGGAAGAGTGGCCATTTTCACAGCTTGTACTCTACCCCACAAAGATAAACCCAAGATTTTCCACTTATTGAAATCACGTTGCAGTTGAGTAAGTAAGGGATTTATATTATCCGGAACCATGGCTTCTGTTCCCTTATTCACAAGAATACCTAAATATTTTAAACAAGAAGACTGCCAATGGAAGGGGTAACCTTGTATCACATGTTTTGAGGTGCCATCATATATAGGAAGTGCTTCACACTTATCCCAGTTAATTTTATACCCAGAAAAAGAAGAAAAGTTCTCTATGATTTGAAGTAGTGATGGTAATGATCTTGATAAGTCAGTAATGGTAAGTAGAATGTCATCTGCATAGAGATAAAGTTTAGATTCTCCCAATGGAAGAGGAATACCAACAATCGAGGGTGATTGTCGTATTGCAGCTGCCAAAGGTTCAATAGCCAATAAGAACAAAAGAGGCGACAAGGGGCAACCCTGGCGAGTTCCTCTACGGATTGGGGATGGATCAGAAACAAAACCTCCACAGTTAACTGATGCAGTGGGTTGTTCATATAACAATTGTACCTTATTTATAAACTGGTCTCCCAATCCAAATTGTTTTAAACTTTTAAATAGGTATGTCCATTCTACTCGATCGAATGCCTTTTCGTATGAGATACTGCTATGGCATTGTCTTGAAGAACTTTAGCAGCATGAAGGGTGTGAGTTAAAGAACACAAATGATTTCGAGAGGAGTGTCCAGGTAAAAATCCCACTTGGGTATGATGAATTAAGGAGGGAATAACTTTACGAAGGTGAGAGGCAAGAATACTGGCTAGGATTTTTATGTCACAATTGAGAAGTGATATAGGACGATCACTGCTACAGAGTAATGGATCTTTCCCCGGTTTAGGTAGGACGGCAATTATGGCTTTATTAGAGAGATTTCCTAGGGAAGATGTGTGTTCAGCCTCTTGGAATGCAGCATGTAAACAATCCACTACATTGTCGCCTGACCAACGATAAAATTCCGCAGGGAATCCATCCTCCCCCGGGGCTTTATGATATGGGAGTTTGGCTATAGCTTGTGATATTTCCTCTTTACTGATGTCTACATTTAAAAGTGCTCTGTCCTCTGCAGAAAGGAGAGGTAAATCAATTTCTGCAAGAAATGATGTCAATTTATCTTGGTCTATTTGGGTGCCTGGAGTATAAAGGGATTTATAGTGAGAAGCGAATTCATTAACTATATCCTGAGGGTGAGTCAGCATATTACCTGCAGTTTTAAGGCTGGGATAGCCATAGCAACTTCTCTTTGTCGCAATTGTGCTGCTAAGAGTCTACCCGCCTTTTCTCCCTGTTCATAATGCCTCCCTTTCATTTTTTGTAGGGCATATTCTGCCTTGGAAGTATGTTCAGTGCCATACGGACTTGTTCTAATGATTTACGATTTTGTAAATTGGGTTTTTTGGTATATAAACGGGTGAAGTGCTCAATGTCTTGTTCTAATTCTTTCTGTCGAGTAGCATTTTTCCGATTGGCCTGAGCTGCATCCCCCATAAGTTGCTCCAGGATGGTAGCTTTAGCAGCAGCCCACATAGTCCTACCAGAAGTCACAGAACATTGATTTAAGGAAAGATAATTGTGAAGATGATCCTGTAATTGTGTTTTACCCTTAGGAGTTTTGTGACGTTGAATATTCATCCTCCAAGGTTTGCGACCTGGTGATCAGATATTGATGCTTCCAAAATATGGGATTCCTGAACTGATTGGACTATGCCTTGGGGGATTCAAAAGTAGTCCAACCGAGAAAGAGTTCCATGAGTGGGGGACGTGAAGGTGTATTGAGTGTCATCCGGGTGTGCAGACGCCAGTGATCAACAAGGCCGTTATCATCAATTATGTCATTCATGAGGGCCCTGTCTGCAGCATTATGTTTATCAAAAGGGCCTGTCCTGTCAAGAATCTGATCTCTCACCAAATTCCAATCACCCCCTATAAGGTATTGTGAAGCATCAATTTCTGACAACAAACGATTCAGATGTAGGAGAAAGGATTTTTTGGAACCTGTCGGGGCATAGACTGATCCCACACAGATATGAGTATCACCAATACGCAGTTTAGCAAAGACATAATGGCCGTCTGGATCTACCCATGTTTTGGATACCATAACTGGAAGGGTTTTTCGAATGAGAATTGCCACACCACATTTTCGAGTAGGACCTGAGTCTGAGGAACTGTCGCTATGAATACTGCCCTGGAAAACCTTTCCTACCCAGTCTCTACACAATTTTTTTTATTCAAATTCGTCAAGATGTGTCTCTTGAAGAAGAGCCATATCTACCTTTTTGGATTGGAGAGATGAGAAAACTTTTTTCCTCTTAATATAATGCGTCAAACCATGAACATTCCATGATATTGCACACAAGGCATGGTAAACAACCATATTTGCAGGAGTATTGAAAGTTTTGTTGAACTTTTGTAGACAGAATAAAATGAGTTATGGAGGAAAGGTTTTCCAGTAACAAGTATAAAATTTTTTTTAAAATCTGCTTGTCAATAAGAAGAAAAAAAATTATTGTGTAGAAAGAATAGGAAATACGTTCAAGTTACAATAAACTGGTGTACAGAGTACTACAGGATCAAAAACATTAACCGCGGGTCTGAGTTCACAAGAACACCGCTCCAGGCAAGGCCCCCACCAGGAGTACGAAGCAGAAACCAGGACCGATTATTACTGAAAATATTAGGATCTATAGAACCCAATTACACTTGATGGCGATCTGTGAAGTGAAGTACCAAGCATTATAAAGCATGTACCTGGGTGTGTCTGGGAAATATAATAAAGAGATCTAGAACATATTCTAAAGGGACATACGTGTCAATAATCTAAACAAGAATATTTCATTCTAGATATATCAAAAAGGATCAAATAAATAATAGATTGTATTCATAACTATAAATATTATTTAGCAGGCATAGTTGTAGAAAGGATTACCAGTAAAATAAATACAATTCAAATGACAGACTAGCAATTGAATAAATATGAGAAAAGAAACAGTAAAGAGAGTATTATCCAATAAAAACCAGCATTAATAAATAATGAAATGGCCAATGTAATAAACATTCATCCCAAGCGGAACAATTAATATATGTATATAATAATTATTAAAATATACAAATTCAGACCCTAAAGTGTATAGAAGAAAAAGATAAACATCTTATGTTGAACATTGGCAACAATAATAAGGGAATAGAGAGAGAAATAGTGTAGATAATGTCCATCTGCTGAATATAAAGGTAGGATCTTTCTGTGAAATATGAACATGGGAGTCATGAACTAGAATAGTTATTAATTTTTTTTTTTTAAATACGCTACTAAGAACCATACTCCATCTTAAAATTAGTAATAGGTACGTAGAAAAGCAGATTATAAACAGATTTATCATTAGAATAAATACAAATATATCTATTGGAGATAGCACATAAAAGTCCTATGATGTACAATAATGAGTAATATATATAAAATACATTTTTATAAAAATTTGGAAAACAGCTTAAATAAGTTTCAAATTAAGGCATACACAAATAGATATTGGAAACCATTAACAATAATGAGTAAATAAATACAGAAAGAGTGCGGAAAATACTCATCTGGAATGTTGAGGATGCTTGTCTCCCTGTATATCATAAACCTGAGAGATTTAAGCTAAATCTTGTAATTAGCAAGAGAAGAGATATGTTGTCAAGGACTACTCTCCATCTGAAGCGGACTTTAAAGGAGAGCGAGATTTGTCTCTGTGATGATCTTGAGTAAAGTTAGATACTGTCAGCAAAGCTGAGTCTTTATCTTCTTGGGTGCGGTTCAATCTCTCAAGCTCTCTACCACGTTGACGAGCTTCACCTGTGATACGACGTCTACCATCTGGAAGGGGATGAGTAGATTGAGAACTTTGAGAAGTCTGAGGCGTAGACGTATGTTGAATATCCATATCTTGCAGCATCATGTCATCCAAGAAGCGCTGTAGCTCATCTGGATTGTAGAAGTCTCTTGATTCTCCATTCTTAGTAACACGAAAACGGGCTGGATCTAACAAGCCGCATTTGATGTCCATTTTTCGCAGCAAAGGCCTCATGGATAAAAATGCTTTTCGTCGTTCATCAGTTTCTCGGGAAAAATCAGCAGCCATATGAATTTCATGACCCTCATAACTATAAGAACTCTGTGTACGTACTGCAGTCAGTAGTTGTCGAACCTGATCATGCCGCAAAAAGCAAGCAATGAGGGGTCTTGGGCGGGAATTTAGTTCCTTACGCGGAGGGCCAAGACGATGCGCACGTTGAATTTCAAGCATGGGTTCAAATCGAATACCAACCAATTTTGGAATAATTTCACACAAGAAGGCCCCAGTATTCTGACCTTCAATTTTCTATGGAAAGCGAAAAAAACGGATGTTTTCTCTCCTGCTGCGATCTTCCAAATCCACCAGCTTGCTACGGAGAAATAATAATTCTTGATCTCTGCTTTGTAATGTGTCGAATTTATTTTCAACAGCAGTCAAGCGTTGATCCAAGCCTTCTGTTTTAGTATAAAAATTGCACAATATCTGCTCTTATTGATTTGGTTTCCAATGCAAGGGAAGAAATTTTAATGTCCATTTCTGTTAGGCGGCTACTAATGGTTGAAATTTCCTGAAAGAGACAGTCCATAGTGTCACCTGATATTAGCTTGGAAGTAGTGCAATTGAGTCCAGGCAAGACATGAGCCCTCTGTGAAGCTTGCAAACACTTCTGTGATTTATGTCAGGTAAGACTGAAATACCATCTTACAAACTGGCTTCTGTTCAGGGGATGGTAGTAGCAAGCGAGGGTCTCAGATGTTGGGTACCTTTTGAGCTTGTTGTTTTTCGCTAACTTTTCTTTAGTACACAATTGGAGCTCATGAATGCACTGTGCAATTGTTTGGCACATGGCTTTGGGCACTGGGACCTACATTAAACCATTCTTATAAAACAAATGGAGAATTCAGCCACCCAGTCCAAGCGTACAATATAGTGTTGAAATGGACAGTGCCATGCCTCATATGCATACATCCTAATGCATATTACGTGAAGGCGGCATTGCTTTGTGTCTCTTTGTAAACGTCACTATCAAAAGAGTAACTTATAATATTGTTTTGTAGCTCTAGCACTTATTTGAATTCGAGCTGGCATGTATGGAATATACCTGGGTTCAGATTTACATTTTGTTTTCAACATGCTATGGCTGTAAATATATATTAATGTTATCAAGAATGTTCCTAACTTTTCTAAAGAGCTCCACATGAATATGTCTAATCTTGTCCATTTCATTTCCTTCCCATCAGCCACCCCAGTCCTTTTTAGGTCTCGGCTGCGTGGGCTGCGCACATGCGCAGTCTCGCTGGCGAAATTTAACGTTTTTAGGGTAGTTTCAGTAAAGGGCTTTAAGCCCCGCCCCTCTTTTTCATTGGCCGGCGTCACCGTTTATGCTAAACGGAGGCCAGCCATTGGAAAAGAGCTCCTTCTGACGTTTACTTCTGGCTTTTAGAGACGGCCCACTTGGACGGGCTCGTCTGGTTTCCTTCTGTTGTGGAAGCTTTCTTATCTTTATGGGGCTATGTGTTTAAACACATGTCCCCATAAAGACAAGCTCCGGCGCGATCCTCTTTTTTTTCGTTTTTGGGACTCGCTTGTTTCCCCTTACGTTCTGGTTTATACTTGCGGGAGTGCAGCATGCCAAAATCCCTGTCCGTGGGTACCAAACGCCTTAGTGTGTACTTGCATGAACAAGCAATACAACGTGAGCATTACGGCTCTAACAATATGGATCTCACGTCTAAGGGCACAAGTCACATGCCCTAGCACTGCTGGTTAAGAGAAAGCTCGGGTGCTGGCGGTAATTCTAAACAATGGGGCGCGATGTGCTCCCGGGGTGTTGTCTATGTAGTTACCGTATAGATCCCGTATCCTGGCAGGGGTACACAAGCTCATTACACGTGGTGTTATCCAAAATAAACCATGAATATGTAGCTACAATAGTGCCCATGCGCCTGTCATGCAATCCGGCAGCCGCTGTGAATATCCACGGACCGGCAGGAAAAATATTGCTAGAGTAAAAACCAGTTGGGGGTACCTAGGTCATCTGGAAAGTTACAAAGAAGGTTAAGGAGTTACTTGAGGGGCGCACTTACCTCTAATTCGTGGCGGAAGCTCTGAATGAAGGCTGGCTGCCCGGATGGTTCAGTATTAAAAAGGGTGATTAACGTGGCGTGCGTGCACGAGGAAGTGCACACGCTCACTGTCAAATTCGTCAGGGGGCCCGTCTGTAAATGGCCTATCGTGTGTCATAGGTTGAAAATATCATGTCATGCTCAGAGAAAACAGGGGAGTGTGTAAAAATGCCATTGTCATAATGTTTCATGAGTGTGAGTGGCTAAAAAATGATGCAACTCCGTTGTGAAAACATCCTATCTGGATGCTCTGTCCTGCGCGTGGGCGCCCTCTGCAGGGGTATGAATGTAGACCCATTGAACACATAATGAATGTCACTCAGGAGGGTAGATTTACGATGAATAACATTGGCAGGCCTTACTGTAGAATTTAGATAAACTGCTGGTACTGTAATTGTGCACAAAGACTAGCAGCCTAGTTAAAACACATCCCATGTGGGCAGTAAACAGTTTCAAAAAGCTGGTGCTTCATGAGATTGCATGTCAAGGTGTCATGCATAAAGCAACGTTGATGTCACATACAGCATGATTCCACTTTGCGGTTACATATGAGTGCATCATTTGTTTACAGCAACATAAATACTATCTCAGTGTGGGCACGTCATGGTGCGTGCTCACTGGTTACACAGGAATGTTACACAGAAATCAAACATGGAGAATGAATGGGGACCTCAAGCTGAGCCCGAGACATGCCCCTGTCTCGAGTGTTAAGTGGCCTGGCCAACTTTAGGTGTCGCAGGAAAATTTTTAAGATTGCACCAGCACCGCGCTTGTTAACTGCAGTCATTTGAATGACCATTCATTTCATGGCACCTCCTCTGTAGCTGAGACACTTACTGAAGAAGGAGAAGCTCAGTCACTGTACCGCTGGGCCTATTCCACGAATGAGTCTTAAGTCCTGTCCCACTGTGCTGACAGGCAAGCCCATCTTCTCCCAAGCCCCTCACCAATTGCTGGCCCCTGTGTCTCCGAATCCTGTCCCCGCGCGCCGCATTCACCCAGGGGGGCACCCAACAATTACTGCTTCCTCCGGTTTGATTTCCCCGCGCCGCCGCTCTCCCAAACAAGCATTTGCAATGCATTACGTCTCGCATTTACGCGAGTTTGAGCTATTGACATTGCAAATAACAATGCCTATTGGCATTGTCATTTACAATGCCAATAGATTTAACTCGTGTAACTGCGAGACCTATTGCATTGCAAATGCTTGTTTAAAGCTGCAAGAGCAAATGCAGTAGCAAGCTGGTTGAAGTGCACTCTGCTAAACTCACTGACCGTGGTAGGGTATGTGCGTGTGTGAAAGTAATCGCGATCGCGATCACATCAAAGCGGCCGTGCGGCCCGCGAAAGTGAAAGCAAACGAGTGCTTTCAGGCCTCCAAATGGTGAGCGCGCCCGGCCGACGCACATACCTAAAAAGGTGGGACAAGTAGGCATGATTGTGTTTTTGTAAAAGAATTCTACAGAAAAACGAGTAAGTAAGGCTGGATATCTTTTCTTAAAACACCTACTGTGTTTAGGTGGTCTGCGTTAAGTCTGTTCTCCCTGTCTGTGTCTGGAACGAGGAAGCTGCATCGGGAGAGAGCTGCATTCTCGGCGATACATGGGAGTCCGACCCACCATAGCTGTTACACCATCTGACATGCATGTTAGAACTTATAATTTCTTTAAATATGTGTTCTAGTCACATGTTGCTGCAAGTGTATACTCTCACCCTATGGGACTTCAACACGCTATATAAACATCCGAATTAATACACTAAATAAACACGGTAGAGAGTGTTTATGAAATAAACAGAAGAGGTTCAATAAAGTAACAGCTGGGGGAAGGTGGACAGTCTTGGGCCTGCCCAGGGCGCCAGGGGCCGGTAGGAGGGGGAATTCATTAACAGATGTGCTTTGATTAAGCCGCCGGAGCTGGGAGTGAAGTGCCCGCTTTGAAATTAAAAGTAACAACAACAGTTCCAATACTGATGGACTTTTACTCCACTTTCTTATGTGGGAACATTTTGAAAGGAAACAAAATGAGCGAGGACCTTTTGTTTAGTCGATTTAATCAATCTATTTATACGTTTTGTTTTCAATTTACGGAAAACTTTTTTGTGTATTTCCACAATTTACATTAAACAAATAACAAAAAAATTATTTCCTATACATAAATAGGCACATTCAACCGCAGTCATATCAACATTCACTCCCATACCACACTGGACAGTCCAGAAACAAACATATTCGCTAAAAAAGCAATCAAAATTCACTTTAAAGACACAGATTACACCATGGCCATAGGAAAATAGTATACTCTGTAGGAAACAGTGTAGAAAGTTCCAAGTAATTCTTTGAGTTCGTTAGGCCGAAAGATATAGGTCGACGCGTTTCAAGCCCCTTCTAGTACTGGGGCTCTCATCAGGACCTGGGAGCTGAAAGGAGAACACAGGGGGAGTCTTACTAAACTGTCACCTCCTTTTACATGCAACAGCGTATTTCTTAATACAAATTATACCTGTGATTGATGTGTCCACCAGACCTCTTGCCGTATGAAATCTAAATGACAAATTAGACCAAAATTCAATCCAACTGTACCATCTTTGAAGCCCACCAAACATGCAAGTGACATTTATACTGTTTAACTTACGTGTAGAGGTGTTTAGGGCAGAATTGATCTGAAAAATCAAATGAGGAAACGATGTCAGGTCGCTGTCTTATCGAGAACGAGTTGCTAGATTCAAGCATATGCGGTGTGTCAAATGCGCCTTGCGCGCCGCTCAGAGGCAGTTAGCCTACCTTGAATCTGGGAGCTGTTGAAGGACAAAATCTCTTCCTATATTCCGTTACGTTTTTCATTAAGTATTTTTCGTCGTGATTGAATCGCTGAAAAAACGATCAAAGGGAAGTTTATCAACGGGGTTGGAGACCGTCGAAAAGGCAGATACGCTTTGAAGAATTTGTTGAATCGTCTTCATACCTGTATTCGTTACTTCTCACTTTTCAAACTCGGAGGGAATGAACTTCCGTGTTTGTTCTCCAAATCTCGTGTGAATATAATCTTGTCAACCACACCCAGTGTGTTCTGGGTAGTGTAGTTTATGATGGTTTATTCGCCAGACAGAATCAATTTAAAAAATGGTTGTTTTTCAATCTTTGACGCAACATGTAAATACACTTTTCTTCGCTCAGCGGATGTCCATTCATGTGGGGGACAGTTTTAAATGTCAAGCTTGTGAACTGGCTTAATAAGAAAAGGTAAACTTTATTATTCAGTCGAAGATGAGCAAAGTAGACATTTGAGTGCGCTGTTTTGTTCACTCGAATGGGTCGGTAATGACTCGTCAGGATGAGAGTCTTGAGCAATAAGTGGCAGGCTCTTGAAGGGATAGTGTGAAGAGAAAAAGGGGGGTCCCACTATCATCCACTATGTTTTATGATAATTCATTCCTGGCTGTATTTAGTCAAAGATTATAGATTTCCGATAATTCATTAAGACCGTTCATGGCTGTGTTGAATTTCACAATGAGCATTGCTTCGCGCCGCGAGAGTTGTCGTTCAAGGTCACCACCTCTTGAGTCAGGATCCACCTTGGAAATAACAGTCCATTTTAAATCAGTTATTAGATGGTTGTGAGTTTTCCAATGTTGGACCAGCGGGGCATTTTGGACATTTTTATTGATCCGTGATTTGTGTTGTGATAGTCTAACTCTGATTTCCTGGCTAGTTTTACCTATATACAATAGTCCACAAGGGCAACGGATCGCATAAATCACATTTTTACTTTTGCAATTAGTAAAACAGTCATGTTTCCAGTATATTGAATTATGTGCAAATAAATCCCCTTCTTCTGTTGACGAACAACAGGCACATGTTCCGCATTTATGATGGCCAGTTATTGGAGGGAGGCCTACATATTCTCTTAGGGGTTTTTTGGTTGTTGTTGGCATAGATGCTCGCACTATTTGATTGGAAATGCTGCGATCTTTTTTGAATGCGAACAGAGGATAGTCGCTTAAAGAGGGGTCAAGATTCTTGACTAAGTGCCAATTTTGGCGAATGATCCTCTTTAATGGATTAGAGTTTGGACAGAATGTTGAGACACATACAATCTTCTGAAGAGGGGATTTTTCTTTCTGTGTTAAGAGCTCCTCTCGTGGTGTCCACCACGCTCTTTTCATGGCTCTTTTCAATAGTTTCTTCGGATAACCTCTCATTTTTAAGTTGTCTAGCAGGTTAGTTGCATGGAGAAAATATTCATCCTTAAAGGAACAATTTCTTCTGATCCTGAGAAACTGCCCATAGGGCAAGTTCTCTCTTAAATTCCTCGGATGACTGCTGGTGAAGTGTAGTGCTTTATTCCGATCTGTTGGTTTTTTATACAGAGTTGTCACTAGTCCATTGTTTGCTGGATAAACCTCTACATCCAAAAAAGGTATCTTGGTCTTAGAAGGATTCAGACTGAATTTGATGTCTTCCGTGCGGTTGTTGAGCCAGTCGTGGAACAGATCCAGGTTCTGTTCATTGCTTGTCCAGATCATAAAGACATCATCTATATAGCGTACCCATTTTCCGATGTGTTGGGAGAATGGGTTGCCATTATAGATGAATTTCTCTTCATACTTGGCCATGAAGAGGACTGCCAGTTCAGGAGCAAATGGACAACCCATTGCTACTCCTCTTATTTGGTAATAAAAATCTCCTTTGAACTTGAAATAGTTCTTCTTCAGGGCGAAGCCAGCTAGGTCCATAATGAATTCCGTGGGAACTCTCGTTGGTTTTGGTCTACTCTCCAAATACAATTTAATCACTGCCAAGCCTTCATCTTGGGGTATTTGGGTATACAGTGAAACAACATCTAGTGTGACTAGATGATGTTCGTTTTGCTCAAAGACCGAATCTTCTAGATGATTAATGAAATCGTCGTGTCACGTATGTATGATGGTACTTCTTGAATAAATGGTTTGAGGAAAAAGTCAACAAATTTGGATATCGGTTCTAAGAGAGAATCGCAGCCGGAGACTATCGGTCTTCCAGGTGGTTTTGAGGCATTTTTATGTACTTTAGGAAGTACATAGAAGAGAGGGATCCTTGGATTATTATTCTTTAAGAACTCGAATTCTTTTTTGTTCAGGAAACCTTGTTGGAAGCCTTCTTCGATTATCGGGAAAAGTAGATTTTGGAGCTCAGTTGTCGGATCGTTCTTAATTTTCCTGTAACAATTAATATCTTGAAGTTGTCTAAGCACTTCGTCTGTGTAGTCTATGATGTCCCAAACTACAATTGACCCGCCTTTATCAGCCTGCTTTATTAAAATGGAAGAATCTTTCTGAAGATTTGAAAGCGCTTGTGTCTGGGGTTTCGAAGTGTTGAATTTCACCCATCTTTTTTTCTTTTCCATTTCTGTGATTGCTGATAAAATTGTTTTTTCGAACGTCACCACTTCTTTTGGAATCTTGCTTGTGGGAGGACAAAAGGAAGATTTTTTCTTTAGACCCGTGTTCTCCGTCTGTTCGATACATGGGTTCTGGGCAAAGAAGGTTTTCAACCTGATTTTACGACAAAATTCAATGACTTCCATTTTTAGTCGTACAAAATTTGTTTTCTTGGCGGGTACGAATGTTAGCCCTTTTTCCAAAATGCTTTGTTCTTCTTTGGTCAAAATTTTTTGGGATAAATTGTACACTAATGATGGCTCTAGTTTTTGTAGTTTTGCCTTCGGGTGGACATTTCCCATGGTTGGGAGTTGAATCTGACCCTTCCTCGCGACTTCTGTTGGCCCCTGCCTAAAAAAGGCGTTTGTTGTTGTTGTTGTTGTGGTACGAAGTTTCCTCGTCTGTTGTTATTTCTGTACTCTTCACTATTCTCTCCTTCACTGCCACTTGAGGAGGATGAAGTATTGGAAAAAGTGATGAAGTTCTTCGATGACCTGCCTTGGTATTCTGATAAATATCTGCGTGAGTCAACTCGAGAATAGAAGTCCGGCTGCAAATAGGGGTATACTTTTTCTAGTGAAAAATTCCTTTTATCTTTGTCGAATTTGTTACCTTTTTGATTGACTGTGTAGTCTCTAAACTCTCCAATTTCCTTTTCTACTTTGTCCAGTAATGCTTTAGAATCCGTAATGATTTGGTTTGTTTTAATCTCTGATTCTAATGTCTCAATTTCCTCTAGTTGTTGTTTTGACAGACGTTGTGCTGTTTCCACTGTTAGAACCATCAAGTCGCGGCTGCACTTAGTTTCAATTTGGCTGTATCTTTTTTTGTATTGAGGGTCTTCGGTGAAAATCACTGGAATATTCTTAATTTGTAGCCCTCCTGGGATAGTACCTGCTCTAAGATGTTGAATGAGGAAATGTCCATGTAGGTCCGTCCTTATTTGTTTTTTCTTTAGACGCAAGAGCTTATCAGCCTCATTTTGGTTTTTTGCGGAGGAGCTTAGTGTAGCCGATGCGAAAAGGGGGGGGGCGTCTAGTAATTGTTTAATGTGTTCTTCGCTGTACGCAAAGGTGTCTTTTTCTGACATACTCTCACTCAAAGTGCAAAAGAAACCAACATTCACTCACCTTTACAAAAATAACACAAACTACAAGTGAATCTTACCAGAAGATTCTGGGCAATCTGCATCAACTCTTCTAACAAATTGAACACCCAAATTAGTGGGTAACCACCTCGCAGAGAGTCCTCTGCTAATAACTATTGAACAAAAACAGGGTTTAGGCTGCAATCAGTAAGGCCGTGCCTCATATCATAAGTAACAACAACAGTTCCAATACTGATGGACTTTTACTCCACTTTCTTATGTGGGAACATTTTGAAAGGAAACAAAATGAGCGAGGACCTTTTGTTTAGTCGATTTAATCAATCTATTTATACGTTTTGTTTTCAATTTACGGAAAACTTTTTTGTGTATTTGAAATTAAGTCTCGCGCCGATATGAATGGGGCTCTCGATGAATTATGGAGGGCGTGTGCGGATGTGTGCTGGCCGGAAATGGAAGGCACTCAGGAGAGAGGCATTTATCCATCACTCGACGGCCTGATTGCCAGGCACTTTTGTGATATTCAGGCTTCCAGATTCACTGCACAGGCATTGAGGGGGGGATGTGGCCAGTTCATTAAACTTAGAAACTCTATAGTAAAGAAGAACAACTATCTTCACAGCTTCGAGGCACATGTGGTTAATAAACACGTAGGGAATGGGGGAGGAGGGGTGTGGGGCGGGGGCAGAGAAGAGGGCCCACTGTGGCCCGTAAACAACTAGCTGGTTTTATATGGGGCTGGCTGCTGCAGTTTGTGGCTTTGTAGAACGCAGGGGCTGCTTCTGGCCATCCCAGAGGGCAGAGGCATCACAAACCCCCATTCTAGCAGCTGCAAAGAGGGAGAAGGAAGGGGGAGTTGGTTGTCACAGGGCCAAACACACTTAGAGGAGTTTCTATGGGACGCTTTTGTTTTCAAAGAAAACTTCATAATGGTGTGGCTCAAACATTCTAATCAAGACAAATACAGCAAGCAAGACAGAGAGAGCGAAGATAAACATGGGGAAAAGGAGAGAGCAAGAGATGGAGAAATATATTTGTAGAGAAAAGGGGGTAACTGTGAAAAGGATGGTTGAAATAAAAGAGGGTAAGGGAAAGGATGAAGCATGAACATGAAGCTAAAGCGAATAAAAAGAAGAAAGATATAAAGGACAAATCTAATAGTGAAAGAAACAAGAGTGAACAGAGGGAAAAGTAATCGCGATCACATCAAAGCGGCCGTGCGGCCCGCGAAAGTGAAAGCAAATGAGTGCTTTCAGGCCTCCAAATGGTGCGCGCGCCCGGCCGACTCACATGCACTGTATTTGGAGGCCCGAAAAGCCACTGTTTGCACTTCCAAAACTCGCTTACTATAAGTCTCGCCAGAGCAGCGCTAAAGCGCTGTCTCAGGCAAGACCTAAAAAGGTTCCCCGTAGCGGAGCTGTAATTTCTGCGCTCCCCATGACAGGCGATGGGACTGCAGCTGCATCGACGTCCCTCCCAATGCTGGCTAAAAATAGGCCTCAGCTGAGCTTGGGGGTCTCCAAGCGGCTTGAGGAGATGGGGGCCAAAGCAGCTTCAGTCGATCTGTGAATACAGCTCCCAGAGGCGAGCTGAGGTGCTACATCCAAGACTTTCAGAATTAAAACCATTGCAGCAATATCCATGGAAGCCACTGAGGGCTTAACAGTCAAATGTGACACACCCAGCCACTCCCGACCTTTAAACCAATATCATGGTTCATGCTTGGAGTTGCAGGCTAACCGTGGCCGGCCAGGCTCACCTCTCCCACTGTAAGCAGATGCTGCACCAAGTTACTGATTCCTTTCTTCACCAGGGAGTGGGAGTCACTGGAAATCCACAATATGCCGGTCCACAAACCCTATGACAGGGGCTCTCATTGAGACAATGCATTCTAACAACCATCCTTATATTAAAGGAGAGACAATGGTTGTGCATTGCACAGAGATCAGAGGTCCTGCACTCGGAAGGCGGCCTCTACCCTCTTCCTAACCTGAGTGATGCCCTCAGTGCTTCCAAACAAAAGTCAGAGTTCACAAATTAAGATGTATTGTAATTGCACTTATATAATGCTTACTACCCATGTGAGGCGTCACAGCTGCAAGTTTCCCAGGCCCTTGGGTGATGGCTTGCTGTAGCCGATTGTTTTTTCTTCTTTGCATTCAGGAACTTGTAGTCCTGTTTTATAATGGAATACACAAGACTACAAGTCCCACAATTCAAGGGAAAATAAACGTGGACCAGAGCAGCACATCACCGATGGACGTGGGGAACTTGGCATGTCTGAAGCATGGTAGGTGCTGAATAAATGCAAAAAAGGAAGAAAGTATTTTTTTATTTTTTTAAAGTTTCACAGTGATTCACTTATCCTAAGACAGCCAACAGCTTCTTTATTCAAGGGCTTGTGGTCTGCTTCTAAAAACTCAAAGTACTAGCTGAAAAATACAAACACACAAAGCCATTTTGACAAAATAAGGGTGGGGCAGTACTTAATCTGTTTTGGTGCTTGCTGGTGTTGACGCCATCACTATCGTGGGGGCAGGGACTCTTAAAAGAGGGTCTCAAGGGTGTCAGTCTCAAACCTCTCTGTAAAATGTGCCTGGCTGCCTATCCGATGCCACCAGGACGGCCATATAAGGCTCACACATTCATATGATCTGCGTCTGTCAGGCAGTACTGGGTCAGGGTGGTGGCTTAACTGACAATCATGTCACGAGGGTCCTCTAATGGCCTTTAAACAGGCAGCGGCGCAGCACATCTGCCACTGTGATCCTCTGCCTCAGGCTTGCGCCCTCGCTCAGTTTGGGTTTAGTCAATTGGAGAGGGTGTACTGATCTTGAAACCCAAAAACCGGCACATTCCACAAACATAGAAGTAGGACTACAACTTTGCAATGGCTGAGGGCAGTAGCATTTCTAAACTGATAGCGCTCACCAACACAGACAGCGTGACACTAAACGGACTTAAAGGCGAATTTTAAAAATAACCACCCTCTGGGTTAACTCATTTGCTTTCTGCTACAGGCTGCTAACTAATACTGAACTGCAATGCATACAAATTTGCCCCCCCCCTCTGTGTTCAGTGGATCGTGTCTGAATACCAGGGTATATGTTGATTTAGTAACATTTGCCAGGGTATGTGGTAAACCCGGGCGACTGGGCATCTTAGTTGGGTGGTACATACGCACCACAACAGGAGCACAGGTATTGTACATTGTTCCCCAAAGCCTCGCCAAGAGTCAATACAATCAAGGTGTATAATACCTACATAATCAGGGCACAAGTCCCCAAAAAAAAAGTGGGGGGTACTAACCTAGTTAGGCAGTTTGCAAGTGGCATCGCTGTGCATGACATCACGGCGCGTGACATAGCGGCACGTTACTTCGCGGAGCGTGACATCACAGCACGTGACATCACTGCACATGACATCACATCGCATGACATCACACATAGCATCACAGGAATTGAAATTGCATGAAGTGGCCTCACAAGCCACAACTTTACAGGAAGTGGCATCATAAGACGTGGCATCAGATCTTAAGCCCTCACATATATGTTCATCAGGTCTATCATGTGTACGTTTGAGCGCATTGCAGGGAATGATAGCACAGTGAGCTATGGAAGATGATATGTTACTCTGACACCTTGGAATCCCCCAGTTTTATGTAACACATCCTGTACATTAATTTACAAACGTATATAATTTATTGTATATGTAATATGCATGTGTGATGTAAAGCGCTCTGACGTCCTGCATTGGGATGAGTAGGGCTATACAAGAAAAAATAGTGGTACTTAAATTATTTCAACGCCTCCTCAGGGAAAGTAAGCACTAAATAAATGCAATTAGTTTTTTGTGTGTAAATACTGGGAAAGACCAACACATCTGACATTCTAACAGCGCATGCATATCTCCTAACAGGGACTGAACAAAGTGAAAAGCTGCCTTTCTTAAGTATGTGTGAAGTGCTAACAAGGTGCGAGCCTTTGTTTTCCCTGCTGCATTAGCATCAGGTGTGAGGCTCCTGACTACTCCCAACCAAGAGACTCGAACAAAAGGAGGCCTACACACTTACCTATATACATGAATACATATATATGCATATATATAAAGATATATGTGTATACATATGTCAATATATATATGCATATATCTTTACACATATAAATGCACTCACATATATATGCATATATTATCTACTGGCGGTCGCCAGTAGATAGTTATAGTTAGGACCGAGTTCCCATAGGAAATCTGAAAATTTTATTTTGAATAACTTTGGCGCCGGTTGATGAATCCTCGCGAAATTTTCAAAACTAATGGGGCGCTCCGCTCAGCTCCTACCCTGAAAGTCTCGGGGTGATTTGTCAAGCGAGGGCTGAGAAAAAAGGGTGGTCCCAAAACACGTTTTCCCCATGCCTTTTCCCGTAGGACCTTTAGTCGAAGGTACAGCCCGAACGGCTGAACAGAATTACTTAAAATTTGGCAAAGAGGTAGTCCTCAGGTCAGGCATGTGCCTTTTGCATATATGGTGTCAATCTGTTCAGTAGTTCCTGAGAAAATTGCAGTTAAAAGTACATAAATATCTATATGCGTGCACCGTGCGCGCACCAAATGTGCGCAAGCGTAATTCTGATTGGTGGTTAGATGTCAGTCAACATTCAAATCGGTCGAAATCAGGAAGTGTCGGATGCCATTTTGTGTGTCGCAGTGAAAAAGAAAGGTGGAGAACGTGAAAAGGGGGCAGGGTAGAGAGTTCCTGACCCCCTAGCCTTTGTCAGGGGGTCCCTGAAGGACCCCGAAGGGTGAAAAAAACATTTTATTTTGTTATTTTTAAAAAAATCGCGGGGTGCGCGCACCGTGCGCGCTCGGTGAAAAACCCTTCAAAATAAAAAACATTTTAAACTGTTTATAAGTTTATAGAAGATATTAACTATGCTGTTCAACTTTATCCAAATTCAAAAAAAAAGAGATGAGCCATTCCATATTACAGGATACAGTCAATCTATAACTATATACATAGGTAGTTTATTGTAAAATAAATATATAAAAAATATAATAATACATACATAAATTAGCATTTAAAAAACCTTACAAATCCACAAAAAAAAACATAGGTTTCACACACGTTATAGTTTGAAATTAGCATTTAAAAAACCTTCCAAATTCACTGAAGAAAACATAGGTTTCACACATGTTATAGTTAGCTGGACATTTCACTCGTAAAAAACCATTGAAATTCCCCCGTTATAGTTAGTTCAGCTAACTATAACTGGCGCGACCACAATCCACTGCTGATGACGTCACATATTACATCACTCATGACATGGTCAGTGACATCACTCATGACATCACTGATGACATCTCAAATGACATCAATGATGACATCACTGATGACATCATCCAGTTAATATGTGTCTTTCTGAAAAATAAATATTTTTTATATATGTACATCTAAAGGTTAATGGAAAAATAAATGGGTAAATAAGTGTCTAAATGGATGGTTTTTTTGGTAAAATTAATTGTATAACTGATTTATTAACAGTATCTTTGTGAATACAGTGATGTAATATGTGACGTCATCAGCAGTGGATTGCGGTCGCGCGAGTTATAGTTAGCTGAACTAACTATAACGGGGGAATTTCAATGGTTATTTACGAGTGAAATGTCCAGCTAACTATAACATGAAACCTATGGTTTTTTCAGTGAATATAGATATATATGTATACATATGTCAATATATATATGCATATATCTTTCCACATATATATGTACATATATACATATATGTACACACTAAATAACAAACTTTACAAATGCAACAGGTCTCGCATTTGTGAAAGTTGAAGCAATTTTATTAAAGATATCACAATATATACATATATCCATCCCAATATCACTAAAATATGCTTTTATACATGTATAGATCTGTATATGTATGCACACTATGCTATTATATACCTATATACATATATAGACCAACATGTATATGCACATATATACACATACAATACCTCTGCATATCTAAATAACGAAACCTCTAAATGCATGCATAAATATGCACATTATGTACATTGAAAACTGCTAATACAATAATAAAAACACTTCTAAAAAGAAACACCATTTGCTAAAAAAAATGCTCTAACTTGGACAAAGACGAGACCTGTTGCATTTTTAATGCTTGTTAGTAGGATACACCCTGTTGCTTGATGGGAAACCTCGTACTCCCACTCCTCTAGTATTACCGCCTATTAAGGACACCTAGCGCGATGTGGAAATTTATCGTTGAAGTTCCAAGATGGCAACCGTCTATTTAGACACACAACAGTCCATTGCCCATTGGGAAATGTAGTTCACTGGTGGGTCTCTACCACGCATGCGTAGCCTGAACCCAGTTCGCATCCAAATTCTGTAATGACTGCCAGCCTTTCCTTTACTGAAAGGCATTAAGAGTGGATGGCCTTAAGGTACTGCACTCGAGGCAGGCTTGTCGGTAGGCAGCAACTCCAGCCCCACGTCCTGACAGGTTACAGCAGGCAGTCGCCGAGTAGCCATCCCACCACATTCTTGATTGACATATTATGACAAAGGCAGAGCGCGAGACCTAGGCATCTCACTCTCGCACATCCATCCAAATACTAGAAACTACCCCTGAGGTGCAGACATTTTACTTCCCTGCCCATGTTGTTTTCAGATTAAGTTACGGCACAGAGAGCACTGTAAGGATTTCAAGTGTAGTGTTGCGTGCTTCTAATTCAGTGCCCTAGTAGTAGTGTGTTATACTTCCACCTCCATGTCTCGGTAGTGGTGCGTTATTCTTCCAGTTCTATGTGTCAGCAGCAGCAGTGTTTGCTTCCAGGTCTATCTCTCAATGGCAGTATTATGAGCAGTAGTGCTGTGTGTTTCCAGCTCTGTGTTTAAGTGGTAGTGCTGTAGGTGTTGGTGGCAGTTCTCTGTGCTTCCAGTTGTATGGTACAATAGTAGTGCATTGTGATTCCAGTTCCATGTCTCAGCTGTAGCACTGTGTGATTCTAGTTCCATGTCTCAGCTGTAGTGCTGTGTGCTTCTAGTTCCATGTCTCAGTGCTAGTGCTGTGTGCTTCTAGTTACATGTCTCAGCTGTAGTGCTGTGTGCTTCTAGTTCCATGTCTCAGCTGTAGAGCTGTGCGCTTCTAGTTCCATGTCTCAGCTGTAGTGCTGTGTGCTTCTAGTTCCATGTCTCAGTTGTAGTGCTGTGCGCTTCTAGTGCCATATCTAAACTGTTGTGCCGTGTGCTTCTAGTTTCATGTCAGCTGTAGTGCTGTGTGCTTCTAGTTTCATGTCAGCTGTAGTGGTGTGAGCTTCGAGTTCCATGTCTCAGCTGTAGTGCTGTGTGCTTCGAGTTCCATGTCTCAGCTGCAGTGCTGTGTGATTCTAGTTCTATATCTAAGCTGTGGTGCTGTGTGCTTCTAGTTCCATGTCTCAGCTGTCGTGCTGTGTGCTTCTAGTTCCAAGTGAGCTGTAGAGCTGTGTGCTTCTACTTTCATGTCTCAGCTGTAGTGCTGTACGCTTCTAGTTCCATATCTAAGCTGTAGTGCTGTGTGCTACTAGTTTCATGTCAGCTGTAGTGCTGTGCGCTTCGAGTTCCCTGTCTCAGCTGTAGTGCTGTGTGCTTCTAGTTCCATGTCTCAGCTAAAGTGCTGTGTGCTTCTAGTTCCATGTCTCAACTATAGTGCTTTGTGATTCTAATTCAATGACCCAGCTGTAGTGCTGTGTGCTTCTAGTTCCATGTCTCAGCTGTAGTGCTGTGCGCTTCTAGTTCAAAGTCTCAGTTGTAGTGCTGTGCGCTTCTAGTTTCATGTCTCAGCTGTAGTGCTGTGTGCTGCTTCTAGTTCCATGTCTCAACTGTAGTGATGTGTGTTTCTAGTTCCAAGTCTCAGTTGTAGTGCTGTGCGCTTCTAGCTCCATATCTAAGCTGTCATGCTGTGTGCTTCTAGTTCCATGTCTCAGCTGTAGTGCTGTGCGCTTCAAGTTCAAATTCTCAGTTGTAGTGCTGTGTGCTTCTAGTTCCATGTCTCAGCTGTAGTGCTGTGTGCTTCTACTTCCATGTCTCAGCTATAGTGCTGTGTGCTGCTTCTAGTTCCATGTCTCAACTGTAGTGATATGTGTTTCTAGTTCCAAGTCTCAGTTGCAGTGCTGTGCGCTTCTAGTTCCATATCTAAGCTGTTGTGCTGTGTGCTTCTAGTTTCATGTCAGCTGTAGTGCTGTGCGCTTCGAGTTCCATGTCTCAGCTGTAGTGCCGGGTGATTCTAGTTCCATATCTAAGCTGTAGTGCTACTAGTTTCATGTCAGCTGTAGTGCTGTGTACTTCTAGTTCCATGTCTCAACTATAGTGCTGTGTGATTCTAATTCAATGACCCAGCTGTAGTGCTGTGTGCTTCTAGTTCCATATCTAAGCTGTAGTGCTGGGTGCTTCTAGTTCCATATCTAAGCTGTAGTGCTGTGTGCTTCTAGTTCATGTCTCAGGTGTAGTGCTGTGTGCTTCTACTTCCATGTCTCAGCTGTAGTGCTGTGTGCTTCTAGTTCCATGTCTCAGCTGTAGTGCTGTGCGCTTCTAGTTCAAAGTCTCAGTTGTAGTGCTGTGCGCTTCTAGTTTCATGTCTCAGCTGTAGTGCTGTGTGCTGCTTCTAGTTCCATGTCTCAACTGTAGTGATGTGTGTTTCTAGTTCCAAGTCTCAGTTGTAGTGCTGTGCGCTTCTAGCTCCATATCTAAGCTGTCATGCTGTGGGCTTCTAGTTACATGTCTCAGCTGTAGTGCTGTGTGCTTCTCGTTCCATGTCTCAACTGTAGTGCTGTGGGCTTCCAGTTCATATCTAAGCTGTAGTGCTGTGTGCTTCTAGTTCCATGTCTCAACTGTAGTGCTGTGTGCTTCTAGTTCCATGTCTCAGCTGTAGAGCTGTGCGCTTCTAGTTCCATGTCTCAGCTGTAGTGCTGTGCACTTCTTGTTTATATCTTAACCTGTAGTGCTGTGTGCTTCTAGTTCCATGTTTCATCTTTAGAGCTGTGCGCTTCTAGTTCCATATCTAAGCTGTAGTGCTGTGTGCTTCTAGTTCCATGTCTCAGCAGTAGAGCTGTGCGCTTCTAGTTCCATGTCTCAGCTGTAGTGCTGTGTGCTTCTAGTTCCATGTCTCAGTTGTGGTGCTGTGCGCTTCTAGTTCCATATCTAAACTGTTGTGCTGTGTGCTTCTAGTTTCATGTCAGCTGTAGTGCTGTGTGCTTCTAGTTTCATGTCAGCTGTAGTGGTGTGAGCTTTGAGTTCCATGTCTCAGCTGTAGTGCTGTGTGCTTCGAGTTCCATGTCTCAGCTGCAGTGCTGTGTGATTCTAGTTCCATATCTAAGCTGTAGTGCTGCGTGCTTCTAGTTCCATGTCTCAGCTGTAGTGCTGTGTGCTTCTAGTTTCATGTCAGCTTTAGTGGTGTGAGCTTTGAGTTCCATGTCTCTGCTGTAGTGCTGTGTTCTTCGAGTTCCATGTCTCAGCTGCAGTGCTGTGTGATTCTAGTTCCATATCTAAGCTGTAGTGCTGTGTGCTTCCAGTTCCATGTCTCAGCTGTGGTGCTGTGTGCTTCTAGTTCCAAGTGAGCTGTAGAGCTGTGTGCTTCTACTTTCATGTCTCAGCTGTAGTGCTGTACGCTTCTAGTTCCATATCTAAGCTCTAGTGCTGTGTGCTACTAGTTTCATGTCAGCTGTAGTGCTGTGCGCTTCGAGTTCCCTGTCTCAGCCGTAGTGCTGTGTGATTCTAATTCAATGACCCAGCTGTAGTGCTGTTTGCTTCTAGTTCCATGTCTCAGCTGTAGTGCTGTGCGCTTCTAGTTCAAAGTCTCAGTTGTAGTGCTGTGCGCTTCTAGTTCCACGTCTCAGCTGTAGTGCTGTGTGCTGCTTCTAGTTCCATGTCTCAACTGTAGTGATGTGTGTTTCTAGTTCCAAGTCTCAGTTGTAGTGCTGTGCGCTTCTAGCTCCATATCTAAGCTGTCATGCTGTGTGCTTCTAGTTCCATGTCTCAGCTGTAGTGCTGTGCGCTTCAAGTTTAAAGTCTCAGTTGTAGTGCTGTGTGCTTCTAGTTCCATGTCTCAGCTGTAGTGCTGTGTGCTTCTACTTCCATGTCTCAGCTATAGTGCTGTGTGCTGCTTCTAGTTCCATGTCTCAACTGTAGTGATATGTGTTTCTAGTTCCAAGTCTCAGTTGCAGTGCTGTGCGCTTCTAGTTCCATATCTAAGCTGTTGTGCTGTGTGCTTCTAGTTTCATGTCAGCTGTAGTGCTGTGCGCTTCGAGTTCCATGTCTCAGCTGTAGTGCTGGGTGATTCTAGTTCCATATCTAAGCTGTAGTGCTACTAGTTTCATGTCAGCTGTAGTGCTGTGTACTTCTAGTTCCATGTCTCAATTATAGTGCTGTGTGATTCTAATTCAATGACCCAGCTGTAGTGCTGTGTGCTTCTAGTTCCATATCTAAGCTGTAGTGCTGTGTGCTTCTAGTTCCATATCTAAGCTGTAGTGCTGTGTGCTTCTAGTTCATGTCTCAGGTGTAGTGCTGTGTGCTTCTACTTCCATGTCTCAGCTGTAGTGCTGTGTGCTTCTAGTTCCATGTCTCAGTGCTAGTGCTGTGGGCTTCTAGTTACATGTCTCAGCTGTAGTGCTGTGTGCTTCTCGTTCCATGTCTCAACTGTAGTGCTGTGGGCTTCCAGTTCATATCTAAGCTGTAGTGCTGTGTGCTTCTAGTTCCATGTCTCAACTGTAGTGCTGTGTGCTTCTAGTTCCATGTCTCAGCTGTAGAGCTGTGCGCTTATAGTTCCATGTCTCAGCTGTAGTGCTGTGCACTTCTTGTTTATATCTTAACCTGTAGTGCTGTGTGCTTCTAGTTCCATGTTTCATCTTTAGAGCTGTGCGCTTCTAGTTCCATATCTAAGCTGTAGTGCTGTGTGCTTCTAGTTCCATGTCTCAGCAGTAGAGCTGTGCGCTTCTAGTTCCATGTCTCAGCTGTAGTGCTGTGTGCTTCTAGTTCCATGTCTCAGTTGTGGTGCTGTGCGCTTCTAGTTCCATATCTAAACTGTTGTGCTGTGTGCTTCTAGTTTCATGTCAGCTGTAGTGCTGTGTGCTTCTAGTTTCATGTCAGCTGTAGTGGTGTGAGCTTTGAGTTCCATGTCTCAGCTGTAGTGCTGTGTGCTTCGAGTTCCATGTCTCAGCTGCAGTGCTGTGTGATTCTAGTTCCATATCTAAGCTGTAGTGCTGTGTGCTTCTAGTTCCATGTCTCAGCTGTAGTGCTGTGTGCTTCTAGTTTCATGTCAGCTTTAGTGGTGTGAGCTTTGAGTTCCATGTCTCTGCTGTAGTGCTGTGTTCTTCGAGTTCCATGTCTCAGCTGCAGTGCTGTGTGATTATAGTTCCATATCTAAGCTGTAGTGCTGTGTGCTTCCAGTTCCATGTCTCAGCTGTGGTGCTGTGTGCTTCTAGTTCCAAGTGAGCTGTAGAGCTGTGTGCTTCTCCTTTCATGTCTCAGCTGTAGTGCTGTACGCTTCTAGTTCCATATCTAAGCTGTAGTGCTGTGTGCTACTAGTTTCATGCCAGCTGTAGTGCTGTGCGCTTCGAGTTCCCTGTCTCAGCTGTAGTGCTGTGTGATTCTAATTCAATGACCCAGCTGTAGTGCTGTGTGCTTCTAGTTCCATGTCTCAGCTGTAGTGCTGTGCACTTCTAGTTCAAAGTCTCAGTTGTAGTGCTGTGCGCTTCTAGTTTCATATCTAAGCTGTCGTGCTTTGTGCTTCTCGTTTCATGTCAGCTGTAGTGCTGTGCGTTTTAAGTTCCATGTCTCAGCTGTAGTGCTGTGTGATTCTAGTTCCATATCTAAGCTGTGGTGCTGTGTGCTTCTAGTTCCATGTCTCAGCTGTCGTGCTGTGTGCTTCTAGTTCCAAGTGAGCTGTAGAGCTGTGTGCTTCTACTTTCATGTCTCAGCTGTAGTGCTGTACGCTTCTAGTTCCATATCTAAGCTGTAGTGCTGTGTGCTACTAGTTTCATGTCAGCTGTAGTGCTGTGCGCTTCGAGTTCCCTGTCTCAGCTGTAGTGCTGTGTGCTTCTAGTTCCATGTCTCAGCTAAAGTGCTGTGTGCTTCTAGTTCCATGTCTCAACTATAGTGCTTTGTGATTCTAATTCAATGACCCAGCTGTAGTGCTGTGTGCTTCTAGTTCCATGTCTCAGCTGTAGTGCTGTGCGCTTCTAGTTCAAAGTCTCAGTTGTAGTGCTGTGCGCTTCTAGTTCCATGTCTCAGCTGTAGTGCTGTGTGCTGCTTCTAGTTCCATGTCTCAACTGTAGTGATGTGTGTTTCTAGTTCCAAGTCTCAGTTGTAGTGCTGTGCGCTTCTAGCTCCATATCTAAGCTGTCATGCTGTGTGCTTCTAGTTCCATGTCTCAGCTGTAGTGCTGTGCGCTTCAAGTTCAAAGTCTCAGTTGTAGTGCTGTGTGCTTCTAGTTCCATGTCTCAGCTGTAGTGCTGTGTGCTTCTACTTCCATGTCTCAGCTATAGTGCTGTGTGCTGCTTCTAGTTCCATGTCTCAACTGTAGTGATATGTGTTTCTAGTTCCAAGTCTCAGTTGCAGTGCTGTGCGCTTCTAGTTCCATATCTAAGCTGTTGTGCTGTGTGCTTCTAGTTTCATGTCAGCTGTAGTGCTGTGCGCTTCGAGTTCCATGTCTCAGCTGTAGTGCTGGGTGATTCTAGTTCCATATCTAAGCTGTAGTGCTACTAGTTTCATGTCAGCTGTAGTGCTGTGTACTTCTAGTTCCATGTCTCAACTATAGTGCTGTGTGATTCTAATTCAATGACCCAGCTGTAGTGCTGTGTGCTTCTAGTTCCATATCTAAGCTGTGGTGCTGTGTGCTTCTAGTTCCATGTCTCAGCTGTCGTGCTGTGTGCTTCTAGTTCCAAGTGAGCTGTAGAGCTGTGTGCTTCTACTTTCATGTCTCAGCTGTAGTGCTGTACGCTTCTAGTTCCATATCTAAGCTGTAGTGCTGTGTGCTACTAGTTTCATGTCAGCTGTAGTGCTGTGCGCTTCGAGTTCCCTGTCTCAGCTGTAGTGCTGTGTGCTTCTAGTTCCATGTCTCAGCTAAAGTGCTGTGTGCTTCTAGTTCCATATCTCAACTATAGTGCTTTGTGATTCTAATTCAATGACCCAGCTGTAGTGCTGTGTGCTTCTAGTTCCATGTCTCAGCTGTAGTGCTGTGCGCTTCTAGTTCAAAGTCTCAGTTGTAGTGCTGTGCGCTTCTAGTTCCATGTCTCAGCTGTAGTGCTGTGTGCTGCTTCTAGTTCCATGTCTCAACTGTAGTGATGTGTGTTTCTAGTTCCAAGTCTCAGTTGTAGTGCTGTGCGCTTCTAGCTCCATATCTAAGCTGTCATGCTGTGTGCTTCTAGTTCCATGTCTCAGCTGTAGTGCTGTGCGCTTCAAGTTCAAAGTCTCAGTTGTAGTGCTGTGTGCTTCTAGTTCCATGTCTCAGCTGTAGTGCTGTGTGCTTCTACTTCCATGTCTCAGCTATAGTGCTGTGTGCTGCTTCTAGTTCCATGTCTCAACTGTAGTGATATGTGTTTCTAGTTCCAAGTCTCAGTTGCAGTGCTGTGCGCTTCTAGTTCCATATCTAAGCTGTTGTGCTGTGTGCTTCTAGTTTCATGTCAGCTGTAGTGCTGTGCGCTTCGAGTTCCATGTCTCAGCTGTAGTGCTGGGTGATTCTAGTTCCATATCTAAGCTGTAGTGCTACTAGTTTCATGTCAGCTGTAGTGCTGTGTACTTCTAGTTCCATGTCTCAACTATAGTGCTGTGTGATTCTAATTCAATGACCCAGCTGTAGTGCTGTGTGCTTCTAGTTCCATATCTAAGCTGTAGTGCTGTGTGCTTCTAGTTCCATACCTAAGCTGTAGTGCTGTGTGCTTCTAGTTCATGTCTCAGGTGTAGTGCTGTGCGCTTCTAGTTCAAAGTCTCAGTTGTAGTCCTGTGCGCTTCTAGTTCCATGTCTCAGCTGTAGTGCTGTGTGCTTCTACTTCCATGTCTCAGCTGTAGTGCTGTGTGCTTCTAGTTCCATGTCTCAGTGCTAGTGCTGTGGGTGTCTAGTTACATGTCTCAGCTGTAGTGCTGTGTGCTTCTCGTTCCATGTCTCAACTGTAGTGCTGTGGGCTTCCAGTTCATATCTAAGCTGTAGTGCTGTGTGCTTCTAGTTCCATGTCTCAACTGTAGTGCTGTGTGCTTCTAGTTCCATGTCTCAGCTGTAGAGCTGTGCGCTTCTAGTTCCATGTCTCAGCTGTAGTGCTGTGCACTTCTTGTTTATATCTTAACCTGTAGTGCTGTGTGCTTCTAGTTCCATGTTTCATCTTTAGAGCTGTGCGCTTCTAGTTCCATATCTAAGCTGTAGTGCTGTGTGCTTCTAGTTCCATGTCTCAGCAGTAGAGCTGTGCGCTTCTAGTTCCATGTCTCAGCTGTAGTGCTGTGTGCTTCTAGTTCCATGTCTCAGTTGTGGTGCTGTGCGCTTCTAGTTCCATATCTAAACTGTTGTGCTGTGTGCTTCTAGTTTCATGTCAGCTGTAGTGCTGTGTGCTTCTAGTTTCATGTCAGCTCTAGTGGTGTGAGCTTTGAGTTCCATGTCTCAGCTGTAGTGCTGTGTGCTTCGAGTTCCATGTCTCAGCTGCAGTGCTGTGTGATTCTAGTTCCATATCTAAGCTGTAGTGCTGTGTGCTTCTAGTTCCATGTCTCAGCTGTAGTGCTGTGTGCTTCTAGTTTCATGTCAGCTTTAGTGGTGTGAGCTTTGAGTTCCATGTCTCTGCTGTAGTGCTGTGTTCTTCGAGTTCCATGTCTCAGCTGCAGTGCTGTGTGATTCTAGTTCCATATCTAAGCTGTAGTGCTGTGTGCTTTCAGTTCCATGTCTCAGCTGTAGTGCTGTGTGCTTCTAGTTCCAAGTGAGCTGTAGATCTGTGTGCTTCTACTTTCATGTCTCAGCTGTAGTGCTGTACGCTTCTAGTTCCATATCTAAGCTGTAGTGCTGTGTGCTACTAGTTTCATGTCAGCTGTAGTGCTGTGCGCTTCGAGTTCCCTGTCTCAGCTGTAGTGCTGTGTGATTCTAATTCAATGACCCAGCTGTAGTGCTGTGTGCTTCTAGTTCCATGTCTCAGCTGTAGTGCTGTGCGCTTCTAGTTCAAAGTCTCAGTTGTAGTGCTGTGCGCTTCTAGTTCCACGTCTCAGCTGTAGTGCTGTGTGCTGCTTCTAGTTCCATGTCTCAGCTGTAGTGATGTGTGCTTCTAGTTCCGAGTCTCAGTTGTAGTGCTGTGCGCTTCTAGTTTCATATCTAAGCTGTCGTGCTTTGTGCTTCTAGTTTCAAGTCAGCTTTAGTGCTGTGCGCTTTAAGTTCCATGTCTCAGCTGTAGTGCTGGGTGATTCTAGTTCCATATCTAAGCTGTAGCGCTGTGTGCTTCTAGTTTCATGTCTCAGATGTAGTGCTGTGCGCTTCTAGTTCCATATCTAAGCTATAGTGCTGTGTGCGTCTAGTTTCATGTCAGCTGTAGTGCTGTGTGCTTCTAGTTCCATGTCTCTGCTGTAGTGCAGTGTGATTCTAGTTCCATATCTAAGCTGTAGTGCTGTGTGCTTCTAGTTCCATGTCTCAGCTGTAGCGCTGTGCGCTTCTAGTTCCATGTCTAAGCTGTTGTGCTGTGTGCTTCTAGTTCCATGTCTCAGCTGTAGTGCAGTGTGCTTCTAGTTCCATGTCTTAGCTGTAGTGATGTGTGATTCTAGTTCCATATCTAAGCGTTAGTGCTGTGTGCTTCTAGTTCCATGTCTCAGCTGTAGTGATGTGTGCTTCCAGTTCATTGTCTCAGTTGTAGTGCAGTGCGCTTCTAGTTCCATGTCTCAGCTGTAGTGCTGTGCACTTCTAGTTCCATGTCTCAGCTGTAGTGCTGTGTGCTTCTAGTTCCATGTGTCAGCTGTAGCGCTGTGCGCTTTTAGTTCCATATCTAAGCTGTAGTGCTGAGCGCTTCTAGTTCCACGTCTCAGCTGTAGTGATGTGTGCTTCGAATTCCATGTCTCAGCCGTAGTGCTGTGTGCTTCTAGTTCCATGTCTCAGCCGTAGTGCTATGCGCTTCTAGTTCCATGTCTCAGCTGTAGTGCTGTGCGCTTCTAGTTCCATGTCTCAGCCGCAGTGCTATGCGCTTCTACTTCCATGTCTCAGCTGTAGTGCTGTGCGCTTCTAGTTCAAAGTCTCAGTTGTAGTGCTGTGTGCTTCTAGTTCCATGTCTCAGCTGTAGTGCTGTGTGCTTCTACTTCCATGTCTCAACTATCGTGCTGTGTGTTGCTTCTAGTTCCATGTCTCAGCTGTAATGATGTGTGCTTCTAGTTCCAAGTCTCAGTTGTAGTGCTGTGCCCTTCTAGTTCCATATCTAAGCTGTCGTGCTTAATGCTTCTTGTTTCATGTCAGCTGTAGTGCTGTGCGCTTTAAGTTCCATGTCTCAGCAGTAGCGCTGTGCACTTCTAGTTCCATATATAAGTTGTAGTGCTGTGCGCTTCTAGTTCCATGTCTCAGCTGTAGTGATGTGTGCTTCGAGTTCCATCTCTCAGCCGTAGTGCTGTGTGCTTCTAGTTCCATGTCTCAGCCGTAGTGCTATACGCTTGTAGTTCCATGTCTCAGCTGTAGTGCTGTGTGCTTCTAGTACCATATCCAAGCTGTAGTGCTGTGCGCTTCTAGTTCCATGTCTCAGCTGTAGAGCTGACGCTTCTAGTTCCATATCTAAGCTGTAGTGCCGTGCGCTTCTAGTTCCATGTCTCAGCTGTAGTGATGTGTGCTTCGAGTTCCATCTCTCAGCCGTAGTGCTGTGTGCTTCTAGTTTCATGTCTCAGCAGTAGTGCTATGCGCTTCTTGTTCCATGTCTAAGCTGTAGTGCTGTGTGCTTCTAGCTCCATGTCAGCTGTAGTGCTGTGTGCTTCTAGTTCCATATCTCAACTTTAGTGATGTGCGCTTCAAATTCCATGTCTCATCTGTAGTGCTGTGTGTTTCTAGTTCCATGTCTCAGCTGTAGTGCTGTGTGCTTCTCGTTCAATGACCCAGCTGTAATGCTGTGCGCTTCTAGTTCCATTTCTTAGCTGTAGTGCTGTTTGCTTCTAGTTCCATGTCTCAACTGTAGTGCTGTGTGCTTCCAGTTCCATATCTAAGCTGTAGTGCTGTGTGCTTCTAGCTCCGTGTCTTAGCTGTAGTGCTGTGCGCTTTTAGTTCCATGTCTCATCTGTAGTGCTGTTTGCTTCTAGTTCCATGTCTCAACTGTAGTGCTGTGTGCTTCCAGTTCCATATCTAAGCTGTAGTGCTGTGTGCTTCTATCTCCATGTCAGCTGTAGTGCTATGCGCTTCTAGTTCCATGTCTCAGTGGTAGTGCTGTGCGCTTCTAGTTCCATGTCTCAGCTGTAGTGCTGTGTGCTTCTAGTTCCATGTCTCAGCTGTAGTGCTGTGTGCTTCTAGTTCAATGTCTCAGCTGTAGTGATGTGTGATTCTAGTTCCATATGTAAGCGGTAGTGGTGTGTGCTTCTGGATCCATGTCTCAGATGTAGTGATGTGTGCTTCCAGTTCAATGTCTCAGTTGTAGTGCAGTGCGCTTCTAGTTCCATGTCTCAGCTGTAGTGCTGTGCGCTTCTAGTTCCATGTCTCAGCTGTAGTGCTGTGTGCTTCTAGTTCCATGTGTCAGCTGTAGCGCTGTGCGCTTCTAGTTCCATATCGAAGCTGTAGTGCTGTGCGCTACTAGTTCCATGTCTCAGCTGTAGTGATGTGTGCTTCGAGTTCCATGTCTCAGCCGTAGTGCTGTGTGCTTCTAGTTCCATGTCTCAGCTGTAGTGCTGTGTGCTTCTACTTCCATGTCTCAGCTAAAGTGCTGTGTGTTGCTTCTAGTTCCAAGTCTCAGCTGTAGTGCTGTGCCCTTCTAGTTCCATATCTAAGCTGTAGTGCTGTGTGCTTCTAGTTCCATGTCTCAGCTGTAGTGCTGTGTGCTTCTAGTTTCATGTCAGCTTTAGTGGTGTGAGCTTTGAGTTCCATGTCTCTGCTGTAGTGCTGTGTTCTTCGAGTTCCATGTCTCAGCTGCAGTGCTGTGTGATTCTAGTTCCATATCTAAGCTGTAGTGCTGTGTGCTTTCAGTTCCATGTCTCAGCTGTAGTGCTGTGTGCTTCTAGTTCCAAGTGAGCTGTAGATCTGTGTGCTTCTACTTTCATGTCTCAGCTGTAGTGCTGTACGCTTCTAGTTCCATATCTAAGCTGTAGTGCTGTGTGCTACTAGTTTCATGTCAGCTGTAGTGCTGTGCGCTTCGAGTTCCCTGTCTCAGCTGTAGTGCTGTGTGATTCTAATTCAATGACCCAGCTGTAGTGCTGTGTGCTTCTAGTTCCATGTCTCAGCTGTAGTGCTGTGCGCTTCTAGTTCAAAGTCTCAGTTGTAGTGCTGTGCGCTTCTAGTTCCACGTCTCAGCTGTAGTGCTGTGTGCTGCTTCTAGTTCCATGTCTCAGCTGTAGTGATGTGTGCTTCTAGTTCCGAGTCTCAGTTGTAGTGCTGTGCGCTTCTAGTTTCATATCTAAGCTGTCGTGCTTTGTGCTTCTAGTTTCAAGTCAGCTTTAGTGCTGTGCGCTTTAAGTTCCATGTCTCAGCTGTAGTGCTGGGTGATTCTAGTTCCATATCTAAGCTGTAGCGCTGTGTGCTTCTAGTTTCATGTCTCAGATGTAGTGCTGTGCGCTTCTAGTTCCATATCTAAGCTATAGTGCTGTGTGCGTCTAGTTTCATGTCAGCTGTAGTGCTGTGTGCTTCTAGTTCCATGTCTCTGCTGTAGTGCAGTGTGATTCTAGTTCCATATCTAAGCTGTAGTGCTGTGTGCTTCTAGTTCCATGTCTCAGCTGTAGCGCTGTGCGCTTCTAGTTCCATGTCTAAGCTGTTGTGCTGTGTGCTTCTAGTTCCATGTCTCAGCTGTAGTGCAGTGTGCTTCTAGTTCCATGTCTTAGCTGTAGTGATGTGTGATTCTAGTTCCATATCTAAGCGTTAGTGCTGTGTGCTTCTAGTTCCATGTCTCAGCTGTAGTGATGTGTGCTTCCAGTTCATTGTCTCAGTTGTAGTGCAGTGCGCTTCTAGTTCCATGTCTCAGCTGTAGTGCTGTGCACTTCTAGTTCCATGTCTCAGCTGTAGTGCTGTGTGCTTCTAGTTCCATGTGTCAGCTGTAGCGCTGTGCGCTTTTAGTTCCATATCTAAGCTGTAGTGCTGAGCGCTTCTAGTTCCACGTCTCAGCTGTAGTGATGTGTGCTTCGAATTCCATGTCTCAGCCGTAGTGCTGTGTGCTTCTAGTTCCATGTCTCAGCCGTAGTGCTATGCGCTTCTAGTTCCATGTCTCAGCTGTAGTGCTGTGCGCTTCTAGTTCCATGTCTCAGCCGCAGTGCTATGCGCTTCTACTTCCATGTCTCAGCTGTAGTGCTGTGCGCTTCTAGTTCAAAGTCTCAGTTGTAGTGCTGTGTGCTTCTAGTTCCATGTCTCAGCTGTAGTGCTGTGTGCTTCTACTTCCATGTCTCAACTATCGTGCTGTGTGTTGCTTCTAGTTCCATGTCTCAGCTGTAATGATGTGTGCTTCTAGTTCCAAGTCTCAGTTGTAGTGCTGTGCCCTTCTAGTTCCATATCTAAGCTGTCGTGCTTAATGCTTCTTGTTTCATGTCAGCTGTAGTGCTGTGCGCTTTAAGTTCCATGTCTCAGCAGTAGCGCTGTGCACTTCTAGTTCCATATATAAGTTGTAGTGCTGTGCGCTTCTAGTTCCATGTCTCAGCTGTAGTGATGTGTGCTTCGAGTTCCATCTCTCAGCCGTAGTGCTGTGTGCTTCTAGTTCCATGTCTCAGCCGTAGTGCTATACGCTTGTAGTTCCATGTCTCAGCTGTAGTGCTGTGTGCTTCTAGTACCATATCCAAGCTGTAGTGCTGTGCGCTTCTAGTTCCATGTCTCAGCTGTAGAGCTGACGCTTCTAGTTCCATATCTAAGCTGTAGTGCCGTGCGCTTCTAGTTCCATGTCTCAGCTGTAGTGATGTGTGCTTCGAGTTCCATCTCTCAGCCGTAGTGCTGTGTGCTTCTAGTTTCATGTCTCAGCAGTAGTGCTATGCGCTTCTTGTTCCATGTCTAAGCTGTAGTGCTGTGTGCTTCTAGCTCCATGTCAGCTGTAGTGCTGTGTGCTTCTAGTTCCATATCTCAACTTTAGTGATGTGCGCTTCAAATTCCATGTCTCATCTGTAGTGCTGTGTGTTTCTAGTTCCATGTCTCAGCTGTAGTGCTGTGTGCTTCTCGTTCAATGACCCAGCTGTAATGCTGTGCGCTTCTAGTTCCATTTCTTAGCTGTAGTGCTGTTTGCTTCTAGTTCCATGTCTCAACTGTAGTGCTGTGTGCTTCCAGTTCCATATCTAAGCTGTAGTGCTGTGTGCTTCTAGCTCCGTGTCTTAGCTGTAGTGCTGTGCGCTTTTAGTTCCATGTCTCATCTGTAGTGCTGTTTGCTTCTAGTTCCATGTCTCAACTGTAGTGCTGTGTGCTTCCAGTTCCATATCTAAGCTGTAGTGCTGTGTGCTTCTATCTCCATGTCAGCTGTAGTGCTATGCGCTTCTAGTTCCATGTCTCAGTGGTAGTGCTGTGCGCTTCTAGTTCCATGTCTCAGCTGTAGTGCTGTGTGCTTCTAGTTCCATGTCTCAGCTGTAGTGCTGTGTGCTTCTAGTTCAATGTCTCAGCTGTAGTGATGTGTGATTCTAGTTCCATATGTAAGCGGTAGTGGTGTGTGCTTCTGGATCCATGTCTCAGATGTAGTGATGTGTGCTTCCAGTTCAATGTCTCAGTTGTAGTGCAGTGCGCTTCTAGTTCCATGTCTCAGCTGTAGTGCTGTGCGCTTCTAGTTCCATGTCTCAGCTGTAGTGCTGTGTGCTTCTAGTTCCATGTGTCAGCTGTAGCGCTGTGCGCTTCTAGTTCCATATCGAAGCTGTAGTGCTGTGCGCTACTAGTTCCATGTCTCAGCTGTAGTGATGTGTGCTTCGAGTTCCATGTCTCAGCCGTAGTGCTGTGTGCTTCTAGTTCCATGTCTCAGCTGTAGTGCTGTGTGCTTCTACTTCCATGTCTCAGCTAAAGTGCTGTGTGTTGCTTCTAGTTCCAAGTCTCAGCTGTAGTGCTGTGCCCTTCTAGTTCCATATCTAAGCTGTCGTGCTGTATGCTTCTTGTTTCATGTCAGCTGTAGTGCGGTGCGATTTAAGTTCCATTTCTCAGCTTAAGCGCTGTGCGCTTCTAGTTCCATATCTAAGCTGTAGTGCTGTGTGCTTCTAGTTCCAAATCTCAGTTGTAGTGCTGTGCCCTTCTAGTTCCATATCTAAGCTGTCGTGCTGTATGTTTCTAGTTTCATGTCAGCTGTAGTGCTGTGCGCTTTAAGTTCCATGTCTCAGCTGTAGCGCTGTGCGCTTCTAGTTACATATCTAAGCTGTAGTGCTGTGCGCTTCTAGTTCCATGTCTCAGCTGTAGTGACGTGTGCTTCGAGATCCATTTCTCAGCCGTAGTGCTGTGTGCTTCTAGTCCCATGTCTCAGCCGTAGTGCTATGCGCTTCTAGTTCCATGTCTCAGCTGTAGTGCTGTGTGCTTCTAGTACCACATCCAAGCTGTAGTGCTGTGCGCTTCTAGTTCCATATCCAAGCTGTAGTGATATGTGCTTCTAGTTCCATGTTTCAGCTGTAGTGCTGTGCACTTCTAGTTTCATGTCTCAGCGGTAGTGCTGTGTGCTTCTAGTTCCATGTCTCAGCTGTAGAGCTGTGCGCTTCTAATTCCATGTCTCAGCTGTAGTGCTGTGCGCGTCTAGTTCCATGTCTCAGCTGTAGTGCTGTGCGCTTCTAGTTCCAAGTCTCAGCTGTAGTGCTGTGTGCTTCTAGTTCCATATCTAAGCTGTAGTGCTGTGCGCTTCTAGTTCCATGTCTCGGCTGTGGTGCTGTGTGCTTCTAGTTCCATGTCTCAGCTGTAGTGCTGTGTGCTTCTAGTTCCATATCTAAGCTGTAGTGCTGTGTGCTTCTAGCTCCATGTCAGCTGTGGTGCTGTGTGCTTCTAGTTCCATATCTCAACTTTAGTGATGTGCGCTTCAAATTCCATGTCTCATCTGTAGTGCTGTGTGTTTCTAGTTCCATGTCTCAGCTGTAGTGCTGTGTGCTTCTCGTTCAATGACCCAGCTGTAGTGCTGTGCGCTTCTAGTTCCATTTCTTAGCTGTAGTGCTGTTTGCTTCTAGTTCCATGTCTCAACTGTAGTGCTGTGTGCTTCCAGTTCCATATCTAAGCTGTAGTGCTGTGTGCTTCTAGCTCCGTGTCTTAGCTGTAGTGCTGTGCGCTTTTAGTTCCATGTCTCAGCTGTAGTGCTGTTTGCTTCTAGTTCCATGTCTCAACTGTAGTGCTGTGTGCTTCCAGTTCCATATCTAAGCTGTAGTGCTGTGTGCTTCTATCTCCATGTCAGCTGTAGTGCTATGCGCTTCTAGTTCCATGTCTCAGTGGTAGTGCTGTGCGCTTCTAGTTCCATGTCTCAGCTGTAGTGCTGTGTGCTTCTAGTTCCATGTCTCAGCTGTAGTGCTGTGTGCTTCTAGTTCAATGTCTCAGCTGTAGTGATGCGTGATTCTAGTTCCATATGTAAGCGGTAGTGGTGTGTGCTTCTAGATCCATGTCTCAGATGTAGTGATGTGTGCTTCCAGTTCAATGTCTCAGTTGTAGTGCAGTGCGCTTCTAGTTCCATGTCTCAGCTGTAGTGCTGTGCGCTTCTAGTTCCATGTCTCAGCTGTAGTGCTGTGTGCTTCTAGTTCCATGTGTCAGCTGTAGCGCTGTGCGCTTCTAGTTCCATATCGAAGCTGTAGTGCTGTGCGCTTCTAGTTCCATGTCTCAGCTGTAGTGATGTGTGCTTCGAGTTCCATGTCTCAGCCGTAGTGCTGTGTGCTTCTAGTTCCATGTCTCAGCTGTAGTGCTATGCGCTTCTAGTTCCATGTCTCAGCTGTAGTGCTGTGCGCTTCTAGTTCAAAGTCTCAGTTGTAGTGCTGTGTGCTTCTAGTTCCATGTCTCAGCTGTAGTGCTGTGTGCTTCTACTTCCATGTCTCAGCTAAAGTGCTGTGTGTTGCTTCTAGTTCCATGTCTCAGCTGTAATGATGTGTGCTTCTAGTTCCAAGTCTCAGTTGTAGTGCTGTGCCCTTCTAGTTCCATATCTAAGCTGTCGTGCTGTATGCTTCTTGTTTCATGTCAGCTGTAGTGCGGTGCGATTTAAGTTCCATGTCTCAGCTTAAGCGCTGTGCGCTTCTAGTTCAATATCTAAGCTGTAGTGATGTGTGCTTCTAGTTTCAAATCTCAGTTGTAGTGCTGTGCCCTTCTAGTTCCATATCTAAGCTGTCGTGCTGTATGCTTCTTGTTTCATGTCAGCTGTAGTGCGGTGCGCATTAAGTTCCATGTCTCAGCTGTAGCGCTGTGCGTTTCTAGTTCCATATCTAAGCTGTAGTGCTGTGCACTTCTAGTTACATGTCTCAGCTGTAGTGCTGTGTGCTTCTAGTTCCATGTGTCATCTGTAGCGCTGTGCGCTTCTAGTTCCATATCTAAGCTGTAGTGCTGTGCGCTTCTAGTTCCATGTCTCAGCTGTAGTGATGTGTGCTTCTAGTTCCATGTCTCAGCCGTAGTGCTGTGTGCTTCTAGTTCCATGTCTCAGCCGTAGTGCTATGCGCTTCTAGTTCCATGTCTCAGCTGTAGTGCTGTGCGCTTCTAGTTCAAAGTCTCAGTTGTAGTGCTGTGTGCTTCTAGTTCCATGTCTCAGCTGTAGTGCTGTGTGCTTCTACTTCCATGTCTCAGCTATAGTGCTGTGTGTTGCTTCTAGTTCCATGTCTCAGCTGTAATGATGTGTGCTTCTAGTTCCAAGTCTCAGTTGTAGTGCTGTGCCCTTCTAGTTCCATATCTAAGCTGTCGTGCTGTATGCTTCTTGTTTCATGTCAGCTGTAGTGCGGTGCGCTTTAAGTTCCATGTCTCAGCTGTAGCGCTGTGCGCTTCTAGTTCCATATCTAAGCTGTAGTGCTGTGTGCTTCTAGTTCCAAGTCTCAGTTGTAGTGCTGTGCCCTTCTAGTTCCATATCTAAGCTGTCGTGCTGTATGCTTCTTGTTTCATGTCAGCTGTAGTGCGGTGCGCTTTAAGTTCCATGTCTCAGCTGTAGCGCTGTGCGCTTCTAGTTCCATATCTAAGCTGTAGTGCTGTGCGCTTCTAGTTCCATGTCTCAGCTGTAGTGATGTGTGCTTCGAGTTCCATCTCTCAGCCGTAGTGCTGTTTGCTTCTAGTTCCATGTCTCAGCCGTAGTGCTGTGTGCTTCTAGTTCCATGTCTCAGCTGTAATGATGTGTGCTTCTAGTTCCAAGTCTCAGTTGTAGTGCTGTGCCCTTCTAGTTCCATATCTAAGCTGTCGTGCTGTATGTTTCTAGTTTCATGTCAGCTGTAGTGCTGTGCGCTTTAAGTTCCATGTCTCAGCTGTAGCGCTGTGCGCTTCTAGTTACATATCTAAACTGTAGTGCTGTGCGCTTCTAGTTCCATGTCTCAGCTGTAGTGATGTGTGCTTCGAGTTCCATTTCTCAGCCGTAGTGCTGTGCGCTTCTAGTTCCATGTCTCAGCCGTAGTGCTATGCGCTTCTAGTTCCATGTCTCAGCTGTAGTGCTGTGTGCTTCTAGTACCACATCCAAGCTGTAGTGCTGTGCGCTTCTAGTTCCATATCCAAGCTGTAGTGATATGTGCTTCTAGTTCCATGTTTCAGCTGTAGTGCTGTGCACTTCTAGTTCCATGTCTCAGCGGTAGTGCTGTGTGCTTCTAGTTCCATGTCTCAGCTGTAGAGCTGTGCGCTTCTAATTCGATGTCTCAGCTGTAGTGCTGTGCGCGTCTAGTTCCATATCTCAGCTGTAGTGCTGTGCGCTTCTAGTTCCAATTCTCAGCTGTAGTGCTGTGTGCTTCTAGTTCCATATCTAAGCTGTAGTGCTGTGCGCTTCTAGTTCCATGTCTCGGCTGTGGTGCTGTGTGCTTCTAGTTCCATGTCTCAGCTGTAGTGCTGTGTGCTTCTAGTTCCATATCTAAGCTGTAGTGCTGTGTGCTTCTAGCTCCATGTCAGCTGTAGTGCTGTGTGCTTCTAGTTCCATGTCTCAACTTTAGTGATGTGCGCTTCAAATTCCATGTCTCATCTGTAGTGCTGTGTGTTTCTAGTTCCATGTCTCAGCTGTAGTGCTGTGTGCTTCTAGTTCAATGACCCAGCTGTAGTGCTGTGCGCTTCTAGTTCCATTTCTTAGCTGTAGTGATGTGTGATTCTAGTTCCATATCTAAGCGGTAGTGCTGTGTGCTTCTAGCTCCGTGTCTTAGCTGTAGTGCTGTGCGCTTTTAGTTCCATGTCTCAGCTGTAGTGCTGTTTGCTTCTAGTTCCATGTCTCAACTGTAGTGCTGTGTGCTTCCAGTTCCATATCTAAGCTGTAGTGCTGTGTGCTTCTAGCTCCATGTCAGCTGTAGTGCTATGCGCTTCTACTTCCATGTCTCAGTGGTAGTGCTGTGCGCTTCTAGTTCCATGTCTCAGCTGTAGTGCTGTGTGCTTCTAGTTCCACGTCTCAGCTGTAGTGCTGTGTGCTTCTAGTTCAATGTCTCAGCTGTAGTGATGTGTGATTCTAGTTCCATATGTAAGCGGTAGTGGTGTGTGCTTCTAGATCCATGTCTCAGATGTAGTGATGTGTGCTTCCAGTTCAATGTCTCAGTTGTAGTGCAGTGCGCTTCTAGTTCCATGTCTCAGCTGTAGTGCTGTGCGCTTCTAGTTCCATGTCTCAGCTGTAGTGCTGTGTGCTTCTAGTTCCATTTCTCAGCTGTAGTGATGTGTGCTTCGAGTTCCATGTCTCAGCCGTAGTGCTGTGTGCTTCTAGTTCCATGTCTCAGCTGTAGTGCTATGCGCTTCTAGTTCCATGTCTCAGCTGTAGTGCTGTGCGCTTCTAGATCAAAGTCTCAGTTGTAGTGCTGTGTGCTTCTAGTTCCATGTCTCAGCTGTCGTGCTGTGTGCTTCTACTTCCATGTCTCAGCTAAAGTGCTGTGTGTTGCTTCTAGTTCCATGTCTCAGCTGTAATGATGTGTGCTTCTAGTTCCAAGTCTCAGTTGTAGTGCTGTGCCCTTCTAGTTCCATATCTAAGCTGTCGTGCTGTATGCTTCTTGTTTCATGTCAGCTGTAGTGCGGTGCGATTTAAGTTCCATGTCTCAGCTTAAGCGCTGTGCGCTTCTAGTTCCATATCTAAGCTGTAGTGCTGTGTGCTTCTAGTTTCAAATCTCAGTTGTAGTGCTGTGCCCTTCTAGTTCCATATCTAAGCTGTCGTGCTGTATGCTTCTTGTTTCATGTCAGCTGTAGTGCGGTGCGCATTAAGTTCCATGTCTCAGCTGTAGCGCTGTGCGCTTCTAGTTCCATATCTAAGCTGTAGTGCTGTGCACTTCTAGTTACATGTCTCAGCTGTAGTGCTGTGTGCTTCTAGTTCCATGTGTCAGCTGTAGCGCTGTGCGCTTCTAGTTCCATATCTAAGCTGTAGTGCTGTGCGCTTCTAGTTCCATGTTTCAGCTGTAGTGATGTGTGCTTCTAGTTCCATGTCTCAGCCGTAGTGCTGTGTGCTTCTAGTTCCATGTCTCAGCCGTAGTGCTATGCACTTCTAGTTCCATGTCTCAGCTGTAGTGCTGTGTGCTTCTAGTTCAAAGTCTCAGTTGTAGTGCTGTGTGCTTCTAGTTCCATGTCTCAGCTGTAGTGCTGTGTGCTTCTACTTCCATGTCTCAGCTATAGTGCTGTGTGTTGCTTCTAGTTCCATGTCTCAGCTGTAATGATGTGTGCTTCTAGTTCCAAGTCTCAGTTGTAGTGCTCTGCCCTTCTAGTTCCATATCTAAGCTGTCGTGCTGTATGTTTCTTGTTTCATGTCAGCTGTAGTGCGGTGCGCTTTAAGTTCCATGTCTCAGCTGTAGCGCTGTGCGCTTCTAGTTCCATATCTAAGCTGTAGTGCTGTGTGCTTCTAGTTCCAAGTCTCAGTTGTAGTGCTGTGCCCTTCTAGTTCCATATCTAAGCTGTCGTGCTGTATGCTTCTTGTTTCATGTCAGCTGTAGTGCGGTGCGCTTTAAGTTCCATGTCTCAGCTGTAGCGCTGTGCGCTTCTAGTTACATATCTAAACTGTAGTGCTGTGCGCTTCTAGTTCCATGTCTCAGCTGTAGTGATGTGTGCTTCGAGTTCCATTTCTCAGCCGTAGTGCTGTGCGCTTCTAGTTCCATGTCTCAGCCGTAGTGCTATGCGCTTCTAGTTCCATGTCTCAGCTGTAGTGCTGTGTGCTTCTAGTACCACATCCAAGCTGTAGTGCTGTGCGCTTCTAGTTCCATATCCAAGCTGTAGTGATATGTGCTTCTAGTTCCATGTTTCAGCTGTAGTGCTGTGCACTTCTAGTTCCATGTCTCAGCGGTAGTGCTGTGTGCTTCTAGTTCCATGTCTCAGCTGTAGAGCTGTGCGCTTCTAATTCGATGTCTCAGCTGTAGTGCTGTGCGCGTCTAGTTCCATATCTCAGCTGTAGTGCTGTGCGCTTCTAGTTCCAAGTCTCAGCTGTAGTGCTGTGTGCTTCTAGTTCCATATCTAAGCTGTAGTGCTGTGCGCTTCTAGTTCCATGTCTCGGCTGTGGTGCTGTGTGCTTCTAGTTCCATGTCTCAGCTGTAGTGCTGTGTGCTTCTAGTTCCATATCTAAGCTGTAGTGCTGTGTGCTTCTAGCTCCATGTCAGCTGTAGTGCTGTGTGCTTCTAGTTCCATGTCTCAACTTTAGTGATGTGCGCTTCAAATTCCATGTCTCATCTGTAGTGCTGTGTGTTTCTAGTTCCATGTCTCAGCTGTAGTGCTGTGTGCTTCTAGTTCAATGACCCAGCTGTAGTGCTGTGCGCTTCTAGTTCCATTTCTTAGCTGTAGTGATGTGTGATTCTAGTTCCATATCTAAGCGGTAGTGCTGTGTGCTTCTAGCTCCGTGTCTTAGCTGTAGTGCTGTGCGCTTTTAGTTCCATGTCTCAGCTGTAGTGCTGTTTGCTTCTAGTTCCATGTCTCAACTGTAGTGCTGTGTGCTTCCAGTTCCATATCTAAGCTGTAGTGCTGTGTGCTTCTAGCTCCATGTCAGCTGTAGTGCTATGCGCTTCTACTTCCATGTCTCAGTGGTAGTGCTGTGCGCTTCTAGTTCCATGTCTCAGCTGTAGTGCTGTGTGCTTCTAGTTCCATGTCTCAGCTGTAGTGCTGTGTGCTTCTAGTTCAATGTCTCAGCTGTAGTGATGTGTGATTCTAGTTCCATATGTAAGCGGTAGTGGTGTGTGCTTCTAGATCCATGTCTCAGATGTAGTGATGTGTGCTTCCAGTTCAATGTCTCAGTTGTAGTGCAGTGCGCTTCTAGTTCCATGTCTCAGCTGTAGTGCTGTGCGCTTCTAGTTCCATGTCTCAGCTGTAGTGCTGTGTGCTTCTAGTTCCATGTGTCAGCTGTAGCGCTGTGCGCTTCTAGTTCCATATCGAAGCTGTAGTGCTGTGCGCTTCTAGTTCCATGTCTCAGCTGTAGTGATGTGTGCTTCGAGTTCCATGTCTCAGCCGTAGTGCTGTGTGCTTCTAGTTCCATGTCTCAGCCGTAGTGCTGTGTGCTTCTAGTTCCATGTCTCAGCCGTAGTGCTATGCGCTTCTAGTTCCATGTCTCAGCTGTAGTGCTGTGCGCTTCTAGTTCAAAGTCTCAGTTGTAGTGCTGTGTGCTTCTAGTTCCATGTCTCAGCTGTAGTGCTGTGTGCTTCTACTTCCATGTCTCAGCTATAGTGCTGTGTGTTGCTTCTAGTTCCATGTCTCAGCTGTAATGATGTGTGCTTCTAGTTCCAAGTCTCAGTTGTAGTGCTGTGCCCTTCTAGTTCCATATCTAAGCTGTCGTGCTGTATGCTTCTTGTTTCATGTCAGCTGTAGTGCGGTGCGCTTTAAGTTCCATGTCTCAGCTGTAGCGCTGTGCGCTTCTAGTTCCATATCTAAGCTGTAGTGCTGTGTGCTTCTAGTTCCAAGTCTCAGTTGTAGTGCTGTGCCCTTCTAGTTCCATATCTAAGCTGTCGTGCTGTATGCTTCTTGTTTCATGTCAGCTGTAGTGCGGTGCGCTTTAAGTTCCATGTCTCAGCTGTAGTGATGTGTGCTTCGAGTTCCATCTCTCAGCCGTAGTGCTGTTTGCTTCTAGTTCCATGTCTCAGCCGTAGTGCTGTGTGCTTCTAGTTCCATGTCTCAGCTGTAATGATGTGTGCTTCTAGTTCCAAGTCTCAGTTGTAGTGCTGTGCCCTTCTAGTTCCATATGTAAGCTGTCGTGCTGTATGTTTCTAGTTTCATGTCAGCTGTAGTGCTGTGCGCTTTAAGTTCCATGTCTCAGCTGTAGCGCTGTGCGCTTCTAGTTACATATCTAAACTGTAGTGCTGTGCGCTTCTAGTTCCAAGTCTCAGCTGTAGTGATGTGTGCTTCGAGTTCCATTTCTCAGCCGTAGTGCTGTGCGCTTCTAGTTCCATGTCTCAGCTGTAGTGCTATGCGCTTCTAGTTCCATGTCTCAGCTGTAGTGCTGTGTGCTTCTAGTACCACATCCAAGCTGTAGTGCTGTGCGCTTCTAGTTCCATATCCAAGCTGTAGTGATATGTACTTCTAGTTCCATGTTTCAGCTGTAGTGCTGTGTGCTTCTAGTTCCATGTCTCAGCTGTAGAGCTGTACGCTTCTAATTCGATGTCTCAGCTGTAGTGCTGTGCGCGTCTAGTTCCATATCTCAGCTGTAGTGCTGTGCGCTTCTAGTTCCAAGTCTCAGTTGTAGTGCTGTGTGCTTCTAGTTCCATGTCTCAGCTGTAGTGCTGTGTGCTTCTACTTCCATGTCTCAGCTATAGTGCTGTGTGTTGCTTCTAGTTCCATGTCTCAGATGTAATGATGTTTGCTTCTAGTTCCAAGTCTCAGTTGTAGTGCTGTGCCCTTCTAGTTCCATATCTAAGCTGTCGTGCTGTATGCTTCTTGTTTCATGTCAGCTATAGTGCGGTGCGCTTTAAGTTCCATGTCTCAGCTGTAGCGCTGTGCGCTTCTAGTTCCATATCTAAGCTGTAGTGCTGTGTGCTTCTAGTTCCAAGTCTCAGTTGTAGTGCTGTGCCCTTCTAGTTCCATATCTAAGCTGTCGTGCTGTATGCTTCTTGTTTCATGTCAGCTGTAGTGCGGTGCGCTTTAAGTTCCATGTCTCAGCTGTAGCGCTGTGCGCTTCTAGTTCCATATCTAAGCTGTAGTGCTGTGCGCTTCTAGTTCCATGTCTCAGCTGTAGTGATGTGTGCTTCGAGTTCCATCTCTCAGCCGTAGTGCTGTGTGCTTCTAGTTCCATGTCTCAGCTGTAATGATGTGTGCTTCTAGTTCCAAGTCTCAGTTGTAGTGCTGTGCCTTTCTAGTTCCATATCTAAGCTGTCGTGCTGTATGCTTCTTGTTTCATGTCAGCTGTAGTGCGGTGCGCTTTAAGTTCCATGTCTCAGCTGTAGCGCTGTGCGCTTCTAGTTCCATATCTAAGCTGTAGTGCTGTGTGCTTCTAGTTCCAAGTCTCAGTTGAAGTGCTGTGCCCTTCTAGTTCCATATCTAAGCTGTCGTGCTGTATGCTTCTTGTTTCATGTCAGCTGTAGTGCGGTGCGCTTTAAGTTCCATGTCTCAGCTGTAGCGCTGTGCGCTTCTAGTTCCATATCTAAGCTGTAGTGCTGTGCGCTTCTAGTTCCATGTCTCAGCTGTAGTGATGTGTGCTTCGAGTTCCATCTCTCAGCCGTAGTGCTGTTTGCTTCTAGTTCCATGTCTCAGCCGTAGTGCTGTGTGCTTCTAGTTCCATGTCTCAGCTGTAATGATGTGTGCTTCTAGTTCCAAGTCTCAGTTGTAGTGCTGTGCCCTTCTAGTTCCATATCTAAGCTGTCGTGCTGTATGTTTCTAGTCTCATGTCAGCTGTAGTGCTGTGCGCTTTAATTTCCATGTCTCAGCTGTAGCGCTGTGCGCTTCTAGTTACATATCTAAACTGTAGTGCTGTGCGCTTCTAGTTCCATGTCTCAGCTGTAGTGATGTGTGCTTCGAGTTCCATTTCTCAGCCGTAGTGCTGTGCGCTTCTAGTTCCATGTCTCAGCCGTAGTGCTATGCGCTTCTAGTTCCATGTCTCAGCTGTAGTGCTGTGTGCTTCTAGTACCACATCCAAGCTGTAGTGCTGTGCGCTTCTAGTTCCATATCCAAGCTGTAGTGATATGTGCTTCTAGTTCCATGTTTCAGCTGTAGTGCTGTGTGCTTCTAGTTCCATGTCTCAGCTGTAGAGCTGTACGCTTCTAATTCGATGTCTCAGCTGTAGTGCTGTGCGCGTCTAGTTCCATATCTCAGCTGTAGTGCTGTGCGCTTCTAGTTCCAAGTCTCAGCTGTAGTGCTGTGTGCTTCTAGTTCCATATCTAAGCTGTAGTGCTGTGCGCTTCTAGTTCCATGTCTCGGCTGTGGTGCTGTGTGCTTCTAGTTCCATGTCTCAGCTGTAGTGCTGTGTGCTTCTAGTTCCATATCTAAGCTGTAGTGCTGTGTGCTTCTAGCTCCATGTCAGCTGTAGTGCTGTGTGCTTCTAGTTCCATGTCTCAACTTTAGTGATGTGCGCTTCAAATTCCATGTCTCATCTGTAGTGCTGTGTGTTTCTAGTTCCATGTCTCAGCTGTAGTGCTGTGTGCTTCTAGTTCAATGACCCAGCTGTAGTGCTGTGCGCTTCTAGTTCCATTTCTTAGCTGTAGTGATGTGTGATTCTAGTTCCATATCTAAGCGGTTGTGCTGTGTGCTTCTAGCTCCGTGTCTTAGCTGTAGTGCTGTGCGCTTTTAGTTCCATGTCTCAGCTGTAGTGCTGTTTGCTTCTAGTTCCATGTCTCAACTGTAGTGCTGTGTGCTTCCAGTTCCATATCTAAGCTGTAGTGCTGTGTGCTTCTAGCTCCATGTCAGCTGTAGTGCTATGCGCTTCTACTTCCATGTCTCAGTGGTAGTGCTGTGCGCTTCTAGTTCCATGTCTCAGCTGTAGTGCTGTGTGCTTCTAGTTCCATGTCTCAGCTGTAGTGCTGTGTGCTTCTAGTTCAATGTCTCAGCTGAAGTGATGTGTGATTCTAGTTCCATATGTAAGCGGTAGTGGTGTGTGCTTCTAGATCCATGTCTCAGATGTAGTGATGTGTGCTTCCAGTTCAATGTCTCAGTTGTAGTGCAGTGCGCTTCTAGTTCCATGTCTCAGCTGTAGTGCTGTGCGCTTCTAGTTCCATGTCTCAGCTGTAGTGCTGTGTGCTTCTAGTTCCATGTGTCAGCTGTAGCGCTGTGCGCTTCTAGTTCCATATCGAAGCTGTAGTGCTGTGCGCTTCTAGTTCCATGTCTCAGCTGTAGTGATGTGTGCTTCGAGTTCCATGTCTCAGCCGTAGTGCTGTGTGCTTCTAGTTCCATGTCTCAGCTGTAGTGCTATGCGCTTCTAGTTCCATGTCTCAGCTGTAGTGCTGTGCGCTTCTAGTTCAAAGTCTCAGTTGTAGTGCTGTGTGCTTCTAGTTCCATGTCTCAGCTGTAGTGCTGTGTGCTTCTACTTCCATGTCTCAGCTAAAGTGCTGTGTGTTGCTTCTAGTTCCATGTCTCAGCTGTAATGATGTGTGCTTCTAGTTCCAAGTCTCAGTTGTAGTGCTGTGCCCTTCTAGTTCCATATCTAAGCTGTCGTGCTGTATGCTTCTTGTTTCATGTCAGCTGTAGTGCGGTGCGATGTAAGTTCCATGTCTCAGCTTAAGCGCTGTGCGCTTCTAGTTCCATATCTAAGCTGTAGTGCTGTGTGCTTCTAGTTTCAAATCTCAGTTGTAGTGCTGTGCCCTTCTAGTTCCATATCCAAGCTGTCGTGCTGTATGCTTCTTGTTTCATGTCAGCTGTAGTGCGGTGCGCATTAAGTTCCATGTCTCAGCTGTAGCGCTGTGCGCTTCTAGTTCCATATCTAAGCTGTAGTGCTGTGCACTTCTAGTTACATGTCTCAGCTGTAGTGCTGTGTGCTTCTAGTTCCATGTGTCAGCTGTAGCGCTGTGCGCTTCTAGTTCCATATCTAAGCTGTAGTGCTGTGCGCTTCTAGTTCCATGTCTCAGCTGTAGTGATGTGTGCTTCTAGTTCCATGTCTCAGCCGTAGTGCTGTGTGCTTCTAGTTCCATGTCTCAGCCGTAGTGCTATGCGCTTCTAGTTCCATGTCTCAGCTGTAGTGCTGTGCGCTTCTAGTTCAAAGTCTCAGTTGTAGTGCTGTGTGCTTCTAGTTCCATGTCTCAGCTGTAGTGCTGTGTGCTTCTACTTCCATGTCTCAGCTATAGTGCTGTGTGTTGCTTCTAGTTCCATGTCTCAGCTGTAATGATGTGTGCTTCTAGTTCCAAGTCTCAGTTGTAGTGCTGTGCCCTTCTAGTTCCATATCTAAGCTGTCGTGCTGTATGCTTCTTGTTTCATGTCAGCTGTAGTGCGGTGCGCTTTAAGTTCCATGTCTCAGCTGTAGCGCTGTGCGCTTCTAGTTCCATATCTAAGCTGTAGTGCTGTGTGCTTCTAGTTCCAAGTCTCAGTTGTAGTGCTGTGCCCTTCTAGTTCCATATCTAAGCTGTCGTGCTGTATGCTTCTTGTTTCATGTCAGCTGTAGTGCGGTGCGCTTTAAGTTCCATGTCTCAGCTGTAGCGCTGTGCGCTTCTAGTTCCATATCTAAGCTGTAGTGCTGTGCGCTTCTAGTTCCATGTCTCAGCTGTAGTGATGTGTGCTTCGAGTTCCATCTCTCAGCCGTAGTGCTGTTTGCTTCTAGTTCCATGTCTCAGCCGTAGTGCTGTGTGCTTCTAGTTCCATGTCTCAGCTGTAATGATGTGTGCTTCTAGTTCCAAGTCTCAGTTGTAGTGCTGTGCCCTTCTAGTTCCATATCTAAGCTGTCGTGCTGTATGTTTCTAGTTTCATGTCAGCTGTAGTGCTGTGCGCTTTAAGTTCCATGTCTCAGCTGTAGCGCTGTGCGCTTCTAGTTACATATCTAAACTGTAGTGCTGTGCGCTTCTAGTTCCATGTCTCAGCTGTAGTGATGTGTGCTTCGAGTTCCATTTCTCAGCCGTAGTGCTGTGCGCTTCTAGTTCCATGTCTCAGCCGTAGTGCTATGCGCTTCTAGTTCCATGTCTCAGCTGTAGTGCTGTGTGCTTCTAGTACCACATCCAAGCTGTAGTGCTGTGCGCTTCTAGTTCCATATCCAAGCTGTAGTGATATGTGCTTCTAGTTCCATGTTTCAGCTGTAGTGCTGTGTGCTTCTAGTTCCATGTCTCAGCTGTAGAGCTGTACGCTTCTAATTCGATGTCTCAGCTGTAGTGCTGTGCGCGTCTAGTTCCATATCTCAGCTGTAGTGCTGTGCGCTTCTAGTTCCATGTCTCGGCTGTGGTGCTGTGTGCTTCTAGTTCCATGTCTCAGCTGTAGTGCTGTGTGCTTCTAGTTCCATATCTAAGCTGTAGTGCTGTGTGCTTCTAGCTCCATGTCAGCTGTAGTGCTGTGTGCTTCTAGTTCCATGTCTCAACTTTAGTGATGTGCGCTTCAAATTCCATGTCTCATCTGTAGTGCTGTGTGTTTCTAGTTCCATGTCTCAGCTGTAGTGCTGTGTGCTTCTAGTTCAATGACCCAGCTGTAGTGCTGTGCGCTTCTAGTTCCATTTCTTAGCTGTAGTGATGTGTGATTCTAGTTCCATATCTAAGCGGTTGTGCTGTGTGCTTCTAGCTCCGTGTCTTAGCTGTAGTGCTGTGCGCTTTTAGTTCCATGTCTCAGCTGTAGTGCTGTTTGCTTCTAGTTCCATGTCTCAACTGTAGTGCTGTGTGCTTCCAGTTCCATATCTAAGCTGTAGTGCTGTGTGCTTCTAGCTCCATGTCAGCTGTAGTGCTATGTGCTTCTACTTCCATGTCTCAGTGGTAGTGCTGTGCGCTTCTAGTTCCATGTCTCAGCTGTAGTGCTGTGTGCTTCTAGTTCCATGTCTCAGCTGTAGTGCTGTGTGCTTCTAGTTCAATGTCTCAGCTGAAGTGATGTGTGATTCTAGTTCCATATGTAAGCGGTAGTGGTGTGTGCTTCTAGATCCATGTCTCAGATGTAGTGATGTGTGCTTCCAGTTCAATGTCTCAGTTGTAGTGCAGTGCGCTTCTAGTTCCATGTCTCAGCTGTAGTGCTGTGCGCTTCTAGTTCCATGTCTCAGCTGTAGTGCTGTGTGCTTCTAGTTCCATGTGTCAGCTGTAGCGCTGTGCGCTTCTAGTTCCATATCGAAGCTGTAGTGCTGTGCGCTTCTAGTTCCATGTCTCAGCTGTAGTGATGTGTGCTTCGAGTTCCATGTCTCAGCCGTAGTGCTGTGTGCTTCTAGTTCCATGTCTCAGCTGTAGTGCTATGCGCTTCTAGTTCCATGTCTCAGCTGTAGTGCTGTGCGCTTCTAGTTCAAAGTCTCAGTTGTAGTGCTGTGTGCTTCTAGTTCCATGTCTCAGCTGTAGTGCTGTGTGCTTCTACTTCCATGTCTCAGCTAAAGTGCTGTGTGTTGCTTCTAGTTCCATGTCTCATCTGTAATGATGTGTGCTTCTAGTTCCAAGTCTCAGTTGTAGTGCTGTGCCCTTCTAGTTCCATATCTAAGCTGTCGTGCTGTATGCTTCTTGTTTCATGTCAGCTGTAGTGCGGTGCGATTTAAGTTCCATGTCTCAGCTTAAGCGCTGTACGCTTCTAGTTCCATATCTAAGCTGTAGTGCTGTGTGCTTCTAGTTTCAAATCTCAGTTGTAGTGCTGTGCCCTTCTAGTTCCATATCTAAGCTGTCGTGCTGTATGCTTCTTGTTTCATGTCAGCTGTAGTGCGGTGCGCATTAAGTTCCATGTCTCAGCTGTAGCGCTGTGCGCTTCTAGTTCCATATCTAAGCTGTAGTGCTGTGCACTTCTAGTTACATGTCTCAGCTGTAGTGCTGTGTGCTTCTAGTTCCATGTGTCAGCTGTAGCGCTGTGCGCTTCTAGTTCCATATCTAAGCTGTAGTGCTGTGCGCTTCTAGTTCCATGTCTCAGCTGTAGTGATGTGTGCTTCTAGTTCCATGTCTCAGCCGTAGTGCTGTGTGCTTCTAGTTCCATGTCTCAGCCGTAGTGCTATGCGCTTCTAGTTCCATGTCTCAGCTGTAGTGCTGTGCGCTTCTAGTTCAAAGTCTCAGTTGTAGTGCTGTGTGCTTCTAGTTCCATGTCTCAGCTGTAGTGCTGTGTGCTTCTACTTCCATGTCTCAGCTATAGTGCTGTGTGTTGCTTCTAGTTCCATGTCTCAGCTGTAATGATGTGTGCTTCTAGTTCCAAGTCTCAGTTGTAGTGCTGTGCCCTTCTAGTTCCATATCTAAGCTGTCGTGCTGTATGCTTCTTGTTTCATGTCAGCTGTAGTGCGGTGCGCTTTAAGTTCCATGTCTCAGCTGTAGCGCTGTGCGCTTCTAGTTCCATATCTAAGCTGTAGTGCTGTGTGCTTCTAGTTCCAAGTCTCAGTTGTAGTGCTGTGCCCTTCTAGTTCCATATCTAAGCTGTCGTGCTGTATGCTTCTTGTTTCATGTCAGCTGTAGTGCGGTGCGCTTTAAGTTCCATGTCTCAGCTGTAGCGCTGTGCGCTTCTAGTTCCATATCTAAGCTGTAGTGCTGTGCGCTTCTAGTTCCATGTCTCAGCTGTAGTGATGTGTGCTTCGAGTTCCATCTCTCAGCCGTAGTGCTGTTTGCTTCTAGTTCCATGTCTCAGCCGTAGTGCTGTGTGCTTCTAGTTCCATGTCTCAGCTGTAATGATGTGTGCTTCTAGTTCCAAGTCTCAGTTGTAGTGCTGTGCCCTTCTAGTTCCATATCTAAGCTGTCGTGCTGTATGTTTCTAGTTTCATGTCAGCTGTAGTGCTGTGCGCTTTAAGTTCCATGTCTCAGCTGTAGCGCTGTGCGCTTCTAGTTACATATCTAAACTGTAGTGCTGTGCGCTTCTAGTTCCATGTCTCAGCTGTAGTGATGTGTGCTTCGAGTTCCATTTCTCAGCCGTAGTGCTGTGCGCTTCTAGTTCCATGTCTCAGCCGTAGTGCTATGCGCTTCTAGTTCCATGTCTCAGCTATAGTGCTGTGTGCTTCTAGTACCACATCCAAGCTGTAGTGCTGTGCGCTTCTAGTTCCATATCCAAGCTGTAGTGATATGTGCTTCTAGTTCCATATTTCAGCTGTAGTGCTGTGCACTTCTAGTTCCATGTCTCAGCGGTAGTGCTGTGTGCTTCTAGTTCCATGTCTCAGCTGTAGAGCTGTGCGCTTCTAATTCGATGTCTCAGCTGTAGTGCTGTGCGCGTCTAGTTCCATATCTCAGCTGTAGTGCTGTGCGCTTCTAGTTCCAAGTCTCAGCTGTAGTGCTGTGTGCTTCTAGTTCCATATCTAAGCTGTAGTGCTGTGCGCTTCTAGTTCCATGTCTCGGCTGTGGTGCTGTGTGCTTCTAGTTCCATGTCTCAGCTGTAGTGCTGTGTGCTTCTAGTTCCATATCTAAGCTGTAGTGCTGTGTGCTTCTAGCTCCATGTCAGCTGTAGTGCTGTGTGCTTCTAGTTCCATGTCTCAACTTTAGTGATGTGCGCTTCAAATTCCATGTCTCATCTGTAGTGCTGTGTGTTTCTAGTTCCATGTCTCAGCTGTAGTGCTGTGTGCTTCTAGTTCAATGACCCAGCTGTAGTGCTGTGCGCTTCTAGTTCCATTTCTTAGCTGTAGTGATGTGTGATTCTAGTTCCATATCTAAGCGGTAGTGCTGTGTGCTTCTAGCTCCGTGTCTTAGCTGTAGTGCTGTGCGCTTTTAGTTCCATGTCTCAGCTGTAGTGCTGTTTGCTTCTAGTTCCATGTCTCAACTGTAGTGCTGTGTGCTTCCAGTTCCATATCTAAGCTGTAGTGCTGTGTGCTTCTAGCTCCATGTCAGCTGTAGTGCTATGCGCTTCTACTTCCATGTCTCAGCGGTAGTGCTGTGCGCTTCTAGTTCCATGTCTCAGCTGTAGTGCTGTGTGCTTCTAGTTCCATGTCTCAGCTGTAGTGCTGTGTGCTTCTAGTTCAATGTCTCAGCTGTAGTGCTGTGCGCTTCTAGTTCCATGTCTTAGCTGTAGTGATGTGTGATTCTAGTTCCATATGTAAGCGGTAGTGGTGTGTGCTTCTAGATCCATGTCTCAGATGCAGTGATGTGTGCTTCCAGTTCAATGTCTCAGTTGTAGTGCAGTGCGCTTCTAGTTCCATGTCTCAGCTGTAGTGCTGTGCGCTTCTAGTTCCATGTCTCAGCTGTAGTGCTGTGTGCTTCTAGTTCCATGTGTCAGCTGTAGCGCTGTGCGCTTCTAGTTCCATATCTAAGCTGTAGTGCTGTGCGCTTCTAGTTCCATGTCTCAGCTGTAGTGATGTGTGCTTCAAGTTCCATGTCTCAGCCGTAGTGCTGTGTGCTTCTAGTTCCATGTCTCAGCTGTAGTGCTATGCGCTTCTAGTTCCATGTCTCAGCTGTAGTGCTGTGCGCTTCTAGTTCAAAGTCTCAGTTGTAGTGCTGTGTGCTTCTAGTTCCATGTCTCAGCTGTAGTGCTGTGTGCTTCTACTTCCATGTCTCAGCTAAAGTGCTGTGTGTTGCTTCTAGTTCCATGTCTCAGCTGTAATGATGTGTGCTTCTAGTTCCAAGTCTCAGTTGTAGTGCTTTGCCCTTCTAGTTTCATATCTAAGCTGTCGTGCTGTATGCTTCTTGTTTCATGTCAGCTGTAGTGCGGTGCGATTTAAGTTCCATGTCTCAGCTGTAGCGCTGTGCGCTTCTAGTTCCATATCTAAGCTGTAGTGCTGTGTGCTTCTAGTTCCAAATCTCAGTTGTAGTGCTGTGCCCTTCTAGTTCCATATCTAAGCTGTCGTGCTGTATGCTTCTTGTTTCATGTCAGCTGTAGTGCGGTGCGCTTTAAGTTCCATGTCTCAGCTGTAGCGCTGTGCTCTTCTAGGTCCATATCTAAGCTGTAGTGATGTGCGCTTCTAGTTCCATGTCTCAGCTGTAGTGCTGTGTGCTTCTAGTTCCATGTGTCAGCTGTAGCGCTGTGCGCTTCTAGTTCCATATCTAAGCTGTAGTGCTGTGCGCTTCTAGTTCCATGTCTCCGCTGTGGTGATGTGTGCTTCGAGTTCCATGTCTCAGCCGTAGTGCTGTGTGCTTCTAGTTCCATGTCTCAGCCGTAGTGCTATGCGCTTCTAGTTCCATGTCTCAGCTGTAGTGCTGTGCGCTTCTAGTTCAAAGTCTCAGTTGTAGTGCTGTGTGCTTCTAGTTCCATGTCTCAGCTGTAGTGCTGTGTGCTTCTACTTCCATGTCTCAGCTATAGTGCTGTGTGTTGCTTCTAGTTCCATGTCTCAGCTGTAATGATGTGTGCTTCTAGTTCCAAGTCTCAGTTGTAGTGCTGTGCCCTTCTAGTTCCATATCTAAGCTGTCGTGCTGTATGCTTCTTGTTTCATGTCAGCTGTAGTGTGGTGCGCTTTAAGTTTCATGTCTCAGCTGTAGCGCTGTGCGCTTCTAGTTCCATATCTAAGCTGTAGTGCTGTGTGCTTCTAGTTCCAAGTCTCAGTTGTAGTGCTGTGCCCTTCTAGTTCCATATCTAAGCTGTCGTGCTGTATGCTTCTTGTTTCATGTCAGCTGTAGTGCGGTGCGCTTTAAGTTCCATGTCTCAGCTGTAGCGCTGTGCGCTTCTAGTTCCATATCTAAGCTGTAGTGCTGTGCGCTTCTAGTTCCATGTCTCAGCTGTAGTGATGTGTGCTTCGAGTTCCATCTCTCAGCCGTAGTGCTGTTTGCTTCTAGTTCCATGTCTCAGCCGTAGTGCTGTGTGCTTCTAGTTCCATGTCTCAGCTGTAATGATGTGTGCTTCTAGTTCCAAGTCTCAGTTGTAGTGCTGTGCCCTTCTAGTTCCATATCTAAGCTGTCGTGCTGTATGTTTCTAGTTTCATGTCAGCTGTAGTGCTGTGCGCTTTAAGTTCCATGTCTCAGCTGTAGTGCTGTGCGCTTCTAGTTACATATCTAAACTGTAGTGCTGTGCGCTTCTAGTTCCATGTCTCAGCTGTAGTGATGTGTGCTTCGAGTTCCATTTCTCAGCCGTAGTGCTGTGCGCTTCTAGTTCCATGTCTCAGCCGTAGTGCTATGCGCTTCTAGTTCCATGTCTCAGCTGTAGTGCTGTGTGCTTCTAGTACCACATCCAAGCTGTAGTGCTGTGCGCTTCTAGTTCCATATCCAAGCTGTAGTGATATGTGCTTCTAGTTCCATGTTTCAGCTGTAGTGCTGTGCACTTCTAGTTCCATGTCTCAGCGGTAGTGCTGTGTGCTTCTAGTTCCATGTCTCAGCTGTAGAGCTGTGCGCTTCTAATTCGATGTCTCAGCTGTAGTGCTGTGCGCTTTAAGTTCCATGTCTCAGCTGTAGCGCTGTGCGCTTCTAGTTCCATATCTAAGCTGTAGTGCTGTGCGCTTCTAGTTCCATGTCTCAGCCGTAGTGATGTGTGCTTCGAGTTCCATGTCTCAGCTGTAGTGCTGTGTGCTTCTAGTACCATATCCAAGCTGTAGTGCTGTTTGCTTTTAGTTCCATGTCTCAGCTGTAGTGCTGTGTGCTTCTAGTTCCATGTCTCAGCTATAGTGCTGTGTGCTGCTGTAAATGTAAATGTAAATTGATACTTGTATAGCACACTACTCACCCGCAAGGGACGCTTGTACGAATACCGCTGTGGAACCCATTCTGGCTTTCCCTGTGAGGCGTCCACTCCTGGGCACCCCCAAGGTGGAGGCCAGGCATTCTTAGCGTTGTGGTGGCCGTTGTGGAGATTAAGCAAGCTATTGCCCAGAGTTGCAGAGTGGGACTCCATGATTGGAATTGCACCGAGGCGAGAATTATCAGGTCCGTGGAATTTTTGAGCCCAAGACCCGCCGAGGTGGGGAATTGAACCCTGGTCCCGGGCTAGACCTCTGCATCAGGGTCTGCCGCTCTAATCATTGAGCCACACTTCTCCACATAGCTGCTTCTAGTTCCATGTCTCAGCTGTAATGATGTGCGCTTCTAGTTCCAAGAAGTTTAGCACCAAGGTAGTAGGAATGAACTACTTTAGCACAGGGATCCACCAGGTAGCAAAATACGAGGACATGGATCGGGTTTCTGGGGATGGGACTGGGATGCAATTGGTAATGAGCGAGTTAGCAGCACCTGGCACTGACTATGACATACCATCAGCTCCTCCACTACCCCCCAGGTAGAGATACCCTGAGCAAAGACCCTACAGCTGTCTGATATGAATGTCTGCTCAATAAATTTGGTACAGATTATGCCGAAATACTTGTTAATCCAGATGGAGATACTGCCAGGCCAAGAGAACAACACCAGGGCAGCTTTAAGTATTATGTTAACGACATGCCCTGGATTCCCCCACTAGCAGAGGGGTCGCCGAAATAAGAGCAGGGATATGATGGAGGATCACGTTTTACCATCTGATTACCAAAAAGAGCATTTTTGACCGACCTTGGCAGCATGAAGGTCTCTATATAGGCCCCACTAACCAAAATCTGAAAATATGCTAAAGTGACCATTCTTCACCATACACAATCAGTAAATGAAGACCCACAGGTCCCTTGAACCCCCTGCATATAGGCCTGAGCCAAAGGCCAAGGGCCACCGCCTCATGATAATAAAATCCACTAGGCCCTAATGATTTTTAAACGTGCATTTCTGTTTGCGCTGGACACAATGAGGTAGTGTGGGTAACCATGAAAGTACAGTAGCTTTCCACAGCACAATTGCAAGACACCCACACGCGCACGTACACCGGACAAGCTGGTGCAAGTTGGTACATCTTGCTACATTATTATTTTAAAAGATAGCTTGGTCAAGTAAAACCATAGCCGCAGCTTGCGATAGGAGCACCTGTCTTAAGTTCCGCTCTCACATATTGTTAGAGATATGTATGTGACAAGATGTTCTTTGTTCATTTTTTTCGGTCAAGCATGGCCACCCACCCGTTTCTACCACCAGACCATTTCCGTGTCCTAGAACATGCGGTCAAGCCATTTCCGTGTCCCAGGACATGCGGTCAAGCCACCTGCACCAGAAAGTGCATGAAAACAGTGTCATAGTTCTGTATTTTCAAGTATAATAGATCCAACACCTCAATTAGAAGCCAGAACTATCAGGCCAGTGCCTAGCACGAGCGTGGGTTCTCCGGCCGGCCGTTTTATCTGGTTTGGGACTTCAAAGCCTCTCTCAGGTGGTACCTCCCAATTTAGATGACCTTTTTGCCTTTTTAATCTCTGATTATTCTCGGTATTTTTCATCCACACCCAATTCCTTGCATTTAGGGCCTTTTAAAATGTTAATTTTACATGGCTAGTTCTCTTTAGGAAAGCTTGCCTCTAGGGGCTATATTTTAATGAGAATGTATTCTGTGTCTTTTGAATCTCTTATTGATTTCAATTATGCCATTTTTCAGGTCCTTATTCCAGCCAGGTTTCTAGACTTTTGAGCATTATAGTAATCATGTGGTTTATCCCTGACAAAGTGAAGTCAGGTTTCTTGATGGCTTGTGCTTAGATAATGAAATGATATGCATTTATTGATATGCTCTTGACTTATTGAATAAAAGTGCCACTCCAACCAGATTATTCTTTCTTCCTTGTTCCTCAGTGAAGGGTTGTGTCGGTGGCCTGTGACCACAGGTGAGGTGACCACACCCCAAAGGGCATCTACAGTTTCCCTTTATCACTAGTGATGTGTGCTTCTAGTTCCAAGTCTCAGTTGTAGTGCTGTGCGCTTCTAGTTCCATATCTAAGCTGTCGTGCTGTGTGCTTCTAGTTTCATGTCAGCTGTAGTGCTGTGCGCTTCGAGTTCCATGTCTCAGCTGTAGTGCTGGGTGATTCTAGTCCCATATCTAAGCTGTAGTGCTGTGTGCTACTAGTTTCATGTTAGCTGTAGTGCTGTGTACACCTGCTTCCATGTCTCAACTATAGTGCTGTGTGATTCTAATTCAATGACCCAGCTGTAGTGCTGTGTGCTTCTAGTTCCAGATCTAAGCTGTAGTGCTGTGTGCTTCTAGTTCCATATCTAAAATGTAGTGCTATGTGCTTCTAGTTCCATGTCTCAGCTGTAGTGCTGTGCGCTTCTAGTTCAAAGTCTCAGTTGTAGTGCTGTGTGCTTCTAGTTCCATGTCTCAGCTGTAGTGCTGTGTGCTTCTACTTCCATGTCTCAGCTATAGTGCTGTGTGCTGCTTCTACTTCCATGTCTCAGCTATAGTGCTGTGTGCTGCTTCTAGTTCCATGTCTCAGCTGTAATGATGTGTGATTCTAGTTCAAAGTCTCAGTTGTAGTGCTGTACCCTTCTAGTTCCATATCTAAGCTGTTGTGCTGTATGCTTCTAGTTTCATGTCAGCTGTAGTGCTGTGCGCTTCGAGTTCCATGTCTCAGCTGTAGTGCTGGGTGATTCTAGTCAGCTGTAGTGCTGTGTGATTCTAGTTCCATGTCTAAGCTGTAGTGCTGTGTGATTCTAATTCCATATCTAAGCTGTAGCGCTGTGTGCTTCTAGTTCCATGTCTCAGCTGTAGCGCTGTGTGCTTCTAGTTCCATGTCTCAGCTGTAGTGATGTGTGCTTCCAGTTCAATGTCTCAGTTGTAGTGCAGTGCGCTTCTAGTTCCATGTCTCAGCTGTAGTGCAGTGTGCTTCTACTTCCATGTCTCAGCTGTAGTGCTGTGTGCTTCTAGTTCCATGTGTCAGCTGTAGCGCTGTGCGCTTCTAGTTCCATATCTAAGCTGTAGTGCTGTGTGCTTCTAGTTCCATGTCTCAGCTGTAGTGATGTGTGCTTCGAGTTCCATGTCTCAGCCGTAGTGCTGTGTGCTTCTAGTTCCATGTCTCAGCCGTAGTGCTATGCGCTTCTAGTTCCATCTCTCAGCTGTAGTGCTGTGCGCTTCTAGCTCAAAGTCTCAGTTGTAGTGCTCTGTGCTTCTAGTTCCATGTCTCAGCTGTAGTGCTGTGTGCTTCTACTTCCATGTCTCAGCTATAGTGCTGTGTGTTGCTTCTAGTTCCATGTCTCAGCTGTAATGATGTGTGCTTCTAGTTCCAAGTCTCAGATGTAGTGCTGTGCCCTTCTAGTTCCCGATCTAAGCTGTCGTGCTGTATGCTTCTAGTTGCATGTCAGCTCTAGTGCTGTGCGCTTTAAGTTCCATGTCTCAGCTGTAGCGCTGTGCGCTTCTAGTTACATATCTAAGTTGCAGTGCTGTGCGCTTCTAGTTCCATGTCTCAGCTGTAGTGATGTGTGCTTCGAGTTCCATCTCTCAGCCGTAGTGCTGTGTGCTTCTAGTTCCATGTCTCAGCCGTAGTGCTGTGCGCTTCTAGTTCCATGTCTCAGCTGTAGTGCTGTGTGCTTCTAGTACCATCTCCAAGCTGTAGTGCTGTGCGCTTCTAGTTGCATATCCAAGCTGTAGTGATATGCGCTTCTAGTTCCATGTTTCAGCTGTAGTGCTGTGCGCTTCTAGTTCAAAGTCTCAGTTGTAGTGCTGTGTGCTTCTAGTTCCATGTCTCAGCCGTAGTGCTATGCGCTTCTAGTTCCATGTCTCAGCTGTAGTGCTGTGCGCTTCTAGTTCAAAGTCTCAGTTGTAGTGCTGTGTGCTTCTAGTTCCATGTCTCAGCTGTAGTGCTGTGTGCTTCTACTTCCATGTCTCAGCTATAGTGCTGTGTGTTGCTTCTAGTTCCATGTCTCAGCTGTAATGATGTGTGCTTCTAGTTCCAAGTCTCAGTTGTAGTGCTGTGCCCTTCTAGTTCTATATCTAAGCTGTCGTGCTGTATGCTTCTTGTTTCATGTCAGCTGTAGTGCTGTGCGCTTTAAGTTCCATGTCTCAGCTGTAGCGCTGTGCGCTTCTAGTTCCATATCTAAGCTGTAGTGCTGTGCGCTTCTAGTTCCATGTCTCAGCTGTAGTGATGTGTGCTTCGAGTTCCATCTCTCAGCCGTAGTGCTGTGTGCTTCTAGTTCCATGTCTCAGCCGTAGTACTATGCGCTTCTAGTTCCATGTCTCAGCTGTAGTGCTGTGTGCTTCTAGTACCATATCCAAGCTGTAGTGCTGTGTGTTTCTAGTTCCATGTCTCAGCTGTAGCGCTGTGCACTTCTAGTTCCATATCGAAGCTGTAGTGCTGTGCGCTTCTAGTTCCATGTCTCAGCTGTAGTGATGTGTGCTTCGAGTTCCATCTCTCGGACGTAGTGCTGTGTGCTTCTAATTCCATGTCTCAGCCGTAGTGCTATGCGCTTCTAGTTCCATCTCTCAGCTGTAGTGCTGCGTGCTTCTAGTTCCATATCTAAGCTGAAGTGCTCTGTGCTTCTAACTCCATGTCAGCTGTAGTGCTGTGTGCTTCTAGTTCCATGTCTCAGCTTTAGTGATGTGCGCTTCAATTTCCATGTCTCAGCTGTAGTGCTGTGTGCTTCTAGTTCTATGTCTCAGCTGTAGTGCTGTGTGCTTCTAGTTCAATGACCCAGCTGTAGTGCTATGCGCTTCTAGTTCCATTTCTTAGCTTTAGTGCTTTGCGCTTTTAGTTCCATGTCTCAGCTGTAGTGCTGTTTGCTTCTAGTTCCATGTCTCAACTATAGTGCTGTGTGCTTCTAGTTCCTTGTCTCAACTGTAGTGCTGTGTGCTTCCAATTCCATATCTAAGCTGTAGTGCTGTGTGCTTACAGCTCCATGTCAGCTGTAGTGCTATGCGCTTCTAGTTCCATGTCTCAGCGGTAGTGCTGTGCACTTCTAGTTCCATGTCTCAGCTGTAGTGCTGTGCGCTTCTAGTTCCATGTCTCAGCTGTAGTGCTGTGTGCTTCTAGTTCAATGTCTCAGCTGTAGTGCTGTGCGCTTCAAGTTCCATGTCTTAGCTGTAGTGATGTGTGATTCTAGTTCCATATCTAAGCGGTAGTGCTGTGTGCTTCTAGTTCCATGTCTCAGCTGTAGCGATGTGTGCTTCCAGTTCAATGTCTCAGTTGTAGTGCAGTGCGCTTCTAGTTCCATATCTCAGCTGTAGTGCTGTGCGCTTCTAGTTCCAAGTCTCAGCTGTAGTGCTGTGTGCTTCTAGTTCCATGTGTCAGCTGTAGCGCTGTGCGCTTCTAGTTCCATATCTAAGCTGTAGTGCTGTGCGCTTCTAGTTCCATGTCTCAGCTGTAGTGATGTGTGCTTCGAGTTCCATGTCTCAGCCGTAGTGTTGTGTGCTTCTAGTTCCATGTCTCAGCCGTAGTGCTATGCGCTTCTAGTTCCATGTCTCAGCTGTAGTGCTGTGCGCTTCTAGTTCAAAGTCTCAGTGTAGTGCTCTGTGCTTCTAGTTCCATGTCTCAGCTGTAGTGCTGTGCGCTTCTAGTTCAAAGTCTCAGTGTAGTGCTCTGTGCTTCTAGTTCCATGTCTCAGCTGCAGTGCTGTGTGCTTCTACTTCCATGTCTCAGCTATAGTGCTGTGTGTTGCTTCTAGTTCCATGTCTCAGTTGTAGTGCTGTGCCCTTCTAGTTCCATATCTAAGCTGTCGTGCTGTATGCTTCTTGTTTCATGTCAGCTGTAGTGCTGTGCGCTTTAAGTTCCATGTCTCAGCTGTTGCGCTGTGCGCTTCTAGTTCCATGTCTCAGCCGTAGTGCTATGCACTTCTAGTTCCATGTCTCAGCTGTAGTGCTGTGTGCTTCTAGTACCATATCCAAGTTGTAGTGCTGTGCGCTTCTAGTTCCATATCCAAGCTGTAGTGATATGCGCTTCTAGTTCCATGTTTCTGCTGTAGTGCTGTGCGCTTCTAGTTTCATGTCTCAGCGGTAGTGCTGTGTGCTTCTAGTTCCATGTCTCAGCTGTAGAGCTGTGCGCTTCTAATTCCATGTCTCAGCTGTAGTGCTGTGCGCGTCTAGTTCCATGTCGTAGCTGTAGTGCTGTGCGCTTCTAGTTCCAAGTCTCAGCTGTAGTGCTGTGTGCATCTAGTCCCATAACTAAGCTGTAGTGCTGTGCGCTTCTAGTTCCATGTCTCGGCTGTGGTGCTGTGTGCTTCTAGTTCCATGTCTCAGCTGTAGTGCTGTGTGCTTCTAGATCCATATCTAAGCTGTAGTGCTGTGTGCTTCTAGCTTCATGTCAGCTGTAGTGCTGTGTGCTTCTAGTTCCATGTCTCAGCTTTAGTGATGTGCGCTTCAAATTCCATGTCTCAGCTGTAGTGCTGTTCGCTTCTAGTTCCATGTCTCTGCTGTAGTGCTGTGCGCTTCTTATTCCATGTCTCAGCTGTAGTGCTGTGTGTTTCCAGCCCCATGTCTCAGTACTAGTGCGGGATGCTTCCAGCCCCATGTCTCAGTACTAGTGCATTGCGTTTCCAGTTCCAGGCCTCAGTAGTAGTGCACTTTGTTTCCAGTTCTGCTCCCAGTTGTACTACATTAAGCTTCCAGCTTGAAGTGCTGTGAGAATTCAGCTCTTGTATTAATGGCAGACAAATCCTACCAGTAGTGACTGTGTAGCAGTGCTTTGTGGCTCTTGCATATTTTCTTAATGGTAATGCCACCTGATCGCAGGCCTGTGCCTCAGTGCAGTGATGTCTACCAACACCATTTTGCATCCTTGCAAGAGAGGTAGCTCTGTGCTTCTGCGTTTTACCAGTTCTGTTTGTTTGTAGCATGTCTGCATTCTAACAGCTCTGTCTCTCAGTGTGAGCCCTGCGTGCACATGTGCTCCCCTTGCCGTCTCTCTCGGTGTGAGCCCTGCATGCAAATGTGCCCCAGCACCGTCTCTCTTGTTGTGAGCCCTGCGTGCATATGTGCTCCCAGCGCCGTCTCTTTCCTTGTGAGCCTCGTGTGCATATGTGGCTCCCGCGCTGTCTCTCGGTGCGAGCCCTGCGTGCATACGTGCTCACCTCGCCATCTCTCTGTTAGTGTGAGTCCTGCATGCATACATGCTCCCGGCACCGTCTCTCTCGGTGAAAGCCCCAAGTGCATATGTGCTCCTTGCGCTTTCTCTTTCCGTGTGAGTCCCTCGTTCATATCTGCTCACAGCGCAGTCTCTCTCGGTGTGAGTTCCGCGTGCATAGGTGCTTCCAGCGCTGTCTCTCTCGGTGTCAGCCCTGAGTGCATACGTGCTCCCCGCACCGTCTCTCTCGGTGTCAGCCCCGTGTGCATATGTGTTCCCAGAGCCGCTTCTCTCGATGTCAGCCCGCGTGCATATGTGCTACCCGTGCCGTGTCTCTCGGTGTGAGCCCCGCATGCATACGTGCTCCCTGTGCCGTCTTCCCTGCGTGCATATGTGCTACCCACGCCGTGTCTCTCGGTGTGAGCCTGGCGTGCATAAGTGCTCCCTGCCCCGTCTCTCTCAGTGTGAGCTCCGCATGCATAAGTGCCCTCGCGCTGTCTCTCTTGGTGTGAGCCCCGTGTGCATAAGTGCCCCCCACGCCGTCTCTCTTGGTGTGAGCAATACCTGCATATGTGGCCCAGCGCCGACTTTCTCTCGGTGTGAGCCCCAGGTGCATATGTGCTTTCTGCGCCATCTCTCTCGGTGTGAGACTGGCGTGCATAAGTGCTCCCTGCACCATCTCTCTCGGTGTAAGCCCCGCATGCATAAGTGCTCCCCTGCCGTCTCTCTCGGTGTGAGCCCCGCATGCCTAAGTGCCGCCCACGCCGTCTCTCTCAGTGTGAGCCCAACGTGCATATGTGCCCACTGCGCTGTCTCTCTCGGTGTGAGCCTTCCGTGCATATGTGCCCCCACACCATCTTTCTCTCGGTATGAGCTCTGCCTGCATATGTGCCCCCGCGCCTTCTTTCTCTTAGTTTGAGCCCTGTGTGCATATGTGCCCCACGCCGTCTTTCTCTCAGTGTGAGCCCTGCATGCATATGTGCTCCCGCATCGTCTCTCTCGGTGTGAGCCCTGTGTGCATATGTGCCCCCAGTGCCGTCTCACTAAGTGTGAGCCCTGTGTGCATATTTGCCCCTTGCGCCATCTCTTTCTCGGTGTGAACCCTGCATGCATGTGTGCCACCCATGCCGTCTCTCTCTTGGTGTGAGCCCTGCGTGCATGTGTGCCGCCTGCGCTGTCTCTCTCTCGGTGTGAGCCCTGCGTGCATGTGTGCCCCCGCGCTGTCTCTCTCGCTGTGAGCTCTGCGTGCATGTGTGTCCCCAGTGCCGTCTCTCTCAGTGTGAGCTCTACGTGCATGTGTGTGCCCCGCGCCTTCTCTCTCGGTGCAAGCCCTGCATGCAAAAGTGCCCCCCATGCCGTCTCTCTCTCAGTGTGAGCCCTGGGTGCATATGTGCCCCCGCACTGTCTCACTCAGTGTGAGCCCTGCGTGCTCACGTACTCCTGCACCGTCTCTCAGTGCTAGCCATGCATGCATACGTGCTCCATGCGCTGTCTCTCTCGGTGCAAGCCCTGCGTACATAAGTACCCCAAGCGCCGTCACTCTTTCACCACGAACCCTGCATGGATACGTGCCCCAAGCGCCGTCTCTCTGTGTGTGAGCCCTGCATGCATACGTGCCCCCCATGCCGTCTCTCTCGGTGCGAGCCCTGCATGCATACGTGCTCCCTGTGCCATCTCTCTTGGAGTGAGCCCAGCGTGCATACGTGCTCCCCACGCCATCTCTCTTGGTGTGAGCCTTGCGTGCATTTGTGCTCCCTGCGCTGTCTCTTTTGGGGTAAGTCCTGCGTGCATATTTGCTCCCTGTGCCATCTCTCTCGGTGTGAGCCCTGCATGCATACGTGCTCCCCGCGCCGTCTCTCTCTCAGTGTGAGCCCTGCATGCATATGTGCTCCCTGGGCCATCTATCTTGGTGTGAGCCCGGCATGCATATGTGCTCCCTGCACTGTCTCTATCTCAGTGAGAGCCCTGCGTGCATATGTTCTCCCTGCGCCATCTCTTTCTCAGTGTGAGTCCTGCGTCTATATGTGCTCCCCGCGCCGTCTCTCTCAGTGTGAGCTTGGCGTGCATATGTGCCCCCTTGCCGTCTCTTTCGTTGTGAGCATCGCTTGCATATGTGCTCCCCGCGCTGTCTCTTGGTGTGAGCCCTGCATGCATATGTGCTCCCCGCCTCTTTTGTTGTGAGCCTCGCTTGCATATGTGCCCCCCGCGCCGTCTCTCGGTGTGAGCTCTGCGTGCATATGTGCTCCCTACGCTGTCTCTGTTGGTGTAAGTCCTGCGTGCATATGTGTTACTCGTGCCATCTCTCAGTGTGAGTACCGTGTGCATATGTGCTCCCAGCGCCGTCTCTCTCAGTGTGAGCCCTGCGTGAACATGTGCTCCCCGCGCTGTCTCTCTCTCGGTGTGAGCCCTGCATGCATATGTGCTCCCAGCGCCGTCGCTCTCGGTGTGAGCCCTGCGTGCATATGTGCTCCCTGTGCCGTCTCTCTCTGTGTGAGTCCTGCGAGTATTTGTGCTCCCTGCGCCGTCTTTCTCAGTGTGAGCCCTGCGTGCAAATGTCCTCCCCGCGCCATCTCTCTCTCAGTGTGAGCCCTGCGTGCATATGTGCTCCCCGCGCCATCTCTTTCTCTGTGTGCACCTTACGTGCATATGTGCTCCCTGCACCGTCTTTCTCAGTGTGAGCCCTGCGTGCAAATGTGCTCCCTGCGCTGTCTCTCTCTCAGTGTGAGCCCTGTGTGCATATGTGCTCCCTGTGCCGTCTCTTTCTCTGTGTGCGCCTTACGTGCATATGTGCTCCCCGCGCAGTCTCTCCCAGTGTGAGCCCTGCGTGCATATGTGCTTCCCGCGCCATCTCTTTCTCCGTGTGCGCCTTACGTGCATATGTACTCCCCGCGCAGTCTCTCTCGGTGTGAGCCCTGCGTGCATATGTGCCCCCAGCGCCGTCTCACTAAGTGTGAGCCCTGTGTGCATATTTGCCCCTTGCACCATCTTTTTCTCGGTGTGAGCCCTGCATGCATGTGTGTCACCCGCGCCGTCTCTCTCTTGGTGTGAGCCCTGCGTGCATGTGTGCCGCCTGCGCAGTCTCTCTCTCGGTGTGAACCTTGCGTGCATGTGTTCCCCCGTGCTGTCTCTCTCGGTGTGAGCCCTGCGTGCATGTGTGTCCCCAGTGCCGTCTCTCTCAGTGTGAGCTCTGCGTGCATGTGTGCCCCCAGCACTATCTCTCTCGGTGTGAGCCCTGTGTGCATGTGTGCTCCCCGCGCCGTCTCTCAGTGTGAGCCCTATGCATGTGTGCTCCTCGTATCATCTCTCAGTGCGAGCCCTGATGGCATTTGTGCCCCCACGCCTTCTCTCTCGGTGCAAGCCCTGCATGCAAAAGTGCCCCCCATGCCGTCTCTCTCTCAGTGCGTGCCCTGGGTGCATATGTGCCGTCTGCGCTGTCTCACTCTGTGTGAGCCTTGCGTGCTCACGTCCTCCCGCACCGTTTCTCAGTGCTAGCCGTACGTGCATACATGCTCCATGCGCTGTCTTTCTCGGTGCAAGCCCTGCGTACATAAGTGCCCCAAACGCCGTCACTCTTTCACCACGAACCCTGCATGCATACATGCCCCAAGCGCCGTCTCTCTGTGTGTGAGCCCTGCATGCATACGTGCCCCCGTGCCGTCTCTCTCGGTGCGAGCCCTGCGTGCATACGTGCTCCCTGTGCCATCTCTCTTAGTGTGAGCCCTGCGTGCATACGTGCTCCCCGCGCCATCTCTCTTGGTGTGAGCCTTGCATGCATTTGTGCTCCCTGCGCTGTCTCTTTTGGTGTAAGTCTTGCGTGCATATGTGCTCCCATGCCATCTCTCTCGGTGTGAGCCCTGCGTGCATACGTGCTCCCCGCGCCGTCTCTCTCTCAGTGGGAGCCCGGCATGCATATGTGCTCCCTGCACTGTCTCTATCTCAGTGAAAGCCCTGCGTGCATATGTGCTATCTGCGCCGTCTCTTTCTCAGTGTGAGTCCTGTGTGTATATGTGCTCCCCGCGCCGTCTCTCTCGGTGTGAGCTTGGCGTGCATATGTGCCCCCGCGCCATCTCTTTAGTTGTGAGCCTCGCTTGCATATGTGCTCCCCGCGCTGTCTCTCGGTGTGAGCCCTGCATGCATATGTGCTCCCCGCCTCTTTCGTTGTGAGCCTCGCTTGCATATGTGCCCCCCGCGCGTCTCTCGGTGTGAGCCCTGTGTGCATATGTGCTCCCTGTGCTGTCTCTGTTGGTGTAAGTCCTGCGTGCATATGTTACTTGTGCCGTCTCTCAGTGTGAGCCCTGCGTGCACATGTGCTCCCTGCGCCGTCTCTCTCTCGGTGTGAGCCCTGCATGCATATGTGCTCCCAGCGCCGTCGCTCTCGGTGTGAGCCCTGCGTGCATATGTGCTCCCTGCGCCGTCTTCCTCTGTGTGAGTCCTGCGAGTATATGTGCTCCCTGCGCCGTCTTTCTCAGTGTGAGCCCTGCATGCAAATGAGCTCCCCGCGCCGTCTCTCTCTCAGTGTGAGCCCTGCATGCATATGTGCTCCCCGCACCATCTCTTTCTCCGTGTGCGCCTTACGTGCATATGTGCTCCCTGCGTCGTCTTTCTCAGTGTGAGCCCTGCTTGCAAATGTGCTCCCTGTGCTGTCTCTCTCTCAGTGTGAGCCCTGTGTGCATATGTGCTCCCTGTGCCGTCTCTTTCTCTGTGTGCGCCTTACGTGCATATGTGCTTCCCACGCAGTCTCTCTCGGTGTGAGCCCTGCATGCATATGTGCTCCCCGTGCCATCTCTTTCTCCGTGTGCGCCTTACGTGCATATGTACTCCCCGTGCAGTCTCTCTCAGTGTGAGCCCTGCGTGCATATGTGCTCCCCACGCAGTCTCTGTGAGCCCCAGGTGCATATGTGCTCCCCACGCCATCTCTCTCAGTGTGAACCCTGCATGCATATGTGCTCCCCGCGCCGTCTCTCTCTCGGTGAAAGCCCTGCATTCAGATGTGCTCCCCGCGCAGTCGTTCTCAGTGTGATCCCTGCGTGCATATGTGCTCCCTGCGCAGTCTCTCTCGGTGTGAGCCCTGCGTGCATATGTGCTCCCTGCGCAGTCTCTCTCAGTGTGAGCCCTGCGTGCATATGTGCTTCCCGCACCGTCTCTTTCTCCGTGTGTGCCTTACGGGCATATGTGCTCCCCACGCAGTCTCTCTCGGTGTGAGCCCTGCATGCATATGTGCTCCGCGCGCAGTCTCTGTGAGCCCCAGGTGCATATGTGCTCCCCACGCCATCTCTCTCAGTGTGAGCCCTGCGTGCATATGTGCTCCCTGCGCCGTCTCTCTCAGTGGGAGCCCTGCGTGCATATGTGCTCCCCGCGCCGTCTCTTTCTCCGTGGGCTCCTTACGTGCATATGTGCTCCCTGCGCCGTCTTTCTCAGTGTGAGCCCTGCGTGTAAATATGCTCCCCGTGCAGGGGCGTAACACAGGCCCCTGCAGCTCCCGCGGTGCGGGGGGGCCCCACACTTCAGGGGCCCCCTCACTCAGCGGAGCCAGGCTGCAAGCAAGCCTCTTCATTCCCAGCCAGCCGGCCGAATACCTACACACATTAACCTGCTAAGCGACATCAGTATGGGCGAAACGGGCAGAGAAGGAAAAGGATTTCGTTCCCAAAGCAGACAAACACATTGTCTAGTTCCCCTGCCACTGGCAGGTGCCCCCACTCCCTTTTTGTTCCCCCTCTCTCTTCCCTCTCTTACAGTGGCGGTCCTCCTCATTTAGTAAAACCGAGACTTCAAGAAACTCATATTACCTTCTCTTTCCTCCTTTCGTTTATTTGCTCCCCTGTGAAATGGATCCAAAAAAGAAAAACACTTGCTGGATACGTCGGCTTTTTCCGACATTTTTGAATTTCTAAGTGCAGCCTCGGGGTGGAGAGAAAAAAACATTCAAAAAAGAAAAATAACTAACTAACTAAAGCAAGACAGAGTGGTTGCAAGGTGGCCAGATGAGTTATTCACCCCTAAACACATTAGCGCCACTTTACAGTGTTTGCCAATGAAGCGCTACTTTTGTTTTCTCGTCGCTCTTTGAACAACATTGTTTTCCCTGGTTGGGAAAGTGCACTATTCCTGGTGGTACTGAAATAACTGCTTGATGGGTGAATTGGAAAATAAAATGCATACTGCGGCTCTGTATTCACAAACGTGGTCTTTTTAAACCACACTGCTTACGTTTTGTAACGATATAAGCAATGGACATTGAAACGGGCCCCTTCTGGACCTTGTAGTCATGGACTTAACTTTTCAGGCAAAGCACTCACTAATTTCTGAATACTGAGTGTAAAAAGAAAAAGGTAACCATGTTGTTCCTAGTTACATTTCACATGCTTTACTTAATATTGCATTCTCTATGAGTGTTTGCTTTTTCTAGGATTTTGTAAAAAAAAATTTAGGCAGCATATTGCTCCTATTTAGTGGGTGTAATTTGAATTGAGTTGCATCCGTTTATAGCGGGTCAGTGCAGCATATTGCCCTTATTTAGTATGTAATTTGAATCGAGTGGCATCCAGGTGTTTATAGTGGGTCAGTGCAGTGCAAGTTTGGTTTCTCTCAATGGGGCAGTATGGTGTTCAGTGGAGGAGAGGATGTGGCACTATGGTCAGAGCTGCTGAATGTTGAACTGGGGAACCAGGTTCAGCCTTTATGACCAGTCCACCAGACCACTCCCCCTGAGAGAGCACATTCCCATGCTAAACCTTAGAAGGCCCCACAAGATCTTAAAAGCCTTGGTGTCTTAGCACCAGCAGGTGGACCCTATAGCAGTGGCAAGTGTAGGTTAACCTTGAAGGCCTGTCCGCCACAATTCATTCTGAAGTTCACCTCCAGTCTTGCAGGCAGGCCTATTAAGCAGCACACCATAGAGTGACAGTGACTCTGTCACTGAGGTCACAGGACCCTTGAGCAGGGTGGCTCTAGGGCAGTGTGACTGCACCAGGCACTGACAAGCCGTGGTCCATGCAGGTAACACGGTGGGGCAGAGGGGCCGGGTAAGGGGGGATTTCAAAGGATGATGCAGAGGGAAAATTAAATAAATAATACATTTTCCCTCTGCATCGTCCCTCTAAATCCCCTCTCACCCGGGCCCACCGCTGTTACCTGCATGGACCGCGGCTGGCGCTGACTTTAGGTGGAGGCGTCGTGTTTGCAAGTATAAAATGGTTTTAAAAACACTAGCTGCCTCCATCCTGGCCTCCAACAATTTTCGGCAACAATAAAAATGTCATGATAACTCCAGTGGTTAATGTTCTTATTGGAGAGATGGTGTTTTGTCTAGTGGACGTTTTGACTCATGGAAACGAAGTGCAGAGGGTTAATGGGCCTACTGCTCAGAACATGTACCATGCAGATCACAAAGTGCACATAATATAAATAGGTCAGTGGGTTACTGCTTTTGTCAGAGAGACCCTATTGTTACTTGCAGTTAATAAGTTAAAATCCTAACATAGAACAGTGAGCTCTTAATTGTTGTGTAAGAGCTGCATGCAAACTGCAAGTTATAAATTAGAGCGTTATGGTTTTTCCCCCAGTCTTTGATTATCCTAATGTTGCAGAAAAAGGGTTGATTTGGGTAGAAATCAATTCTGATTATTAAAGAGAACCACCAACCATGGCATTACGTTTTAAATTCTGAGTTTGTGTTTCTCCAGATCAATCACTATTAAACTATGCTGCCTACTAGTATGGTTGTCATGTGACTCCTATACCTTGTAGTCCTTTGTCTTGTGTAACGTTTCCTATACAGTAATTTACACACATAAGATTGATTGTTTCTGTGTAATATGTGTGATGTAAAATGCTCTGACACCCTACATTGGTATTAGTGGTGCTGTAAATTTTCTGATACTTTATTATTTTGACATTTTTACACATGCTAACAGTCTCTGAAAATATTTTTCCTTATTAGTACCAGTGGATCATACAACTGCAGCAGTGAGAAAAGTGACCAGTCAACCTTTGCAAAGGGCCCTTCACTTCACAGCAGCACAAGTCACATTTTTTTGGAACTTTTGATCCGTTTGAGCTATAAACAATATACTATTTAAAAATCATCACATTATGCAGATGATGTATTATGTGGCAAATATGGCAGAGCCATAATTATGTGAAAAACAATTGTAAACTAGGATATTTTGCTATTCATGTTTTAACTGCTCTTGTGGAAAAAGGGAGGAGAAGTGCTGATGACAGAAACTCCATGGCTGGTAGACAAATGGCTTGCGATTCCACTTTTAAGGATATTTGTGGCATTCTGTGATTGGAAACGTATCCCACTTTGTGAATATATTTTAATGTCAATGACTCATATTAAACCTTAAGTAAACATGTGTATCCATTGGTTAAAATAAATAACGTAATAAGCTGCAACTGGTCAGTGAAATGGGAAACTAATACAAAAAATTGGGATATTTTGCTCTTCCTGCCACACCTCTGACTCCGCCCACTGATCCAATCTATGGGTTATTCCTGCCATCTGATTCTCCGCCCACAGTTCCCCTATTTTATTCCCCCACTTCGACCACTGGATATCACATAAATAAAATGCCGACCTCACATGTTTACCTTGTGGGTTACATGAATAGATTCATGGGTAAATATATGCATAAGAAAATCTGCCACTGAAGTTTCAGTATAATGGCTCTGAAGATGATATAATAAGCAGAAATCTGTTACAGCCTTCTTACAAGTTCTTTGTTGTTAGAGAGCAAAACTGGCAGCATCTGCAAACGCCACTTCCATACTCTAAGTTTGTACACCACACCCACGATTTTGCCTGATAGTGGTACTTATATGTGCACTAATTCCATGCAGTGTTACTGAGTGCAGTAAAACTGCACAGAATTAGCGCATATGCAAATACACCATATGTGTGTCCACCAGAAGTCACGCTAGTGGGCATCTTGATCTGTACAACAACAGTTCAGGGACACAGGGGAGGGGGGGCTCTGTCTACATTTAGTCCATGCAACCCGAATTAGTGTCATGGAGGCAGAAGACTTCTCTATCATGGCGACATTTTGTTTTTTTTTACACTGAATGGCTTTCAGTGAAGGAAAGGCTGGTGGTTATCATGGCATGCTGGTGCTGTCTGGATTCATGCTGTGCATGGAGGACGCTCTGTGCAGTAGTGTGCTGGCATGCATGGTGGACGCATTGTGCAGCAGTGTGCTGGCATGCATGGAGGACGCAATGTGCAGAAGTGGGCTGGCATGCATGGAGGATACGCTGTAGGCGCAACCTACATCAACGTGTGCCGGACAGAGTGCTTTATTTCCAGGGAGGTACAGAGTTTGCAACTCTTAGTTGTGTGACCTGAAGTGTCTGGTGCATCTCATCGTATCACACACCAGACCTTGTGCTTGAATTGCCTGGGCATGACCCTGATCAACGTGTACCAGAAGGGGTGCTCCTCAGACCCCGTGGTTTCCCTGTGTTATTTCCCATTCACCGCTTGTACCTTCCTGGCACCATCACAGGTCTCATCACAGTGGACCAATTGCCCTCTTCCCACCTGGCCCTCCCAGAGATGTCTTGGTGCCTGGTAGATGGGAGAGTAAGTGACTAGGCTAAGTGAACACTTATGAGAAGGTTCGGAAGCAGGTCAAGACACTGAGTGACCCCCTTGTGCTTCTCAGAACTGGGCTGGTGTCAGATGCCCGGTCAAAGCCCAGTTTCTAACCAGTTATTGCCCCAAACCTGCTCCTGCTTTACAACCTATTGGTGAACTTCCCGAGTGTAGCCAAGACCCCTTTGTTTGCGTCTACCTCTTGTTTATTTAGATTACTTATCCCCACCTGCTTTCCAGGGACCCAGACTAAGTGTGACCTGGACCGCGTGTGGCCTAGTATCTGGAGGGAGGGGCTGGTGATCTTCCATCCAGGGTGTCAGGGACAGTGGGTTTAAATAGGAGGGTGGTGGGAGACTTGGAGCCATGGGGTCTTCAGTGTGTTATCCGTTGACATGCCGGGTATTAGTGGCACCACATTAGGGTGTCTGTGTGTATGTGTACGAGAGTGTCCTGTACAGACTGGGCTGGTACCTGTTGCATCGTGTAACGGTGCAGAGTGAGTGAGTGTGTGGGAGTGACAGTCTGTGGACCACCTGTGATTAACGATACTAAACGGCGGTGATGGTTTATATGTTGATTTCCTGCCAAAAGTACATACAGTTTACACTGGTTTTACCCAGGTGGCCCTGCCTGCGGTACTGCAAATTATTTTTATCATTCTTTGTATGTACATATTACTGATGCCATTGTAGCCTAAGGTGCACCCTTAGACTGTGTGATATTCCAGTAATAGGATTGTGGGGGTGGGCTTGAGACTGACAACGTGTTGCACCAGATAAGGGTGCTGTGTGGGGTTTAGAATACAACTTTTTCTCATGTGTGCATATATTGAAATCCTATCAACACGATTGGGCCTAGTACTACTAACAATATTGGCAAGTGTGATTTATGCCCATAAATACATGATATTCATGTTGCATCGATTAATGTGTGTGCTGACTAAAAACAATATTTGGTATGATGTCTCTCTTTTGTGACGTGACGTGTATTTACCGTGGGGGCGTGCTATGCCTTTGTTTTACACATTGCCTCCGTAATAATTCTGACTGCTCAGTGCCAAGCTACCCGAGGGTGAGCGTGGGTAGTACAGTTTGTGTAAAAACCTGTCCTTGACAGGAGCGGTGGATTCTGCCTGGCTGGGGTACACCTTCAGCCAACCAGAAGGTGCTGGTTCCAGCAGTAGTCCCATTCAGAAGTTAACCAGGCTGGGATGCCAGCAGGTAACCCTGTGTTAACCAATGGGGCTACTAACTTTCCTCAGCAAAACGACAACTTTTAGAGGTTTTGCAGCCAAGCCATATATACACCTATGTGCCTTGCTTAACAAAACAAAGCTCCCAGCCCTGGGGCTCTATAGGCCTTCCTTGGAGTAGACTTACACATACTGGTGGCTTTGCCATTAGTTGTACTGGTAAAGTTGAACTTGCAGTGAGACAACTGTCTTTCCAGTCTGCAGTGGCCGGCAGGGAGCAGGGGCGTAACACAGCCCCCCGCAGCCCCTGCGGTGCCAGGGGACCCCCCAATCTCCAGGGGGCCCCTCCACGCACCCTGCAGGAGAGCCCCCTCAAGTTTCGCTACGCCACTGCGTCAGGCAGACGTCCCGGCTGGTACAGCCTGGAGCAGCTGTCTGGGGCCAGTACGGGAGTAGCTCTGGGTCTCATTTTATTTTAACATGGTTGCTGTCAGGGCAGGATTAGTGTCACCAGACCATAGGGAATATAAATTATAGCAAATTGCGGATTTGTTTAGGTTGTGTAAGGTCTAACATAGCCACAGTGTAGTACATTCAATTTAACATGTTTTGGTGCGGAATAACAAGAGTGTAGATCGTTATCTAATTTGAAAATTGAATTACATGGGGACATTTACAATCAGAATGAGTAGGGAAAACAGGAAAACATAGTAAGCAGGTTGCAGAATAAATAAATACATTCCAAATGCAAACAATGCATACGCTTCAATAGACATACCCACAAAAGACGGTGCTAAAACAATGTAAGCAAATTGCAGGATAAATCAGTTCAGTTCAGTTCAGTTCAAATAACTTTATTCGATTCAAAGAATCATAAAAGTTTACACATTTAAAACATTTGCAGGATGTATCCCTATTCGCTTCTATAAATCTTAATATACCAGCAGAATTGATCAGTATTAAAAATCATCATTGCATTCCAAACCCAGATTTATAACAATACATTTTTTGATTCCTTTCATAATTCATAACGTTTCCTAATTATGAATACAATTCTAAAACAAGCATTGGCATAGCCAATAGGTCTCGCCTTTGGGACCTTATGTGTTTAGCCAGAACCTTTGGCTATGTTGTAGAGCATTGTGGCTGCTGTGCATCATGTTGAAAAGTTATAATAAAAAGTGTTAAGCATTTTTGTTACCTTTATACAAACCAAGACGACATTATATACAACTGAACAACCTGATTAAAAAAAGATTTTAACATAAAAAATGTCTTCTAGTTTTTTTGTACTTGCACTGCTGGCAACTTCTTCCTGCCTGCTGTCATGCTTGTTTGTTATACATTTTGTTATGGGGGAGCGGGACATAAATAATGGGGGACTGGAAGTTGTAAAACTGTAATTTAATTAGAACCCGAGCAGCGGACGGACACTAGTGGAGAATCAATAGATGCCAGATTCCAAAGGCAGACTGGTGTGATGCTTAGGTGATGTTTAGGTGATGCTTAGGTGATGCTTAGGTGGTGCGCTGATGCAAAATGGTGGTGAGTGATGTTTGGTGCTGAGGTGGTGCCACTATATGGTGTGGATTGGAGGTACGTTGTGGATTGTGGAGTAGTTGAGTTGAAAAATGTGGTTTGGTGTGTAATTATGTAGTGTGTATTGGAAATGTGTGGAGTTGAATTGTGTGGCCCGGAACTGTGGTGTTGAGTGAAATTATGCTTAGTGAAATTGTGTCATGGTGTGGAGTGCATTTATATTGATTGGTGGTATGCGGCATAGAGTGCATTTATGGGGAATGTATTTATGTTGCATTGAGTAGAGTGCAATTATGTGGCGTGTAATTATGTGGCATTGAGTGGTGTTATGTGGAGTGTATTTATGTTGCATTGAGTAGAGTGTCATTATGTTGTGTGTAATTATATGGTACTGAGTGGTATGTGGAGTGTGTTTATGTTGCATTGAGTAGAGTGTAATTATGTGGCATGTAACTATGTCGTACTGAGTGGTATTTTGTGGAGTGTGTTTATGTTGCATTGAGTAGAGTGTAATGATGTGGCGTGTAATTATGTGGCACAGTGGTATTATGTGGACTGTATTTATGTTGCATTGAATAGATTGTATTTATGTGACGTGTAATTATGTGAAATTAAGTGGTATTATGTTGACTGTATTTATGTTGCATTGAGTAGAGTGTAAATATGTGGCGTGTAACTATGTCGTACTGAGTGGTATTTTGTGGAGTGTGTTTATGTTGCATTGAGTAGAGTGTAATGATGTGGCGTGTAATTATGTGGCACTGAGTGGTATTTTATGGAGTATTTATGTTGCATTGAGAAGAGTGTAATTATGTGGCGTGTAATTATGTGGCCCTGAGTGGTATTATGTGGAGTGTATTTATGTTGCATTGAGTAGAGTGTAATTATGTGGCTTGTAATTATGTGGTACTGAGTGGTATGTGGGGTGTATTTAAGTTGCATTGAGTAGAGTGTAATTATGTGGTGTGTAATTATGTGGCAGAGTGTTATTATGTGGAGTGTATTTATGTTGCATTGAGTAGAGGGTTATTATGTGCTGTGTATTTATGTGGCACGGAGTGGTATTATGTGGAATGTATTTATGTTGCATTTAGTAGAGTGTGATTATGTGGTGTGTAATTATATGGCACTGATTGGTATTATGTGGAGTGCATGTTGCATTGCGTGCAGTGTAATTATGTGGTATATAATTATTTGGCACTGAGTGCTATTATGTGGAGTGTATTTATGTTGCATTGAGTAGAGTGCACGCGGGCAGCTACCACTGGCATCACACGAGAAAGTTTTCTCTGGTACCACAGGGGGACAGCAACCGCTGGCACCACGGGGGACAGCAACCACTGGCACCACACGGGGACAGAACCACTGGCAGCACACGGGGACAGCAGCCATGTGCACCACGCGGAGATATAGCTACCACTGGCACCACATGTCAAGGTGGGAACTGGCACCTCAGGGAACGGCAATAAACATCATCTCACACAGGGCCGGAACCACACGGCAAAAGCTATCGATGACAGGGCACAGGGAAAGCCTCTATAAGTAGGTACCACACAGGGAAAGCCAGTCCTGGCCTCACAATGTGAAAATGAGAAGTGGCAGCACATGGGGAAAGCAAGAAATGGCAACACACTGGGAAAACTGGCACTGGCCCCGCGGGGTATGTAACTTTCTTACATTAAAGCCTTACAAGGTCATTAAGTACACCAAGAGTCCTTTTTAGGAGCTTTTTGTTTCAATATTTATGTCATTTAGAAAATGCGGTTTAAGGGTTAAGGAGAGTGATGTTAAGGGGTCAGTCAGTGGTAGGTCGAGGTTTAAGTACACACATTTATACATTGATAGGTAGATTTATAGATAGTTAGATATGGGTGTGCCTAACAGCTAGTGTAGATGTGGGAGGAGGACCGTAATTCCCCAATATTTCTTCCAAAACAAAAAATATCGCTGCACTCGATGAACTTAGTTGTGGCAGTTTTATTCGGACAGAACATTAAACCACCCGCAGAGCAGCGTATTAACCCCCTAATTCATAAAGAAATGTAAACATCCACACTCACGGATTTACACCTATGTTTTGGTGTAGATTTTCCGATGTATGCAGTTCTTGAAGATTTAGAGGACTTCCTGTGGGAAGTTGAAACAGCTGCAGATTCCAAGAAAGATTTCTGAAAAACGCTTGAGAATTCCCAAATGCGCCAGTGCAAAGACATTTATTTATACATGCTTAATTGTGTAGAGTATACAAGAATGCATCCAAAAATGTCTGGCATTAGTGCAGTTGAACGTTTTTATTGTTTTTTTCTCTACTTGGAAAGTAGTTTTCCTACGCAGAAACTCCTTGCATTACTTCAAAATAATTTTTCGGGTGCTCTATTCTCGTTCTCACGCTGGAAAATAATTTACTCCTGCTCTCAACAGGAGTATATCCCCGAATGTCTATAGATAGAGAAAAAGATAAATACTGACAGACTTTTTTTTCACCCCAGCTATGAAAGTGCACTCCTAGCCTCTGGTTCCAGATGTACTCACAAGTAATATGACCCAAAATTGGGTGAGTGAAGACATTTTTGTTTAAACTCACGTTTTGTGAATATTAAAGGTCGTTTTGCACTCGTAAATAGTGGCATTTGAACGTGCTAGTGTTCTTACGAGCTGGTGGTCTCTGTAGTCAGTCTATCCAATACTGTTTACTTAAAGTGCATCCATTGTACCAATTACTGTTCGTGCGTGATTACCTCAGGAAACAAAAGGGCTCGGAGTTAATTAAAGTATCTTTGAAGTTCCGTCTATGTTCCAACCATTAAATGCCCAACAATGAGTTTTCTCTGACTTAAATACTGAAAAATATGACATCAGTGCCTGCAGCTGTCTCAACAAAAAAACAACTCCACAAAGGGGGCCAATGTTAGTGCGCGAGGGATTAACTGTGAAAAGTACAGTAATCTGTTCATGCTTTAAATATTAAACCGAAGCCGCATGTTTCACTGTCATTAATCGACTGTGTTGCAACAACGTAATTGCTATTATATATGTCAAATCATTAACCTTATGTTTCAACAACACCATAGAAAAATACATGCATCCGTAAAACATTTGAAAAGGCTCCAGTGGCAAAGGCAGCGAGCAAGGCATGAAATGCAAAAATGGCTGTGCTTCTCTGAAAGGCAAACAGCTTTAGAAATAGGTTGTATCTACACTATTCACATTTCACCCGCGTGGTAGAATTGATTTTGCTTAACATAAACTTGGCGGAGAGGGGTGCTGTGGCATCTAATGTAAAATGAGTTGTTTTTCAGAGCAATGAAAGCAGCTTTACGCGCGTATGAAATTAACAGATTGCACACTGCGCGCTGCTGCTCGTAACCGCAAGCCGTAGGCCTTTTCACACGCGCGAGCGTGTGAATAGTCCAGAGCGATTCCAATAGGTTGTTTTACTAGAGCAGCGCATGCGCTGCTCTAGGCTCGACCTAAAAACTAAGGACTGCACTGCAAATTGCGGCCTTAGAAAGTGACCTCTAATAAACAAAGCCCTCCTGATAAGAACAGGGGCGAATAGCTTTCAAAATGGGCTTTATAAAGCGTGCTCTAAGATCTTTATAAAGGGAACATAACAGCGTGAGATGCATTGCGCTCTTTTTGGCCATATTATTACAGGAACAGGTGGCTAGTCTCTCACACCAGCCAACCTGTTTTGGATATGCCACAAAAAAATGTAATATACCCAACCGAAACCTGGTCAACAGAAAACGCGATTGAACATGTACAGTGAATGACAGGTATTATTGCTGATAACTTATTGTCCCATCAGCTAGCATTTCTCGATCCTGGTTAGACATTTTTAATTCGGTGCGGTTTGCATTTTCAATGGTCATTTTCATATTGGGCACGATAGTATCTGGGTTGTTGTAATATTCATCTAGGCCAATTTTATAAAGAGTATCCCTAAAATAACAAAGCCAGGGAATTGACACTGCATTATCCAAGCACATACAATCTTTATGTATACTTCTAGAAAAGAGCAAATCTTCTGAAGACCAAATTTTCGCCCATAAAATAAGTGGGGCAATATTTATCTTGTCTTTCACATATTCCAGGCCCATCTCTGAATGACAAAATAATGTTGAGGTGCTACTAGGAATCATTAGTAGACTCTTTAAAAATTTATTTTCTAAGACCTGGATCTGATAGCTCTTGTGGTAACCCCCATACTCCAACCCCAAAGATGGCTACCGACAAACATTTAGATTTTAATAATATTAACATTTCTGTGACCGGTTTATGTCCCAGTTTACATGCAAGACGAAACAACCCCTCTATTATTCTACTAGTCTGCTGGGCCCCTATCGTGACTAACTTGTCCCAATTCAGTTTGTTGTTGAAAACATTACCTAGGTAAGTACAGTTGCGAACCTTCTCAATCGTTCTTCCATTCAAGATACTTTCTGGTTCTAGTCTTTTTTTGGGCCACAAACCTTAATAAATGATTTACCAAAGTTTACTTTGAGATCCAATCCTGACATAAAGTCAGTGAAGGCGATCAGTACCTTTTGTAGACTATTAGCCGTTAGGGTCATTAATACCGTATCATCGGCATATGATAACAGGGGGACCGGTTTGCCATCTATACTGGGAAAATCCAGTTGCTGTTTTATCAAAAATGATTCAAGGTCATTTGTGTAGATAAGGAATAGGAAAGGGGCCAGAATGCAACCCTGACACCCCCCCGCTGTAGACGCTATGGACCTAGTCTTCTCTCCTCCTGGGCCAAAGCGAACAGCGACAGTGGTGGATTTGTGCAGCCTGCATAAGAGGGTGATAAGGGGCTCTTCAAAGCCCATTTCCCCCATCATTGTCCATAATTTTCCCCTGCAAACAGTGTCAAAAGCACTGGACAAGTCCATGAAGGCCAGGTGAATCGAAGCCCCCCTGGCCCTCATATACTTGCCCATAATCAGATACAAGTTAAGACACTGTTCATTTGTGCCCATCCCTTTTCTAAAACCATATTGTGTATTAGCGATTAAACCTGTAGCATTTGCCCAGGACTCAAGTCGCACTAAAATCACCCTCCCCATGACCTTACATGTGGCATCTATCAGGGATATTGGCTGATAGCACATGGAGTCATTCCTGTTTCCCTTTTTAAAAATAGGTACCACAACAGCTTCTTTCCAAAATAATGGGATGTGCCCCATTATTGCTGCCTTAAAAACATTCAGCAGCAGGGGTACCCGTAAGTAGAGGTTACTTTTGATCAAATCTAAGGGGACTCCATCTGGGCCTGGCGCTTTCAGGGATATACCCTTGGCAATTGCATCTTCGACCTCACTCACGGTGATACTTTGGCTTAAATCCCGAGCAGTTTTTAGATTAATAACTATCTCATCCATTTGTTCTTGTGCTAATAAACCCCGTGGATTAAATATTTTCAGAAAATATACTTCCCAAACTTCCCCTGTTATGGTTGAATCCATACTCCTAGCATCATCGGAGAAGAGTGGGCGATTTATGATCTCCCCAAAGCTTTTAGAGTCATTAATGGAGCTAGCTTTCTCCAAATCCTCCCACGCTGTTCTTCTTAATTCAGTTTTCCTACACTCAATTGCTCGTTTATAGGATTGTTGTGTTATTCTTATCTGGGCCTTATTTCGAGGAACTACTTGCAGGACTTTCCCTAAATTTCTTTGCGCCCTAGAGCACGCTGCATTGAACCACCTCGTTTCAGGTGAGTCCCGTTTCCTAGCTGACTTATTGCGTTTTTTGGCCACATCAGCACATATCAATTCAAAAGACTGCATTATTGTTCTTGGGGGGGGGGGGGGGGGGGGGGGGGAGTCAAAGGTTAGGCAAACCATAAAATTGCTTAGATTTTCTTTAAGAACAATCTCCTCAAATCCCTTTGGGTCTACTGAGTTCCATTTCATCCTTACACCTTGATTACGATTATACTTTAACGGACACTCATCCCCCTTGGCTTTCTGTGCTGTGACATTCATAGAGTGAATCAGAGGATTGTGGTCACTTACAGGGCTTGGATCGACAACAAAATGATCTACTAACCATGTATATTTACTGGAAATGAAAATAAAATCAATTATGCTCGCGCTGGCTCCCCCCTGATAGGTTGGGAACTGTACAGAAGGGTTGCTAGCCAATGTGTTCGCCATACATAAATCGTTTACCAACATAATAGTATTCAAAGTATCACCCTGAGGTGTATGCTTAAAATGTGAAACATTACAATCTTCCAAGTCGGCTACCCCACATACTCTTTGTGAGTTATACTGGCAAAGAGAGCAATTCAAATCCCCTGCCCAAATTATACACAGAGGGTGAAATTTCGCAGCGATATTATCAATCTCATCTTTAAGATTATTAATAACCTCAGTGTCATTTGGGTCGAAGATATTGTAATACCAATTGATTAAAAGGATTGTGGAATCAATTAAATTAAAAATTAGGATAAGCTGGTACCAATTAGACTCTATTATGCTCTGTATCCTTATTGAGTCAAACAGAAGCGAAATAAAAATCACTAAACCACCCTTAGCTCTCCCTGCAACTGATGGGGTTGCATATGTATTTATTGAGCGATATCCATTGATAATAACATCTACCCGACTCCAAGTCTCCTGAAGACAGATAATATCGAATGTCTTCACATATTGTAGCCAGGCTTCGTCAGTTAATCGCGTGGAGATGCCCGCAATATTCCAAGACGTAAGCCTTAAGTACTGTACATTAGTATACTGAATTTTTTGGGCTTCATCAGTTACACCAACTTCAGAAGTGACACCATTAATGTTGACATTCTGTGCCCCACATACCTCATGCAAAACTTCAATACTCGTTGGGATATCCACCTCAATGTTTGAAACCAGCCCCACAGGTTCTACATACTCATAAATCAAAGACTGACAAGGAGGTGAGCTGTTATCTTGAGAATTTGGGGGTGGTGTAGCTACTATACCACCCAATTCCTTAATGACAGTCTCCGTAAGCCCAGTCGAAGCAACCGTGTCCCCTATATTGCTTCCAACTGGGGTAACTGGAGTGAGTCAGTCTACATCTACAAAGCTGCTCAGTACTTCTTAACGGTTAGAGTGAGACCAAATGTGGGGGGAGAATGCTTTGTTATCCCAGCTGATCTGCCCTCATCTTCAGTATATCTGTCAACTCTCGGTGGCTGGTAAAAGGACCCCAAGGGCAAGACAGATATCCCCCTCACAATTCTTCGTCCTATCCAGTATGATTCTGACTAAACTTGGAGATCTAAAAGTCAGAACAATAGTCTCCCCGAAATGATTTATTAGATTTCCCCACCCATCCTACACGCTGGCCATCTTAAATTCCGAAAATAGGAATGAATCACTAATTCCCGTTCTAGTACTCAAAAAATGAAGTGAATTGTTCCTTAGTGTTTGTCAATGCTCCACTTCACCAGGGGGTAAAACTGGTGCATTGACCAGTAGCACGATATATGGCGTTACCTCTGGGGGAAGGTGAAGATTAGGGTGCTGGGGAATAGAATATCTTTGGCCAGGAAACTGGCCATCTGGAGTTCCTACATTCCGGGGGCCCTCTATTGAGTTATTACTAGACTTGTCTTTTTGACTAACAAACTGGCTTTGGCTACAATTCGGGCCTTTTGACTGATTCAGAGTATTATTGGTATCTGTGAGGGGGTGCTCAGCCCTTAGTTGAGGAAGATTAGCCAGGTTCACTCATCTAGGGGCCAGGTCAGGGGGCTGTGCATCTCCATTTTTGGGACCACTACCACCTCCGGGCATAACTCACCAGCTGCATGAGATACATAGGTAATGGATGTGGGATTCATCAAGCTATTAATCCGGTCCTCCATGTCAGTTAACTTTTTAAAAATAGGGTCCAAGTGAGCTGATATTATAAGTTCCAACTTTTGCATAGGGAAACCCTCCATCTCTTGGGTAGATGGAACCTCAGTGGGTGCTATGTTCTTGTCTACTAATCCCAGGTGACCCCCTCTATTACTAATCAACTCGACAGACTTACTACTGGGGCCCAAAGGCTTAGGGGACGGAACGCTTTGCTTGCTTTGTTTAGATGGTTTAGATGGTTTGGTCATAGGATGCCCCTTTCTTTTTCTTACAGAAGGAGCGTTAATAGACCCATGATTTAATTTTGCCTTTTGGCCTTGTGTAACAACATATGGCTTCAGTGGTGTATCTAGTTTAGCAATTTCAATGTCAACAGAGTCATCAATATTTTCAGGCTCTTCAAGATGTATTGTACCGGTCCGTGTAAGACCCATATCCGTGCTGGGTTGTTGCGATGTCACAGGCGTAACGGGTACAGTTTGCTGTGGTACGTTCAGGGGGTCCAAAGACAACCTACGTTCCGTGCGTTGGATTTCGTGAATGAGACACGACTCAGCCCTCATCAGGAAAGCTTCCAATGTCCCCACTACACCCTGTGCTTTTCCCGGCTTGGGTCTACTCATCTTAAACAACACAATACAAAATATAACAACCACACAGGCTCAGAACCGAATGATCATATCTTTTGGTATATGGAAAAGACTCTAACCAGATGTTAACCCTGTGGCCCAGCCCAGCCTCTGTCAGCCTCAGACGGGCTCAGATGGCCCGGGCACCGCTCGCGCACATCCCACGCCACGGTGGGAGAGGCAGAGCTATAAGCGCGATGGCCATACACCTCCCCCTCACCAACGGCACCTGGGGTTTATAGTGAATGACGCTGGGACTTGTTGTCCACCAAGTTGGAGGTAGCGCGTTGATGCCAAGGAGCGCTCACTAACACTGCCACTGGGTCTCCGGTCCCTCTCCAGACCAACACGATGACAGCAGCAACCCGTGGGCAGCAGGAGCAGTAAAATCAGCCGCAAAGGATAAATCATTTTCAAGTGTGAAAGCTTACACAGGGATATGTACATCATCAGACGTTTTGGAGGGAGGCAGATTGGCCAGTCCCATGGATAGCTTGATGACTGATGCAGAGGGCCTTGAAAGAGACATGCCTGACCAGTGGGAGACAAGGAAGAGCTTCAAGGGTGGGGACATTATGATCACGGCTTAGGGAAGCGGGTATAATCAGAATACACAGTCATGTGCTTGGAATATATACACAAGAGTAAGGGCGGCTCCTCTGTTAATGCAGAGGAGCGTCGCCCCACCAAACAATTGACATCAAAGATTGAAAAATTAAATGGTAATAAAATTAATTTATTACCATTTTATTTTTCAAACCCCTGCCCCAAGCTGAGTGTCTGGATAGTGATGGGGAAATGGGGAAAAACTGGCACACTCCCAGGAGCAAATTAATGAAACTCACCAGACATAGCAGGTTTGCTCAGAAACAGAGTTAAATTTATGTATTGGTACCAAAAGCATGCATCATTGCTAATTAGCAAGGAAGAAGTCTAATCTGCCACCTTAGGGGCTCTCAGACTGCTTCTTCCCAGAGTGACAGGTTTTTGGGTGCTATATAGTTTAGTAATGCCATGTCAGCGGAACTAGAATAAGGCACCAAGCTAAATATGGCTAACATGAATGTGCAATGTCTGCACCATGAAAATTATAAACAGCCAGATATGGGCAGACCAGAAAGGCTGGCTCGGCACCGTGTAAGCAACTTGCACAACCAGATGAGGAAACTTATGATGACGTCAGGACAAGGAAAGTGACCTCTAAGGCTGATTCAGAATAGCTGCTGGAAGCTTGTCCTGGCAAGGTCAGATAGGAAGACCTTTGGAGCTCTGGGCCTCATGTTAGTGTGAGTGCATACATATGAATTTAAATGGATATACATATATATTTTGCAACAGATAGGGGGTAGGGCTTTCTGAGGCTGCCAGTCAGGCAGCAGCAGAAAGCAGTGATAGGCAGGGAACTTAAGTTTAAAGTGCGCAAGTATTTTTGGCTGACCATCTTGCGATGGTAGCCAGGCATGCGCAGTTTAAACCATGCCTGTCTACCGTCTTAAGACAGCTGGGTTAGAGACAGCATAGGGCTCAGTGCCCTCGGGAGCAGTGAGAGAGGCCGCTCCCTCCAATTCTGGCGCTGCTCTCATGCAGCATGAGAGCAGCGCCAGGATTGCTTCCTGCAGTTTTCTGGAGCCTGCCTGCCTGCCCGCCCAGAGTGAAGGCTCGAGCGAGGAGGAGGATATTCCACCAGAAAGAAGGTAAGTGGAATGATGTTTTACTTATTTTTGGCTCACCACCCTCCTTACATGCCAGCCGACACTGGCAACAGGTAGAGTCTATTTGCGCCATCTTAGCTTTAAAAACTCTGGCTATTGTGGCCTCGAAGTTGAGGGAGATCTTAATGGTACTGGAAAATGTGCTATATAGTTACGGTGAAGGACTTTTTCATATTCTGGTTTACATGGGATAGAAGACAGAGAGAGTTCAGTCTGCATGATCACTGCAAGATTTCTAACTTTGCTGCTAGAGATTGGAGAGGATCCTTGTTCCAGTGTTTGTTGGTTAATCAGGTGCAGTTAAAGGGAGTTGACAAACTGAGGAGAAAAACTACAGACCGAATATCAAATCTCAGATTTGAAAAAAGGAGAAAAACCCACACTAATCTCTTTCACAAAACCTAAAATGTTACAGATTGAAAAGCATAATTTTTCAAATGAAGGAGGGAAATTTACATTTAGGTGGTCTTCTTTCTATTTTTATTCCATCCAGAGCTTGCAGTAGGGACAGCAAAAGTGATAAAGCAGAGCAGAAAGAAACAATAAGAAGGGTTGGAGGAAGGTGTCCAGAGTTGATTCAGAGTCTGCTCATAGCTGGGGACATTTGCAGTAGAAAAGTTTTAAAGAAAGCCTCAGCAAAAAGTAAACATGCTTGCTTTGGAGAGGAAATTAGGCATGGCGGAGTCTCAGGGTGGACAGAATATGGCATTGTTTGGGTGATCTCACCTATACAGGAAAATCAAAATAAAACAGAAGTTAGAGGAATGGAAACTTGGTGCAGAAAGACAGATACAAGCCAAGCACAGAAACGTGCAGTGACAGTAATGTGAAATAAACTGGCATCACCCTTACCCCCTGACAAGTTGAAAAAATACATTGCATTTTGATAATCCAGACTTAACTACTCACTTTTGCCATGAAAGGTATTTGTCAGGTTGAAACAAAAATGTTATAGCATTCACAAACAAGAATTTTCAGTTCTATTAAGGACACGGAGGCGAAGAGTATGCATTCTCCTCGTTGCTTTATTTGAAGAGCAGCCATGTAAAACAAACCAACTAAATAGGGATGTTATAAAAAAAACTATAAAATATAATAGAATGTCCAACAGCCAACCAGTGAACAAATCCTTGAATAAACCGGGCGAACCATCTTAACTCCACCTCTTCTGCTGCAGGGGAAACTGTTCTTGAATTATGGAATTTACAACTTCATTTCTGCTTTTGATCTGAAACTAAAAATGACGGATATTAAAATTGAACAGTAATCGGGTGGGTAAAGATTCTGCATAAACAGAGAACAATATGAGCAAGACATATTCATCGCTTAAAACATATAAATAGTAGAAAAATACATCATTAGCGGGTGGGATAATCTTCACTTCTGTGTCCATAATAGAATTGAAAACTCTTGTTCACGAATGCTATAAAAATGTTTGATTCTATTTCAGGACCAGAAGCTTCAGATTAAGCAAGTTTCAAGCTTATCCACCAGCAAAGAAAAAAGATTACTTACTGGCTTATGATAACATTTTTTAAACACCAATCCGCCATACGGATAATTTCCTCCTAGCGTGCTTTTATGGCAAAGGACTTTGAGACAACAGCCGTTCTGACTTAGGGTAAGCGGTAAACTCCATTCCAATTGTGGAGGTCCCAGAGTTTTCCCCAGTCCGTGCTCTCCTTGGAGTGCGAAGTTCGGTAAAAACTCTGCCTACGCTCATGAGCGGAGTTTACCAGCCCAACCTACTTTGCTTTATGGTGTGGCTTGGAGCGGCAAGCTCTTTTTTAGGTCTCGCTGGCTATCGCGTAAGCTATCGCGTAAGCGATCGCTCAGCGAGACTCTAGTAAAGGGGCTCCCAAAAGTGCTCCCAAAAGCGGATTGCATGGCGAGCACGCGCACAATCACGTGCATCGTGCCGCCATGCAATCCGTTTGGCATCCTACTTCAAAGGGTCCGCTCCCCCGCCTGGAATGCGCTCCCCCGCCCCCGCCAAGCGCACGCGCCACGCTCCGCCGGGCTTGTTCTTCCTGTGTCTGGAAACCTCTGCAAGCTTGCCTGTCTTCCTGTCTCTATCTGCGGAGGATCATATGTTGGATGCTTTAATTTCACCACAGTTTCTAACATATGGAAATAATGTGTTTGGGGCCTTCAGAGTTTCTTATGCAATCCATCCTTCAGTGCTGCTATATTCGTGTTATCCTTCCTGTATATAATGCCTGGGTTTTCCTGTTCAGATTATACTAAACTCCTCAGTCAGTCCTTTCGTTCACCTTTCCGTCTCTTTCCCAATGTAGCCCGTTCCCAGTATCTTGCACTGCCTTTACATTTTCAGTGTGTCTTGCTCTGCTTGATAGTTACATTTACAGATTCTCACATTTTCAATCTGTTTTGTCTTGTTAGCAGCGTTGGCACGGTTGGGTTAGTTGAAATGAACGAAAACTACAACTCCCAGAATGCACAAGGTTATTAAAAGAAAGCCCAACGCGGGTGTGCCTGGTGAGACTGAGTCATCAGGTCACCTAAATAATATACATGTACAAGCGGACACAAGACTATATTGAAGTTTGATCGCTTTTCCTTAAATGCGCAATTTTTAGGCGTGGGAACTGTGCGTATTTTTAAACTGCATGCGAGAAAGAAAAAAAATCCCATTTATAACGCAGGACTTTTAGACATACTGTCAAATCCCTTGGATTATTTCGAATATCACCAAATTAAAAATGTTTCCTTCATGTCTACAGACCTCGCGACCATCAGCTAACACCTAGCACACACGTCATACTATATAAAACATCTTTTCAACAGCACAACTTCAAAAGAGCGCTAAGTAAAGCGCTTTAGCTTTGTCAGGGGTTTGAAGCGCTGTATAAATTATGCTACAACATACAATACAATAGAGATTACAACATCAATTTAAGCCTATACAAAATACGTCTCAGCTGTCCCCCTCCTCCACCCCGCACTCCTTGCTCTAACCGTGCCCCCCCTCCTTGCTCTAACCGCGGCCCCCCCTTCCCTGCTCTAACCGCCCCCCCTGCTCTAACCGCGCACCCCCTACCCCTCCCCCTCCCCCTCGAATCCCCGGATAGTTGGCTTAAACATTTCCACTCAGCTCCTTCAAGCGCCTCTCCGTTTACACCACAAACAGAGCGCCCTCTTGGGCCGGCAGACACACCCAGCTCCTTATCGGCCCGCACCGTGCCAGCCCCGCCTTCTTGGCCTCAGGGGCACCTGGGTGTAACGCTGAACGGGTGAATGGTCGCCAGGGTTTTAGGGCGGAGCCAAAACAACAGTTTCACGAGCAGCTGATGTGTGCACTTGTGACACCCAGTGGGTGTTTTTACAAGGGAGTGTGAGAAAGTGCTTGGTTTTATAAATAAATAATATATGTAATAAACAAGCACTGGCCATGCCAATGGGCCTGGCTCATAAGCGAAATACCTCTCCAGTCACTTGGACTTTAGGCGCTCCGTATTTTAGCATGCATGCACTGTATCATTCATCCTTGCATTTGTGCATCCGTCTACCCACTCACTGACTTATTTTTGCAAAAAAAGAAAAAAGTAAAAAAAATAAATAAACAGAGCAGTGGGTGGGCATCTTGGAATGGTACTGTGCACAAAATATGAGTGCAATCTCAATCCACCAAAAAAACCTATTGGCTTTAACTTTGTCGTAACTTTCCAGAACAAATAGTTCAGGTCTATGGCTTCGGACATAACTTTTCCTAAAAGAACCAGTCTAGCCTATAGCCTTTATCACTGGCGTAGCACTATAACCAATCGCCAAATGCAACTTTGTATACAGTTGTAATAGCTTCAAGCAGCTAGCCATAACAGTACAAATATATACAAAGTTGCATTTGGCAGAAATCTATAGATCTCATCATGAAAGGACCAAACATTTTCTACCCCCAGAGTTTGGCACAAAGGTAACAAACACGTAAGAGTTTATCTAGTACGGTAACCTGTGAGAGTTAATGTAATGAAATACCTGTGTCCGGCTTTAGGGCGGTGTGTTAACAATACACCATTAAAAACTTAGTGTCTTTAACATATGCTTTTCACAACAAATACATCAGACCAGACCTACTGCCTTTATCATAACATTTGGTAATAATTAGATCGGCCTGGAGCAATGGCTTGCTGCCATAAATAACTTGTATGCGCAATGCAAATGGAGTGAGGTTGTGGCGTAACAACCAGAGCTGCCAGCTTTAGAACTGGCGAGTCCGGTTCGAGTCTCGGCATTGGTTCAACAACCTGTGATTCTGGGCAAATCACTTAATCTCCCTGTGCCTACCAAAAATGAATGTATCCTTGTGTAGCGTAACTGGTGCTCATGTAAAGCGCTCCAATACCTTCGAGTCGAGTTTGCGCTATATAAATCTGCAAAAAATAACAAGCATTAAAAATGCAATAGGTCTCGCCTTTGATTAAGTGAAAGCCGTTTGCTTTGCTATACAATACCATTAGCAAAGCAAATGGCTTTAACTTAATCAAAGGCGAGACCTATTGCATTTTCAATGCTTGTCTATTTTAAGTGGCTCATGTGGAACGCACTCGTTCCAAACCTCATTCTAGCCCAGTTAGTTGAGTTGAGGAAGCATACTTATTGCTTCCGGCTTCTGTCTATATGCATTGCGAGACTCGTGAATAAGAGGAACGCCCCTCTTTCCCTGCTGTGGCTGAGCACTGCAGCAGTGCCTCTGGGTCAGAGCTGGCGTCGGGAGCACCATGCAGGGGGCACAGCAGCATGCCTGCCACGCAGATGGAGCCCGGCCCCGCAGCTCGGCGAGGGATGCTCTACTGGATCTGTGGCTTGTGCCTGGTCGTGACTGGAGAGCAGGCGGCCCATCACCACAAGGGCCGTACCTTTGCAGGTAAGCGCACAACTGCACAGTGCTTATGTGCATATGAACAACAATAATAATTATATGATGCTAAGAAGTTGCGTGATAATTAGTCAATGTGGTAGAAAGCTCCGTCCGTTCATGAAACTTTGGTGAATAGCACAGAATTTTCCAGTAACTCCACATAATTCTATGGAGTGAAACTCCGCGAGCTCTGCCCAGCCCTACTTCTGACACAGTGAACACCAAAAATGGAAATGGCAATACCTGCTGTGGAAAGGAGCTATCACACCCAACGCTGCAAGGTGGGACAAGAAAACGGGGCATGAGGCTGAACAAGAAAGATTAACGATTGATGAGAAGCAGAACTCCTTAAAGCGGCAGTGACTCTCTCATACTCCTGTAAGCACTGAACCACACAGAGCTTACTACCTGCTGGAAGTGCCGGAAACAACACTTGTCTGGTTAAGGTCTTAGTTTGCTTGGTAATAGGAAATGAAACACCTTCAGTAATAAAGGACCTATCTGCAAGATCAAGGAATCAAACATCAGACACTCTCTTACAAGAGACCAGGCATAACAAGTATGTAAGTTTCGCAGAAAGTTGCTTCCTTGACAGCAAAGAATTATCAGTCCAGGACTGAAGCAATAGAAGGACACCAGAAACATCCTACAAAGAAGAATATTTCAGTTGAGGGGTAAATGAAAAACATACTCCCCTGAGAAGCTTAGTCACGAAGAGGCTATATGCCCTGATGATATCTCTTACCTCTAAAAATTGATAGTATGATAAGCAAGCCCATCAAAAGATAAAGAAGCCAGAAAATCAGTGTAACGAATCACATGTGCTGTAACGAGATCCAGATCCCATTCCATGCACCAGCCAGACCAACGTTTCCATGCTGATTGGTATCTTTTCTCAGCCGAATCTGCCCAAACCTTATCAATGAGGTCAAGAGCTTGTTCAAAAAGGCCTGGCACTTGCCAGCACGTCCAGAAAGTCTCCATGTCACTAGTCTGAATTGATGCAACATGACTAAAGGATATTGATTCCCGAGAGGGTTCAGCAGGAGAGACAGAAACCAAAGGAGTATCAAAGGGCACTCACAAGAGAGTTCCAGAAGGATTGGGAGCCAACACTGGGTCTTCCAAAGAGGGGAAATCAGAACCACCTCTGCAGTTTGCTGCCTGATCTGGAGGGCTACCCTCAACAACACAGAGAAGGGGGGAAAGGGGTAATTGAGACCTGTCCATGTCTGTAAAAATGCATTTGTCACTAGGGCTAGTGGATCCGGTCTCCAGCTGTAAAAGGATGGTTGTTGAAATGTCAATCAAGATGCAAACAAGTCCATCTGGCAAGATCCCGATCTCTGCATGATCTTGGAGAACAAGAGGGGATCCAACTTCCCCTCGCTGGCATTCGTGAGATGTCTCAAGTTCTAGTTAGCCACCAAATTCTGGGATCCCGGGAGATGAACCAATATCACGGCTATTTGATTCTGAAGGCAATAATGCCAGCAATGCTTTGCAATCTCCGCAAGAGTGCGAGATCAAGTACCACCCAGACAGTTGATGAAGTGGACGGCAGACAAACTGTCCATCTTCAGAAGAATACAGCAGTGAATGTGGCAGGGAGTAAAAGAGCAAATTGCAAAAGAAACTTCCAGCAACTCCAGATAATTGATATGTAAAGAAAGCTATGATTTGGACCAGCAACCCCTTGGAGATATCGGTGCAACGTGCGGCCCAACCCCAACGGTTGGTTTCTTATTATACCGCCATGTCCGCAATGAGCCAGAAATTGGCCTTCTCATTCCAGGCATCATTGTAGTGTGCCACCATTGGAGGTCGTGGTGAATTTATGGAGTGAGAGCAAACCGGTCTGAATATGATAGGTGTTAGAAATGGGGGTCTCTGGTTGGCAGTGGATGGTCACTGTCCAAGCAGGGACCCTTCTTCAAAAGTCAGAGTGAAGGGCTGCACCCCTTTGACAACCCCTGCTCCACCCTGTGGTAACGTAGCACGAGCAGTTAGGCTAATCTCAGAGGCAGTGTGTTAAGCGTTTATGATCATACAAAGTAATACAGTGAGGAACACTACAAAGGGACACAACACAGGTAGGTATCAAAAAATAGTTATCTTTCTCTATAGTTTTATCACAAGACCAAATAACGAGAAAGCCACAATACTGTGCAAAAATAATTCTCTCTGGATGCTGCAAAAATAGTTCCAATGGGGTGGGGAATGCAAAGTTCAGTTCAGGGCAATGGTCTCTGCGACCCTTTTTACTCACAGTTCCGGGATGTTGTTGTCAATAATCCACAAAAATGCCGCTACGGCGGGATAGCGATGTTTTTCCTCACGCTTTTGGTCGCGGCCGCTCGCTAACGGGGGTTAGCGACAATTTTGAGGCCCACAAACGTGCGGGGCGATGATCAGGCCAGCGAGCCCTCAACGGCAGCGACACAATGAATTTCTTGACGCTTCGTGACTGTGGCGATAATTTTGAGGCCCGCAAACGTGCGGGGTGATGATCAGGCCAGCGTGCCCTCAACGGCAGCAGGCCGATGATTTTCCTGACGCTCCGTGGCTGTAGCGATAATTTTTAGGCCCGCAAGCGTGCGGGGCGATGATCAGGCCAGCGAGCCCTCAGCGGCAGCAGTGCGATGATTTTCTTGACGCTCCTCGGCTGCGGCGGCTCACTAACAGGCGTTAGCGATAATTTTGAGGCACGCAAACGTGCGGGCGATGATCAGGCCAGCTAGCTCTCGGCGGCAGCAGTGCTATGATTTTCTTGACGCTCCTCGGCTGTGGCGGCTCGCTAACAGGCCTTAGCGACAAAATGAAGTCTACTGGTCCTGAGACTTCAGTCAGTAGGCTAGTTCTCTCTCTAGCCCTTGGTTGATTGCAGGTTCAAGATTAAAAATTTCTCTTACATCTCCTTTTCCCTCTTATTTCCAGTCCAATGAAAACTACTGCAGGCCAATCCAGGGAACAGCACACAACACCGGGACAGTCCTCTCCTGCAGCTTCCTTCAGTTCCACGGACAGAGGTTGGTCTTGAGATCCAGGGGCAATACAATTTGTAGGGGTTTCAACACAGATATTTATACCCCAAAAGTCTTTGTTCTCAGAAGCTACAAGTCACTGAACCCAGCCAGAACCAGTTCTGCCCAGCCCTGGAGCACTTTGTTTATCAGGCTGCATCCTTCCTTTCAGAAAGAGGGGGTCTGCCATCAGACACACAGTGGGGGGTGGAGCCAGCATTCACCTTGCCAGGTACAGCCCTATTCAGGTGCAGGAGCTACCCCTCCCCATACTCCAATGCAGATCTCTCTATTCAACCCAGGTCTGACTCAGCCTGCCCTGTCCCTCCAAAACCAGACTGCCAATACACATAACAGCAGAGCACACTGGAAGGCTTAGGCAAGAAAATACCTGCTTTCTAAAAGTGGTATTTTCAAACACAGAATATAAAAACAACCCTCACTAAAAGATGTATTTTAATATTCTGAGCTCAGGCATACTAAATTCGTTTTTCTACCCTCTTCTATGGTTCAGTTAGGACTATAGAATGTAATAGACAAAACCTCCCATTCTGGCCTATGGAGAACAGGTAGCCTTACAGTAGTGAAAAACGAAATTGGGTGTAATTCACTACCAGGACATGCTACACACATCAGAGCATGTCCTACCTTACACATACAATGCACCCTAACATAGGGGTGGCTTACATGATGCCAAGGGAAGGTTCAGGGGCTGAGAAGTGGGTGCACTTCACAGCCAAGATGGCAGTTCTAGACTGCAAACAGACACTGCAGTGGCAGGTCTGAGACACACTTTACAAGCTGCTTCTGTGGGTGGCGCAAACCAGTGCTGCAGGCCCACCAGCAGCATTTGGTTTACCAGCCCTGGGCACACACAGGCCACACTACTAGGGACTAACAGGTAGACCAAATAAGCCAATCAGGGATATATCATTTCATATGGCATCTTTATACAGGGAGCATCCGCGCTGCGGCACTGAATGGCAGTGGCGCAGCGCCCAGAGCATCTATCACCAGAAAAAACAGAGGAGGCACAGCGAAAAAATGGAAGGGAGACTCACGTCAATGGTGCCAGGTCTAACACGTGTCCCCCCCCAGCTGAAATGTGGGGAGAACTACCCATAACCTGGGAAGTTCTCATCACTAAGGCAAAAAAATCTGGACAGACCGTCAGCATTGGCGTGCTCTGTACCAGGGCGGTGTTCCACCGTAAAGTCCATCCCCTGTAGGGAAATGGACCACCTCAACAACTTGGTATTCTCACCCCTCATTTGCATCAACCATCTGAGGGGCCTGTGGTCTGTCTGAACCCGGAAGTGAGTCCCAAACAGGTATGGTCTCAGCTTCTTCAACGCCCAGACCACAGCAAATGCTTCCCGCTCAATTGCACTCCACCTTTGTTCCCGTGGCAGTAACCTCCTACTGATGAAGGCTACAGGTTGGTCTAGTCCCTCCTCATTCATCTGTGACAGAACAGCCCCCACCACATGCTCTGAAGCGTCTGTCTGGACAATAAATTCTTTAGCAAAGTTGGGTTTCTGGAGTACGGGCGCTGTACACATGGCAGTCTTAAGGGCATCAAAAGCTTTTTGGCAGGTGTCAGTCCAGTTCACAATCTTTGGCTGCTTCTTGGAAGTCAGCTCAGTCAAGGGTGCAACAATGTTGCCATACCCCTTGACAAACCTCCTGTAGTACCCCGCGAGTCCTAAGAAGGCCCTCACCTGCGTCTGGGTCCTTGGGGGCTCCCAAGCCAGGATGGTCTCAATCTTGGGCTGCAGGGGGGCCACCTGGCCACTCCCCACTTGGTGTCCTAGGTACACCACAGAACCCTGCCCAATTTGGCACTTACTGGCCTTGATTGTGAGGCCTGCTCTGCACAGCGCCATCAACACTTCCCAGAGGTGGCGCAAGTGATCCTCCCAGGAGGAACTGAACACTGCAATGTCGTCCAGGTAGGCGGCACTGAAATCTTCCAGCCCAGCCAACACCTGGTTGACCAACCTCTGAAAGGTGGCAGGGGCATTCTTCATTCCAAAGGGCTTCACACGGAACTGGTAGTGCCCATCTGGGGTGGAGAATGCTGACCTCTCCTTGGCCCCATCAGTCAAGGCGATCTGCCAGTACCCAGACGTTAGATCAAACGTGCTGAGGTACCGGGCAGCCCCTAGCCGATCAATGAGCTCATCTGCTCTGGGGATGGGGTGCGCGTCGGTCCTGGTGACCGAATTGAGACCTCGGTAGTCCACACAGAACCTTAGTTCTGGGGGCTCACCAGGCGCAGCAGCCTTTGGTACCAAGATCACTGGGCTGGACCAAGGGCTGCTAGAGGACTCAATCACCCCTAGGGCAAACATTTTGGAGACTTCCTCCTTAATGTAGGCCCTGACCCTGTCAGATACCCGGTAAGCCTTATGCTTGACAGGGGGGCTGTCCCCGGTGTCTACCTCATGGACGCACCAGTCAGTGACACCAGGCACTAGGGAAAACAAATCTGAGAATTGTCCCAACAGCTGGTGACAATCTCTCTGCTGCTCAGGGTCAGGGGTCAGCGTGGTGGAGAGGACCACACCCTCAGCTGACCCATCCTTCTCTTCTGCCCACACAGGAGGTCAGGAAGAGGCTCACTCTCCTCCTCCATTCCAGCATTTGTGGCAAGCAACATGCCCACTTCAGACCTCGCAAAGTGGGGCTTCAGGCGGTTCACATTCAGGACCCGCAGGGGGTTCCTGGGCGACTGAAAGTCCACCAAGTAGGTAACTTGACTTTTGCGCTCCACCACCTCAAATGGACCAGCCCACTTATCTTGGAGCTCGCAGGGCTCCACTGGGGCCAGTTCCCAAACCTTTTGACCAGGTTGAAACTCGACCAGAGTGGCATTCTAGTCGTGCCAACGTTTCATCTCCTCCTGGCTGGCTTCCAGATTTGCTTCAGCAATCTTTCTGAAACGCCGAGTCTGGTTCCTGAAGGCCAAGATGTAGCTAAATACATCTTGGGGAGGTTTCCTGGGAGATTGCTCCCAGCCTTCCCTGACCAGACTCAGAGGCCCTCTGACCGGGTGACCGTAGAGTAGTTCAAAGTGATGAATACAGGCCCCAGCTAGGCCCGCAGGACACAAGGGTTCGCTCTCCTGTAATGGAATCTACAAGGAAGTTGGCACGGAAACTGCAAAGTACAAAGACAAAGTTTATTAACCCTTAAGGGTGGTCCTACAATCTATACAACACCCTTCAGTATTGCATAGAGTAGCACCCAGAACTTGCGAACACAGTCCCCTTTTATACACAACAGAGGGGCTCATAAGTGGGTGGATACAACATGAGGCGAAGAACATTACCTTTTATGGACATTTTCGATACAGAATCAATATGTGGGCGGAGTTAACACATCTCTAAGCCCGCGAAAACATGGTCAAGCGAGGATTAACTGATAACAGATGTGGTCAAGCCTGGGCATGCGCCAGACGGACAAAGGAGCTATTTATAGACTGTTACTAGGAAGATTACAAGAGCAACTAACACGAAGATAGGACTCTTCTCGTGCTGAGCACGTGGAGACATGACAATACAAAATGGAGTCCAGACTTTAGTCAACATAACGAAAGAAACTCGGTCCTAAAGGGGAATTCATGTCTTTAGTGAATGCTTAATCACATAGTTGTTTCAATTTTCAACAGACGACCCTTTCAGCATTTACTGAAGACATCCGGTTTATTAGAATAATCATCGTATATGTCAATTTTCATCATTTCTTCTATTTCTTTAGTTAAATGTTTCTGGTAAGTGACATTGGCAATAGCTTTCTTATCAGGAATACAGAGTGACATACATAGGGAACAGAGTAAAGGACCACATTGGATACAAATGCAACAGGAAAACAGAATTGCTACGATAATACAGAGACCAGTTAAAACCTTCCACCCCCATGTGGTGATCAATGGCCAAAACCATCCAGAAAAGGTCCAAGTGCCATTTTCTGTATGGATTTCAGCTGCAATTTTATGTAACTTGTTAATAGCATTATAGACTGATGGCGTGTGGTCAGGAATAAACACACAACAACTACTTCCGATAATTTTACATGCTCCACCTCGGTCAGCTAACATAACATCTAACACCATACGATTCTGCAATGCAACAATTCGAGTGATTTGTAATTCTTCCGTAAGATTCCCAAGAGCAGCAGCGGTTTGATTTGTCACAGCCTCTACAACTCTTATTAACCTTCGAACTTTCCTACTATTTAGGGCAGCTCCAACAAAGAAGAACAATCCTAAATTAAAATCAATATACTGCTGCAAGCTAGTATCGGTTTGGTCAACATCATCAATAGATAGAGTACGTTTATACCTATTTACAGTCACATTATTCAACAACTTCAAATCTTTATGATAAGATGCAGGTGCCAAGAATACAGGAGGTAATAGGAATGCTACGTAACATACTCCAGACCAACCGGCTGGCAAACGATAAAAACCTTTATTTCCACATACGAAGTATGTATTATGGGATGCTACGAAGGTACTGTTATTCAACCCGTCGATGTTCAAGATAGTGATACAATCACTAACACCAACAGGAATATAACCCACACTCTGGACACACAGGTCCGCTTGAGCTTGTGCCACTTGAATCACGAATCGGTCTTTCCCCACAGTGTCCCTAGTGTTCGTGAAAATATAGGGAATCGATTCATTGTCTGGTCGATACTCTTCCCATTCCCAAATTGTCCCATTCGCTTGTGGATAACCATCTTTATCTTGATGACATTCCCTATTAAGTCTGAAGAGTAACCGTCCCACTGTAGGCTTCCGAGTGGCAAAAAGCAAAGTGTACCATGCTCTACAAGAACCATTATGAGAAAAAGGAAGAGGTATGAACGGAGTTCCTCCTTTCTTCTGGTGAGCTGGCATCATGCCACATATCCAACAGTTCGTAGCATTAGTGGCAACATGGGTATGATGCAACATCTGGACGAAAGTGTTATTTAAATAAGACTGGCGATGCTTCAATTCTTGATACGGAAGGGTATAAAAGTAGTGCTCCTCAGGCACTGGAGTAGTCAAAACAAGCAACTCTCGAGCAGGAGTCACATCCTCAACAAACCATGTGGTTATCCCAACAATAGCTACTGTAAGAATAAAACCTGTTGCACAAAGGATTTTCTTTTTCTCCATTTTAGAATGAAAAATCAATATCTTCCTGAAACTAAAGGGTTGTCAGAACTCTTCCCCTTAGGCAGCGGTTGATTTTTTCACCAGCGGGCCAAGACGGGTGTCGCTATACTAATGCAGGGCTGATCCCCCCCCTTGCCACATTGGCTCTTCGTTTCACTAACTTAAGGGCCGTTCTGACAACTTGTCCTGATACTGAAGAATTCACTTCCTTGGTCTGAGATGATATCGTCTTCCTCCAGGAATCACGTGGTCCGGAAAGAGCTCCTCAGTGTCGTTCGGTTCCACAGCACGGCCTTTCTCTGCAGTAAGAATTTCCCGATGGTCGGTCAATACAGCAGGCTCCACCAATCCAGGCGGCACTTTACGACAGTGCAGGGAATGGATCCAGTTCTTTCGGTTGGAAACCCGCACAGCCGTCCTCGTTGCAAGTAAGACTTGCTCAGGACCAACCCATCTCGGCTCCAAGCTGTTCGTCCTTTCAAAAATCTTCAGCATAACATAGTCTCCAGGTCGGAGACTATGACCTTCGCCTGTGGACCGATCAGGGAGCGCCTCTCGGACCTGTTGATGAATAGAAACCAAGTTATCCGTTAACTGTGCCAGATAATCATTCATCATTACACAAGGTACATCATACACAGCCTTAGGCCTTGGTGGACCCCAAATATTCATTGGGCGTCCAAAAACGATCTCATAAGGCGTGAGACCGGTTCGAGAATGTGGTATCGATCTAATTGACAATAATGCCAGCGGTAAAGCATCTGGCCAAGTCAAAGAAGTCGAAGCTTGGATCTTAGCGATCTTGAGCTTCAGCGTACCATTATACTTCTCAACCAGTCCTGCAGACTGAGGGTGAAACACTGCATGAAACTTCTGGGTAATACCTAGACCCTTCAGGACATACTTTATAACATCCGCTATAAAGTGAGGTCCGTTATCACTCCACAGCAGTCTACAAACGCCATATCGAGGGAAGAACTCCTTCAATAGCATCTTGGCTGTAGTCATTGCAGTATTATCTTTCGTAGGGTATGCCTCAACCCATTTACTGAAGGCACAAACCACTACTAGAACATACTTCAAATTGTTACAGCGTTCAAGCTGGATGTAATCCATCTGCAAAACCTCAAAGGGTGCAGTAGGTGTCACAAATCCTCCTGCTGGAGTTCTAGTACCCTTTCCTGGGTTATACCTCAGACAAATCATACAGGTCTGCACTACCCTCTTTGCCGTGCTAGCAATCTCTGGATGCTCCCAGACTTGAGTAAGCAATTTTACAATTGCGGAAGCTCCAACATGTGCTAGCCCATGTGCCATCTGAACCATAGGTTGTACAAAAGCTGTGGGTAACTTCCATCTATCCATCTGCTTATTTCTCCAACAACCCTCATCGTCCAATTCTCCATCATTGGACCATTGCTCCCGTTCTTTGTCAGAAGCGGTCCTCTGTATTTCCAGCACTTCTCTCTTTGCATCATGCCATCTTTCCACCTGCGACTTCACTACGTACATGGCAGTAGCACCAGGCTGCATTGCAGTCTCCCGTGCCACCCGGTCTGCCAAAGCATTCCCTTCTCCAACTTTATCAACCACTTTCTTATGGGCACTACATTTAATTATAGCAATCTTCTTCGGATATGTCAATGCGGTCAAAAGGTTGTGAACTAACTCTCCATGCATTATCTGTACTCCATGCGACGTTAGAAACCCTCTCTCCTTCCAGAGTAGGCCGAAATCATGCGCTACTCCGAAGGCATAGCGACTATCTGTATAAACATTCACACACAATCCTGTACTGAGCTCACATGCTTGTGTTAATGCTATAAGTTCCGCTGCTTGAGCTGATTTCTGTGGTATGCGTGCTGTCTCCACTATTGTTTGCAGTGTGGTAATTGCATACGCTGCTGAAGTCGTACCATCTGGTAGCTTCAGGCATGATCCGTCCACCCACAATTCTCCATCAACATCTGGAAAGGGCGTATCTTGGAGATCAATACGACCCTTTGTCTGTTCCTCAGTCACAAGAATACAATCATGTGCTTTTCGTGCTTCAGACTGAGTTTCCGGAAACGGCAACAATGTAGCCGGATTTAACGTTACACACCTCTTTAACGTAATATGAGGGGCCAAAAGCGTCAACTCATATCCCGTTAAACGGGCACTGGTCAAATGCTGCGTTTTTGTCTGATTAAGCAGGGCATCAACAGCATGGGGGACTAATACCAACAGTTTGTGAGATAACACAATTCCCTCGCTTTGGCGTATTGACACAGCTGTCGCCGCCACCGAGCGAAAACAACCAGGCAATGCTCGGGCAACAGGATCAAGTACAGCCGAAAAATATGCACAAGGGCGCTGCTTGCCGCCGTGCATCTGCACTAAAACTGATAATGCACATCCATCTTTCTCATGCACATACAGCGAAAAGGGTTTTATATAATCAGGGGTCCCTAACACTGGTGCTGAACAAAGGGCCTGTCGCGAATGCTGGAAGGCAATGTCACACTCATTTGACCAGGGAAGCGGAATAGGTGTGTCTTTTGTCAAAAGGGCTAATAATGGCTTGGCTATGTGTGAAAACCCTAATATCCATTGCCTACAAAAAGAAACAAGACCCAAAAATGCACGCACGTCCTTCTGTGTGGAAGGCACTGGCGTGTCCAAAATTGCTTGAATACGATCTGGTGTGAGTGCACGCCCCTCCTTAGACAAAAGGTGACCCAAATAAGTCACCTTTGGTCTACAGAATTGCAATTTCTTCCTCGATACTTTGTGATTGTGAAATGCCAAAAAGGAAAGCAAGGATAACGTACTCTTCTCACACAGCTCAGGAGTGTCAGCCGCCAACAAGATGTCATCGACATATTGTATAAGGGCGACACCCTCAGGCAGAACAAAAGAATCCAATTGCCTTTTCAATGCTTGACTGTAAATGCTAGGGCTTTCTGTGTAGCCCTGAGGAACTCTACAAAATCGATAAGACCTATTATTCAGAGTGAAACCAAAAAGGTATCGGCTATCAGGATGAATAGGGATCGAAAAGAAGGCATTTTTCAAATCAATAACCGAAAACGTGGTCGCCGTTGGCGGGACCAAAGTGAGCAACGACGTGATATCAGAAACCACTGGATACTGAGGTATCACGATCTTGTTCACCTCCCTCAAATCAATGATAAACCGATAAACTTTGGCATCCGTATCTTTCTTCAAGATGGGTAAAATTGGACTGTTACAGACGTTGTAGGGAACTTCCTCCACTACTCCCACCTTAATCAAATCCTGCACAATCTGTATAAGGGCCTCCTCCCCCTCCTGGGAAATACGATACTGAGGGAGGCGTAGTAACACCGCCCCCTCCTGGACACTAATATGGACAGGCAGAATCGCCATCTGTCCCACATCGGTATCCGAAATGGCCCACAAAGTACGAGGGAGAGAAGCTAACACAGTATCCTCTGCAACCACGCACATCCGTTCTGTCAGAGGGTAATTATCGTTTAATATCACACGTACTCCAGCGGGGGAGCAGCGGATCGTAGCTCTGAAGTGCTTGAGCATATCAAGACCCATAATGTTGTCAGGCGTGTTCGGGGCGAGCAAAAACAGACAGGGTGCAGAAAAGGGGTCAACCTGGAATGCAAGGGGTCGAGAAAGAGGGCTTCGAGAGAGTGTACCATCAAACCCTACCGATGTAACCATTAAGCCAGATGGGGGAGCCCTCGGAACCAATTGTTTAGACAGCGCGCTACGAGTCGCTCCTGTATCTACGAGGAACCGATCAGTAGAACCCAAAACCTTCGCTGAGACATAAGGACCCTTCTGATCAACTGGCACTTCAACTGATTCTAACCCCCATCCAACGCATTCCTATGCATGCTGCGAATCATGGTACCCAGAGCGGTCCGTCCCTGACACTTGATACTGGTGCTGTCGATCAAAGACATTAGGTCTATCTCGCTGCTGCACGGTAGGTTCAAAGCGAGCACGATCATTAGAATTCCCTCTGAGATTCGGGAAACCCCCTCTACCTCTCGGTGGACCTTGATTATGCCCCTGGCGAGATGCATACAACGCCGGACAATCTCTGGCCCAATGACCCGACTGTTTACAATACGCACATTGATTCCTATTTAAATCTGATCGACCCGAAGGGGGACCATAGAATCCTCCCCTACCTCTATTGACACCCCGACGAGGCGGACCATACACTTGCGCTAACATCACCTTCGTTTTTAAATCTTTCGATTTCTTCTCCTCCTGCCCCTTCGCTTCTTGTTCCTGACGCTCATAATACTGAGCTATAGTCAGGAGGGATGTCGGAGACGCGGTGGACCAAGAACTTTCACTCGCTTTTAAACGAGCTGCTATTTCCGGTAATAAATTCGCCACATATTTATCAGCAAAAAGGTGTCGACCCGTATCATCCGTAAGTGACTGACCACTAAAATCATGAAATGTCTCCTCAAAGCGCGTAAAGAAATCTGCAACTGATTCATCAACTTTCTGTTTACACGAGGCTAACATGTTCCAGTCAATCTTTTTAGGGGGAATAATTGTTTTCAACTTGGTCAAAATAGCAGCGGGGAGATCTAAGATAATCTGAGGCGGTTTCTGCGCGGGCTTCCTCTCCCTATCCTCATCCTCAATCTCAGACCACCTAGCCTTAAAAGCGGCTTGATCATCCACCTTCCGTACAGATCGCCACATATCCGGTGGTAAGATAAGCCCAAAGAACAGGTCTATATCTGCTAAGGTCATAGTACAAGAATTCAAGTCCCCTTCGACTTCTTCGTAAAAGGCCGCTGGATTCTTGCGAGGGTCAGGCAATGCATTCTTTAATGCCATAACATCAGCCCTATGCCAGGGAGTATAAACCCAATTGTACACAAAATATCCCTTAGCATCGGCAGAAGTAATATCCGCACTAGTTCCCGCTCCTTTAGGAGGAACATACAAAGGTGCCGCCTCTCGCATGGGTTTAGCATGCACTAGTTCGCCCTTATCTGACTGGGAGGAAGACGGCTGCTGGTCGTCCGCCTGCAAGGTCAAGCTTTCCTCCTCCTTGTTCCGGCGCGCTTTGACCCGCAGCTGAAGCATCTCATCCCGTAGCGCAAACAGACGTCGGACCGCATCAGGCACCTGAGAGGGAGAGAAAGTACCATTACGCAGTGCTCTAGAATCCGACACTATCTCCTGTGGCTCAAAAACATCAGAATATTTTCGAAAGGCAGCAACCACTTCATCAGAGAAAATGGCAGCAAAATACAATTTCTCCCTATCCTGCCATCCTTCCAGAACTGGTAATAACTCTGCAGAAGACATCTTATTTGAAACTGCACGATAAGAAAGTTTCCGAAGCTCACCCGAGCGCTCAAGAGATAACATGGATCGCGTGTCTATCTTATCTTTACCCGATCCAGAATCCTGAACTGTCGGAGCAGACGCACCCATATAAGGTGGCGGGGAACGATCTAATAGGAAAAAATCATCATCAAGATTAGTAAGGACAGGATAAAGAGGCTGCCGAACAGCATATTGACCCGACACTTGCAGCCTACGCTCTTTCTCTTGCCTCTCCGTCTGTTCTCTTTCCTCCCGACGCTTCGCTTCCTGCGCTCGCACATGATCATTCTTCCGTTGCTCTTTATCAAACAGCGCTTTCTCACGTTTTTCTCGCTCACGCACTTCCTTCACCCATAATCGCACACACTCAAACATATCTTGACGAGCACGCCGTTTACACATACACTGTTCCACATACTCAATCTTACGCATATCAAATGATCCATACAAAGGCCAGCGCAACTCAGGATCCTTTTTGGTGTATTTCCTCCATACTGTGCTGTACATTATGGAAGAAAGACCATGCTTCACATACATATCCCTATTAGGAGTCCCCTCTGGGGGGGCTGGAGCAGATTCCTCGAGGTTTAACCGGTTTCCAAAGCAGCAGCACCACTTACGGAGTGCGCTAAAAGCAGGCATGCTAAAAAATAATGCAAAATATGCAGTATTATCAAAAAAATGGCACTTAAACTTTGCGCCGTTCAAATTTACACAGCTCCGGAGAAATATCTCCACATTACCTGCCTATATGTGTTGCAACGCATATATTCTCACAGTAATCAATACAAGATATGACCGGTCATCACAAATCAAACTCAAATAGCCAACCCAGGCTTCAAAAACTCGGAGCAAGTACCGTACAACGGTTCTTACCAATCAAGAGTGTCCAGATTCCAACTGCCAAGCTCCAAAATTCGCCCAAACGGCTGTCACGGCAGAACCGACAGAAGAGGTCTCAGTCGAGGACCTGCGCCACCCAGATGGTCAGTTCGGAAGGGAAGGAAGAAAACCTCGGGATGCCAGGACTAAAATGCCTCTGGCAGTGATCACATCCCCGGCCAAATTCCTCACCTTCGTCACGACCAGTCCTTCGAGCATCCGAGTCGCCGATGAGCCCCACGTGACGGGCGCCAATTGATGAATACAGGCCCCAGCTAGGCCCGCAGGACACAAGGGTTCGCTCTCCTGTAATGGAATCTACAAGGAAGTTGGCACGGAAACTGCAAAGTACAAAGACAAAGTTTATTAACCCTTAAGGGTGGTCCTACAATCCATACAACACCCTTCAGTATTGCATAGAGTAGCACCCAGAACTTGCGAACACAGTCCCCTTTTATACACAACAGAGGGGCTCATAAGTGGGTGGATACAACATGAGGCGAAGAACATTACCTTTTATGGACATTTTCGATACAGAATCAATATGTGGGCGGAGTTAACACATCTCTAAGCCCGCGAAAACATGGTCAAGCGAGGATTAACTGATAACAGATGTGGTCAAGCCTGGGCATGCGCCAGACGGACAAAGGAGCTATTTATAGACTGTTACTAGGAAGATTACAAGAGCAACTAACACGAAGATAGGACTCTTCTCGTGCTGAGCACGTGGAGACATGACAATACAAAATGGAGTCCAGACTTTAGTCAACATAACGAAAGAAACTCGGTCCTAAAGGGGAATTCATGTCTTTAGTGAATGCTTAATCACATCGTTGTTTCAATTTTCAACAAAAGGGGCTGAACCCTAAGGACTTCTGGGGCACCTCACGGTAGGCGACCAGCAGGCATGGCAAGAGGACGTCCCACTTACGCCTCAGGGGCTCATCTAGGCCCATAATCATACCTTTCAAGGTCCGGTTGAACCTTTCAACCAGACCATTTTCTTGGGGGAGGTAAGGAGTGGTGAACTTATAAGTTACCCCACACTCCTCCCACAGAGACAGGGAAGGTTCAGGGGCTGAGAAGTGGGTGCACTTCACAGCCAAGATGGCAGTTCTAGACTGCACACAGACACTGCAGTGGCAGGTCTGAGACACACTTTACAAGCTGCTTCTGTGGTTGGCGCAAACCAGCGCTGCAGGCCCACCAGCAGCATTTGGTTTACGAGCCCTGGGCACACACAGGCCACACTACTAGGGAATAACAGGTAGACCAAATAAGCCAATCAGGGATACATCAATTAATATGTCATCTTTACACAGGGAGCATCCACACTGCGGCACTGAATGGCAGTGGCGCAGCGCCCAGAGCATCTATCACCAGAAAAAACCGAGGAGGCACAGCGAAAAAATGGAAGGGAAACTCACGCCAATGGTGTCAGGTCTAACAATAGGCCCTTGCGTAAATGAGATATTTTCAGACGTTGAAGGGTCCAATAGTGAAGAAGGCCTGAAAAGATAGTCCGGATGGATCGGGGATAGTGGGAAAAGCGTAATCATGGGACGGGAGAGAGATTGACAAATCTCTTTCTTTATGGCTCTGATCTTCTGATGTGGAAGAGCTAAGGTGGCTGACAGAGATCGATGAAAAATCCAAGAAAAGTCATTTGCTGAGCGAGAAGGAGAGCTGATTTGTCGAAATAGAGGACGAAACCCAATTACTCTAACAATGTTATTGTGAGTGTGAGAAAGTGGCTCTGTATATACTGTTCCTTAATAGGTACAGGGTGTACAGAGTCCACAGTCCCCAAGGGTTTGACAGAGGCTAAAGTTAGATAAAACCTTACTCTCTAAAGTGGTAGCTTGGTCGAGCAGTAAGGCAGTATCAGAGGACAGTGTAAAGCATTTGTTGTACACACTCAGTCAGCAAATGGTCTCACACACTCAATAACTGAACTCTAGGCCAATGGTTTATATATAAAAAATATATGCTTGTTTTATTTTAGAACCAACAATTGGGTTTAAAATATACTTTCTCAGAATGAGATGTTTTATATAAATACTTTTGCAATATGCAATTGACTTTTGTAAACAGTTACAAGTGGTTGCAATAGGCAACTCTATTTTAAACAAAACAATGCATTGAGCTCAATGGAAATTTCAAGTTAATTGCAACAGATTACTTTTAGGATTACTTTTGGAATTCCAGGACTGGATCCTAGATTCAGTCCTGGGTCAGTGCTTAGAATCAAGTGATGAAAGTCGACTTAATTACTGTAATGATTTTTAAACAATATTTCACTATTTCAAAATTTGACACTTAGAAAATATTTCTAAGAAAACAATCAAGGATTCCCCATGGAAGAAAATTCAAGTTGCAGGTACAGTATGTTCTCGTTACTTTTGTAATCCAGTACTGGGTGCCTAGACTCAGTACTGGGACCTTTATCCAAAACAGGTAAGTAATTACATTTTCAGATATTATACGATTTTTAAAGAATATTTAAAGATTGCAGAAATTGACACTTAGAAGAAATTTCACAGAAAAACAGTCAATGATTTCCTATGGAAGAAAATTGGGTCACGGGTAAGTACAGTTGTAAGTATTTTTCAGAGTCAGTGCTGGGCACCAAGATCCAGCACTGGGAGCTCACCTAAGAGCAGGTGAGTATTTTCGTTTTCGTTACTCGGCTGATTTTTGGTGAATATTTTAAGATTTGAAAAGTCCACACTTAAAAGAAATTTCATGAAAAAGCCAGTCAATGTTACCCTATGAAGAAAATAGAGTTATCGGTTTAAAGGTAAGTACTCTACTGGCAGAGTTGAGGTTCTGGGCATAGACTCAGGGGTCCCCCAGGGTCAGGTAGGTACAGTTGGTTCCCCCTCAGCGACTCTAGGGCGGTCGGGTGCCGAGAGAGATAGGCCCAATGTTATCCTATGAGGGTTAGGGGGGACTTGGTTGGTGGCTGCTGACTGGCAAGCCACGCGACTGTGGGAGCTGGGCTCCTGGTCACTTACTCAGGGCAAGTGGGGAAGTAGGTAGGTGTAGAGGTTGCACTGTCAGGGCCTCTCGGGCGGCTGGGTGCAGGGTGCTTTTGAGCCTTCGGGTGCTCAATTGATTTCAATGGGAAATCTCCGGTTTAGAAAAAGACTGCAAGCTCGGGGACGAGGATTCCTCAGGTGCCACCACCACTTCGAGAGGTAAGTTGGGTAGTTGGAGGATAGGTAGGTACCCCGGGATTGGGCACAGGGGGCCACGGTGCGCCGCGTGCAGGGGTGCCTTTTGGTGTCAGGAAATCTTACCCTCTGTTGATTGCGGTAGAGGGGGGCACCTTGTTCTGAGGCTGCAGGCTTCTTCAGGAGTGTCGAGGGAGGTCCTTGGGTGCCGGACTCGGGGTCACAGTCGCCGTGGGGTCGTCCTCGTGGTCTTTGTTCACTCCGGCCCTGGCCAGGCTTGGCTGGTGCAGAGTGTGCTGGGTTCGCGGTTCCGGGCTGCTGCCAGGGATTAGAGGTGGGTTTTGAGTAGAGCTTCTACTCATGAGAGTCCCAGGGGCTTAGAGTCAAAAGGTAGTCAGGTCCTCCGGGGTTTGTGAGGTTGCTGGCCACAAGAGATGCCGTGTTGGAGCAGGAGCAGGTTCGAGGGTCGACAGGCCGGTAGGGCTGGGGCCAAAGCAGTTGGTGTCTTCCTCTTCATAGCAGCTGCAGGGCAGGTCTTCTTTCTTCTTGCTCTTCTTTGTATTTTGGAATCTGGAATCTGGGGAAGGAAGGTTCAGGGTGCCCCTAATTACTAGATTTAGGGGCGTTACATGTAGGTGAATGGGTCCCTGTCCTGGGGTGGGTACACCCCCTATCCTGCCTCTCTCCTGTGGGAGGGGGGCAGTAGCCTAGTCCTGATAGGGTAGGGCTTCCCATCTTCAAGATGGCGAGAGCCCGGAGATGCGCTTCACCTCGCCTCCCCCACCTGAGGGGTGGGGTTGGCAGGCTGGCACATCCCCTGTCCTTATTTGGGGTTTCCGGCCAAAGCTTCCCGCCAGAGTAGGGGGTTGCAGTGGCCTGGGGAAGCCCACAGAGGTCGGCATGCCTTTGAAGCTTCCCCCTGCCCATCCTGGGGGAGGAGATTTAGCACCTCGCCCAGGATGTGCATTGTTGCAGGCCCAGGAGAGCAGGGGCTCTCCCACCCAGGGGTCCAGCAACATGTCTGCTGTGTGGCAGCCTAGGCAGCCTCAGAGCAGACGTGGATTGTAGGTTAGGTTTAAGGGGGCATCTCTAAGATGCCCTCTGGGGTGCTTGGTACATAGGGTTTAATGTGCTGAGAAGTTTGATACCAAACTTCTCAGTCTTCAGTGTTGCCATTATGGTGCTGTGGAGTTCGTGTTTGACGAGCTCTCATCACCATGTACTCTTTAATGGCAGCACTGCACTTACAGTGCTCAGGAATGGACCTGGGTACTGTAGGGGCACAGGGATCCTGCTCCTGTGCCCACACCATTGGCATAAGGCACCCAGCTAGAGGGGTTTCTGATGTATGCCATGGCAGTGTAGGTGATGGGCATGGCACACAGGGATGTGTGTCATGTCGACTTTGTTTTTGTCTTGCACCCAAACACTCAGCCTGCAAAGGCAGTGTGTGTGTGTAAGGGTACAGGGCCTCTAGGGGTGGCACAATGAGTGCTGCAGCCCTTAGAGGCCTTCCCTGGTCACAAGGCCCTGGGTAACTAGGGTACCATTTACCAGGGGCTGACATGTGGCCAGGGTTTGCCAATTTGGGTTTTGTTTGTTTTAGGGAAGGAACATAGGCCCTGGGCACCTGATTGGCAGGAGTCCAGGGCACACTCAGTCAAAGTACATTCAGCAATTCAGCAAAAAGTGGGGGCATACCATGCAAGAGAGATGGCACTTTCTCACACAGCCCCCCCCCCCAAACGAAAGGTGATGAGACTAACCTTGCCCTATGGAGTCTTCATTGTCTAAGTGGAAGAACCTGGAAAGTCCATCTGCATTGGCATGGGCAGTCCCTGGTCTGTGTTCCACTTCAAAGTCCATTCACTGTAGGGAGATGGACCACCTTAGTAGTTTTGGATTTTCCCCTTTCATCTGCATTAGCCATCTGAGAGGTATGTGGTCAGTTTGAACCAGGAAGTGAGTACCAAACAAGTATGGCCTCAACTTCTTCGGGGACCAAACCACAGCAAAGGCCTCCCTCTCAATGGCACTCCAACGCTGCTCTCTGGGGAGTAGCCTCCTGCTTATAAAAGCAACAGGTTGGTGTTGGCCTTCATCATTGGTCTGGGATAGGACCGCTCCTATCCCTAGCTCAGAGGCATCAGTCTGCACTATGAACTGCTTGGCATAATCTGGAGCTTTTAGAATTGGTGCTGAGCACATTCCTTCTTTTAGGGTGTCAAAAGCCTTTTGGCAACTAACTGTCCAGTTAACCTTCTTGGGCATCTTCTTGGAGGTGAGTTCTGTGAGGGGGGTCACAATGGACCCATACCCCTTCACAAACCTCCTGTAGTAGCCAGTCAAGCCAAGGAATGCCCTGACTTGGGTCTGGGTTGTGAAGTACTGAGGAATTTAGGACCCCAGTGGTGCCAGGGGTAGCACCCTATGACTTTGAGTTCTTCCTGTCTTGGACCACAGAAACACAGAGTCTTGTGGTGGCGTCAAAGATCGTTTTATTATTGACTGCAGCCAGTAACAGCAATCCTAGAAGTACACGCGGGTATGTTCTCAGGAGACTGCTCCACATTACAAAACCAGTCTTCTCCTTATATACAAAATATCATGCTTCAGGCACACATTCCTCGTTTTATGATATGGTCATTCATATGTATTCATTACAAACGAAAAGGCAGAGTCATGATGACCATCCCACATTTCAGTTCAGCCAGCCCACAATTATTTACCCAGCGAGGCTCAGATCCCTCATCAGATATCAGCAGACCCAAATAAACACGGGCACCTCCTCCTCGTAAAACAGGACATAAAGCAGGAAGCAGAATCAGGTGTGAAAGAGATTAGTCGGGGGCTTGTGTGGGATGAAAGGCTTTATGGCGTGTCAAACCCTGATGCTAATCACAGGTGGCCGTAGGAAGGGGAGCTCGTGAGACCGGACTGACCTCGGGCAGTGGAGCCAGTTCGCACAGGTCACAGAGAAGTCAATAGAAGGTACATGTGTTCTGAAGGCCTATGCATGGCCTTAATGCGCAGCCTATGTGAGGGCAACCATAAGATGGCTACCGCTCTAAAATGGAACCCACGAAGTCAATGTGTAATATCGTATACAAAGTGAATTTATCGATGAAACGTTATGCAAAACACTTGTACATACTGCATTGGCCATTCGCAGTTCGCTGATACCGAAATAGGCAGGGTAGGGCCATGCCTCCTACGTGGTCCCAAAATTTAAAGTACCACAGACCCTCCTTTTGCCCTTACATAGGCAATCACTATACTCATATTAATCCGAGTCCAGGTCTATATTCATAAGGTCATGGAGATGTTGCTGTAGCATCATCCCATTGCTTAGCTCGTCCCTCGATACAGGTTTCCTTATAAACGATGTAGCACAGAGGCCACATACTGTAGGAGCACACTGTACACACAGACAGAACAGGAAAAGAATGGCTAAGATCATTCCAATGACCATCAGAATCTTCCATCCCCAGGCAGATATCAGTTCCCAGAACCACCCCATCAGTGACCAATCTCCCTTATCCACGTGAATAGATTCAGATATTTTATGCAGTTTGGACATGGCTTGATAAACTGTTGGAGCGTTATCTGGTATGAAAATGCAACAGCTAGATTGGATGACCTTACATACCCCACCACGGTCTGCAAGTATGACGTCTAGAACCATACGGTTCTGCAAAGTCATGAGGCGATCCGCTTGGAGCTCAGCTGTCAAATTACCAAGGGCACCAGCCGTTACATTAACAGTGGATTCAACCACACGAGTCAGTTGTCTCAGGTTCCTACTATTGACCATCGGTCCCCAAAACGGCAGGAAACCCAAAAAGAAGTCTCCCGCTTCCTGACCGGCAGTATCCTCCTGACTAACAACGCCTCTCACAACTCTGGTCTTGTGATAATCAGAGGCAGCAGTAAATGTTGGCGGTAGCAAGTTTGCAATATAACATGTGCCCGAGAAATCAGGGGGCAACCATGTATATGCTCGGTCATTGCAAATAAAATATGTACCCTTGGCAGCCAAAAACGCAGGGGAAAACTGTGATGGAAAAGTGTACGTTTCAGTACAGTCACTTTTCCCCAGTTGAGCTCTTGGATTCTGACCATTACCTTGTAAACAGAACCGACCTATGTGGGGTACGACCCAAATTGGGGATGAAATTTTGCGCTGCTTTTCGCCCATACTAATGCTATACCCCGTCGCGTTCCAACCTACATAAGCTCGCAATTCATCCTTGGGAATAGATGAGTATGCGTCGATATCTCTGCTCATATCAGCAACTCCTTTCATCAAGGCCTTATTGTTTGTGCTAGGTCTGATGGAACGTGGTTGTCGCGGGGAGTAGGCATCTAATGCAAAAAGAAACATAGTCTGGAATGCCCATGACGATCCATTATAGCTAAACGGCATCACTAGATATGGGATACCCTTATTAATGGTATGTGGCATTAAACCACACACCCAGCAATTGGTTGTATTCATAACTAGTTGGTGCTGGTGCAGGAGTTGAATAAACGAGTTGTTTACAAACTCAGACCGTCTAGCTTGTTCGTGTTCAGGCAGGGGGGGAAAGAGTGTAAGGAGACAGTAGGAGGAGGTATAGGCTGTACAGTGGGTGCAAATGGCACTTGAGAGGACAAGAATACATATCCCACAGTAAACATCATCATACTAACTAGTGCAAACAGACATAATAATACAAAACGTTTGCTCTTCATTATTTTACATATTTTTTTCTCAAAGTTCATTTTCTCAGCGGGTCTCTCCATCTTGAAAAACTCCATCCTCTAATCATGCTCTTCGCGCGGGTGAGTTTCTTCTGCTTAGGAATACACCTGTCAGTCCAGGGAATGCCCCAGACTAACCAGAACCGTTGACCTAACGTCTCCGGCTTGTACCCCAAAGTCTTGGCACCGAGACCCTACAGCTGAACCCGGATGGTGGTTTGAAAAAGAAAAACCAAAAATAAGAAAGTTTCTCAGATGAGAGAGAGCTGTACTGTCAAAAATATCAAAGAAAAAGAATTTTTATTTGTCCATAGTTTTAGGCCTCAAGTTATAGCGTTCTCGTCCGGGTACTGTCTGATCTTGAAACAAAATTTCAGGCTCTGTAGTATCCAATCGGATTGACGGTGGCACAGCTTCTTGCAGAATATTGTCACTTTCTTGCTCAGAGCTTGTTCCTTTCACACGCGCATCGCTAAAAGGCAGAAAACGAGGCACGGTCTCAGTTTCAGAATCAGCGATCCCCTCCTGGACCCACCGGTCATATGGCAAAGGCACCCTTTTACAGTGGACGCCGTGGATCCAGTTCTTCTTTCCTTTCACTCGAACAGCCGATCTTGTAGAAAGAAGGACGAGATGGGGGCCGGTCCAACGGGGCTCATCATTCTTTGCCCGTTGAAAATTCTTCACCAGCACCCACGTTCCAGGATCGATGGGATGTCCTGGAGCTTCAGAGGCCTGAGGCAGAGTATCGTGCACCTGTTGGTGTAAAACACGCAATTTAGCCGTCAATTCATGCAGATAATCAAGCAGTATTGGATGTTCGATTTCGCTGAATTTTGTAGGCCTTGGCACTCCCCATATGTTGGCCGGGCGGCCAAACACTATCTCATACGGACTAAGTCCCATTCGTGAGTGCACAGTCATTCTTGTTGACAGGAGTGCTAAAGGCAGCGCGTCAGGCCATTTAAGACCAGAGCTTGCTTGAATCTTAGCCAATTTAAGTTTTAAGGTGCCGTTATAGCATTCTACTAATCCAGCTGATTGGGGGGTGATTTGCAGCGTGAAATTTCTGCTGAATCCCTAGCCCCTCACATACTTCTTTCATCACTCGACCCACAAATTCACTCCCATTATCACTCCAGACCATTCTCGGAATTCCAAACCTAGGGAAAAATTCTTTGACAAGGGCTTTAGCTGTGGACAAGGCAGTATTGTCTTTTAAGGGGTATGCTTCTATCCACTTTGAGAAGGCACAGACAACAACGAGTACATATTTTAAATTGTTGCACCTTTCCATGTGGATGAAATCTAGCTGCAAAACCTCGAACGGATACGTTGGAGGTGCAAAATGACCAGCTGGAGTTGGGGTTCCCCTACCAGGATTGTATTTCAGACACACCATGCAATTCTTGACCACATTCTCTGCACATTTGGGAATTCCAGCATTTTGCCATACTGGAGCCAACAACTTGCAAATCCCTTTTACACTAATATGGGCCATTCCATGAGCCATCGTCACCACTGCAAACACATACGCATCGGGTAACAACCAACGCTGATGTTTTGACAAATCGACCCAACAACCTTTTTCATCCAATTTACCCGTACTTTCTCTCCACTTGCTCAATTCTTTCTCTGTGGCTTCAGCTTGAAGGGACTTCACGCTCTCTATCGTGTCTTCACACATTCCAACATCACCAACCCATCTTGCAGGGCCTGCAACATACATTCGATTATTTACATTCTTTGCTGTTTCTTTCGCAACTTCATCAGCAAATGCATTACCACGACCGACATCATCTGTAACTTTCTTGTGCGCACTGCATTTCACAATCGCAACTTGTAGCGGCAAGGTCAGTGACTCAAGGAGATCATTCACCAACTGACCATTCTGAATTTTGGTTCCATGCGAAGTCAGGAATCCACGTTCTTTCTACAAGCGCCCAAAACTATGGGCCACGCCAAACGCATACTGACTATCGGTGTATATGTTCACCTTCATACCTTTCGACAACACACATGCTCTCGTAAGTGCAATTAGCTCTGCTGCTTGAGCCGAGTTATGTGGTATACGTGCGGTTTCAACAACCGTGTGCAAAGTCGTGACAGCATATGCAGCAGTCATATCACCGTTCGGAAGCTTGAAGCATGAACCATCCACCCATAAGGTACTATCACACTCAACCAAGGCAGTATCTTTAAGATCCACTCTCCCTTTCGTTTCTTCTTCTGTTTTAAACAGACAATCATGCTGTTCAATCTCATCTGTGTCTGCTGCAATCGGCAATAAAGTAGCTTGATTCAATGTGTTGCATCTTTTTATGTGTACATGACTCGCTAATAGTGTCAACTCATAACCTGACAATCGAGCACTAGTTAAGTGCTGTGTCTTGGTCCTGTTCAACAACGTGTCCACTGCGTGTGGAACCATCACAATTAACGTGTTATTCATTACTAACCCAGCAGACTGTCGAATAGAGACAGCTGCTGCCGCTGTGGCTCTCAAACAACTTGGCAAGGCCTTAGCTACCGGATCCAAGGTCGATGAAAAATACGCACATGGGAGCTGTTTGTCTCCAAAAGACTGTGTCAACACTGACAATGCACAACCTTCTTTCTCGTGAACATACAATGTAAAAGGCTTGCTATGGTCGGGAGTGCCCAACACAGGAGCTGAACATAATGCCTCACGCAATTCAGAAAAACTTTTCTGACACTCTTCAGACCATGGGACGAGATTCGGTGTATCTTTACATGTCAATGCTATTAAAGGTTTTGCCAGAAAAGAAAAACTCGGGATCCACTGCCTACAGTAGGAAGTAATACCCAAGAAAGCACACACTTCTCTCTTCTTGGCACGCTCAATTTTGCAATGGCCTGAATTCTTTCTAGGGTCAGTTTCCTTCCCTCCTTCGAAAAGAGATGACCTAAGTAGGTCACTTCTTGTCGACAATATTGCAGTTTTGAGAGAGACACTTTGTGATGAAAGGCAGACAAATGACGCAACAATGACACCGTAGCTTCTTTACAAATCTCCTCAGTATCTGCGGCGATTAGTAAATCGTCAACATACTGGATAAGGGTGGCGCCACTAGGTAAAACAATTGCATCAAGCTGTGCTTTTAAAGCTTGGCTGTATATTGATTGGCTTTCACAGTAGCCTTGAGGAGCGCGTTTAAAACGGAAGCTACAACCTCCTAGGCTAAAACCAAAAATATCCCTACTTTCCTCTGCAATCGAGATGCTAAAGAAAGCATTCTTTAAATCAATCACTGAGAACCAAGCAGCGGAAGCTGGAATCATAGTTAACAAGGCAGTTATATCAGGGACAACTGGAAACTGTGGCACAACAATCTTATTTACCTCTCTAAGATCGATCACAAATCTGTAAACAGGTGGCTGTGAAGGGTCAGTACGTTTTAAAACAGGCAAAACAGGGCTATTGCAAACGTTACCTCTTGTCTCTTCAATTACATCCTTTTCAATCAGATCATAGATAATCGCTAGCAACGCTTTTTCACCTTCATTAGAGATCTTGTACTGGGGAATGCGTGGTAATTTAACATTGGCTTTCAAAGTTACCACGTATGGCGGTATTTCCAAAAGGCCCACATCATTAAGACCAGAAGCCCAAAGAGCATCCGTTAGAGACAGCAATTCAGCTGGCAGTTCATTCCTTGACAAATACATTGGAGAAATCACTTCCCTACCAAGTGTAAATTGTACTCCCGAGGGGGAACAATATAATGTCGCATGTAATCTCTTCAACAAATCTAATCCTAACAGGTTTTCACCACAACCTGTCGTTAGGATAAGGGGTGCTTTCAGCTCACAAGGTCCAACAGAAAGGGGCATAGGACTAGAGATCGGGTTCCTAACCGGGCGCCAGAAAAACCTACTGAAACATTCGTGTCGCCAGACAAAGGTGCGCCAGGGAGTTTTGAGTGCATAATTGAACTTTTTGCAGCACCAGTATCCAACAGAAAAGGTTCTGACACACCCCCTGTAGTCACCTTGACATACGGTCCACTCTGATCCACTGGCACTGAAACAACTCCCTCTCTTTGTCTACGGCTATCCTAGTGATCATTACTTTCTACATTTTCATCCTCTGCATAATAGTCATTGTTATAGTACTGAGCTGTCCTACCAGTTGCATTGCCTTGCTGATCAAAACTATTAATCGTATTTTGAGATGGAAGAGGACGCGCGTTCTGGGGAACATTCCCGCGTCCCCTACCTCTAGGAGCTTGTTGACCACCTCTACCTCTGGTGCTAAAAACGCCATTAGCGCGCTGTAACAGAATAGGACAACTATACTTGAAATGACCCTCTTCCTTGCAATAGGAACATTGATTAGGGCCTACAGGAACACGTGGCTGAGAATACTCGTACCTTTGCACGTTTCTCTGAAACTGTGGCTGTTGCTGATAATTACTCTGGCCACCACGTGGCGGGTAAGCTTGCTGTAAAAGAACCTTCGTTTTTAATTCCTTCGTTTTATTGTCTGCTTTATCTTTCTCATCCTTATCTCTATTTTCGTAATACTGTGCAGTAGCCAGTATTTGCGCTGATGAGGAAACAGCCCAAGAACTCTCTGAATCTTTTAACTTCTTACACAACTCGGGAAGCAAATTATGCACAAATTTATCAACAAATAATCGTTGACCACCTTCCGTACTCATATCTTGACCACTGTGGTCAATAAACGTTTCCTCAAACCTGGTGAAGAAATCAGACACTGTTTCATCTTTCTTCTGTTTGCACGCGGATAATTTATCCCAATTTACACGTATTGCGGGCATTAAAGTTTTCATATAATTAATTATTCTACCAGTGAGTTCTGCTACCACAGGCTCAGGCTTGGCACCACCGACCTGTCTATTGTCCGCATTAAGGATATTAGCCCATGTGTCACCTAATTCTGCAGCATGATCTGCATTACGAATCAATCCCCACAAAGGCTGTGGAACAACATTTCCGAACAACATATCTATGTCTGCCAGGTTCATGACACACGATTCTGCAGTCTGCGATAACTCCTTATAATATCCTGCAGGGTTCTTACGGGGGTCAGGCAATGTCTGTTTAAGCGCTATTACTTCAGATCGTTTCCAAGGGTCATGCACCCAAACACGCTGAAAATGTGGTAGAACAGGTGGAACAGCATTCGCATCACCAGGTCTCCAAACTGGTGGAACCTCACGCATTGGATATTGTCGCACTTTTACCTGTTTTACCTATCAAGCCATTTACTCGCCACTGACGAACTTTCCCTCCTCAAAAAAGGCTTATCATTTGTCCCTACAGTGCCACCCAACTTTATGGAATTACATACAGAACTTCTCAGATTTTTTAGGCGCATTCGCCTCCAAGCATTTTTCCAGCTACACCCCACCCCAGAACAAATTCGAAACACTCCCTTCCGTCCACCATCCACTTTCTCACCCTCAGCGGGAATGATCCCCTCTGAAATAATCACCTTTGAAAAAATGGTCCTAAAAGATCTCGCCATTATTCAGAACAACAAACATTTCATTCCTTTCAATATTACATTGAAAGAAAAATTGGCAATCGGTCAACTTAAAGAGAATGACTCGCTAATCATCAAAAGTGCAGAAAAAGGTGGGGGTATAGTCCTTCAGGAAAAGGCAGCCTATATAGCTGAAATACAACGACAGTTGGACAATAAAGATCACTACTTGTTACTGGCAAAAAATCCCACCAAAGATATTCAGGAACTAATTCATAAGATAACCACAGAGGGCCTCCGGACTGGTTTTCTTTCTAAAAAATAATTCACCCTCCTAAATGTAAAAATACCACGCACCCCAGTCATATACACACTCCCCAAAATCCACAAAAACACAACCAACCCCCCAGGCCGCCCCATTGTTTCAGCCTGTGGTTCAATCCTAGAACCATTAGGCGCTTATGTAGACTTCTTCATCAAAGATTTTGTTCCCAATACACAATGCTATGTTAGGGATTCAATGGCAATGATCAATCTCATTGAACACCATCCATACAATCCTGCATCTAAAACATTATGTACTATGGACGTCGAATCACTATATACCAACATTCCACAGACAACTGCCTTGTTGGCAATAAAAAAGATCCTTGACTTAAGACCACGTCCCCATGCCGTTCCAACTACTTTCATTTTACAACTCCTTGAAATCTGCCTCACACGTAATTTCTTTCTTTTTAACAACACCTACTACCAACAAATCAAAGGTACCTCAATGGGCGCAATTTCTGCCCCAAATCTGGCAGTATTGTTTATGGACCAACTAGAATCCAATGTCATCCTCACTGATTCAAATCCGTTCTTTCCGTGTATTTGCTTCTGGCGCAGATATATAGACGACATCTTTATAATCTGGCAAGAGAACACGGAGTCCTTAAACTCTTTTGTACATTGGATGAATAATAATTGTTCAGGCCTATCATTCACTGTCACAACTGACAAATAATCTATTGCCTTCCTAGATCTTTCAATCTTCCACTCTGAAGGTGAACTACTCACACGGCTGTACCGCAAACCAATAGAGCGGAACACCCTATTGAATTATACCAGTAATCACCCAAGGGCCCTCAGAGACTCCCTGCCCTACTCTCAGTTCCTTAGAATAAGGAGAAATTGTTCTTGCAAAACCGACTATTTCAGAGAAGCAAACTATCTTTCATCAAAACTGAAAGCAAGAGGCTACCCAAAGAGAATCGTGAAGAATGCCTCAAAACGTGCATGGTATTGTCCAAGGGAAATCCTGCTGACCCCCAAACCCAAAAAAGAAACACAAAGAATAGCTTGTGTAACTACTTTTTCGCCAGTTTCTAATAAACTGAGAAAAATGATACTCCACCACTGGCCAATTTTGAACGTAGGAACACTCACCTTAGACAAACCACTTTTTGCCTTCAAAAAGAACAAAAATCTAAAGGATCACCTGATCCGTGCTGCTCTACCCTCTACTGTCAATACTTCCACTCTAGAGGGAACTTGGGGCCTTCCGCCCATTCTAGGGCATTTCAAATGCAGAAATTGTAATGTTTGTGTTTTTTCAATGGAAGGGAAAAGTTTCACGTTTAATAACATCACTTCCCTCAGCAATTCCTTTTCCAACTGTAACACTGCGAATGTAATCTACCTCATCATGTGTCCATGCCAAAAGGTCTATATTGGCCAAACAACACAAAGAGTAAAAACCAGAATTTGCCAACACAGAAGCCGAATCCAGTGCAGGACTCCAAATGCGCCACTCGTCGATCATTTCGGAGAGGCCAATCACAATGAGGATGATATTCGCTGGACAGTGTTGAAAGTGCTGAAACTACCACAACGTGGAGGCAACATGGCCCAGATCTTAAACAAAGAGGAACTAAAAGCAATCATCACCTATGATTCAATTAGAAAAGGCCTGAACAGGTCCGAAGATTGGACAACGCTCCTTTAAAACTTTATTCACGAAGAGACTTTCCCTCTGTGTACACCTTTGAAATGGCTGAAACTGAAATATTCTACAAAACAACCAAAACATACAATTTACATGCTAATTGTTCGCTAATTATAACTGCTTTGCATTTTTACCGTTTTTATAACTGATGTGACTGATAATTAACTGTTAATGCTTATGTCTCAATTTTATCAAGTCACATGATCACCTCTTTCCCCACTCCAAAATGGCCCCCACACTGACGCCGTTTCTGGCACCATCCCGACACTGTCCTACCTTTATTTTCACTATTGTTTCTATTTATACCAAACATCATAGCCTCCAGCCCAGTCCCCATTGCCGGTTGACTCGGACTCCTCGTTGTGGCTGCGAGACTCAGACGAGGTAAGCGTTAAGCCCGCACAACCCCTGCTACCCACCGCCCTATTTCCCGTCAACTAACGAGCCTTCCCCTTCATTTAGCTCCAACCTAGAACGCGGACAGCCCTTCTTGCTGCCGCTGGATTAATGCACTAGACGCGCTTCGCCATTCTCATCGAAGAACGCGTGTCGCCACAACCTCCTGTTGAGGTAAGCATTTTTACTTCTCTCCCTGACTAACCATGGGCCGGCCCTTAACAAAAACAACTCCTGACACAAGCCTTGTGCTCAGTGCATTCTATGTCATTGTCCCTTCGCGCATTTTTGATATTATCTTCCCGCCCCATTTTAGCCTCCGATGCACTACGGACAGCCTATCCAGCTGCCGCCCCGTCATTGCCGCAGACGCACTCCCGCATCCATTGAATCAAAAGCGTGCTACCCCCATTCTACCTACCTGGTAAGCCTAACCTCCACACTTCACTGTCTCTTGCCCGGTCACCGCCCCAGGCACCTTCTAATATGTGACTCAATTACAGATCCAATACCGCTGGTGAACTTTCCACGGTCAGCTAATTTACCCTTGATGTACTACAGACAGCCTATCTAGCTGCCGGCCAGACATCGCACCAGACGCGCTCCTACAATCAAGCGTGTTTCTTCCAAACCCCTTTTTTTCCCCCCCCTCCTACCTACCAATCGGTAAGCATGACCTAGTCCTTTGACTATCTCCTAATCGGACACCAACCTAGGCACTTCCTATTACGTGACTTATCTCGCCGCCTCGTTTTACGTCCGCTCTCCCACAAGAGCGGAATTCACAATATTGTCATTCCTTGACACAATTCACACTCCTGCCGCGCACTCCATCACAGCACGACCGCAGCTTCGCACACTATTTGCCGCACCGACGCATGAACCTTTCTTTATGGTCCAAAGGTTTTATTGATTATTGAACTCACGATTCTTGCCCAACACTAGGCACTTCTTCTAGCAACCGATACTTGTGGGACAACCCCCAGCATGATATCATCCATCACGAAATCTTCGTGCTGTTACTCCCTTACTGCCATATACACCACTAAATTATGGCACCGTCACTTATTACTTCCATCACCTTCTGTCGCATGCGGCACTACTCCTGAGCACAGAATTGCCGTTTGACTGTTGTCTTGTTGTTTTTTGAGTATTATCATACCTTATGCTGATTTTATGTATTTTATTCTCCCCTTCCTTCCTTCAATTAACGTCCACAGGCTTTACTAATCAAACCAGGCACTTTTGAAATATCCTATAGTCCTGATGATGATCCCATTATAATAGGAGCCAGGGGTCGAAACGTCACGTCGACTTGTTATAATAGTTCCACACTGTACTGAATATGTAAATGTTTTGTGGATACTATTTGGTAGAGCTTACTTTAAGTTGATTAATGTTTTGTAAGCCCCCATGATCGCTCCAAAGCCTTTTTGCCTGTTATTACTTTGTATTTTCCTCTAATTTCTTGATCTTCCTTTTCCTCTCTGTTGAAAACTCGGTACAGGATTGTGCCCTTGTTTCATCAGTCTTCACTATTTTTTTGATTTTTTTGATATTCAAGATTAAATGCTCCTCTGTCCGGCTGGACCCAGGAGGAACTCACATAGGTCTCATTGAAGTCTATGTAGAATTAGTTTTCCTAACCAAGATTACGCTAGGGACTATTGTTAACAAAAATACGAATTCACCCGTGGTCCTTAGCTACCTTTACCGGGTTCCCTTGTTACTTATACTGACCTAATTCTGCAGCATGATCTGCATTACGAATCAATCCCCACAAAGGCTGTGGAACAACATTTCCGAACAACATATCTATGTCTGCCAGGTTCATGACACACGATTCTGCAGTCTGCGATAACTCCTTATAATATCCTGCAGGGTTCTTACGGGGGTCAGGCAATGTCTGTTTAAGCGCTATTACTTCAGATCGTTTCCAAGGGACATGCACCCAAACATGCTGAAAATGTGGTAGAACAGGTGGAACAGCATTCGCATCACCAGGTCTCCAAACTGGTGGAACCTCACGCATTGGATATTGTCGCACTTTTACCTGTTTCCCTTCAGGGAATTCCTGTCCAAACAATGATTGCTGACAATCCCCATTCCTGAAAGACAGCAGTGTCGCAACTGCTTTCTCAACATCAGAACCCACAATCGTACCTTTTCCAAATTCAAATCGCACTTGACACAACTCCTGCGGACTGGAGTCTAAATCATTCTCTTCCAATTCTTCACATAGGATTTCACACATTTTCTCAAAAACGTACCGCTGTTGTGGCGCTTCCCACTGATGAAAAACATTAACAACAGATTCTACATCATATCTAGAAGGATAAACAATCCATCTACGTGCCATGCTGTCTAATACTTCTCTCTCTTCAGAACCAGGCAACTGACTACGCAACTGCTTTCGTTGTGAGCCAGGGATCACACTAGATAACCCAAGGAGAGGCGACACAAAACTAGTAACCGCACTAGTTATGCGTTGTCGTGCAGAAGGAGAATCTGACATAAGAACAGGGGAGAAAACAGAGGGAAGCACAGTAGGTGTAGATGCAGATGCAAGGACAGTATCGGGAAGAGCGCCAAGGGAGGCAGTTGGTGGGGCAGGCAAAGTCGCAGAAGGCAAAGGGGATGCAGGCAGCAAAGTCGGCGGCCCTTGAGGGGTCTGCACTACAAGAGCAGGCGCCGGCTGAGGAGGAGCTGGTGGCTGCAGGAAAGCTTGCGGCACATTAACTGGAGGCTGTGCATTCAAGGGTTGCGGAGGTGCTGTAGCACTCTGCGGATACGGAGGTGGCGAACTCAGCAAATGTGACATTAGGGGATCTTTCTCCTTTTCTTTTAACACATTTTGTTGAAGGTGTGGTAAAACAGGGTAACATTTATCGATCCCTAGTTTACGCTGTCTATGTAAATGCTCATTCATTTGTTCCTCCTCATTATCTTTAAATTGTACAGCTGCTTGCATTATCGACATACCTTTTTCTCTCTTATTTCTTTTTGCTAATTTAATTTCCTTCTGTTTGGCTTCCTTTCGCCATAGGCGGAAAGAATCAAACATCGCCGGCCGGGCTTTCTTTTTAAATAATTTAACTTCCAAATTGTCTTAAGATATCTGTATCGAAACTACCATTTTGGGGCCATTTTAAAACACCGTCCTTTCTGGTGTATCGGATCCATACTTCATTATATGCAATGGGGCCCACGCCATGTTTTACATAAAGCTCATAAGTTGGAGTTCCAATTGGAGGAACCGGACACGAATCCTCTAATTGGGAATCCCTTTTACAACCCAAACAAAACAAGTTTCCAAATATACTAGAACCAGGCATCTTTGCTCACTAGTCTAGTTTAAAACTTGAAAGGATTATCAAAACGCGATAGTCTCGTGAATACACGAGTCCTTCGGCTTTGGCGCTTGCAAGCTCCAAATCAAAGCGATCCCGAAGGGATACCAAAACTAAGAACCAAACTAAGAATTAGGAGACGCTCCACTTATACTTAACTGAGGTATCGATGACGTCACCAGAAGACTCGGTTAATCGTTTCGCTCTACCAAATTATCAAGGGTCCAAAACAGGGCGATAGTCAGGGCAGCAGTCCTTCGTAGCCGTCAGCAAGCGGGGAACCTCGCAGCAAAGACTTTCAGACCACGTCGACATGCAGGGGTCGATGAAGTGGCGGCCTTCCTCCAGAATTTCCACACGAAGCTCCTCACGAACCTCTGGCTTGGACCAGTACCGCTGAAATCGCCCCGAGTTGGGCGCCAACTGAAGTACTGAGGAATTTAGGACCCCAGCGGTGCCAGGGGTAGCACCCTATGACTTCGAGTTCTTCCTGTCTTGGACCACAGAAACACAGAGTCTTGTAGTGGCGTCAAAGATCGTTTTATTATTGACTGCAGCCAGTAACAGCAATCCTAGAAGGGTATGTTCTCAGGAGACTGCTCCACATTACAAAACCAGTCTTCTCCTTATATACAAAATATCATGCTTCAGGCACACATTCCTCGTTTTATGATATGGTCATTCATATGTATTCATTACAAACGAAAAGGCAGAGTCATGATGACCATCCCACATTTCAGTTCAGCCAGCCCACAATTATTTACCCAGCGAGGCTCAGATCCCTCATCAGATATCAGCAGACCCCAATAAACACGGGCACCTCCTCCTCGTAAAACAGGCCATAAAGCAGGAAGCAGAATCAGGTGTGAAAGAGATTAGTCGGGGGCTTGTGTGGGATGAAAGGCTTTATGGCGTGTCAAACCCTGATGCTAATCACAGGTGGCCGTAGGAAGGGGAGCTCGTGAGACCGGACTGACCTCGGGCAGTGGAGCCAGTTCGCACAGGTCACAGAGAAGTCAATAGAAGGTACATGTGTTCTGAAGGCCTATGCATGGCCTTAATGCGCAGCCTATGTGAGGGCAACCATAAGATGGCTACCGCTCTAAAATGGAACCCACGAAGTCAATGTGTAATATCGTATACAAAGTGAATTTATCGATGAAACGTTATGCAAAACACTTGTACATACCGCATTGGCCATTCGCGGTTCGCTGATACCGAAATAGGCAGGGTAGGGCCATGCCTCCTACGTGGTCCCAAAATTTAAAGTACCACAGTTGTTGGAGCTACCCAGTCCATGATGGCCTGGATCTTAGGTTGTAAGGGCTGTACCTGGCCTCCACCTACAAGGTGGCCCAAGTACACCACAGTGCCCTGCCCTATCTGGCATTTGGACGCCTTGATAGTGAGACCTGCATTTTGCAGAGCCTCTAAAACTTTTCCAAGGTGGATCAGGTGATCCTGCCAGGTGGAGCTAAAGACAGCAATATCATCAAGATAAGCTGCACTAAAGGACTCCAGCCCAGCCAGGACATGGTTCACCAGCCTCTGGAAAGTGGCAGGGGCATTCTTTAACCCAAAGGGCATCACAGTAAACTGATAATGCCCATCAGGGGTGGAGAATGCTGTCTTTTCTTTTGCTCCTGGGGCCATGCCAATCTGCCAGTACCCTGCAGTTAAGTCAAAGGTACTGAGGAATTGGGCAGCCCCTAATTTATCTATCAGCTCATCTGCTTTTGGGATAGGCTGAGCATCTGTCTTGGTGACAGAGTTGAGCCCTCTATAGTCCACACAGAACCTCATCTCTCTCTTTTCACCTTGTTGATGAGGTTTGGGGACCAGAACCACTGGGCTGGCCCAGGGGCTCTCAGATGGTTCAATGACCCCTAACTCCAGCATCTTGCTGACCTCAGCTTTGATGCTTTCCTTGACTTGGTCTGAGTGTCGATAGATTTTGTTTTTGACAGGTGCACTGTCACCAGTGTCCACATCATGGGTACACCAGTTTGTCAGACCAGGGGTCAGGGAAAAGAGGCTAGCATACTGTTGCAATACTTGCTTGCAGTCAGTCTGCTGTTGGGCAGAGAGGGTGTCTGAGAAGATCACACCATCTGCTGACCCATCTTGTGGGCTGTAGGAGAGGAGGTCAGGGAGAGGTTCACTCTCTGCTTCCTGTTCCTCATCAGTCACCATCAGCATGGTGATGTCAGCCCTGTCATTGTAGAGCTTGAGGCGGTTCACATGGATGACCCTCTTGGGTGTCCTGCTAGTGCCCAGGTCAACTAGATAGGTGACCTCACTCTTTCTTTCTAGGATAGGGTAAGGGCCACTCCATTTATCTTGGAGAGCTCTTGGTGCCGCTGGCTCCAAAACCCATACCTGTTGTCCAGGTTGAAATTCAACCAGTGCAGCTTTTTGGTCATGCCAGTGCTTCTGGAGCTCCTGGCTGGCCTCAAGGTTCTTGGATGCTTATTCCATGTACTCAGCCATTCTGGACCTTAGGCCAAACACATAGTCCACTATGTCTTGTTTGGGCTCTTGAAGAGGCCTCTCCCAGCCCTCTTTTACAAGACAAAGTGGTCCCCTTACAGGATGACCAACCAGAAGTTCAAATGGTGAGAAACCTACTCCCTTCTGTGGTACCTCCCTGTAAGCGAAAAGCAGGCATGGTAACAGGACATCCCATCTCCTTTTGAGTTTTTCAGGGAGACCCATGATCATACCTTTCAATGTCTTGTTGAATCTCTCAACAAGGCCATTGGTTTGTGGGTGGTAGGGTGTAGTAAACTTGTACTGCACTCCACACTTCTTCCATATGTGTGTTAGGTAAGCAGACATGAAGTTGGAACCTCTGTCTGAAACCACCTCCTTAGGAAACCCTACCCTGGTGAAGACACCCAGGAGGGCCTTGGCTACTGCAGGAGCTGTAGTAGTCCTAAGTGGAATTGCTTCAGGGTACCTAGTGGCATGATCCACTACCACTAGAATACATTTCTTCCCTGAGGCTGTGGGAGGTTCAAGTGGACCAACAATGTCCACTCCTACCCTTTCAAAGGGGACCCCCACCACTGGTAGTGGGATGAGGGGGGCCTTTGGGTGGCCACCTGTCTTGCCACTGGCTTGACAGGTAACACAGGAGCTGACAAACTCCTTCACCTTTTGGTGCATCTGGGGCCAGTAAAAGTGACTCACTAGCCTTTCCCAAGTTTTGGATTGCCCCAGATGTCCAGCTAGGGGGATGTCATGAGCCAAAATTAGGAGGAACTCCCTGTACTTCTGTGGCACTACCACCCTCCTGGTGGCTCCAGGAGTGGGGTTTCTTGCCTCAGAATACAGTAATCCCTCTTCCCAATAAGCTCTGTGGGTACCACTGACATCTTCCCTTGCTTCTGACACAGCTTGCTGCCTCAGGCTTTCAAGAGTGGGACAGTCTCGCTGACCCTGGCACATCTCTTCCCTAGAGGCCCCCCTGGGCCCAAGAGTTCAACCTGATAAGGGTCAAGCTCCATGGACTCAGTTCCCTCAGGGGTATCCAAATCCTCTCCCTGTGGAGAGGGGTCCTGAATGTTTTGCTGTGTAGAAGCTGGTTCCCCAGTCTTCTTACCTTTTCTCTTGGTTGGTTGGGCCATTATTTCAGGCTCCAGACCTACTTTTTCACCCTTCCTCTTGCTCTGTGCTCTGGTTTGCACACACACCAATTCAGGGATGCCCAGCATGGCTGCATGGGCCTTTAGCTCAACCTCAGCCCAGGCTGAGGTTTCCAGATCATTTCCAAGCAGACATGCAGCTGGCAACTTTGGAGAGACCACTACCTGTTTCAGGCCAGTAACACCCCCCCGGCCTAATGTCACCATGGCCATGGGATGACTAGTGGTGACACTGTCAGCGTTGGTGACTGGGTAAGACTTCCCAATCAAGTATTGCTCAGGGGAAACCAGTGTGTCTTTCACCATAGTGACACTGGCACCTGTATCCCTCAGAGCTTCTACCCTAGTTCCATTCACCCAGGGGTACTGTAAGTATTTCTTTAAGTTGGGGGGCCACACAGCTACAGTGGCAAACTCCACTTCTCCCAAGGAGACTAGACTTGCTTCAGTGTGTTCCCAGATTTGCTCAGGGTACACCTCTGATCCCATTTGTATACTTGCTGCCCCAGGAGTAGCTGTACTGGGTGCCTTAGGGGCTTTGTTGTGGGGGCAAGATACAGTTAGGTGTCCTGACCTCTTACAGTTATTACACCAGGCCTTTAAGGGATCATAGTTCTTCCCCCTATAGGGTTGAGGCACATAGGGAGTAGTTTGGGTGCCACCCGCCTGAACAGGTTTTTGGGGCCCATTGGACGACTCAGACTTTTTATCTTGGGGATTCTCACCACCTTTCCCCTGGGGAGGTTTTGTGACCACTTTCTTTTGGTCACCACCAGTGGCTGTCTTTGTCACCCTAGTCTTGACCCAGTGGTCTGCCTTCTTTCCAAATACTTGGGGAGAAATTAGACCTAGGTCTACCAAATGCTGATGCAACTTTTCATTTGTGCAGTTACTTAATATATGTTCCTTCATGAATAAATTGTACAATCCAGTAAAATCCTGCACACCATGTCCAGCTAACCAACCATCCAGTGTCTTCACTGAGAAGTCTACAAAATCAATCCAGGACTGGGTCTGGGTTTTGTGAGCCCCCCTGAATCTAATTCTATACTCCTCAGTGGTGAATCCAAATCCCTCAATCAGAGTTTTCTTCATGAGGTCATAGGATCCTGCTTCTGGCCCAGAGAGGGCCAGAAGCCTGTTTCTGCAGTTACCAGAGAACAGTTCCCACAGGAGTGCCCCCAGAGAGGTTTCTTTACTTTTCTGATATCACAAGCCCTCTCAAAGGCTGTGAACCATTTGGTGATATCATCACCTTCCTCAAATTTAGGGACAATCCCTTTGGGGATTTTAAGGTCAGAAGTTTCCTCCCTATCCTTATTTTTATTATTGCTGCCACCATTGACGGGTGCTAAACCCATCTCTCTCCTTTCTTTTTCTAGAGCCAGGAGCCTGGACTCTAGCTCTAGTCTTCTGGCCAGTCTCATAAGGCTGTCCTCTTCACTGGTGAGTCCCCCAGTGTTCTCTCTGGTACTAGAGTCACCTGTGTAATCTCTAGGTGCCCAGATGCAAATTCTTGGATTGAAGGGTATGGGTGCCCTCTCCTCCCTAGGGGATAGTATGGGGGGGGGTTATTGTCAACCTCCTCTGCTTCCCCTTCCTCATCTTACTGGCCATCACCATGTTTAGATGGGTGGTCCTTAGCATACTCAGCCAAGAGCTCATGGAGCCCTAGGTTGGTTGGATGCAGGTCCATTGGTAAATTTTTAAGTTTGCATAGGGACCTCAATTCCTTGAAAGACAAGTGTAAGTAAGGTGTGAGGTCGAGCTCCTCCACCAGGTCCATGTTATTATTGTCACTAACAGTTGGGTTTGTTTGAGTCCTTCTAACCTGTTAGTTCTAATCCTCCACCCTGACTATAGTAACTTTTATTTTTCTAAAATTCTAATGGGACTTAAGCAAGGCCCTAGCAAGACTTTTAGTAATTTTGGAAAAGACCAATCAGAATTCTAAAGGCAATTTTAAGACTTCTGTCGTGTGATCAGATGGTAAGCAAGTAGTCCAACAAATGCAAGTTTGTATCCCACCGCTGATCCACCAATGTGAGAAAGTGGCTCTGTATATACTGTTCCTTAGTAGGTACAGGGTGTACAGAGTCCACAGTCCCCAAGGGTTTGACAGAGGCTAAAGTTAGATATAACCTTACTCTCTAAAGTGGTAGCTTGGTCGAGCAGTAAGGCAGTATCAGAGGACAGTGTAAAGCATTTGTTGTACACACTCAGTCAGCAAATGGTCTCACACACTCAATAACTGAACTCTAGGCCAATGGTTTATATAAAAAAAATATATGATTGTTTAATTTTAGAACCAATAATTGGGTTTAAAATATACTTTCTCAGAATGAGATATTTTATATAAATACTTTTGCAATATGCAATTGACTTTTGTAAACAGTTACAAGTGGTTGCAATAGGCAACTCTATTTTAAACACCACAATGCATTGAGCTCAATGGAAATTTCAAGTTATTTGCAACAGATTACTTTTAGGATTACTTTTGATATTCCAGGACTGGATCCTAGATTCAGTCCTGGGTCAGTACTTAGAATCAAGTGATGAAAGTCGACTTAATTACTGTAATGATTTTTAAACAATATTTAACTATTTCAAAAGTTGACACTTAGAAAATATTTCAAAGAAAACAATCAATGATTCCCTAAGGAAGAAAATTCAAGTTGCAGGTACAGTATGTTCTCGTTACTTTTGTAATCCAGTACTGGGTGCCTAGACTCAGTACTGGGACCTTTATCCAAAACAGGTAAGTAATTGCGTTTTCAGATATTATCCGATTTTTAAAGAATATTTAAAGATTGCAGAAATTGACAGAAGAAACTTCACAGAAAAACAGTCAATGATTTCCTATGGAAGAAAATTGGGTCACGGGTAAGTACAGTTGTAAGTATTTGTCAGAGTCAGTGCCGGGCACCAAGATCCAGCACTGGGAGCTCACCTAAGAGCAGGTGAGTATTTTCGTTTTCGTTACTCGGCTGATTTTTGGTGAATATTTTAAGATTTGAAAAGTCCACACTTAAGAAATTTCAGGAAAAAGCCAGTCAATGTTACCCTATGAAGAAAATAGAGTTATTGGTTTAAAAGTAAGTACTCGACTGGCAGAGTTGAGGTTCTGGGCATAGACTCAGGGGTCCCCCAGGGTCAGGTAGGTACAGTTGGTTCACCCTCAGCGACTCTTGGGCGGCCGGGTGCAGAGAGAGTTAGGCCCAATGTTATCCTATGAGGGATAGGGGGCCTTGGTTGGTGGCTGCTGACTGACAAGCCACGCAACTGTGGGAGCTGGGCTCCTGGTCACTTACTCAGGGCAAGTGGGGAAGTAGGTAGGTGTAGAGGTTGCACTGTCAGGGCCACTCGGGCGGCTGTGTGCAGGGTGCTTTTGAGCCTTCGGGCGCTGAATTGATTTCAATGGGAAATCTCCGGTTTAGAAAAAGACTGCAAGCTCGGGGACGAGGATTCTTCAGGTGCCACCACCACTTCGAGAGGTAAGTTGGGTAGTTGGAGGATAGGTAGGTACCCTGGGATTGGGCACAGGGGGCCACGGGGCGCCGCGTGCAGGTGTGCGTTTTGGTGTCAGGAAATCTTACCCTCTGTTGATCGCGGTAGGGGGGGCACCTTGTTCTGAGGCTGCAGGCTTCTTCAGGAGTGTCGAGGGAGGTCCTTGGGTGCCGGACTCGGGGTCACAGTCGCCGTGGGGTCGTCCTCGTGGTCTTTGTTTACTCCGGCACTGGCCAGGCTTGGCTGGTGCAAAGTGTGCTGGGTTCGCGGTTCCGGGCTGCTGTCAGGGATTAGAGGTAGGTTTTGAGTAGAGCCTCTACTCATGGGAGTCCCCGGGGCTTAGAGCCAAATGGTAGCCAGGTCCTCCGGGGTTTGTGAGGTTGCTGGCCACAAGAGATGCCGGGTTGGAGCAGGAGCAGGTTCGAGGGTCGACAGGCCGGTAGGGCTGGGGCCAAAGCAGTTGTTGTCTTCCTCTTCTTAGCAGCTGCAGGCCAGGTCTTCTTTCTTCTTGACCTTCTTTGTATTTTGGAATCTGGAATCTGGGGAAGGAAGGTTCAGGGTGCCCCTAAATACTAGATTTAGGGGCGTTACAGGTAGGTGAATGGGTCCCTGTCCTGGGGTGGGTACACCCCCTATCCTGCCTCTCTCCTGTGGGAGGGGGGCAGTAGCCTAGTCCTGATAGGGTAGGTCTTCCCATCTTCAAGATGGCGAGAGCCCGGAGATGTGCTTCACCTCGCCTCCCCCACCTGAGGGGTGGGGTTGGCAGGCTGGCACATCCCCTGTCCTTATTTGGGGTTTCCGGCCAAAGCTTCCCGCCACAGTGGGGTTTTGCAGTGGCCTGGGGAAGCTCACAGAGGCGGCATACCTTTGAAGCTTCCCCCTGCCCATCCTGGGGAAGGAGATTTAGCACCTCGCCCAGGATGTGCATTGTTGCAGGCCCAGGAGAGCAGGGGCTCTCCCACCCAGGGGTCCAGCAACATGTCTGCTGTGTGGCAGACTAGGCAGCCTCAGAGCAGACGTGGATTGTAGGTTTGGTTTAAGGGGGCATCTCTAAGATGCCCTCTGGGGTGCTTGGTACCTAGGGTTTAATGTGCTGAGAAGTTTGATACCAAACTTCTCAGTCTTCAGTGTTGCCATTATGGTGCTGTGGAGTTCGTCTTTGGCGAGCTCTCAGCACCATATACTCTTAAATGGCAGCACTGCACTTACAGTGCTCAGGAATGGACCTGGGTACTGTAGGGGCACAGGGCTCCTGCTCCTGTGCCCACACCATTGGCATAAGGCACCCAGCTAGAGGGGTGGCTGATGTATGCCATGGCAGTGTAGGTGATGGGCATGGCACACTGGGATGTGTGTCATGTCGACTTTGTTTTTGTCTTGCACCCAAACACTCAGCCTGTAAAGGCAGTGTGTGTGTGTAAGGGTACAGGGCCTCTAGGGGTGGCACAATGAGTGCTGCAGCCCTTAGAGGCCTTCCCTGGTCACAAGGCCCTGGGTACCTAGGGTACCATTTACCAGGGGCTGACATGTGGCCAGGGTTTGCCAATTTGGGTTTTGTTTGTTTTAGGGAAGGAACATAGGCCCTGGGCACCTGATTGGCAGGAGTCCAGGGCACACTCAGTGAAAGTACATTCAGCAATTCAGCAAAAAGTGGGGGCATACCATGCAAGAGAGATGGCACTTTCTCACACAGCCCCCCCCCCCCAAACGAAAGGTGATGAGACTAACCTTGCCCTATGGAGTCTTCATTGTCTAAGTGGAAGAACCTGGAAAGACCATCTGCATTGGCATGGGCAGTCCCTGGTCTGTGCTCCACTTCAAAGTCCATTCCCTGTAGGGAGATGGACCACCTTAGTAGTTTTGGATTTTCCCCTTTCATCTGCATTATCCATCTGAAAGGTATGTGGTCAGTTTGAACCAAGAAGTGAGTACCAAACAAGTATGGCCTCAACTTCTTCGGGGACCAAACCACAGCAAAGGCCTCCCTCTCAATGGCACTCCAACGCTGCTCTCTGGGGAGTAGCCTCCTGCTTATAAAAGCAACAGGTTGGTGTTGGCCTTCATCATTGGTCTGGGATAGGACCGCTCCTATCCCTAGCTCAGAGGCATCAGTCTGCACTATGAACTGCTTGGCATAATCTGGAGCTTTTAGAATTGGTGCTGAGCACATTGCTTCTTTTAGGGTGTCATAAGCCTTTTGGCAACTAACTGTCCAGTTAACCTTCTTGGGCATCTTCTTGGAGGTGAGTTCTGTGAGGGGGGTCACAATGGACCCATACCCCTTCACAAACTTCCTGTAGTAGCCAGTGAAGCCAAGGAATGCCCTGACTTGGGTCTGGGTTGTTGGAGCTACCCAGTCCATGATGGCCTGGATCTTGGGTTGTAAGGGCTGTACCTGGCTTCCACCTACAAGGTGGCCCAAGTACACCACAGTGCCCTGCCCTATCTGGCATTTGGATGCCTTGATAGTGAGACCTGCATTTTTCAGAGCCTCTAAAACTTTTCCAAGGTGGATCAGGTGATCCTGCCATGTTGAGCTAAAGACAGCAATATCATCAAGATAAGCTGCACTAAAGGACTCCAGCCCAGCCAGGACATGGTTCACCAGCCTCTGGAAAGTGGCAGGGGCATTCTTTAACCCAAAGGGCATCACAGTAAACTGATAATGCCCATCAGGGGTGGAGAATGCTGTCTTTTCTTTTGCTCCTGGGGCCATGCCAATCTGCCAGTACCCTGCAGTTAAGTCAAAGGTACTGAGGAATTGGGCATCCCCTAATTTATCTATCAGCTCATCTGCTTTTGGGATAGGGTGAGCATCTGTCTTGGTGACAGAGTTGAGCCTTCTATAGTCCACACAGAACCTCATCTCTCTCTTTTCACCTTGTTGATGAGGTTTGGGGACCAGAACCACTGGGCTGGCCCAGGTGCTCTCAGAGGGTTCAATGACCCCTAACTCCAGCATCTTGCTGACCTCAGCTTTGATGCTTTCCTTGACTTGGTCTGAGTGTCGATAGATTTTGTTTTTGACAGGTGCACTGTCACCAGTGTCCACATCATGGGTACACCAGTTTGTCAGACCAGGGGTCAGGGAAAAGAGGCTAGCATACTGTTGCAAGACTTGCTTGCAGTCAGTCTGCTGTTGGGCAGAGAGGGTGTCTGAGAAGATCACACCATCTACTGACCCATCTTTTGGGCTATAGGAGAGGAGGTCAGGGAGAGGTTCACTCTCTGCTTCCTGCTCCTCATCAGTCACCATCAGCATGGTGATGTCAGCCCTGTCATTGTAGAGCTTGAGGCGGTTCACATGGATGACCCTCTTGGGTGTCCTGCTAGTGCCCAGGTCAACTAGATAGGTGACCTCACTCTTTCTTTCTAGGATAGGGTAAGGGCCACTCCATTTATCTTGGAGAGCTCTTGGTGCCGCTGGCTCCAAAACCCATACCTGTTGCCCAGGTTGAAATTCAACCAGTGCAGCTTTTTGGTCATACCAGTGCTTCTGGAGCTCCTGGCTGGCCTCAAGGTTCTTGGATGCTTATTCCATGTACTCAGCCATTCTGGACCTTAGGCCAAGCACATAGTCCACTATGTCTTGTTTGGGCTCTTGAAGAGGCCTCTCCCAGCCCTCTTTTACAAGACAAAGTGGTCCCCTTACAGGATGACCAACCAGAAGTTCAAAGGGTGAGAAACCTATTCCCTTCTGTGGTACCTCCCTGTAAGCGAAAAGCAGGCATGGTAACAGGACATCCCATCTCCTTTTGAGTTTTTCAGGGAAACCCATGATCATACCTTTCAATGTCTTGTTGAATCTCTCAACAAGGCCATTGGTTTGTGGGTGGTAGGGTTAGTAAACTTGTACTGCACTCCACACTCCTTCCACATGTGTGTTAGGTAAGCAGACATGAAGTTGGAACCTCTGTCTGAAACCACCTCCTTAGGAAACCCTACCCTGGTGAAGACACCCAGGAGGGCCTTGGCTACTGCAGGAACTGTAGTAGTCCTAAGTGGAATTGCTTCAGGGTACCTAGTGGCATGATCCACTACCACTAGAATACATTTCTTCCCTGAGGCTGTGGTAGGTTCAAGTGGACCCACAATGTCCACTCCTACCCTTTCAAAGGGGACCCCCACCAATGGTAGTGGGATGAGGGGGGCCTTTGGGTGTCCTCCTGTCTTGCCACTGGCTTGACAGGTAACACAGGAGCTGACAACCTCCTTCTCCTTTTGGTGCATCTGTGGCCAGTAAAAGTGACTCACTAGCCTTTCCCAAGTTTTGGATTGCCCCAGATGTCCAACTAGGCGGATGTCATGAGCCAAAGTTAGGAGGAACTCCCTGTACTTCTGTGGCACTACCACCCTCCTGGTGGCTCCAGGAGTGGGGTTTCTTGCCTCAGCATACAGTAATCCCTCTTCCCAATAAGCTCTGTGGGTACCACTGACATCTCCCCTTGCTTCTGAAACAGCTTGCTGCCTCAGGCTTTCAAGAGTGGGACAGTCTCGCTGACCCTGGCACAGCTCCTCCCTAGAGGGCCCCCCTGGGCCCAAGAGTTCATCCTGGTAAGGGTCAAGCTCCATGGACTCAGTTCCCTCAGGGGTATCCAAATCCTCTCCCTGTGGAGAGGGGTCCTGAATGTTTTGCTGTGTAGAAGCTAGTTCCCCAGTCTTCTTACCTTGTCTCTTGGTTGATTGGACCATTATGTCAGGCTCCACACCTACTTTTTCACCCTTCCTATTGCTCTGTGCTCTGGTTTGCACACACACCGATTCAGGGATGCCCAGCATGGCTGCATGGGCCTTTAGTTCAACCTCAGCCCAGGCTGAGGTTTCCAGATCATTTCCAAGCAAACATGCAGCTGCCAACTTTGGAGAGACCACTACCTGTTTCAGGCCAGTGACCCCCCCCCCCCCAGCCTAATGTCACCATGGCCATGGGATGACTAGTGGTGACACTGTCAGCGTTGGTGACTGGGTAAGACTTCCCAATCAAGTATTGCTCAGGGGAAACCAGTGTGTCTTTCACCATAGTGACACTGGCACCTGTATCCCTCAGAGCGTCTACCCTAGTTCCATTCACCCAGGGGTACTGTAAGTATTTCTTTAAGTTGGGGGGCCACACAGCTACAGTGGCAAACTCCACTTCTCCCAAGGAGACTAGACTTGCTTCAGTGTGTTCCCAGATTCGCTCAGGGTACACCTCTGATCCCATTTGTATACTTGCTGCCCCAGGAGTAGCTGTACTGGGTGCCTTAGGGGCTTTGTTGTGGGGGCAAGATACAGTTAGGTGTCCTGACCTCTTACAGTTATTACACCAGGCCTTTAAGGGATCATAGTTCTTCCCCCTATAGGGTTGAGGCACATAGGGAGTAGTTTGGGTGCACCACCCTGAACAGGTTTTTGGGGCCCTTTGGAAGACTCAGACTTTTTATCTTGGGGATTCTCACCGCCTTTTCCCTGGGGAGGTTTTGTGACCACTTTCTTTTGGTCACCCCCAGTGGCTGTCCTTGTCACCCTAGTCTTGACCCAGTAGTCTGCCTTCTTTCCCAATTCTTGGGGAGAAATTAGACCTAGGTCTACCAAATGCTGATGCAACTTTTCATTTGTGCAGTTACTTAATATATGTTCCTTCATGAATAAATTGTACAATCCAGTAAAATCCTGCACACCATGTCCAGCTAACCAACCATCCAGTGTCTTCACTGAGAAGTCTACAAAATCAATCCAGGACTGGGTCTGGGTTTTGTGAGCCCCCCTGAATCTAATTCTATACTCCTCAGTGGTGAATCCAAATCCCTCAATCAGAGCTTTCTTCATGAGGTCATAGGATCCTGCTTCTGGCCCAGAGAGGGCCAGAAGCCTATTTCTGCAGTTACCAGAGAACAGTTCCTACAGGAGTGCCCCCAGAGAGGTTTCTTTACTTTTCTGATATCACAAGCCCTCTCAAAGGCTGTGAACCATTTGGTGATATCATCACCTTCCTCAAATTTAGGGACAATCCCTTTGGGGATTTTAAGGTCAGAAGTTTCCTCCCTATCCTTATTTTTATTATTGCTGCCACCATTGACGGGTGCTAAACCCATCTCTCTCCTTTCTTTTTCTAGAGCCAGGAGCCTGGACTCTAGCTCTAGTCTTCTGGCCAGTCTCAAAAGGCTGTCCTCTTCAGTGGTAAGTCCCCCAGTGTTCTCTCTGGTACTAGAGTCACCTGTGTAATCTCTAGGTGCCCAGATGCTAATTCTTGGATTGAAGGGTATGGGTGCCTTCTCCTCCCTAGGGGATAGTATGGGGGGGGGGGGGGTATTGTCAACCTCCTCTGCTTCCCCTTCCTCATCTGACTGGCCATCACTATGTTTAGATGGGTGGTCCTTAGCATACTCAGCCTAGAGCTCATGGAGCCCTAGGTTGGTTGAATGCAGGCCCATTGGTAATTTTTTAAGTTTGCATAGGGACCTCAATTCCTTGAAAGACAAGTGTAAGTAAGGTGTGAGGTCGAGCTCCTCTACCAGGTCCATGTTATTATTGTCACTAACAGTTGGGTTTGTTTGAGTCCTTCTAACCTGACAGTTCTAATCCTCTACCCTGACTATATTAACTTTTATTTTTCTAAAATTCTAATGGGACTTAAGCAAGGCCCTAGCAAGACTTTTAGTAATTTTGGAAAAGACCAATCAGAATTCTAAAGGCAATTTTAAGAGTTCTGTCGTGTGATCAGATGGTAACCAAGTAGTCCAACAAATGCAAGTTTGTATTCCACCGCTGATCCACCAATGTGAGAAAGTGGCTCTGTATATACTGTTCCTTAATAGGTACAGGGTGTACAGAGTCCACAGTCCCCAAGGGTTTGACAGAGGCTAAAGTTAGATATAACCTTACTCTCTAAAGTGGTAGCTTGGTCGAGCAGTAAGGCAGTATCAGAGGACAGTGTAAAGCATTTGTTGTACACACTCAGTCAGCAACTGGTCTCACACACTCAATAACTGAACTCTAGGCCAATGGTTTATATAAAAAAAATATATGCTTGTTTTATTTTAGAACCAACAATTGGGTTTAAAATATACTTTCTCAGAATGAGATGTTTTATATAAATACTTTTGCAATATGCAATTGACTTTTGTAAACAGTTACAAGTGGTTGCAATAGGCAACTCTATTTTAAACACCACAATGCATTGAGCTCAATGGAAATTTCAAGTTATTTGCAACAGATTACTTTTAGGATTACTTTTGGAATTCCAGGACTGGATCGTAGATTCAGTTCTGGGTCAGTACTTAGAATCAAGTGATGAAAGTCGACTTAATTACTGTAATGATTTTCAAACAATATTTAACTATTTCAAAAGTTGACACAGAAAATATTTCAAAGAAAACAATCAATGATTCCCTATGGAAGAAAATTCAAGTTGCAGGTACAGTATGTTCTCGTTACTTTTGTAATCCAGTACTGGGTGCCTAGACTCAGTACTGGATCCTTTATCCAAAACAGGTAAGTAATTGCGTTTTCAGATATTATACGATTTTTAAAGAATATTTAAAGATTGCAGAAATTGACAGAAGAAATTTCACAGAAAAACAGTCAATGATTTCCTATGGAAGAAAATGGGGTCACGGGTAAGTACAGTTGTAAGTATTTTTCAGAGTCAGTGCTGGCACCAAGATCCAGCACTGGGAGCTCACCTAAGAGCAGGTGAGTATTTTCGTTTTCGTTACTCGGCTGATTTTTGGTGAATATTTTAAGATTTGAAAAGTCCACACTTAAGAAATTTCAGGAAAAAGCCAGTCAATGTTACCCTATGAAGAAAATAGAGTTATTGGTTTAAAAGTAAGTACTCGGCTGGCAGAGTTGAGGTTCTGGGCATAGACTCAGGGGTCCCCCAGGGTCAGGTAGGTACAGTTGGTTCACCCTCAGCAACTCTTGGGCGGCCGGGTGCAGAGAGAGTTAGGCCCAATGTTATCCTATGAGGGATAGGGGGGCCTTGGTTGGTGGCTGCTGACTGGCAAGCCACACGACTGTGGGAGCTGGGCTCCTGGTCACTTACTCAGGGCAAGTGGGGAAGTAGGTAGGTGTAGAGGTTGCACTGTTAGGGCCACTCGGGCGGCTGGGTGCAGGGTGCTTTTTGAGCCTTCGGGCGCTCAATTGATTTCAATGGGAAATCTCCGGTTTAGAAAAAGACTGCAAGCTCGGGGACGAGGATTCTTCAGGTGCCACCACCACTTCGAGAGGTAAGTTGGGTAGTTGGAGGATAGGTAGGTACCCCGGGATTGGGCACAGGGGGCCACGGGGCGCCGTGTGCAGGGGTGCGTTTTGGTGTCAGGAAATCTTACCCTCTGTTGATCGCGGTAGGGGGGGCACCTTGTTCTGAGGCTGCAGGAGTGTCGAGGGAGGTCCTTGGGTGCCGGACTCGGGGTCACAGTCGCCGTGGGGTCGCCATCGTGGTCTTTGTTCACTCCGGCACTGGCCGCGCTTGGCTGGTGCAGAGTGTGCTGGGTTCATTGTTCGGGGCTGCTGTCAGGGATTAGAGGTAGGTTTTGAGTAGAGCCTCTACTCATGGGAGTCCCCGGGGCTTAGAGCCAAAAGGTAGCCAGGTCCTCCGGGGTTTGTGAGGTTGCTGGCCACAAGAGATGCCGGGTTGGAGCAGGAGCAGGTTCGAGGGTCGACAGGCCGGTAGGGCTGGGGCCAAAGCAGTTGTTGTCTTCCTCTTCTTAGCAGCTGCAGGGCAGGTGTTCTTTCTTCTTGCTCTTCTTTGTATTTTGGAATCTGGAATCTGAGGAAGGAAGGTTCAGGGTGCCCCTAAATACTAGATTTAGGGGCGTTACAGGTAGGTGAATGGGTCCCTGTCCTGGGGTGGGTACACCCCCTATCCTGCCTCTCTCCTGTGGGAGGGGGGCAGTAGCCTAGTCCTGATAGGGTAGGTCTTCCCATCTTCAAGATGGCGAGAGCCCGGAGATGTGCTTCACCTCGCCTCCCCCACCTGAGGGGTGGGGTTGGCAGGCTGGCACATCCCCTGTCCTAATTTGGGGTTTCCGGCCAAAGCTTCCCGCCAGAGAGGGGTGTTGCAGTGGCCTGGGGAAGCTCACAGAGGCAGCATACCTTTGAAGCTTCCCCCTGCCCATCCTGGGGAAGGAGATTTAGCACCTCGCCCAGGATATGCATTGTTGCAGGCCCAGGAGAGCAGGGGCTCTCCCACCCAGGGGTCCAGCAACATGTCTGCTGTGTGGCAGCCTAGGCAGCCTCAGAGCAGACGTGGATTGTAGGTTAGGTTTAAGGGGGCATCTCTAAGATGCCCTCTGGGGTGGTTGGTACCTAGGGTTTAATATGCTGAGAAGTTTGATACCAAACTTCTCAGTCTTCAGTGTTGCCATTATGGTGCTGTGGAGTTCGTGTTTGGCGAGCTCTCAGCACCATGTACTCTTAAATGGCAGCACTGCACTTACAGTGCTCAGGAATGGACCTGGGTACTGTAGGGGCACAGGGCTCCTGCTCCTGTTCCCACACCATTGGCATAAGGAACCCAGCTAGAGGGGTGGCTGATGTATGCCATGGCAGTGTAGGCGATGGGCATGGCACACAGGGATGTGTGTCATGTCGACTTTGTTTTTGTCTTGCACCCAAACACTCAGCCTGCAATGACAGTGTGTGTGTGTAAGGGTACAGGGCCTCTATGGGTGGCACAATGAGTGCTGCAGCCCTTAGAGGCCTTCCCTGGTCACAAGGCCCTGGGTACCTAGGGTACCAATTACTAGGGGCTGACATGTGGCCAGGGTTTGCCAATTTGGGTTTTGTTTGTTTTAGGGAAGGAACATAGGCCCTGGGCACCTGATTGGCAGGTGTCCAGGGCACACTCAGTGAAAGTACATTCAGCAATTCAGCAAAAAGTGGGGGCATATCATGCAAGAGATATGGCACTTTCTCACACAGCCCCCCCCCCCCAAACGAAAGGTGATGAGACTAACCTTGCCCTATGGAGTCTTTATTGTCTAAGTGGAAGAACCTGGAAAGTCCATCTGCATTGGCATGGGCAGTCCCTGGTCTGTGTTCCACTTCAAAGTCCACTCCCTGTAGGGAGATGGACCACCTTAGTAGTTTTGGATTTTCCCCTTTCATCTGCATTAGCCATCTGAGAGGTCTGTGGTCAGTTTGAACCAGGAAGTGAGTACCAAACAAGTATGGCCTCAACTTCTTCGGGGACCAAACCACAGCAAAGGACTCCCTCTCAATGGCACTCCAACGCTACTCTCTGGGGAGTAGCCTCCTGCTTATAAAAGCAACAGGTTGGTGTTGGCCTTCATCATTGGTCAGCTCAGAGGCATCAGTCTGCACTATGAACTGCTTGGCATAATCTGGAGCTTTTAGAATTGGTGCTGAGCACATTGCTTCTTTTAGGGTGTCAAAAGCCTTTTGGCAACTAACTGTCCAGTTAACCTTCTTGGGCATCTTCTTGGAGGTGAGTTCTGTGAGGGGGGTCACAATGGACCCATACCCCTTCACAAACCTCCTGTAGTAGCCAGTCAAGCCAAGGAATGCCCTGACTTGGGTCTGGGTTGTTGGAGCTACCCAGTCCATGATGGCCTGGATCTTGGGGTGTAAGGGCTGTACCTGGCCTCCACCTACAAGGTGGCCCAAGTACACCACAGTGCCCTGCCCTATCTGGCATTTGGATGCCTTGATAGTGAGACCTGCTTTTTGCAGAGCCTCTAAAACTTTTCCAAGGTGGATCAGGTGATCCTGCCAGGTGGAGCTAAAGACAGCAATATCATCAAGATAAGCTGCACTAAAGGACTCCAGCCCAACCAGGACATGGTTCACCAGCCTCTGGAAAGTGGCAGGGACATTCTTTAACCCAAAGGGCATCACAGTAAACTGATAATGCCCATCAGGGGTGGAGAATGCTCTCTTTTCATTTGCTCCTGGGGCCATGCCAATCTGCCAGTACCCTGCAGTTAAGTCAAAGGTACTGAGGAATTGGGCAGCCCCTAATTTATCTATCAGCTCATCTGCTCTTGGGATAGGGTGAGCATCTGTCTTGGTGACAGAGATGAGCCCTCTAAAGTCCAACCAGAACCTCATCTCTCTCTTTTCACCTTGTTGATGAGGTTTGGGGACCAGAACCACTGGGCTGGCCCAGGGGCTCTGAGAGGGTTCAATGACCCCTAACTCCAGCATCTTGCTGACCTCAGCTTTGATGCTCTCCTTGACTTGGTCTGACTGTCGATAGATTTTGTTTTTGACAGGTGCACTGTCACCAGTGTCCACATCATGGTACACCAGTTTGTCAGACCAGGGGTCAGGGAAAAGAGGCTAGCATACTGTTGCAAGACTTGCTTGCAGTCAGTCTGCTGTTGGGCAGAGAGGGTGAGAAAATTCGATTTTCGATCGTGATTGAATCGACCCGCCATTTTGTGCTCCGCCTCCATTTTATGTTGCCCTCACTCAGGCAGCACGGCGAACAAAGTCTATTCTGCTTTTTCTGCAGCTTCGTGTCAAAACAATCCTTCTGCCTCTATTTGAAAAGCTGGTGTTAGGACTGGCCGAGTACACTAATCCCTGTCTGGTTTTTCTAATCCTCGTCTCAACTATCTGTTGGTTCACACTATTCTCTTCTGACTTTATCTTATCGTCTGGCCTTCACTGTCCTCTGCTAGCATTCTCTTGTTTCACAACTGTCCTCCAACACACACAAACATATCTTGCCACCTGCAAGTTAGTTGCAGACCTGTTAATGAATTAGTTCGAGGGAGGGGTGACAAACACAGTTGGAGGAGAGGTTTCTTCGAGTCATCTGATACTTTGTTTTCAAACCCTTCCTATTGGTTCTGTCCTGTTTTCCAACTTTTCTTATTGGCTCTTTCTTATATGTTCTGGGTGTGTATTTGGTTAATGTATATTTCACATATGTGGTATATAAGATTGTGCGCCACGGAGTGAAGTGGCAGTCTCCTGAGAACCTACCTTGTGTACTTCTGGGATAACTGTACTAGCTGCAGCTAATAAATCCGATCTTCTAACGCCTAACAGAGTGTCCCGTGTCTCTGTGTAGCTGAGCAGGAGAACCCCGGAGATTAAGGCGTACCCTGCGCCGCCAGGCCCAAAATTTTCTGGTTCTTCAACTGGCGCCCCACGTGGGGCGGCTTCAGTGGTACCGGTTCTGCCTGAAGGTCGTGAGGAACCCCGCAAGAAAATTCCGGAGGATTCGCGAGCCACGTCAAGCGACCCCTGTATGTCGAAAGTGATCCGAAGGTCTTTTGCAGCGTGGTTACTCCTTCCTGACGGCTACTGACGACTGCTGCCCTGACTGCCGCCCTGCCTTGGCCCTTCCTTTGGTGATGTATGGTAAGGCAAGGCGATAGACGGGACTCTGTTGGCGTGAGGAGACGTCCTTAGTTAAGTTTTTGGTGGGTCGTTCCCACAATTTTGTTTCTTAGTTGCTTTGATCCTTTGGTTCTTAGATTCGACTATTGCAATAGCCGAAGCTGAGGGGTAAGTGCATTTGTGCTGCGTAAACTGAGTTTTACCCCCTTGAAGTTTGTGAACAGTCCGGTGAAATCACGAGATGCCTGGTCTGACTAAGTTTGGAAAACTTTGTTGCTTTGGTTGTAATAGGGATTCCCGGCTTGAGGACTCTTGTCCGATTCCTTCGGTTGGAACTCCCACATATGTGCTCTATTCAAAACATGGTATTGGCCCCATTGCCTTTAACGAGGCATGGACCCGATACACGAAGAAAGATGGTGTTCTAAAATGGCCAGAAAATGGTAGCTTCGAGCCTGATGTGCTAGATAATTTAGAAGCAGTTTTATTCAAAAGAAAAGCCCGGCCGGCAATGTTTGATTCTTTCCGCCTTTGGCGTAAGGAAGCCAAACAGAAAGAAATTAAGCAAACAAAACGAGATAGAAAAGCACAGGGTATGACAATTATACAGGCTGCCCAACGATTTAAAGACGATGAAATTGATAATGCGACAGAAATCTCAGACAGCCAGCATCGTATGGCGATAGATAAATGCTATCCGGTGTTGCCTGTTTCCCCTTCCGAAAACAAGAGAGATTTAGAAGAAGATCCCCTAATGTCTCACTTATTGAGATTGCCTCCGCCCGATGCACAAGTTACCAATGCACCCCAGTTGTTACAGCCTGTCCAGCCGCCAGCAGTACCTCTGCCTGTTCCGGCTCTTCCGCATTTGCCTCCTCCAGTATTACCGCCTCTGCCAGTTTCACCATTAACTTCGACTTCTTTGCCCTCATATCCTGATCTTCGATCTCCTTTGCCTTCTGCACCTCCTGCAATTAAAGGTTCTCCTTCTTTTAGCTCGCCTAATACTTTGTCTCCTATTCTCATGTCCAATTTTCCGTCTATGCGTAAGCGACTCACAGACACTGTCACTGGTATTCTATCTCCTTTCTTTGAAGCTTTAAATGTGTCTCCGGCTTTTGCCCGAAGTCAATCTCGTAGTCAGTTCCCAGATTCTGAAGAACGAGAAAGGTTGGAATCTCTCACACGAAAATGGATTAAAAAGGGTCCCCAATACAGTGTGCTCGATATTATGCCTACCTTCTCACAATGGAATGCACCCACGCAAAGATATGTTTTCGAAGTAATGTGTGATACTCTCATTAAAGAATGGGAGGATGTAAATTTAAATTCGGTTCCACAGGGCCTGCTAGATGTTCAGGCTGACTTTGATAAAGGACTTATTGTGGGTTCCAAAGTTGAAAATGTGGTAAGGACACTTATTTCCTTTAGAAACGTATTATCCTCTCAGACTTTCCTTGATTCTGATCCGTCGGTTAGACTGACACTGAAAAATTATCCCATGAGAGAGGTTCCTCCAGTATGGAAGGAGGAGGTCGCAGCAGTAGATGCTAATCCAGCTATTCCCGCTCATTTTCAACGTATATGGGTACATGTCCCCTGGAAGAGATCTGAAGTTTTGGCCCTTAAACAGACTCTACCGGATCCTCGTAAAAACCCTGCGGGTTATTATAAAGAATTATCACAGACAGTTGACGCTTGCATCATGAACCTAGCTGATATCGATATGTTGATGGGAAATGTAGTCCCACAGACATTATGGGCTAGGATTCGTAAGGAGAATCACGCACAGGAATTAGGTGCTGATTGGGATGTTATAACTGCCGCAGATAGAGACCAAGTGGGTGGTGCAAAGCCTGACGCTTTGATTTCAGAACTCCCTGGTAGGATTATTACATTAATGAAAACGATGATGCCTGCATTGAGAGTTAATTGGGATAAATTAGCGGCATGCAAACAAAAGAAAGATGAAAGTGTCTATGATTTCTTCACTCATTTCGAGGAGACATTTATTGATCACAGTGGTCAAGATATGGCTACAGAGGGTGGACAGCGATTATTTGTGGACAAATTTGTATTTAATTTGCTTCCCGAGCTGTCACACAAATTGAAAGATTCTGAAAGTTCATGGGCTGTTTCTTCTTCTGCCCAGATATTGGCTACTGCACAATATTATGAAAACAGAGATAAAGAAGAAAAAGAAAAGCAAGAGAAAAAGACGAAAGAATTAAAAACGAAGGTTCTCTTGCAACAAGCTTATCCTCCTCGCTATGCTCAGCCTCAGCTTCAACAGCCTCCACAGTTTCAGAGGTTGTATCAAAAACCTGAGCCATACATTCCGCGACCTTTGTTAGGACCTAATCAATGTGCCTATTGTAGAGAAGAAGGTCATTTTAAGAATAGTTGTCCGATTTTATTGCAGCGCAGTGGAACACTATCTGCTCCACGAGGTCGTGGTGGCCTCCAGTCAGCAAATAGAAGTAGAGGTCGAGGTGTGCTGACTCAAGAACAGCGTGCCCTTCCTCCTCCCAATTCCATGAATTACTTTGATCAGCAAAATGTTAGGTCTACACAGTACTACAATGAAGACCATTACATTGAAAACGGAAATGAAAGTCTTCATGCTAACTAGGACAGCCATGGACAAAGTAAGGGAGTTGTGTCGGTTCCAGTAGATCAGAATGGACCTTATGTTAATGTCACTACAATGGGTGTTTTAGAGCCATTTCTTCTAGATACTGGGGCGATGAGAAGTTCTATCATTCATTCTAAACTCCCTGGGGCACCTTTGTCTGGCTTAACGAATGTATCTGTAGGATTTTCTGGCGCCCCTGTTCGTAATCCGGTTTCTTGCCCTTTGCCTATTTCAATTGGCCCATATGATTTGGAAGCTCCACTTCTTTTGACGAATGGTTGTGGTGAGAATCTGTTGGGTTTGGACTTATTGAAAAGAATGCATGCTACAATATATTGTTCTCCTTCTGGTGTACATCTTACTTTAGGACAGAAACTGATTTCTCCAATGTATTTGTCCAAAGACCAGTTTCCACCTGAATTACTTTCTCTTCCGGCAGCGCTTTGGGCCATGGGTCCGAACGATGTGGGCTGTCTTGAAATTCCACCTTATGTTGTTACTCTCAAGCCTAATGTTGAATTGCCGCGTATTCCGCAGTATAGAATTTCCACTGAAGGTGAAAAAGCGCTTTTGGAAATCATTCATGATTTGATTCAGAAGGGTGTGGTTGAAGAAACGAGAGGAAACACATGCAATAGTCCTATTCTTCCTGTTCTTAAACGCACTGATCCTTCTCAGCCACCTGTATATCGTTTCGTAATTGATCTTCGGGAGGTAAACAAAATTGTTGTACCACAATTTCCTGTCGTTCCAGATATCACTGCTCTGTTGACAGTGATACCTTCTACAGCGACTTGGTTTTCCGTTATCGATCTCAAGAATGCCTTCTTTAGTATTCCCATTGCAGAAGAGAGTAGGGACATTTTTGGCTTCTCTCTTGGAGGCCGAAGCTTCCGGTTTAAGCGCGCACCTCAGGGCTATTGTGAAAGTCCTTCCATTTACAGCCAAGCTTTAAAATGTCATCTTGATACTTTTCACTTGCCGTCTGGTGCTGCTCTTATACAATACATGGATGACTTGTTAATCACAGCTGATTCAGAAGATATCTGCAAAAATGTCACTGTTGCATTGTTACGCCATTTGTTTAATCTGAATCACAAGGTTTCACCTTCCAAACTACAATATGTCCATCGAGAGGTTACCTATTTGGGTCATCTCCTCTCAAAGGAGGGACGACGATTAACACCAGAACGAATTCAGGCGATTACGCAAATGTCTGTGCCATCCACACAAAGGGAGGTACGTTCCTTTCTGGGTATTACTTCTTATTGTAGGCAGTGGATCCCTAACTTCTCTCTGTTGGCCAAGCCTTTGTTGGCACTCACTTTGAAAGATACACCTCAGCCCCTTCCTTGGACTGACGAGTGCCAAAGGAGTTTTACTAACTTACGTACTGCTCTGTGTTCCGCTCCTGTACTAGGTACTCTTGATTACAGTAAGCCTTTTACGCTCTATGTTCATGAGAGACAGGGTTGTGCGTTGTCAGTTTTAACACAGCAATTTGGAGACAAACAGCGGCCATGCGCTTATTTTTCGTCTACATTAGATCCCGTAGCTAAAGCATTGCCTAGTTGTCTCAAAGCGACAGCAGCAGCAGCAATTTTTATTCGACAGTCTGCTGGAGTGGTGCTAGATAATACTCTCATTGTCATGGTGCCACATGCAGTGGATACTTTACTAAACAGAATGAAAATGCAGCATCTTACGAGTGCTCGTCTAACTGAATACGAGCTGATGCTTTTGTCTAGTCACGTACACATCAAACGATGTAATACCCTAAATCCAGCTACACTGTTGCCCCTTCCAGAGGAGAAAGGTGTTGAGGAACAACATGATTGTTTTTTCCGTACAGAGGAAGAGACAAAAGGAAGAATTGACTTGAAAGATACGCCGCTAGAGAATCCGGATGGAACTCTATGGGTAGATGGTTCTTATTTTAAAATGCCTAATGGAGATACAGTTTCAGCCTATGCTGTTACTACTTTACATACAGTTGTGGAAACAGCCCGTATCAGACACAACTCAGCTCAAGCAGCGGAACTGATAGCATTAACGAGAGCATGTGTATTGTCAGAAGGGAAAAGAGTGAACGTATACACCGACAGTCAATACGCCTTTGGTGTAGCGTTCAATTTTGGGCGTCTTTGGAAAGAGAGGGGATTCCTTACTTCACATGGCACTAAAATACAACATGGTCAGTTGGTGACTGATCATCTTGAGTCACTTGCCTTGCCCACCCAAATAGCAATTGTGAAGTGTAGTGCGCACAAAAAGATTACAGATGATGTTAGCCGAGGAAATGCATTTGCAGATGAAGTAGCGAAAAAGACAGCGAGAGACGCTACAAGTCGAATGTATGTGGCGGGTCCTGCGAATTGGGTCAGAGAAAGAGGAATGTATGAGAATACAGTAGAAAGTGTAAAATCAATTCAGAAAGAGGCTCCAGAGAAGGAATTGAGTAAGTGGAAAGAAAGTGCGGGAATGTTAGATGAGATGGGTTGTTGGGTGGAATTATCTGAACACCAACGTTGGCTGTTACCAGATGCCTATGTACTCCCAGTGGTTACTATGGCGCATGGTCCAGCCCACTTAAGTGCGAAAGGTATATGCAAGCTATTGGCTCCAGTGTGGCAAAATGAAGGAATCCCAAAATGCGCAGACAATGTAGTGAAACATTGTATTGTTTGTTTAATGTACAATCCGGGAAAGGGAACCCCAACTCCAGCGGGTCACTTTGCTCCTCCGACATATCCATTTGAGGTGTTGCAGATCGATTACATACACATGGAACGATGCAACAATCTCAAATATGTTCTGGTGGTAGTATGCGCCTTCTCTAGATGGATAGAAGCATACCCTCTAAAAGACAATACAGCCTTATCCACAGCCAAAATTTTACTGAAATAAGTTTTCCCTAGGTTTGGTTTGCCGCGCATTGTCTGGAGTGACAATGGGAGCGAATTTGTTGGCCAAGTCATGCAAAAAGTTTGTACGGGTCTTGGTATCAAGCAAAAGTTCCATGCGGCAAACCATCCACAGTCAGCAGGTTTAGTGGAATGTTATAACGGAACTTTGAAGCTTAAACTAGCAAAAGTCCAAGCTAGTACAGGACTTAATTGGCCCGATGCTTTGCCACTGGCTCTCCTGTCCACCAGAACTGCTGTGCACTCTCGTTTGGGACTTAGCCCTTACGAAGTGGTCTTTGGGTGCCCAGCTAATGTATGGGGAGTCCCTCGCCCTAAGAAATACTCAGACTTGCCATATCCAATGTTGATTGACTACTTGCATGAACTTACAACTAAATTGCGTGTTCTCCATCAACAGGTTCAGAGTGCTTTACCGGAGGCTTCCACAGATCCAGGTCATTCCATCCGACCAGGTGACTGGGTCTGTACAAAGAATTTCCAAAGGACGAGAAATTTGGAGCCCAGGTGGAGAGAGCCTCGTTTAGTACTTTTAACAACGAGAACAGCAGTAAAAGTTGAAGGAAAGAAGAATTGGATTCACGGCGTGCATTGTAAGAAAGTGCCTTTGCCTCTACCCTTCGATCAATGGGTGCGTAGGGGCATTGGAGACTCTGAGAGTGAAAAGGTTCCACGATTCGTACCTTTTAGCGATGCACGCCTGAATGGAACACTGACGACGACATTCTACAAGAAGCAATAACACCACATTGTCGCTTGGATATGACAAATCCACGAACATTGTTCCGAGACCAAACCGTACCTGATAAAGAACATTATAATCTGAGACCTAGACCAAAGAACACTTAAGATTTTTCTCTCTCCTGTGCAGTATTCTATCCCGGTTGCAGGGTCACGGTAGGAGTCTTGATTGTGACCTGAGTAATGGCAATAGGCCTGCAGGACTTGCAGTGTCATAGGACGGCAGATAATCATAATTAAGTGATCAAGGAAGATTGCCGTGAGCATCCATTTAGAAAGATGGAAACTACACTAGGCAAAAGAGAGAGAAAGGATGAAATGAAGAAAGAATCCTGTAGATTAATGTACAGTCGTTTTAGTATAACCTTATGTATTATTATATTATTGTGTATCCTTTTGGCGTTTATAAGTTGGATTATTTATGCTCTGCAGCAAAAAGTTGTCTCTCCTTCTTCCTCTTCGTCTTCTTCTACTGTCTCTCCACATCTATTTCATACCCTTCCTCAACATGAACTCATTAGAAGAACTGAATATTATAACAATTCCTTTGTCCAGTTATTACATCAACACCAGTTAGTGGTCAATACAACTGACTGTTGGGTGTGTGGACTTATGCCACATACCACAGAAAAAGGAATGCCATATTTAGTTCCCCCGTTTTCTTATGAGGGTTCAGCTTGGGCTTATTTTGTCATCTTCTCCAATGCCTACCAAAGCAAATTCAAACGATCCGTTAGTTCATATATTGGCGGTCCAGATTTTAGTCATAGCTCATTGATAAAGGGAATGGTAGCTATGGCTAAAATCATGGAAAATAGTAAGTTTTCCGTTGACGAAAGAAAAGCATATACAAACTGGAACGTCACCCATTATGTCACTAGCCTTAGTTATAAGGTCAAACAAAGAAAATCTCCACCAATTTGGACTATTCCTCATCAGGGAAATGTCTGTCTACAAATAAATGGTCGGTCTTCTGACACCATAAAAAGAAACAACTGTTCCCACACATACGTCTACTCCTCTCAGAATTCGCCTCCTCTAGTGCCATCTCAAGGCAAGTATTTTATCTGCCACAATAGGGCTTACACGTGGTTGCCAACGGGTTTTTCTGGTACCTGCTATATAGCTTTCCTTCTTCTCCCTACATACACCGCTTCTGCAAATCATCATCGAAACAGATATGGCAGAGGGATTATTGTTTCAAAAGACACAGCAGGACAAGAGGGAGGAGATTTCCTCAAAGGATTTCTTCCTTTTTGGGGTCCAATGGCCAACAGCAGAAATATAAGCCAACTGGTTTGTGTCGTAGAAACCACAATAGACATCACTGTAGGAGCCTTAAGTAATATCAGGGTAGAACTACAGGCGAATCGTCTTATGACCTTACAAAACCGAGTTGCCTTAGATTTTGTTCTTGCGAATCGTGGTGGAGTGTGCAAATTGATCGGGTCAAGTTGCTGTATTTTCATACCTAATGACGCTCCAACAGTATACCAAGCTATCTCTAAGTTGCATATAATCTCTGAGTCGATTCATCAGGACGAAGGAGATTGGTCATTTTCGGAGTGGTTTTGGGGACTGCTGTCCAAATGGGGTTGGAAAGCGTTGACATTCCTTGGAATAGTTTTGACCATTATTTTCTCTTGTTGCCTTTGTATACACTGTGGTCCCGCCATCTGCGACCTTTGTGCTACTATGTGCATCCCTAAACCCAAATCACAAAGAGCAGAGGACATAAGAATGATGTTACAGCAACAGCTCGATGACCTCATGGCCATTGACATTGACTCAGATTAACATGAGTCTATCTTGCCTGAGTTTTGGCAAAAGGAGGGTCTGAGAAAATTCGATTTTCGATCGTGATTGAATCAACCCGCCATTTTGTGCTCCGCCGCCATTTTATGTTGCCCTCACTCAGGCAGCACGGCGAACAAAGTCTATTCTGCTTTTTCTGCAGCTTCGTGTCAAAACAAGCCTTCTTCCTCTATTTGCAAAGCTGGTGTTAGGACTGGCCGAGTACACTAATCCCTGTCTGGTTTTTCTAATCCCCGTCTCAACTATCTGTTGGTTCACACTATTCTCTTCTGACTTTATCTTATCGTCTGGCCTTCACTGTCCTCTGCTAGCATTCTCTCATTTCACAACTGTCCTCCAACACACAGAAACGTATCTCGCCACCTGCAAGTTTGTTGCAGACCTGTTAATGAATTAGTTCGAGGGAGGGGTGACAAACACAGTTGGAGGAGAGGTTTCTTCGAGTCATCTGATACTTTGTTTTCAAACCTTTCCTATTGGTTCTGTCCTGTTTTCCAACTTTTCTTATTGGCTCTTTCTTATATGTTCTGGGTGTGTATTTGGTTAATGTATATTTCACATATGTGGTATATAAGATTGTGCGCCACGGAGTGAAGTGGCAGTCTCCTGAGAACCTACCTTGTGTACTTCTGGGATAACTGTACTAGCTGCAGCTAATAAATCCGATCTTCTAACGCCTAACAGAGTGTCCCGTGTCTCTGTGTAGCTAAGCAGGAGAACCCCGGAGATTAAGGCGTACCCTGCGCCGCCAGGCCCAAAAGGTTCTGGTTCTTCAAGGGTGTCTGAGAAGATCACACCATCTACTGGCCCATCTTTTGGGCTATAGGAGAGAAGGTCAGGGAGAGGTTCACTCTCTGCTTCCTGCTCCTCATCAGTCACCATCAGCATGGTGATGTCAGCCCTGCCATTGTAGAGCTTGAGGCGGTTCACATGGATGACCCTCTTGGGTGTCCTGCTAGTGCCCAGGTCAACTAGATAGGTGACCTCACTCTTTCTTTCTAGGATAGGGTAAGGGCCACTCCATTTATCTTGGAGAGCTCTTGGTGCCACTGGCTCCAAAACCCACACCTGTTGCCCAGGTTGAAGTTCAACAAGTGCAGCTTTTTGGTCATAACAGTGCTTCTGGAGCTCCTGGCTGGCCTCAAGGTTCTTGGATGCTTTTTCCATGTACTCAGCCATTCTGGACCTTAGGCCAAGCACATAGTCCACTATGTCTTGTTTGGGCTCTTGAAGAGGCCTCTCCCAGCCCTCTTTTACAAGACAAAGTGGTCCCCTTACAGGATGACCAAACAGAAGTTCAAAGGATGAGAAGCCTACTCCCTTCTGTGGTACCTCCCTGTAAGCGAAAAGCAGGAATGGTAACAGGACAGCCCATCTCCTTTTGAGTTTTTCAGGGAGACCCATGATCATACCTTTCAATGTCTTGTTGAATCTCTCAACAAGGCCATTGGTTTGTGGGTGGTAGGGTGTAGTAAACTTGTACTTAAGAACTCCATCAGATATCATCAGTTCAACGAGTACTTACTTGCACCCACTGGGGTAAACCACTCAAGAACTTCATGTACCAGCTTCCCTTGGGGCGACCCGGAGGAGGATCTAGCGGAGTGCGGTCCATTGCGGTTGTTTATAAAAATGGCTCCTTCGAGCTTTGGGCTGACGAGCGCCTGGACGACGCACCTGCGTGCCTGTGCGGGCACTGAGGCCCTTGACGGTTGCTTGGCGGCCCTCTCTTCCACCCCTAACTGTTTTCTCTACTGAGGAGGGAAGTTATCCCGAAACCCGAGCCATGTCTCGGGCGATATTTTAAAACCCGGGACATGTATCGGGTCTAGAGATCATCAGTTCAACAAGTACTTACTTGCACCCACTGGGGTGAACCACTTAAGAACTCCATCAGAGATCATCAGTTCAACGAGTACTTACTTGCACCCACTGGGGTAAACCACACAAGAACTTCATGTACCAGCTTCCCTTGGGGCGACCCGGAGGAGGAGCTAGCGGAGTGCGGTCCATTGAGGTTCTTTATAAAAATGGCTCCTTCGAGCTTTGGGCTGACGAGCTCCTGGACGACGCACCTGCGTGCCTGTGCGGGCACTGAGGCCCTTGACGGTTGCTTGGCGGCCCTCTCTTCCACCCCTAACTATTTTCTCTACTGAGGAGGGAAGTTATCCCGAAAGCCGAGCCATGTCTCGGGCGATATTTTAAAACCCGGGACATGTATCGGGTCTAGAGATCATCAGTTCAACAAGTACTTACTTGCACCCACTGGGGTGAACCACTTAAGAACTCCATCAGAGATCATCAGTTCAACGACTACTTACTTGCACCCACTGGGGTAAACCACTCAAGAACTTCATGTACCAGCTTCCCTTGGGGCGACCCGGAGGAGGAGCTAGCGGAGTGTGGTCCATTGCGGTTGTTTATAAAAATGTCTCCTTCGAGCTTTGGGCTGACGAGCTCCTGGACGACACACCTGCGTGCCTGTGTGGGCACTGAGGCCCTTGACGGTTGCTTGGCGGCCCTCTCTTCCACCCCTAACTATTTTCTCTACTGAGGAGGGAAGTTATCCCGAAACCCGAGCCATGTCTCGGACGATATTTTAAAACCCGGGACATGTATCGGGTCTAGAGATCATCAGTTCAACAAGTACTTACTTGCACCCACTGGGGTGAACCACTTAAGAACTCCATCAGAGATCATCAGTTCAACGAGTACTTACTTGCACCCACTGGGGTAAACCACTCAAGAACTTCATGTACCAGCTTCCCTTGGGGCGACCCGGAGGAGGAGCTAGCGGAGTGCGGTCCATTGCGGTTGTTTATAAAAATGGCTCCTTCGAGCTTTGGGCTGACGAGCTCCTGGACGACGCACCTGTGTGCCTGTGCGGGCACTGAGGCCCTTGACGGTTGCTTGGCGGCCCTCTCTTCCACCCCTAACTATTTTCTCTACTGAGGAGGGAAGTTATTCCGAAACCCGAGCCATGTCTCAGGCGATATTTTAAAACCCGGGACATGTATCGGGTCTAGAGATCATCAGTTCAAAAAGTACTTACTTGCACCCACTGGGGTGAACCACTTAAGAACTCCATCAGAGATCATCAGTTCAACGAGTACTTACTTGCACCCACTGGGGTAAACCACTCAAGAACTTCATGTACCTGCTTCCCTTGGGGCGACCCGGAGGAGGAGCTAGCGGAGTGCGGTCCATTGCGGTTGTTTATAAACTTGTACTGCACTCCACACTCCTTCCACATGTGTGTTAGGTAAGTAGATATGAAGTTGGAACCTCTGTCTGAAACCACCTCCTTAGGAAACCCTACCCTGGTGAAGACACCCAGGAGGGCCTTGGCTACTGCAGGAGCTGTAGTAGTCCTAAGTGGAATTGCTTCAGGGTACCTAGTGGCATGATCCACTACCACTAGAATAAATTTGTTCCCTGAGGCTGTGGGAGGTTCAAGTGGACCCACAATGTCCACTCCTACCCTTTCAAAGGGGACCCCCACCATTGGTAGTGCGATGAGGAGGGCCTTTGGGTGGCCAACTGCCTTGCCACTGGCTTGACAGGTAACACAGGAGCTGACAAACTCCTTCACCTTTTGGTGCATCTGGGGCCAGTAAAAGTGACTCACTAGCCTTTCCCAAGTTTTGGATTGCCCCAGATGTCCAGCTAGGGGGATGTCATGAGCCAAAGTTAGGAGGAACTCCCTGTACTTTTGTGGCACTACCAGCCTCCTGGTGGCTCCAGGAGTGGGGTTTCTTGCCTCAGCATACAGTAATCCCTCTTCCCAATAAGCTCTGTGGGTACCACTGACATCTCCCCTTGCTTCTGACACAGCTTGCTGCCTCAGGCTTTCAAGAGTGGGACAGCCTCGCTGACCCAGACACAGCTCTTCCCTAGAGGGCCCCCCTGGGCCCAAGAGTTCAATCTGGTAAGGGTCAAGCTCCATGGACTCAGTTCCCTCAGGGGTATCCAAATCCTCTCCCTGTGGAGAATGGTCCTGAATGTTTTGCTGTGTAGAAGCTGGTTCCCCAGTCTTCTTACCTTTTCTCTTGGTTGGTTCGGCCATTATTTCAGACTCCAGACCTACTTCTTCACCCTTCCTCTTGCTCTGTGCTCTGGTTTGCACACACACCAATTCAGGGATGCCCGGCATGGCTGCATGGGCCTTTAGCTCAACCTCAGCCCAGGCTGAGGTTTCCAGATCATTTCCAAGCAGACATGCAGCTGGCAACTTTGGAGAGATCACTACCTGTTTCAGGCCAGTAACCCCCCCCCAGCCTAATGTCCCCATGGCCATGGGATGACTAGTGGTGACACTGTCAGCGTTGGTGACTGGGTAAGACTTCCCAATCAAGTCTTGCTCAGGGGAAACCAGTGTGTCTTTCACCATAGTGACACTGGCACCTGTATCCCTCAGAGCTTTTACCCTAGTTCCATTCACCCAGGGGTACTGTAAGTATTTCTTTAAGTTGGGGGGCCACACAGCGACAGTGGCAAACTCCACTTCTCCCAAGGAGACTAGACTTGCTTCAGTGTGTTCCCAGATTTGCTTAGGGTACACCTCTGATCCCATTTGTATACTTGCTACCCCAGGAGTAGCTGTACTGGGTGCCTTAGGGGCTTTGTTGTGGGGGTAAGATACAGTTAGGTGTCCTGACCTCTTACAGTTATCACACCAGGCCTTTAAGGGATCATAGTTCTTCCCCCTATAGGGTTGAGGCACATAGGGAGTAGTTTGGGTCCCACCCACCTGAACAGGTTTTTGGGGCCCTTTGGAACACTCAGACTTTTTATCTTGGGGATTCTCACCACCTTTCCCCTGGGGAGGTTTTGTGACCACTTTCTTTTGGTCACCCCCAGTGGCTGTCCTTGTCACCCTAGTCTTGACCCAGTGGTCTGCCTTCTTTCCCAATTCTTGGGGAGAAATTAGACCTAGGTCTACCAAAGGCCGATGCAACTTTTCATTTGTGCAGTTACTTAATATATGTTCCTTCTTGAATAAATTGTACAATCCAGTAAAATCCTGCCCACCATGTCCAGCTAACCAACCATCCAGTGTCTTCACTGAGAAGTCTACAAAATTAATCCAGGACTGGGTCTGGGTTTTGTGAGCCCCCCTGAATCTAATTCTATACTCCTCAGTGGTGAATCCAAATCCCTCAATCAGAGCTTTCTTCATGAGGTCATAGGATCCTGCCTCTGGCCCAGAGATGGTCAGAAGCATGTCTCTGCAGTTACCAGAGAACAGTTCCCACAGGAGTGCCCCCCAGAGAGGTTTCTTTACTTTTCTGATATCACAAGCCCTCTTAAAGGCTGTGAACCATTTGGTGATATCATCCCCTTCCTCAAATGTAGGGACAATCCCTTTGGGGATTTTAAGGTCAGAGGTTTCCTCCCTATCCTTATTTTTATTATTGCTGCCACCATTGACGAGTGTTAAACCCATCTCTCTCCTTTCTTTTTCTAGAGCCAGGAGCCTGGACTCTAGCTCTAGTCTTCTGGCCAGCCTCATAAGGCTGTCCTCTTCACTGGTGGGTCCCCCAGTGTTCTCTCTGGTACCAGAGTCACCTGTGTAATCTCTAGGTGCCCAGATGCTAATTCTTGGATTGAAGGGTATGGGTGCCCTCTCCTCCCTAGGGGATAGTATGGGGGGGTTATTGTCAACCTCCTCTGCTTCCCCTTCCTCATCTGACTGGCCATCACCATGTTCAGATGGGTGGTCCTTAGCATACTCAGCCAAGAGCTCCTGGAACCCTAGTTTGGTTGGATGCAGGCCCATTGGTAATTTTTTAAGTTTGCATAGGGACCTCAATTCCTTGAAAGACAAGTGTAAGTAAGGTGTGAGGTCGAGCTCCTCCACCAAGTCCATGTTATTATTGTCACTAACAGTTGGGTTTGTTTGAGTCATTCTAACCTGACAGTTCTAATCCTCTACCCTGACTATAGTGACTTTTATTTTTCTAAAATTCTAATGGGACTTAAGCAAGGCCCTAGCAAGACTTTTAGTAATTTTGGAAAAGACCAATCAGAATTCTAAAGGCAATTTTAAGAGTTCTGTCGTGTGATCAGATGGTAACCAAGTATTCCAACAAATGGAAGTTTGTATCCCTCCGCTGATCCACCAATGTGAGAAAGTGGCTCTGTATATACTGTTCCTTAATTGGTACAGGGTGTACAGAGTCCACAGTCCCCAAGGGTTTGACAGAGGCTAAAGTTAGATATAACCTTACTCTCTAAAGTGGTAGCTTGGTCGAGCAGTAAGGCAGTATCAGAGGACAGTGTAAAGCATTTGTTGTACACACTCAGTCAGCAAATGGTCTCACACACTCAATAACTGAACTCTAGGCCAATGGTTTATATATAAAAAATATATGCTTGTTTTATTTTAGAACCAACAATTGGGTTTAAAATATACTTTCTCAGAATGAGATGTTTTATATAAATACTTTTGCAATATGCAATTGACTTTTGTAAACAGTTACAAGTGGTTGCAATATTTTAAACACCACAATGCATTGAGCTCAATGGAAATTTCAAGTTATTTGCAACAGATTACTTTTAGGATTACTTTTGGAATTCCAGGACTGGATCCTAGATTCAGTCCTGGGTCAGTACTTAGCATCAAGTGATGAAAGTCGACTTAATTACTGTAATGATTTTTCAACAATATTTGACTATTTCAAAAGTTGACACTTAGAAAATATTTCAAAGAAAACAATCAATGATTTCATTACAAGACCGGAGGCTACCATTATGCATATTTCGTTTAATGCAGTCTCCAAGCCGCATACATCATAAAGCAAAAGTTCCAGAGTAGAACGTTAACATTAATAAAAGGCATGAGCCCATAACAATCTGCCTCTTTTAAATGCGGCTCCAAGCAGATAAGTCGTTTACATTATCTCTTACTTGATACTGTTTAATATCATTTACTTGATACTGTTTAATACTATTTATGTTCTCTAAAATATGATAAATGTTACTGGCTTATATTAACTGTTTTATCTAACCTTCCTTTCTTGTTTATACTTTATATAGCCAACCTTATACTTCTTTTCTACCCTTTCTCGGGCCATAATCCCCCCATCTTCCTATCCACTTTTACGTCAACCGACCTCCAATTTACGGAGTTTGGCTCATGACTGAATTTTCTTATTTTTCATGAACCTTCCCTACTTGCGCTTTTCATCTCCTCACCTCGGGGGAGAGCCTTGCCTTCCAACAGCGACTCTCCCCCTCGACTCTAACCCGCTTTCTCTTCTCTCCTTCCTTCGTTTTTTCAACACGAAGAAATGCCTCGCTCGGTGAATGCCGACGCCCATTCCTCGCACGGGGAATCCCGCCTTAGAGGAATGCACCTTGGCAACACATGCGTCGCGTAGTGGGGTTGCTAAGGTGCATTCCTCTTCCATTCCCCACTCCCGAGTGCGTTAATCCGATCCTGCGAGCTAAAAAACGACAGTTGAGCACTCGCAGATCGGAGGAGTCCTCATCAAACACCTTGAGACCTTTGACTAGGCATTTCCACTCGCTCTCCAGCAAAATACATTTTAAAAAACGGAAATTAATTAGAAAAAATTAATAATCTCTATTGGACCAACATTATATATCCCTATGACAAAAATCCTTATCATTAACTTTTATCATACAAATAAATTACCATAAATTTCAGAATTTGAAGAGATCCTTTACCAATAATTCAGTAACTTATATATTATTACTAAAATTAAAAAAAGAAAAATTAAAAAAAAAAACAATATATAAAAAAAAAAAAGGGGGACTTAACAGCATAAAATACTCCTGGTCATCTATATTTGTATAATATGTCTGACGTTGATTCTGATTAGGGTAACCCTACCATACCTATCATGGACAACGAGACATTCAAAAGCATGATCCATAAAGAAACGAGATCTTGTATGTTCAAGACCCTTTCTAAAGCCATAACATCTAAAAGATCTCATGAATACGATACTACTGAGATCGATGATACCTTGCCTACCGAAGATCTCACTGAAATAAGGGGGAAAAGACTTAAGAAAACCAAGAATTGTGATCATGCAACCCCCAAGAGCACTAAGGAAGGTCTCAGCACCTCTACTTTTACGGGAGGTCACCGCACCTCAAATTCAATGGGTGTCCCTAGCGACACAAATCTCAAAGGTGTCCTCAGCGGCACAAATTATCAGGGTGTCCCTCGCGGCACAAATTATCAGGGTGTCCCTCGCGGCACAAACTATCGAAGTGCTCACAAAAATGATCTCCAATTTGGAGAAGAGGAATTCCAGGATACTGATGACGATACCTCTGAACCTCCAGATGAATATATCCTGGACCTCGACGAAGATGATCAAGAGTTTTATTCTCAACCTTTCGATGAAGAAACCCCTTCCACTTCAAATGATAATGTTATTGACCCTCTAGGCAAAGAGATGTTCAGTCCCCTTAATTTAAAACACCCTAGGAGTTCCGAATGGTTTCCCCACGAACATGTTAGCAAATTTATTAAAAAATGGTTAAGATTCCCTTTAGAAAGAAATACCCGTAATTTATTGAGAGCTGAATGCTCAAGACCTTCTATAGACGACAAAACCTGTCAAACCCCAAATTTGGACCCTGAACTTATCAAATATCTATTTAAACTTGGAAGAGACCCAAGAAAAGGGATTGAGAGATCCCTAAAGGGCTGTCAAGACCGGGTCCTCGATATCCTGGGCCCACTAGCAAGGATCATCGATACAGCAGAAGACAGCCACATCAATGGGACACCCCTTAACACCGAGATAATTAGAGGCTTAAGCCAGAGAGCCTTGATTTTATTGGGTAACGCAAATGCCAGCCTTAACTCAGAAAGGAGAAGAGTAGTCCTTAATCAGATCTCTCCTAAACTAAGCGATCTAGCTGACAAGGAACCCTCCCTCAACCCTAAAGGTCTTCTTTTTGGCGAAGACCTTATCAAGACTCTAGGCAAATACGTGTCTACCTTCACTGCCTTAGACAAGGCTCATCAAAACATGAAAAGGGTCTTTAATACCAATAACCTTTTTGGAAGGGCTGGAAGAAGGGGCCTTCCTTCCGGCCGGGTTAACCGCAGGCCCTACCCTAGATCCAGAGGATACGGAGGAAGAGGTTACCAACCCTCCAACACCCCTAAGTTCTTTCCACAAAGAGGAAGAGGATTTCGCTCCAGAAGCTTCAGATCACGCGGTCCATCCAATGACAGCATCCCTCAAAGTGAGTACAAATTTCCCTTCTTACCCTTTCCCTCCTTTTTCAACAAAAGTGGGAGGGAGACTCAAACTCTTCTTTCAGAATTGGAAATTAATAACCCAAGACCCATGGGTTTTAAATACTGTGAAGGGGTGTATGATAGACCTTACAGAAATCCCTTCACAAACTTCCTTCCCGAGAGATATCCCTCTCACCTTAGATCAAGAAAAAATAATAGAGGAGGAGATTTCCTCAATGCTTCAGAAAGGTGCCATCAGAGAAGTTCCCTTAGAGATGTTAAGATTCATAAGCACACTCTTTCTCGTCAAGAAAAAAGACAAGGGTTGGAGACCTGTTATAAACTTAAGGGAACTCAACAAATACCTTGTCTACAGACATTTCAAAATGGAAGGCATTCACCTTCTCAGAGATTTACTACTGGAAGGAGATTGGCTAGTCAAATTAGATCTGAAAGACGCTTACTTTACCATCCCTATGGCCAAGTCTAATCAACCCTTCCTGCAATTCCTGTGGAAAAACCATCTTTTTCAATTCCAAGCTCTTCCCTTCGGTCTCTCTTCAGCACCATGGTGCTTCACCAAAGTGAGATTAATCGCCTCTTCACTAAGGGTAAAGGGTATTCGGATGATCATTTACCTCGACGATATTCTTATTCTTTCACAAGACCACTCCCAAATCATTCAGGACCTGAAGACTGTAATAGACCTACTAGAAAACCTGGGGTTGATTATAAACACAGGAAAGTCAATACTCTCCCCCTCCAGATCCTTGGAATTCCTGGGTTTTACGGTAGACACCACAAAATGTCTCCTTCTACTTCCTCAGAAGAATATATCAAAAATCAAGAAAGAGATAAGACATGTTCTGAATCAACAGATCTTATCCTTAAGAGAACTAGCCAGGTTACTCGGTCTCCTCTCCTCTTCTATCCAAGCTATCTTTCCGGGCCCACTAAACTATCGTGCTCTTCAGAGAATAAAGTCGAAAGCCCTTCGTTCAGGACTTTGGTACGGAGATCTCATCTCCTTGGATCAAGAAGCGATTATAGAACTGAATTGGTGGTTAGAAAACCTGGATGCTTGGAATGGAAAAGCAATTTTTGGCTCAACTTCAGAATTTGTCTTAGAATCTGATGCGAGCCTCCATGGCTGGGGAGCCTGCTTCTTACATCAGAACACGGGCGGACTTTGGTCTCCGGAAGAATCTTCCCACCATATAAATTTCCTAGAACTGACCGCGGGACTCTATGCCTTGATGAGTTTCAAACATTCCCTTCAAGGGAGATCTGTAATTCTAAAGATGGACAACATGTTCACAGTTGCATACATAAATCGCCTAGGCGGAACAAAGTCAGTAGATCTTTCAAACCTGGCCAAGAAACTTTGGATGTTCTGTCTAGAACACAAAATATCTCTAAGAGCCGAATACCTCCCAGGGAAGACAAACACCTCGGCGGATTGGAACTTGAGGTTCCTCTTGGACCACATCGATTGGAAGCTCAACCCCTCTGTCTTCAACTCCCTCAACAATACCTGGGGTCCCCTGGAAATAGATCTCTTTGCAAGCAGATTAACTTCCCAGCTAAAGAATTACTACAGCTGGATGCCAGACCCGGGTGCTCTAGCTGTAAATGCCTTTCTTCAACCCTGGAAAGAAACCAAGGGTTATGCTTTCCCTCCTTTCACAATGATACAGAGAGTACTCCAGAAAATCAGACACGAACGCTGATCGATCGTCCTAATCACTCCCTTCTGGCCCTCCCAGGCCTGGTTTCCCACAACTCTGGAACTTGCTTACGACCTTCCCTTCCTAATTCCTTCCCTCGGGGACCTCCTTACAGATGTAGACGGTCGAATTCACCCTCTGGTTCATTCCGGGAATTTGAACCTTCTTGCCTGGAGAGTGTCAGGAGATCCAACGATCTCACAAGACTTTCATCAACAGCTTCTACTCTCCTTGGAGAATCTTGGGCCCCCGGTACACACTACCGATATAACAACATCTGGAAATTATGGGTTCGTTGGTGCTTGGAAAGGAACCTGGATTCCGTGGAAGCACCTATCATTGACATAGTTAACTTCCTCGTGGAACAATTCGAAAGAGGGCTTAGTTATAGATCTATCAATTGTTATAGATCAGCTATCTCCGCTGGACACGCTCTTGTTAATGGTAAAACTGTAGGTAAAAATGCCATTATTTGTAGAATTCTCAAAAGTATTAGACTTAGGAGACCTCCTAAACCTAGATATCAATCTCTATGGGATGTGAAGTTGATCCTCGATCTTTTCTCCAACTGGCCTGATAATACTCTCTTGAATAACAAGAACCTTCTATTAAACTCGCAACCCTACTTTGTCTAGTTTCCTGCCGTAGGGTCTGGGATGTTAAAGCTCTTGAAATCTCCAATAGATCCTACAACATATTTGGAGTCAATTTTGATCTGTTTAGAAGAACCAAGACTATGTCTGATTCTATTTTTTATCCGCGCTTTGACTTGTGCAAAAAACTTTGTGTTGTGTATTGTATGAAAGAGTATGACTGCAGAATTAATTCTCTCCGCCCCTCTGGTGTAAATCAGCTTCTTATTTCCTTCATAAAACCTCACAAAGCTATCTCTTCTCCTTCTAGTGCTAGGTGGGTTAAAATTGTTATGAACTTAGCAGGTATAGATTTAAATGTGTTCAAACCCCATTCCATCAGAGGTGCCATGGCCAGTAAGTCCTTCTGGTCCGGAGGTAAGTTGGACGATATTCTCAGAGCCGCTGACTGGTCTAATGCTACTACTTTCGCTCACCATTATTGCAAACCAATTTCCAATATGTCTGATGTAGTCTTGCAAAGCTACCAACATGCATAATGGTAGCCTCCGGTCTTGTAATGAAATTGCGATTCTCCTATTACCATGACTAGAGAATCTGGATTTCATTAAAGACACGGAGGCTAACATTATCCCCCCCTCCTCTTTCCCCTTCATTCTTCTAACATTAAGTATATTTGTAGTTTAAACATTTCTGATATATTTGTAATCAGATGCATTATAAATCTTATTAATGATCGTCCTTTGTTATACCTATGCCTAATCACATTGTTTATTTCCTCACTGCACCCTTTATTTATTCCAGAATTACTTGCATCTCTCTCTCTTTCTTACAGATAATCTTTCTTAAACTTCAGGATTCTGACATTCGGATGTTCATCGCTATTGATCCACTACTTTTACTGATGATTATTGAAGTTATTTTATCCTTTCCTGGAACTTATCCTGCTCTACACTTCATTTAAAAGAGGCAGATCGTTATGGGCTCATGCCTTTAATTAATGTTAACGTTCTACTCTGGAACTTTTGCTTTATGATGTATGCGGCTTGGAGACTGCATTAAAAGAAATATGCATAATGTTAGCCTCCGTGTCTTTAATGAAATCCAGATTCTCTAGTCATGGTAATAGGAGAATCGCAATTCCCTATGGAAGAAAAATCAAGTTGCAGGTACAGTATGTTCTTGTTACTTTTGTAATCCAGTACTGTGTGCCTAGACTCAGTACTGGGACCTTTATCCAAAACAGGCAAGTAATTACGTTTTCAGATATTATACGATTTTTAAAGAATATTTAAAGATTGCAGAAATTGAGACTTCGAAGAAATTTCACAGAAAAACAGTCAATGATTTCCTATGGAAGAAAATTGGGTCACGGGTAAGTACAGTTGTAAGAGTCAGTGCTGGGCACCAAGATCCAGCACTGAGAGCTCACCTAAGAGCAGGTGAGTATTTTCGTTTTCGTTTCTCGGCTGATTTTTGGTGAATATTTTAAGATTTGAAAAGTCCACACTTCGAAGAAATTTCAGGAAAAAGCCAGTCAATGTTACCCTATGAAGAAAATAGAGTTATCGGTTTAAAGGTAAGTACTCGACTGGCAGAGTTGAGGTTCTGGGCATAGACTCAGGGGTCCCCCAGGGTCAGGTAGGTACAGTTGGTTCACCCTCAGCGACTCTAGGGCGGCCGGGTGCAGAGAGAGTTAGGTCCAATGTTATCCTATGAGGGATAGGGGAGCCTTGGTTGGTGGCTGCTGACTGGCAAGCCACGCGATTGTGGGAGCTGGGCTCCTGGTCACTTACTTAGGGCAAGTGGGGAAGTAGGTAGGTGTAGAGGTTGCACTGTCAGGGCCACTCGCGCCGCGTGAAGTTGTGCCTTTTGGTGTCAGGAAATCTTACCCTCTGTTGATCGCGGTAGGGGGGGCACCTTGCTCCGAGGCTGCAGGCTTCTTCAGGAGTGTCGAGGGAGGTCCTTGGGTGCCGGACTCGGGGTTACAGTTGCCGTGGGGTCGTCCTCGTGGTCTTTGGTCACTCCGGCACTGGCCAGGCTTGGCTGGTGCAGAGTGTGCTGGGTTCGCGGTTCCGGGCTGCTGCCAGGGATTAGAGGTAGGTTTTGAGTAGAGCCTCTACTCATGGGAGTCCCAGGGGCTTAGAGCCAAAAGGTAGCCAGGTCCTCCGGGGATTGTGAGGTTGCTGGCCACAAGAGAAGCAGGGTTGGAGCAGGAGCAGGTTCGAGGGTCGACAGGCCGGTAGGGCTGGGGCCAAAGCAGTTGGTGTCTTCCTCTTATTAGCTGCTGCAGGGCAGGTCTTCTTTCTTCTTGCTCTTCTTTGTATTTTGGAATCTGGAATCTGGGGAAGAAAGGTTCAGGGTGCCCCTAAATACTAGATTTAGGGGTGTTACAGGTAGGTGAATGGGTCCCTGTCCTGGGGTGGGTACACCCCCTATCCTGCCTCTCTTCTGTGGGAGGGGGGCAGTAGCCTAGTGCTGATAGGGTAGGGCTTCCCATCTTCAAGATGGCGAGAGCCCGGAGATGTGCTTCACCTCGCCTCCCCCACCTGAGGGGTGGGGTTGGCAGGCTGGCACACCCCCTGTCCTTATTTGGGGTTTCCGGCCAAAGCTTCCCGCCAGAGTGGGGGGTTGCAGTGACCTGGGGAAGCTCACAGAGGCGGCATGCCTTTGAAGCTTCCCCCTGCCCATCCTGGGGAGGAGATTTAGCACCTCGCCCAGGATGTGCATTGTTGTAGGCCCAGGAGAGCAGGGGCTCTCCCACCCAGGGGTCCAGCAACATGTCTGCTGTGTGGCAGCCTAGGCAGCCTCAGAGCAGACGTGGATTGTAGGTTAGGTTTAAGGGGGCATCTCTAAGATGCCCTCTGGGGTGCTTGGTACATAGGGTTTAATGTGCTGAGAAGTTTGATACCAAACTTCTCAGTCTTCAGTGTTGCCATTATGGTGCTGTGGAGTTCGTGTTTGACGAGCTCTCATCACCATGTACTCTTTAATGGCAGCACTGCACTTACAGTGCTCAGGAATGGACCTGGGTACTGTAGGGGCACAGGGATCCTGCTCCTGTGCCCACACCATTGGCATAAGGCACCCAGCTAGAGGGGTGGCTGATGTATGCCATGGCAGTGTAGGTGATGGGCATGGCACACAGGGATGTGTGTCATGTCGACTTTGTTTTTGTCTTGCACCCAAACACTCAGCCTGCAAAGGCAGTGTGTGTGTGTAAGGGTACAGGGCCTCTAGGGGTGGCACAATGAGTGCTGCAGCCCTTAGAGGCCTTCCCTGGTCACAAGGCCCTGGGTAACTAGGGTACCATTTACCAGGGGCTGACATGTGGCCAGGGTTTGCCAATTTGGGTTTTGTTTGTTTTAGGGAAGGAACATAGGCCCTGGGCACCTGATTGGCAGGAGTCCAGGCCACACTCAGTGAAAGTACATTCAGCAATTCAGCAAAAAGTGGGGGCATACCATGCAAGAGAGATGGCACTTTCTCACACAGCCCCCCCCCCCAAACGAAAGGTGATGAGACTAACCTTGCCCTATAGAGTCTTCATTGTCTAAGTGGAAGAACCTGGAAAGTCCATCTGCATTGGCATGGGCAGTCCCTGGTCTGTGTTCCACTTCAAAGTCCATTCCCTGTAGGGAGATGGACCACCTTAGTAGTTTTGGATTTTCCCCTTTCATCTGCATTAGCCATCTGAGAGGTAGGTGGTCAGTTTGAACCAGGAAGTGAGTACCAAACAAGTATGGCCTCAACTTCTTCGGGGACCAAACCACAGCAAAGGCCTCCCTCTCAATGGCACTCCAACGCTGTTCTCTGGGGAGTAGCCTCCTGCTTATAAAAGCAACAGGTTGGTGTTGGCCTTCATCATTGGTCTGGGATAGGACCGCTCCTATCCCTAGCTCAGAGGCATCAGTCTGCACTATGAACTGCTTGGCATAATCTGGAGCTTTTAGAATTGGTGCTGAGCACATTCCTTCTTTTAGGGTGTCAAAAGCCTTTTGGCAACTAACTGTCCAGTTAACCTTCTTGGGCATCTTCTTGGAGGTGAGTTCTGTGAGGGGGGTCACAATGGACCCATACCCCTTCACAAACCTCCTGTAGTAGCCAGTCAAGCCAAGGAATGCCCTGACTTGGGTCTGGGTTGTGAAGTACTGAGGAATTTAGGACCCCAGTGGTGCCAGGGGTAGCACCCTATGACTTCGAGTTCTTCCTGTCTTGGACCACAGAAACACAGAGTCTTGTGGTGGCGTCAAAGATCGTTTTATTATTGACTGCAGCCAGTAACAGCAATCCTAGAAGTACACGCGGGTATGTTCTCAGGAGACTGCTCCAATCCCTAGTTTGCGCTGTCTATGTAACTGTTCCTTCATTTGTTCCTCCTCATTATCTTTAAATTGCACAGCTGCTTGCATCACTGACATACCTCTTTCTTTCTTATTCTTTTTTGCTAGCTTAATTTCCTTCTGTTTGGCTTCCTTTCGCCATAGGCGGAAAGAATCAAACATCGCCGTCCGGGCTTTCTTTTTAAACAATTTAACTTCCAAATTATCTAAGATATCTGTATCGAAACTACCATTTTGGGGCCATTTAAAAACACCGTCCTTTCTGGTGTATCGGATCCATACTTCATTATATGCAATGGGGCCCACGCCATGTTTTACATAAAGCTCATAAGTTGGAGTTCCAATTGGAGGAACCGGACACGAATCCTCTAATTGGGAATCCCTTTTACAACCCAAACAAAACAAGTTTCCAAATATACTAGAACCAGGCATCTTTGCTCACTAGTCTAGTTTCAAACTTCAAAGGATTATCAAAACACGATAGTCTCGTGAATACACGAGTCCTTCGACTTTGGCGCTTGCAAGCTCCAAATCAAAGCGATCCCGAAGGGATACCAAAACTAAGAACCAAACTAAGAATTAGGAGACGCTCCACTTATACTTAACTGAGGTATCGATGACGTCACCAGAAGACTCGGTTAATCGTTTCGCTCTACCAAATTATCAAGGGTTCAAAACAGGGCGATAGTCAGGGCAGCAGTCCTTCGTAGCCGTCAGCAAGCGGGGAACCTCGCAGCAAAGACTTTCGGACCACGTCGACATGCAGGGGTCGATGAAGTGGCGGCCTTCCTCCAGAATTTCCACACAAAGCTCCTCACGAACCTCTGGCTTGGACCAGTACCGCTGAAATCGCCCCGAGTTGGGCGCCAACTGAAGTACTGAGGAATTTAGGACCCCAGCGGTGCCAGGGGTAGCACCCTATGACTTCGAGTTCTTCCTGTCTTGGACCACAGAAACACAGAGTCTTGTGGTGGCATCAAAGATCGTTTTATTATTGACTGCAGCCAGTAACAGCAATCCTAGAAGTACACACGGGTATGTTCTCAGGAGACTGCTCCACATTACAAAACCAGTCTTCTCCTTATATACAAAATATCATGCTTCAGGCACACATTCCTCGTTTTACGATATGGTCATTCATATGTATTCATTACAAACGAAAAGGCAGAGTCATGATGACCATCCCACATTTTAGTTCAGCCAGCCCACAATTATTTACCCAGCGAGGCTCAGATCCATCAGCAGACCCCAATAAACACGGGCACCTCCTCCTCGTAAAACAGGCCATAAAGCAGGAAGCAGAATCAGGTGTGAAAGAGATTAGTCGGGGGCTTGTTTGGGATGAAAGGCTTTATGGCGTGTCAAACCCTGATGCTAATCACAGGTGGCCGTAGGAAGGGGAGCTCGTGAGACCGGACTGACCTCGGGCAGTGGAGCCAGTTCGTACAGGTCACAGAGAAGTCAATAGAAGGTACATGTGTTCTGAAGGCCTATGCATGGCCTTAATGCGCAGCCTATGTGAGGGCAACCATAAGATGGCTACCGCTCTAAAATGGAACCCACGAAGTCAATGTGTAATATCGTATACAAAGTGAATTTATCGATGAAACGTTATGCAAAACACTTGTACATACCGCATTGGCCAGTCGCGGTTCGCTGATACCGAAATAGGCAGGGTAGGGCCATGCCTCCTACGTGGTCCCAAAATTTAAAGTACCACAGACCCTCCTTTTGACCTTACATAGGCAATAACTATACTCATATTAATCCGAGTCCAGGTCTATATTCATAAGGTCATGGAGATGTTGCTGTAGCATCATCCCATTGCTTAGCTCGTCCCTCGATACAGGTTTCCTTATAACCGATGTAGCACAGAGGCCACATACTGTAGGAGCACACTGTACACACAGACAGAACAGGAAAAGAATGGCTAAGATCATTCCAATGACCATCAGAATCTTCCATCCCCAGGCAGATATCAGTTCCCAAAACCACCCCATCAGTGACCAATCTCCCTTATCCACGTGAATAGATTCAGATATTTTATGCAGTTTGGAGATGGCTTGATAAACTGTTGGAGCGTTATCTGGTATGAAAATGCAACAGCTAGATTGGATGACCTTACATACCCCACCACGGTCTGCAAGTATGACGTCTAGAACCATACGGTTCTGCAAAGTCATGAGGCGATCCGCTTGGAGCTCAGCTGTCAAATTACCAAGGGCACCAGCCGTTACATTAACAGTGGATTCAACCACACGAGTCAGTTGTCTCAGGTTCCTACTATTGACCATCGGTCCCCAAAACGGCAGGAAACCCAAAAAGAAGTCTCCCGCTTCCTGACCGGCAGTATCCTCCTGACTAACAACGCCTCTCACAACTCTGGTCTTGTGATAATCAGAGGCAGCAGTAAATGTTGGCGGTAGCAAGTTTGCAATATAACATGTGCCCGAGAAATCAGGGGGCAACCATGTATATGCTCGGTCATTGCAAACAAAATATGTACCCTTGGCAGCCAAAAACGCAGGGGAAAACTGTGATGGAAAAGTGTACGTTTCAGTACAGTCACTTTTCCCCAGTTGAGCTCTTGGATTCTGACCATTACCTTGTAAACAGAACCGACCTATGTGGGGTACGACCCAAATTGGGGATGAAATTTTGCGCTGCTTTTCGCCCAGACTAATGCTATACCCCGTCGCGTTCCAACCTACATAAGCTCGCAATTCATCCTTGGGAATAGATGAGTATGCGTCGATATCTCTGCTCATATCAGCAACTCCTTTCATTAAGGCCTTATTGTTTGTGCTAGGTCTGATGGAACGTGGTTGTCGCGGGGAGTAGGCATCTAATGCAAAAAGAAACATAGTCTGGAATGCCCATGACGATCCATTATAGCTAAACGGCAGCACTAGATATGGGATACCCTTATTAATGGTATGTGGCATTAAACCACACACCCAGCAATTGGTTGTATTCATAACTAGTTGGTGCTGGTGCAGGAGTTGAATAAATGAGTTGTTTACGAACTCAGACCGTCTAGCTTGTTCGTGTTCAGGCAGAGGGTGGAAAGAGTGTAAGGAGACAGTAGGAGGAGGTATAGGCTGTACAGTGGGTGCAAATGGCACTTGAGAGGACAAGAATACATATCCCACAGTAAACATCATCATACTAACTAGTGCAAACAGACATAATAATACAAAACGTTTGCTCTTCATTATTTTACATATTTTTTTCTCAAAGTTCATTTTCTCAGCGGGTCTCTCCATCTTGAAAAACTCCATCCCCTAATCGTGCTGTTCGCGGCGGGTGAGTTTCTTCTGCTTAGGAATACACTTGTCAGTCCAGGGAACGCCCCAGACTAACCAGAACCGTTGACCTAACGTCTCCGGCTTGTACCCCAAAGTCTTGGCACCGCGACCCTACAGCTGAACCCGGATGGTGGTTCGAAAAAGAAAAACCAAAAATAAGAAAGTTTCTCAGATGAGAGAGAGCTGTACTGTCAAAAATATCAAAGAAAAAGAATTTTTATTTGTCCATAGTTCTAGGCCTCAAGTTATAGCGTTCTCGTCCGGGTACTGTCTGATCTTGAAACAAAAGTTCAGGCTCTGTAATATCCAATCGGATTGACGGTGGCACAGCTTCTTGCAGAATATTGTCACTTTCTTGCTCAGAGCATGTTCCTTTCACACGTGCATCGCTAAAAGGCAGAAAACGAGGCACGGTCTCAGTTTCAGAATCAGCGATCCCCTCCTGGACCCACCGGTCATATGGCAAAGGCACCCTTTTACAGTGGACGCCGTGGATCCAGTTCTTCTTTCCTTTCACTCGAACAGCCGATCTTGTAGAAAGAAGGACGAGATGGGGGCCGGTCCAACGGGGCTCATCATTCTTTGCCCGTTGAAAATTCTTCACCAGCACCCACGTTCCAGGATCGATGGGATGTCCTGGAGCTTCAGAGGCCTGAGGCAGAGTATCGTGCACCTGTTGGTGTAAAACACGCAATTTAGCCGTCAATTCATGCAGATAATCAAGCAGTATTGGATGTTCGATTTCGCTGAATTTTGTAGGCCTTGGCACTCTCCATATGTTGGCCGGGCGGCAAACCACTATCTCATACGGACTAAGTCCCATTCGTGAGTGCACAGTCATTCTTGTTGACAGGAGTGCTAAAGGCAGCGCGTCAGGCCATTTAAGACCAGAGCTTGCTTGAATCTTAGCCAATTTAAGTTTTAAGGTGCGTTATAGCATTCTACTAATCCAGCTGATTGGGGGTGATTTGCAGCGTGAAATTTCTGCTGAATCCCTAGCCCCTCACATACTTCTTTCATCACTCGACCCACAAATTCACTCCCATTATCACTCCAGACCATTCTCGGAATTCCAAACCTAGGGAAAAATTCTTTGACAAGGGCTTTAGCTGTGGACAAGGCAGTATTGTCTTTTAAGGGGTATGCTTCTATCCACTTTGAGAAGGCACAGACAACAACGAGTACATATTTTAAATTGTTGCACCTTTCCATGTGGATGAAATCTAGCTGCAAAACCTCGAACGGATACGTTGGAGGTGCAAAATGACCAGCTGGAGTTGGGGTTCCCCTACCAGGATTGTATTTCAGACACACCATGCAATTCTTGACCACATTCTCTGCACATTTGGGAATTCCAGCATTTTGCCATACTGGAGCCAACAACTTGCAAATCCCTTTTACACTAATATGGGCCATTCCATGAGCCATCGTCACCACTGCAAACACATACGCATCGGGTAACAACCAACGCTGATGTTTTGACAAATCGACCCAACAACCTTTTTCATCCAATTTACCCGTACTTTCTCTCCACTTGCTCAATTCTTTCTCTGTGGCTTCAGCTTGAAGGGACTTCACGCTCTCTATCGTGTCTTCACACATTCCAACATCACCAACCCATCTTGCAGGGCCTGCAACATACATTCGATTATTTACATTCTTTCCTGTTTCTTTCGCAACTTCATCAGCAAATGCATTACCACGACCGACATCATCTGTAACTTTCTTGTGCGCACTGCATTTCACAATCGCAACTTGTAGCGGCAAGGTCAGTGACTCAAGGAGATCATTCACCAACTGACCATTCTGAATTTTGGTTCCATGCGAAGTCAGGAATCCACGTTCTTTCCACAAGCGCCCAAAACTATGGGCCACGCCAAACGCATACTGACTATCGGTGTATATGTTCACCTTCATACCTTTCAACAACACACATGCTCTCGTAAGTGCAATTAGCTCTGCTGCTTGAGCCGAGTTATGTGGTATACGTGCGGTTTCAACAACCGCGTGCAAAGTCGTGACAGCATATGCAGCAGTCGTATCACCGTTCGGAAGCTTGAAGCATGAACCATCCACCCATAAGGTACTATCACACTCAACCAAGGCAGTATCTTTAAAATCCACTCTCCCTTTTGTTTCTTCTTCTGTTTTAAACAGACAATCATGCTGTTCAATCTCATATGTGTCTGCTGCAATCGGCAATAAAGTAGCTGGATTCAATGTGTTGCATCTTTTTATGTGTACATGACTCGCTAATAGTGTCAACTCATAACCTGACAATCGAGCACTAGTTAAGTGCTGTGTCTTGGTCCTGTTCAACAACGTGTCCACTGCGTGTGGAACCATCACAATTAACGTGTTATTCATTACTAACCCAGCAGACTGTCGAATAGAGACAGCTGCTGCCGCTGTGGCTCTCAAACAACTTGGCAAGGCCTTAGCTACCGGATCCAAGGTCGATGAAAAATACGCACATGGGCGCTGTTTGTCTCCAAAAGACTGTGTCAACACTGACAATGCACAACCTTCTTTCTCGTGAACATACAATGTAAAAGGCTTGCTGTAGTCGGGAGTGCCCAACACAGGAGCTGAACATAATGCCTCACGCAATTCAGAAAAACTTTTCTGACACTCTTCAGACCATGGGACGAGATTCGGTGTATCTTTACATGTCAATGCTATTAAAGGTTTTGCCAGCAAAGAAAAACTCGGGATCCACTGCCTACAGTAGGAAGTAATACCCAAGAAAGCACGCACTTCTCTCTGTGTTCTTGGCACACTCAATTTTGCAATGGCCTGAATTCTTTCTGGGGTCAGTTTCCTTCCCTCCTTCGAAAAGAGATGACCTAAGTAGGTCACTTCTTGTCGACAATATTGCAGTTTTGAGAGAGACACTTTGTGATGGAAGGCAGACAAATGACGTAACAATGACACCGTAGCTTCTTTACAAATCTCCTCAGTATCTGCGGCGATTAGTAAATCGTCAACATACTGGATAAAGGTGGCACCACTAGGTAAAACAATTGCATCAAGCTGTGCTTTTAAAGCTTGGCTGTATATTGATGGGCTTTCAAAGTAGCCTTGAGGAGCGCGTTTAAAACGGAAGCTACAACCTCCTAGGCTAAAACCAAAAATATCCCTACTTTCCTCTGCAATCGGGATGCTAAAGAAAGCATTCTTTAAATCAATCACTGAGAACCAAGCAGCGGAAGCTGGAATCATAGTTAACCAGGCAGTTATATCAGGGACAACTGGAAACTGTGGCACAACAATCTTATTTACCTCTCTAAGATCGATCACAAATCTGTAAACAGGTGGCTGTGAAGGGTCAGTACGTTTTAAAACAGGCAAAACAGGGCTATTGCAAACGTTACTTCTTGTCTCTTCAATTACATCCTTTTCAATCAGATCATGGATAATCGCTAGCAACGCTTTTTCACCTTCATTAGAGATCTTGTACTGGGGAATGCGTGGTAATTTAACATTGGCTTTCAAAGTTACCACGTATGGCGGTATTTCCAAAAGGCCCACATCATTAAGACCAGAAGCCCAAAGAGCATCCGGAAGAGACAGCAATTCAGCTGGCAGTTCATTCCTTGACAAATACATTGGAGAAATCACTTCCCTACCAAGTGTAAGTTGTACTCCCGAGGGGGAACAATATAATGTCGCATGTAATCTCTTCAACAAATCTAATCCTAACAGGTTTTCACCACAACCTGTCGTTAGGATAAGGGGTGCTTTCAGCTCACAAGGTCCAACAGAAAGGGGCATAGGACTAGAGATCGGGTTCCTAACCGGGGCGCCAGAAAAACCTACTGAAACATTTGTGTCGCCAGACAAAGGTGCGCCAGGGAGTTTTGAGTGCATAATTGAACTTTTTGCAGCACCAGTATCCAACAGAAAAGGTTCTGACACACCCGCTAGTCACCTTGACATACGGTCCACTCTGATCCACTGGCACTGAAACAACTCCCTCTCTTTGTCTACGGCTATCCTAGTGATCATTACTTTCTACATTTTCATCCTCTGCATAATAGTCATTGTTATAGTACTGAGCTGTCCTACCAGTTGCATTGCCTTGCTGATCAAAACTATTAATCGTATTTTGAGATGGAAGAGGACGCGCGTTCTGGGGAACATTCCTGCGTCCACTACCTCTAGGAGCTTGTTGACCACCTCTACCTTTGGTGCTAAAAACGCCATTAGCGCGCTGTAACAGAATAGGACAACTATACTTGAAATGACCCTCTTCCTTGCAATAGGAACATTGATTAGGGCCTACAGGAACACGTGGCTGAGAATACTCGTACCTTTGCACGTTTCTCTGAAACTGTGGCTGTTGCTGATAATTACTCTGGCCACCACGTGGCGGGTAAGCTTGCTGTAAAAGAACCTTCGTTTTTAATTCCTTCGTTTTATTGTCTGCTTTATCTTTCTCATCCTTATCTCTATGTTCGTAATACTGTGCAGTAGCCAGTATTTGCGCTGATGAGGAAACAGCCCAAGAACTCTCTGAATCTTTTAACTTCTTACACAACTCGGGAAGCAAATTATGCACAAATTTATCAACAAATAATCGTTGACCACCTTCCGTACTCATATCTTGACCACTGTGGTCAATAAACGTTTCCTCAAACCTGGTGAAGAAATCAAACACTGTTTCATCTTTCTTCTGTTTGCACGCGGATAATTTATCCCAATTTACACGTATTGCGGGCATTAAAGTTTTCATATAATTAATTATTCTACCAGTGAGTTCTGCTACCACGGGCTCAGGCTTGGCACCACCGACCTGTCTATTGTCCGCATTAAGGATATTAGCCCATGTGTCACCTAATTCTGCAGCATGATCTGCATTACGAATCAATCCCCACAAAGGCTGTGGAACAACATTTCCGAACAACATATCTATGTCTGCCAGGTTCATGACACACGATTCTGCAGTCTGCGATAACTCCTTATAATATCCTGCAGGGTTCTTACGGGGGTCAGGCAATGTCTGTTTAAGCGCTATTACTTCAGATCGTTTCCAAGGGACATGCACCCAAACACGCTGAAAATGTGGTAGAACAGGTGGAACAGCATTCGCATCACCAGGTCTCCAAACTGGTGGAACCTCACGCATTGGATATTGTCGCACTTTTACCTGTTTCCCTTCAGGGAATTCCTGTCCAAACAATGATTGCTGACAATCCCCATTCCTGAAAGACAGCAGTGTCGCAACTGCTTTCTCAACATCAGAACCCACAATCGTACCTTTTCCAAATTCAAATCGCACTTGACACAACTCCTGCGGACTGGAGTCTAAATCATTCTCTTCCAATTCTTCACATAGGATTTTACACATTTTCTCAAAAACGTACCGCTGTTGTGGCGCTTCCCACTGATGAAAAACATTAACAACAGATTCTACATCATATCTAGAAGGATAAACAATCCATCTACGTGCCATGCTGTCTAATACTTCTCTCTCTTCAGAACCAGGCAACTGACTACGCAACTGCTTTCGTTGTGAGCCAGGGATCACACTAGATAACCCAAGGAGAGGCGACACAAAACTAGTAACCGCACTAGTTATGCGTTGTCGTGCAGAAGGAGAATCTGACATAAGAACAGGGGAGAAAACAGAGGGAAGCACAGTAGGTGTAGATGCAGATGCAAGGACAGTATCGGGAAGAGCGCCAAGGGAGGCAGTTGGTGGGGCAGGCAAAGTCGCAGAAGGCAAAGGGGATGCAGGCAGCAAAGTCGGCGGCCCTTGAGGGGGCTGCACTACAAGAGCAGGCACCGGCTGAGGAGGAGCTGGTGGCTGCAGGAAAGCTTGCGGCACATTAACTGGAGGCTGTGCATTCAAGGGTTGCGGAGGTGCTGTAGCACTCTGCGCATACGGAGGTGGCGAACTCAGCAAATGTGACATTAGGGGATCTTTCTCCTTTTCTTTTAACACATTTTGTTGAAGGTGTGGTAAAACAGGGTAACATTTATCGATCCCTAGTTTACGCTGTCTATGTAACTGCTCATTCATTTGTTCCTCCTCATTATCTTTAAATTGTACAGCTGCTTGCATTATCGACATACCTTTTTCTCTCTTATTTCTTTTTGCTAATTTAATTTCCTTCTGTTTGGCTTCCTTTCGCCATAGGCGGAAAGAATCAAACATCGCCGGCCGGGCTTTCTTTTTAAATAATTTAACTTCCAAATTGTCTTAAGATATCTGTATCGAAACTACCATTTTGGGGCCATTTTAAAACACCGTCCTTCCTGGTGTATCGGATCCATACTTCATTATATGCAATGGGGTCCACGCCATGTTTTACATAAAGCTCATAAGTTGGAGTTCCAATTGGAGGAACCGGACACGAATCCTCTAATTGGGAATCCCTTTTACAACCCAAACAAAACAAGTTTCCAAATATACTAGAACCAGGCATCTTTGCTCACTAGTCTAGTTTCAAACTTCAAAGGATTATCAAAACGCGTTAGTCTCGTGAATACACGAGTCCTTCGGCTTTGGCGCTTGCAAGCTCCAAATCAAAGCGATCCCGAAGGGATACCAAAACTAAGAACCAAACTAAGAATTAGGAGACGCTCCACTTATACTTAACTGAGGTATCGATGACGTCACCAGAAGACTCGGTTAATCGTTTCGCTCTACCAAATTATCAAGGGTCCAAAACAGGGCGATAGTCAGGGCAGCAGTCCTTCGTAGCCGTCAGCAAGCGGGGAACCTCGCAGCAAAGACTTTCGGACCACGTCGACATGCAGGGGTCGATGAAGTGGCGGCCTTCCTCCAGAATTTCCACACGAAGCTCCTCACGAACCTCTGGCTTGGACCAGTACCGCTGAAATCGCCCCGAGTTGGGCGCCAACTGAAGTACTGAGGAATTTAGGACCCCACCGGTGCCAGGGGTAGCACCCTATGACTTCGAGTTCTTCCTGTCTTGGACCACAGAAACACAGAGTCTTGTGGTGGCGTCAAAGATCATTTTATTATTGACTGCAGCCAGTAACAGCAATCCTAGAAGTACACACGGGTATGTTCTCAGGAGACTGCTCCACATTACAAAACCAGTCTTCTCCTTATATACAAAATATCATGCTTCAGGCACACATTCCTCGTTTTACGATATGGTCATTCATATGTATTCATTACAAACGAAAAGGCAGAGTCATGATGACCATCCCACATTTCAGTTCAGCCAGCCCACAATTATTTACCCAGCGAGGCTCAGATCCCTCATCAGATATCAGCAGACCCCAATAAACACGGGCACCTCCTCCTCGTAAAACAGGCCATAAAGCAGGAAGCAGAATCAGGTGTGAAAGATTAGTCGGGGGCTTGTGTGGGATGAAAGGCTTTATGGCGTGTCAAACCCTGATGCTAATCACAGGTGGCCGTAGGAAGGGGAGCTCGTGAGACCGGACTGACCACGGGCAGTGGAGCCAGTTCGCACAGGTCACAGAGAAGTCAATAGAAGGTACATGTGTTCTGAAGGCCTATGCATGGCCTTAATGCGCAGCCTATCTGAGGGCAACCATAAGATGGCTACCGCTCTAAAATGGAACCCACGAAGTCAATGTGTAATATCGTATACAAAGTGAATTTATCGATGAAACGTTATGCAAAACACTTCTACATACCGCATTGGCCATTCGCGGTTCGCTGATACCGAAAGAGCAGGGTAGGGCCATGCCTCCTACGTGGTCCCAAAATTTAAAGTACCACAGTTGTTGGAGCTACCCAGTCCATGATGGCCTGGATCTTAGGTTGTAAGGGCTGTACCTGGCCTGCACCTACAAGGTGGCCCAAGTACACCACAGTGCCCTGCCCTATCTGGCATTTGGATGCCTTGATAGTGAGACCTGCATTTTGCAGAGCCTCTAAAACTTTTCCAAGGTGGATCAGGTGATCCTGCCAGGTGGAGCTAAAGACAGCAATATCATCAAGATAAGCTGCACTAAAGGACTCCAGCCCAGCCAGGACATGGTTCACCAGCCTCTGGAAAGTGGCAGGGGCATTCTTTAACCCAAAGGGCATCACAGTAAACTGATAATGCCCATCAGGGGTGGAGAATGCTGTCTTTTCTTTTGCTCCTGGGTCCATGCCAATCTGCCAGTACCCTGCAGTTAAGTCAAAGGTACTGAGGAATTGGGCAGCCCCTAATTTATCTATCAGCTCATCTGCTTTTGGGATAGGCTGAGCATCTGTCTTGGTGACAGAGTTGAGCCCTCTATAGTCCACACAGAACCTCATCTCTCTCTTTTCACCTTGTTGATGAGGTTTGGGGACCAGAACCACTGGGCTGGCCCAGGGGCTCTCAGAGGGTTCAATGACCCCTAACTCCAGCATCTTGCTGACCTCAGCTTTGATGCTTTCCTTGACTTGGTCTGAGTGTCGATAGATTTTGTTTTTGACAGGTGCACTGTCACCAGTGTCCACATCATGGGTACACCAGTTTGTCAGACCAGGGGTCAGGGAAAAGAGGCTAGCATACTGTTGCAAGACTTGCTTGCATTCAGTCTGCTGTTGGGCAGAGAGGGTGTCTGAGAAGATCACACCATCTACTGACCCATCTTTTGGGCTATAGGAGAGGAGGTCAGGGAGAGGTTCACTCTCTGCTTCCTGCTCCTCATCAGTCACCATCAGCATGGTGATGTCAGCCCTGTCATTGTAGAGCTTGAGGCGGTTCACATGGATGACCCTCTTTGGTGTCCTGCTAGTGCCCAGGTTAACTAGATAGGTGACCTCACTCTTTCTTTCTAGGATAGGGTAAGGGCCACTCCATTTATCTTGGAGAGCTCTTGGTGCCGCTGGCTCCAAAACCCATACCTGTTGCCCAGGTTGAAATTCAACCAGTGCAGCGTTTTGGTCATACCAGTGCTTCTGGAGCTCCTGGATGGCCTCAAGGTTCTTGGATGCTTATTCCATGTACTCAGCCATTCTGGACCTTAGGCCAAGCACATAGTCCAATATGTCTTGTTTGGGCTCTTGAAGAGGCCTCTCCCAGCCCTCTTTTACAAGACAAAGTGGTCCCCTTACAGGATGACCAACCAGAAGTTCAAATGGTGAGAAACCTACTCCCTTCTGTGGTACCTCCCTGTAAGCGAAAAGCAGGCATGGTAACAGGACATCCCATCTCCTTTTGAGTTTTTCAGGGAGACCCATGATCATACCTTCCAATGTCTTGTTGAATCTCTCAACAAGGCCATTGGTGTGTGGGTGGTAGGGTGTAGTAAACTTGTACTGTACTCCACACCCCTTCCATATGTGTGTTAGGTAAGCAGACATGAAGTTGGAACCTCTGTCTGAAACCACCTCCTTAGGAAACCCTACCCTGGTGAAGACACCCAGGAGGGCCTTGGCTACTGCAGGAGCTGTAGTAGTCCTAAGTGGAATTGCTTCAGGGTACCTAGTGGCATGGTCCACTACCACTAGAATACATTTCTTCCCTGAGGCTGTGGGAGGTTCAAGTGGACCACCAATGTCCACTCCTACCCTTTCAAAGGGGACCCCCACCACTGGTAGTGGGATGAGGGGGGCCTTTGGGTGGCCACCTGTCTTGCCACTGGCTTGACAGGTAACACAGGAGCTGACAAACTCCTTCACCTTTTGGTGCATCTGGGGCCAGTAAAAGTGACTCACTAGCCTTTCCCAAGTTTTGGATTGCCCCAGATGTCCAGCTAGGGGGATGTCATGAGCCAAAGTTAGGAGGAACTCCCTGTACTTCTGTGGCACTACCACCCTCCTGGTGGCTCCAGGAGTGGGGTTTCTTGCCTCAGCATACAGTAATCCCTCTTCCCAATAAGCTCTGTGGGTACCGCTGACATCTCCCCTTGCTTCTGAAACAGCTTGCTGCCTCAGGCTTTCAAGAGTGGGACAGTCTCGCTGACCCTGGCACAGCTCTTCCCTAGAGGCCCCCCCTGGGCCCAAGAGTTCTACCTGGTAAGGGTCAAGCTCCTTGGACTCAGTTCCCTCAGGGGTATCCAAGTCCTCTCCCTGTGGAGAGGGGTCCTGAATGTTTTGCTGTGTAGAAGCGGGTTCCCCAGTCTTCTTACCTTTTCTCTTGGTTGGTTGGGCCATTATTTTAGGCTCCAGACCTACTTTTTCACCCTTCCGCTTGCTCTGTGCTCTGGTTTGCACACACACCAATTCAGGGATGCCCAGCATGGCTGCATGGGCCTTTAGCTCAACCTCAGCCCAGGCTGAGGTTTCCAGATCATTTCCAAGCAGACATTTCCAAGCAGACATGCAGCCGGCAACTTTGGAGAGACCTGTTTCAGGCCAGTAACCCCCCCCCCCCCAGCCTAATGTCACCATGGCCATGGGATGACTAGTGGTGACACTGTCAGCGTTGGTGACTGGGTAAGACTTCCCAATCAAGTATTGCTCAGGGGAAACCAGTGTGTCTTTCACCATAGTGACACTGGCACCTGTATCCCTCAGAGCTTCTACCCTAGTTCCATTCACCCAGGGGTACTGTAAGTATTTCTTTAAGTTGGGGGGCCACACAGCTACAGTGGCAAACTCCACTTCTCCCAAGGAGACTAGACTTGCTTCAGTGTGTTCCCAGATTTGCTCAGGGTACACCTCTGATCCCATTTGTATACTTGCTGCCCCAGGAGTAGCTGTACTGGGTGCCTTAGGGGCTTTCTTGTGGGGGCAAGATACAGTTAGGTGTCCTGACCTCTTACAGTTATTACACCAGGCCTTTAAGGGATCATAGTTCTTCCCCCTATAGGGTTGAGGCACATAGGGAGTAGTTTGGGTGCCACCCACCTGAACAGGTTTTTGGGGCCCATTGGACGACTCAGACTTTTAATCTTGGGGATTTGTAATAGCCTTACTAGTGTTGTCATAGCACTCTGAATGTTCTATAAGCTCCTTGGTGATGGAATGTTTGTGCTTGAGGCATAGACTCATTCCCTGGAAGCTGTTGATGAGATGAGTAGTAATAAATACGCCTTCTACTATTAATTGGTTGTGGCTGTGGTCACTTCAATTGGCGACGATTGATGGGATTTGCTGCTCATCTCTAGTTCGTACCCACGTGTGCGTGTGTGGAGCTGTGCTGTTTACTACTATTTTTTTTTTCGTCATACAACCGATGGGACAATCTGTCTCGGTTTTTGGACTCATCTGAAGTTATTTGTACAAGTCAAACAACTGACAACGTGTTGGAATTTAGTGAGGCGCTGGTCTGATCTTCACTGTATCTCTACATCCTGACTATCTACCTACGAGACCCTGCTGAGGTATTTGGAATAACGAGTGTCTCCTGGAATATGCTTGCGCATGTTGTGCATGTACAGCGATCGCATGTGAGCAGCGTTAAGGGGGCCCGACAGTGAACGGAGGTCTGGTGATCATCAGGATGTGGTGCAGGTACGGCGATCGCATTTACTTGTGAAAAGTGCCGCAGCGGTTCGACAGTGAATGGATGCTCGGTGATTATAAGAACAAATTTTTGAAAGTTCGAGGTGTCAGCAACATTTTTGGGCAGTTTCAATTACATTTGTTTATTTTTGGTTTGGCTCGCGTACTCACGGCCGTTACTGAGTCGCGTGTTTTCTTCACCGTCAGCATTCCAAAGCGTTTGTTCTCCTCTATGCTTCTTCCTCGACGCAGTGCAGCAGGTGCGTGCCTTAAGCCACACGGCATGCGTCTCTGTGCGCACTGACGTCAGCATCACCACATACCAAGAGGTTTCATCTCTGTCGACATAGAGAACGTCACGAAGGTTTTCCTGAACAGACTCTCAAGCGGACAAGTCACCGGCGTTTGGCAGTTGTGCAAAGGGTATTTCTCGCGTATGAAGTCAAAACTTTAAAAGTTCAACCCTCGAACAATTTTTTTTTTTATTTTTGTTTTGTTCTGGACATAATTGTTGTCATTATGTTAGTACTCTAGCACCATCTAGTGGTTTTCTATTTAGTTGCAGCTCATGCCTATAGCATTTTGGACAAATAACTTGTACATATTCAGGCATCATTTTCTATAAGGAATATGTATCGGCACACACTTAGATTTTGAAACAACAGTAACATTATTGTATGTATTAGACAGTCAGGGAGGAAGGGGAAATTTACATTGCTGGTGTAGTTAGTGTGGTTTGACTTGTTTATTGGTTCATTAGCTTTTTCATCCAAATCTACATCATGCAAAATGTACAAGCACCTTCTCCGTTTCTACAGCTTCCAGGGGATCCACCGGTAGAGTGGAAGGTATGGTACAGAGCCTTCACAAAGTACCTAGGGGCCATTGGGGGTCTCAGATTTAGTGCGGAACGTAAAAGATTTATGCTTGAACATAACTTGGGTTTTGAGGGCAAGGCTGTACTGGAGCATTTACCTTTGCCGGAGTTAGCAGAGGGTGCTGAACCACTCAATGAGTTTGACCAAGCAATTCAAATGCTAGAAAAGCAATTTGATGTGGAAAAGAGTTTAGTAGTAGCTAGACATAAGTTCTTCACGAGAGAGCAACAAACCTCGGAGAGTATTGTATCGTATGTTGCCTCTCTACGTATTCTGGCATCTGACTGTGAGTTTGAGACATTTACCTCTCAACTCATAAGAGATCAAATTGTGGTACGGTGTAGAGACAAAAAAGTTCAACAAAAGTTACTTACCTTGAAAAATCCATCTCTGGAAGAAACTATCTCAATAGTCAAAAGCATAGAGTTATCGCAGTCATCGTCCAATGAGTTGAGATCTGATAAAGCTACTATTGGGGTTGTAAATGAAAGCAAAAATAGTGCAGACAAGAATAGTTCGTCTGACAAGAATTCTAGTGAAAAAAATGGCAATGAAGTCAAAGGGAAGTCACAGGTTGTAAAACAAGATAGGAAACAATTCTATTCACAGAAAAAGAATATGTGTTCAAAGTGTGGTTATACTGCACATTTTCCTAATTCACGAGTATGTCCTGCTCATAATGCTTTGTGTAGGAACTGTGGTAAACAAGGTCACTTTGCCAAAGTTTGTAATTCTAGAAGGAATGTCAATGTGGTATGGGAAGAGAGTGACAGTCTAGAAAGCAACACAGAAGTCGTGAGTTCGATGAGAGATCTCATGTTAGTAGTAAAGGATGATTGTGAAGATTGTGCTGACCCGATCGTAGATATAGTTGTGGATGGCAAAGTTTTAAAATTGCTTGTTGATTCGGGGGCATGGATGACAATGATTACCGAAGAGTTGTTTGAATCCGTATGGGGTGACAGACATTTAGAACCTCCTGATAGAAGTCCTGTGTCTTACGAAGGAAGAAAGATTCAACTTAAAGGGTTCTTTGAAGGCACGTTAATGTTCAGAGGAAAAATTATCACAGGGAAGATTTATGTAGCTATCAAGGGACTAGATATCTTAGGGTGGTATCATCAGGCTTTGTTCAAAATGACTCTCAGGCCAGGCACTAAAGAACCAGTTTCTATTGTGAACGAGTCTATAGGTGGAACAGAATGTTCCAGTTGGGGAAGCAGTTTTCCCAAAGTTTTTTCTGAATCTCTAGGACTAATCAAAGGTTTTAAACACCTCATCAAGGTGAAGGATGGTGCCATTCCTTGCAAACACAAACTACGAAATGTACCCTTGAGTGTTCGAGATGACTTGGCAAAAGAGTTGGAAAGAATGTGTGAAACAGGGGTGATTGAACCAGTTGAGTCGTCCCTTTGGTTAAGTCCGTTGGTCGTTGCACGAAAAAAAAATGGCAACCTCAGAGTCTGCATTGACTTACGCAGTCTCAACAAAAATATCTGGGTGGACTCACACCCGCTTCCACGTATTGATGACATAGTGTCAAAGTTTCAAGGTTTCAAATGGTTCTCTAAGATAGATTTGTCTTCAGCATACCATCAGGTGGAGTTAGATGCATCATCTAAACACTTGACCGCTTTTGTTTCTCCATCTGGAACTTTTCAGTTTAAACGAATGCCTTTCGGGTTAGCTTCTGCTGCATCTGTTTTCCAGCATGTCATGGAAAAAGTTTTGATGGGTGTGCAGAACACAGTGGTTTTTCAGGATGACATTCTAGTAGCGGGTATTTGCAGATCATCACATGATAAGAGCTTAACTGAGGTGTTGAATAGACTACAAAACAAGGGCATTGTAGGGAACTTAAGTAAATGTGTTTTCGAAGTACAGTCCATAGAGTATCTCGGGCATTGTATTTCTGGCGAGGGCATCCTTCCTAGAGCTGGGTTGATTGAAGCTATTGTTAAAGTTCCGTCCCCTAGATCCAAAGAGCAAGTTTAATCTTTTCTTGGCATGTGTGAATTTTATGCCAAATTCATTTCTAATTTTTCAACTAAGACCGCACATCTTCGGGAACTTTTGAAGAGGGGAACTGTGTTTCTGTGGGATCAGGAATGCCAAGATGATTTTGAGAAAATCAAGAATGAATTGAATCATTGTAATATTCTGACTCCATATGACTCTGCTTTAGAGTCCATTGTGTCTGTCGATGCTAGTTTGGATGGCCTGGGAGGCATGTTGACTCAAATGAAAGGTGGGTCAGAACACACAGTTGGATTTATTTCAAGATCATTACGTCCCAGTGAGAAGAATTATTCTGTGATCGAGAGGGAGCTTCTTGCTTGTTGTTGGGCAGTTGAGAGGTTCAAAGGTTTCCTCTGGGGTAGATCTTTCAAGCTTATGGCGGATCATAAACCTCTTGTTCCGATTCTCAATGGTGTGTTGGTAAAAGATCACACGCCCAGGATTGCTAGGCTGAGCTCCAAGCTTCTTCAGTATAACTTTCTGGTTGAACACATTCCTGGAGGAAAGAATATTAGACCAGATTTTCTTTCTAGGTTGCCGTTGCCGGAGGTACAAGGAGAATGTGATGCAGAGGATGATGAGGAATGTTTGATTGCAAGCATTGATGTTTGTAAAGAGGGGTGCTTCAAGGAGGTTGAATGGTTTGATGCGTTAAAAGCAGATTCAGTTCTCAAAGAAGTTAAAAGGTGCATCATTCAAGGGTGGCCAAAAGAGAAACATCTAGATCCTGATTTACAACCTTTTGCTAAATTGGCTGATGAATTGACCTTGGAGGAAGGTGAAATGATTTAGCGTGGTGACAAATTTGTACCTCCAACCAGTTTGAGAGATCTCATAATTAAAGCAGGGCACGAAGGTCATTTGGGACAGACGTGTACTAAGCGCAGAGTCCGTTCCATGTATTGGTGGCCCTCAATGGACCGGCATATTGAGAGTATGGTTGAAAATTGTTACACGTGTTGTTCCAGTGACAAAGTAATCAAGACAGTGACTCCTCCTAAAGTGAGTGTTGAGTTACCTTCAGGGCCTTGGATGAAGCTGGCTTTAGACTTCATTGGTCCTTTCAATGTTTTATCCAACAAATATAGATTCGCTTTGGTGGTTGCGGACTATTATAGTAAATGGTGGGAAGTGTGTTTTATGACTGAACCTAATACGACTAAAGTTATCAAGTTTTTGGAGAGCTTGTTTGCAAGGGAAGGTTTTCCTAAAGAATTAGTGTCAGACAATGGAGTCCAATTTGTCTCCAAGGAAATGTCTTGTTTTTTAAGTCAATCGGGTATTCTCCATAAGCGTGTAGCTCTCTATCACCCACAAGGAAATGGTTTCATTGAGCGCATGAATCGTATTTTAGTGGATTGTGTGCAATGGGCTGTTTCTGGAAATATGGATATCGGGGGAGCTGTCCAGAGCATGTTGTGGGCACATCGGACTACGCCAGGTGTGGAGTTTGGGAAAAGTCCATTTGAATTACTGAGAGGGAGAATTGCCACATTTAACATGTGTCCTGCTTGGATGAGACAGTGGGGACTTGTGTCTAGTTCAGGTTTCTCATCTTCACAGGTGTATCATAAAGGTCGTGTTGATGAGAATACCTCTAATTCTTTTGCTAAGAGTTCTTCTAAAGAGGGGTGGTCTCACAATATCAAAGAAGGGGATTGGATTAAGATTAAAATTCCACAAAATGTTCCCAAAGGTTGTTCTAAGTTCAGTCAACCTGAGTGTGTTGATTTGGTCTCGCGGCATGCTGTGAGGGTCAAGGGGAAAAATTGGTGGAATGTGTCTAGGGTTTATAGAATCCCTGAAAAGGTTGTGGTTCGAATGGGTTTGAGGAACAATTCTGTACCAGGTATTGGCCATTCCTTCCCAGAGGGTGGGGATGTTGAACTGAATAGGGAAGGTCAGTCCTGCAATGAGTCATCCCGAGACATGCCTCCAGAGGGATCTTCTGTTTCAGTTAGGAGGAGTACACGCAATAGAATTGTTCCCAAACGCATAGATTTGTAACTTGTTACAACATATGAGATTGTATTAAGTTTATTCTGTATTATTAGTGATTTTATTTCTTGTTCATTCTTCTTTATATTATATGTATTTATTTTATGTTGCTATGTTTGTTTTATTGTTTTGTTGTTTTTATTTATGAAAAGAAGGGAGATATTGTAATAGCCTTACTAGTGTTGTCATAGCACTATGAATGTTCTATAAGCTCCTTGGTGATGGAATGTTTGTGCTTGAGGCATAGACTCATTCCCTGGAAGCTGTTGATGAGATGAGTAGTAATAAATACGCCTTCCACTATTAATTGGTTGTGGCTGTGGTCACTTCAGGATTCTCACCACCTTTCCCCTGGGGAGGTTTTGTGACCACTTTCTTTTGGTCACCACCAGTGGCTGTCTTTGTCACCCTAGTCTTGACCCAGTGGTCTGCCTCCTTTCCAAATACTTGGGGAGAAATTAGACCTAGGTCTACCAAATGCTGATGCAACTTTTCATTTGTGCAGTTACTTAATATATGTTCCTTCATGAATAAATTGTACAATCCAGTAAAATCCTGCACACCATGTCCAGCTAACCAACCATCCAGTGTCTTCACTGAGAAGTCTACAAAATCAATCCAGGACTGGGTCTGGGTTTTGTGAGCCCCCCTGAATCTAATTCTATACTCCAGAAGCCTGTTTCTGCAGTTACCAGAGAACAGTTCCCACAGGAGTGCCCCCAAAGAGGTTTCTTTACTTTTCTGATATCACAAGCCCTCTCAAAGGCTGTGAACCATTTGGTGATATCATCACCTTCCTCAAATTTAGGGACAATCCCTTTGGGGATTTTAAGGTCAGAAGTTTCCTCCCTATCCTTATTTTTATTATTGCTGCCACCATTGACGGGTGCTAAACCCATCTCTCTCCTTACTTTTTCTAGAGCCAGGAGCCTGGACTCTAGCTCTAGTCTTCTGGCCAGTCTCATAAGGCTGTCCTCTTCACTGGTGGGTCCCCCAGTGTTCTCTCTGGTACTAGAGTCACCTGTGTAATCTCTAGGTACCCAGATGCAAATTCTTGGATTGAAGGGTATAGGTGCCCTCTCCTCCCTAGGGGATAGTATGGGGGGGGGGTTATTGTCAACCTCCTCTGCTTCCCCTTCCTCATCTGACTGGCCATCACCATGTTCAGATGGGTGGTCCTTAGCATACTCAGCCAAGAGCTCCTGGAGCCCTAGTTTGGTTGGATACAGGCCCATTGGTACATTTTTAAGTTTGCATAGGGACCTCAATTCCTTGAAAGACAAGTGTAAGTAAGGTGTGAGGTCGAGCTCCTCCACCAGGTCCATGTTATTATTGTCACTAACAGTTGGGTTTGTTTGAGTCCTTCTAACCTGACAGTTCTAATCCTCCACCCTGACTATAGTAACTTTTATTTTTCTAAAATTCTAATGGGACTTAAGCAAGGCCCTAGCAAGACTTTTAGTAATTTTGGAAAAGACCAATCAGAATTCTAAAGGCAATTTTAAGAGTTCTGTCGTGTGATCAGATGGTAACCAAGTAGTCCAACAAATGCAAGTTTGTATCCCACCGCTGATCCACCAATGTGAGAAAGTGGCTCTGTATATACTGTTCCTTAATTGGTACAGGGTGTACAGAGTCCACAGTCCCCAAGGGTTTGACAGAGGCTAAAGTTAGAAATAACCTTACTCTCTAAAGTGGTAGCTTGGTCGAGCAGTAAGGCAGTATCAGAGGACAGTGTAAAGCATTTGTTGTACACACTCAGTCAGCAAATGGTCTCACACACTCAATAACTGAACTCTAGGCCAATGGTTTATATATAAAAAATATATGCTTGTTTTATTTTAGAACCAACAATTGGGTTTAAAATATACTTTCTCAGAATGAGATGTTTTATATAAATACTTTTGCAATATGCAATTGACTTTTGTAAACAGTTACAAGTGGTTGCAATATTTTAAACACCACAATGCATTGAGCTCAATGGAAATTTCAAGTTATTTGCAACAGATTACTTTTAGGATTACTTTTGGAATTCCAGGACTGGATCCTAGATTCAGTCCTGGGTCAGTACTTAGCATCAAGTGATGAAAGTCGACTTAATTACTGTAATGATTTTTCAACAATATCTGACTATTTCAAAAGTTGACACTTAGAAAATATTTCAAAGAAAACAATCAATGATTTCATTTCAAGACCGGAGGCTACCATTATGCATATTTCGTTTAATGCAGTCTCCAAGCCGCATACATCATAAAGCAAAAGTTCCAGAATAGAACGTTAACATTAATAAAAGGCATGAGCCCATAACAATCTGCCTCTTTTAAATGCGGCTCCAAGCAGATAAGTCGTTTACATTATCTCTTACTTGATACTGTTTAATATCATTTACTTGATACTGTTTAATACTATTCATGTTCTCTAAAATATGATAAATGTTACTGGCTTATATTAACTGTTTTATCTAACCTTCCTTTCTTGTTTATACTTTATATAGCCAACCTTATACTTCTTTTCTACCCTTTCTCGGGCCATAATCCCCCCATCTTCCTATCCCCTTTTACGTCAACCGACCTCCAATTTACAGAGGTCGGCTCATGACTGAATTTTCTTATTTTTCATGAACCTTCCCTACTTGCGCTTTTCATCTCCTCACCTCGGGGGAGAGCCTTGCCTTCCAACAGCGACTCTCCCCCTCGACTCTAACCCGCTTTCTCTTCTCTCCTTCCTTCGTTTTTTCAACACGAAGAAATGCCTCGCTCGGTGAATGCCGACGCCCATTCCTCGCACGGGGAATCCCGCCTTAGAGGAATGCAGCTTGGCAACACATGCGTCGCGTAGTGGGGTTGCTAAGGTGCATTCCTCTTCCATTCCCCACTCCCGAGTGCGTTAATCCGATCCTGCGAGCTAAAAAACGACAGTTGAGCAGATCGGAGGAGTCCTTATCAAACGCCTTGAGACCTTTGACTAGGCATTTCCACTCGCTCTCCAGCAAAATACATTTTAAAAAACGGAAATTAATTAGAAAAAATTAATAATCTCTATTGGACCCACATTATATATCCCTATGACAAAAATCCTTATCATTAACTTTTATCATACAAATAAATTACCATAAATTTCAGAATTTGAAGAGATCCTTTACCAATAATTCAGTAACTTATATATTATTACTAAAATTAAAAAAAGAAAAATAAAAAAAAAAACAATATATAAAAAAAGAAAAAGGGGGACTTAACAGCATAAAATACTCCTGGTCATCTATATTTGTATAATATGTCTGACGTTGATTCTGATGAGGGTAACCCTACCATACCTATCATGGACAACGAGACATTCAAAAGCATGATCCATAAAGAAATGAGATCTTGTATGTTCAAGATGGGTGGTCCTTAGCATACTCAGCCAAGAGCTCCTGGAACCCTAGTTTGGCTGGATGCAGGCCCATTGGTAATTTTTTAAGTTTGCATAGGGACCTCAATTCCTTGAAAGACAAGTGTAAGTAAGGTGTGAGGTCGAGCTCCTCCACCAGGTCCATGTTATTATTGTCACTAACAGTTGGGTTTGTTTGAGTCATTCTAACCTGACAGTTCTAATCCTCTACCCTGACTATAGTGACTTTTATTTTTCTAAAATTCTAATGGGACTTAAGCAAGGCCCTAGCAAGACTTTTAGTAATTTTGGAAAAGACCAATCAGAATTCTAAAGGCAATTTTAAGAGTTCTGTCGTGTGATCAGATGGTAACCAAGTATTCCAACAAATGGAAGTTTGTATCCCTCCGCTGATCCACCAATGTGAGAAAGTGGCTCTGTATATACTGTTCCTTAGTAGGTACAGGGTGTACAGAGTCCACAGTCCCCAAGGGTTTGACAGAGGTTAAAGTTAGATATAACCTTACTCTCTAAAGTGGTAGCTTGGTCGAGCAGTAAGGCAGTATCAGAGGACAGTGTAAAGCATTTGTTGTACACACTCAGTCAGCAAATGGTCTCACACACTCAATAACTGAACTCTAGGCCAATGGTTTATATAAAAAAAATATATGCTTGTTTAATTTTAGAACCAATAATTGGGTTTAAAAAATACTTTCTCAGAATGAGATCTTTTATATAAATAATTTTTCAATATGCAATTGACTTTTGTAAACAGTTACAAGTGGTTGCAATAGGCAACTCTATTTTAAACACCACAATGCATTGAGCTCAATGGAAATTTCAAGTTATTTGCAACAGATTACTTTTAGGATTACTTTTGGAATTCCAGGACTGGATCCTAGATTCAGTCCTGGGTCAGTACTTAGAATCAAGTGATGAAAGTCGACTTAATTACTGTAATGATTTTTAAACAATATTTAACTATTTCAAAAGTTGACACTTAGAAAAGAAAATATTTCAAAGAAAACAATCAATGATTCCCTAAGGAAGAAAATACAAGTTGCAGGTACAGTATGTTCTCGTTACTTTTGTAATCCAGTACTGGGTGCCTAGACTCAGTACTGGGACCTTTATCCAAAACAGGTAAGTAATTGCGTTTTCAGATATTATCCGATTTTTAAAGAATATTTAAAGATTGCAGAAATTGACAGAAGAAACTTCACAGAAAAACAGTCAATGATTTCCTATGGAAGAAAATTGGGTCACGGGTAAGTACAGTTGTAAGTATTTTTCAGAGTCAGTGCCGGGCACCAAGATCCAGCACTGGGAGCTCACCTAAGAGCAGGTGAGTATTTTCGTTTTCGTTACTCGGCTGATTTTTGGTGAATATTTTAAGATTTGAAAAGTCCACACTTAAGAAATTTCAGGAAAAAGCCAGTCAATGTTACCCTATGAAGAAAATAGAGTTATCGGTTTAAAAGTAAGTACTCGACTGGCAGAGTTGAGGTTCTGGGCATAGACTCAGGGGTCCCCCAGGGTCAGGTAGGTACAGTTGGTTCACCCTCAGCGACTCTTGGGCGGCCGGGTGCAGAGAGAGTTAGGCCCAATGTTATCCTATGAGGGATAGGGGGCCTTGGTTGGTGGCTGCTGACTGGCAAGCCACGCAACTGTGGGAGCTGGGCTCCTGGTCACTTACTCAGGGCAAGTGGGGAAGTAGGTAGGTGTAGAGGTTGCACTGTCAGGGCCACTCGGGCGGCTGGGTGCAGGGTGCTTTTGAGCCTTCGGGCGCTCAAATGATTTCAATTTGAAATCTCCGGTTTAGAAAAAGACTGCAAGCTCGGGGACGAGGATTCTTCAGGTGCCACCACCACTTCGAGAGGTAAGTTGGGTTGTTGGAGGATAGGTAGGTACCCCGGGATTGGGCACAGGGGGCCACGGGGCGCCGCGTGCAGGGGTGCGTTTTGGTGTCAGGAAATCTTACCCTCTGTTGATCGCGGTAGGGGGGGCACCTTGTTCTGAGGCTGCAGGAGTGTCGAGGGAGGTCCTTGGGTGCCGGACTCGGGGTCACAGTCGGCCTGGGGTCGTCCTCGTGGTCTTTGTTCATTCCGGCACTGGCCGCGCTTGGCTGGTGCAGAGTGTGCTGGGTTCGCTGTTCCGGGCTGCTGTCAGGGATTAGAGGTAGGTTTTGAGTAGAGCCTCTACTCATGGGAGTCCCCGGGGCTTAGAGCCAAAAGGTAGCCAGGTCCTCCGGGGTTTGTGAGGTTGCTGGCCACAAGAGATGCCGGGTTGGAGCAGGAGCAGGTTCGAGGTTCGACAGGCCGGTAGGGCTGGGGCCAAAGCAGTTGTTGTCTTCCTCTTCTTCGCAGCTGCAGGGCAGGTCTTCTTTCTTCTTGCTCTTCTTTGTATTTTGGAATCTGGAATCTGAGGAAGGAAGGTTCAGGGTGCCCCTAAATACTAGATTTAGGGGCGTTACAGGTAGGTGAATGGGTCCCTGTCCTGGGGTGGGTACACCCCCTATCCTGCCTCTCTCCTGTGGGAGGGGGGCAGTAGCCTAGTCCTGATAGGGTAGGTCTTCCCATCTTCAAGATGGCGAGAGCCCGGAGATGTGCTTCACCTCGCCTCCTCCACCTGAGGGGTGGGGTTGGCAGGCTGGCACATCCCCTGTCCTTATTTGGGGTTTCCGGCCAAAGCTTCCTACCAGAGTGGGGTGTTGCAGTGGCCTGGGGAAGCTCACAGAGGCAGCATACCTTTGAAGCTTCCCCCTGCCCATCCAGGGGAAGGAGATTTAACACCTCGCCCAGGATATGCATTGTTGCAGGCCCAGGAGAGCAGGGGCTCTCCCACCCAGGGGTCCAGCAACATGTCTGCTGTGTGGCAGCCTAGGCAGCCTCAGAGCAGACGTGGATTGTAGGTTAGGTTTAAGGGGGCATCTCTAAGATGCCCTCTGGGGTGCTTGGTACCTAGGGTTTAATGTGCTGAGAAGTTTGATACCAAACTTCTCAGTCTTCAGTGTTGCCATTATGGTGCTGTGGAGTTCGTGTTTGGCGAGCTCTCAGCACCATGTACTCTTAAATGGCAGCACTGCACTTACAGTGCTCAGGAATGGACCTGGGTACTGTAGGGGCACAGGGCTCCTGCTCCTGTGCCCACACCATTGGCATAAGGCACCCAGCTAGAGGGGTGGCTGATGTATGCCATGGCAGTGTAGGCGATGGGCATGGCACACAGGGATTTGTGTCATGTCGACTTTGTTTTTGTCTTGCACCCAAACACTCAGCCTGCAAAGGCAGTGTGTGTATGTAAGGGTACAGGGCCTCTATGGGTGGCACAATGAGTGCTGCAGCCCTTAGAGGCCTTCCCTGGTCACAAGGCCCTGGGTACCTAGGGTACCAATTACTAGGGGCTGACATGTGGCCAGGGTTTGCCAATTTGGGTTTTGTTTGTTTTAGGGAAGGAACATAGGCCCTGGGCACCTGATTGGCAGGAGTCCAGGGCACACTCAGTGAAAGTACATTCAGCAATTCAGCAAAAAGTGGGGGCATACCATGCAAGAGAGATGGCACTTTCTCACACAGCCCCCCCCCCCAAACGAAAGGTGATGAGACTAACCTTGCCCTATGGAGTCTTTATTGTCTAAGTGGAAGAACCTGGAAAGTCCATCTGCATTGGCATGGGCAGTCCCTGGTCTGTGTTCCACTTCAAAGTCCATTCCCTGTAGGGAGATGGACCACCTTAGTAGTTTTGGATTTTCCCCTTTCATCTGCATTAGCCATCTGAGAGGTCTGTGGTCAGTTTGAACCAGGAAGTGAGTACAAAACAAGTATGGCCTCAACTTCTTCGGGGACCAAACCACAGCAAAGGCCTCCCTCTCAATGGCACTCCAACGCTGCTCTCTGGGGAGTAGCCTCCTGCTTATGAAAGCAACAGGTTGGTGTTGGCCTTCATCATTGGTCTGGGATAGGACCGCTCCTATCCCTAGCTCAGAGGCATCAGTCTGCACTATGAACTGCTTGGCATAATCTGGAGCTTTTAGAATTGGTGCTGAGCACATTGCTTCTTTTAGGGTGTCAAAAGCCTTTTGGCAACTAACTGTCCAGTTAACCTTCTTGGGCATCTTCTTGGAGGTGAGTTCTGTGACAGGGGTCACAATGGACCCGTACCCCTTCACAAACCTCCTGTAGTACCCAGTCAAGCCAAGGAATGGCCTGGCTTGGGTCTGGGTTGTTGGAGCTACCCAGTTCATGATGGCCAGGATCTTGGGTTGTAAGGGCTGTACCTGGCCTCCACCTACAAGGAGGCCCAAGTACACCACAGTGCCCTGCCCTATCTGGCATTTGGATGCCTTGATAGTGAGACCTGCATTTTGCAGAGCCTCTAAAACTTTTCCAAGGTGGATCAGGTGATCCTGCCAGATGGAGCTAAAGACAGCAATATCATCAAGATAAGCTGCACTAAAGGACTCCAGCCCAACCAGGACATGGTTCACCAGCCTCTGGAAAGTGGCAGGGGCATTCTTTAACCCAAAGGTCATCACAGTAAACTGATAATGCCCATCAGGGGTGGAGAATGCTGTCTTTTCATTTGCTGCTGGGGCCTCTCTTATCTTTATCTATCAGCTCATCTCTTCTTGGGATAGGGTGAGCATCTGTCTTGGTGACAGAGATGAGCCCTCTATAGTCCAACCAGAACCTCATCTCTCTCTTTTCACCTTGTTGATGAGGTTTGGGGACCAGAACCACTGGGCTGGCCCAGGGGCTCTCAGAGGGTTCAATGACCCCTAACTCCAGCATCTTGCTGATCTCAGCTTTGATGCTCTCCTTGACTTGGTCTGACTGTCGATAGATTTTGTTTTTGACAGGTGCACTGTCACCAGTGTCCACATCATGGGTACACCAGTTTGTCAGACCAGGGGTCAGGGAAAAGAGGCTAGCATACTGTTGCAAGACTTGCTTGCAGTCAGTCTGCTGTTGGGCAGAGAGGGTGAGAAAATTCGATTTTCGATCGTGATCGAATCGACCCGCCATTTTGTGCTCCGCCTCCATTTTATGTTGCCCTCACTCAGGCAGCACGGCGAACAAAGTCTATTCTGCTTTTTCTGCAGCTTCGTGTCAAAACAATCCTTCTGCCTCTATTTGCAAAGCTGGTGTTAGGACTGGCCGAGTACACTAATCCCTGTCTGGTTTTTCTAATCCCCGTCTCAACTATCTGTTGGTTCACACTATTCTCTTCTGACTTTATCTTATCGTCTGGCCTTCACTGTCCTCTGCTAGCATTCTCTTGTTTCACAACTGTCCTCCAACACACACAAACGTATCTTGCCACCTGCAAGTTAGTTGCAGACCTGTTAATGAATTAGTTCGAGGGAGGGGTGACAAACACAGTTGGAGGAGAGGTTTCTTCGAGTCATCTGATACTTTGTTTTCAAACCCTTCCTATTGGTTCTGTCCTGTTTTCCAACTTTTCTTATTGGCTCTTTCTTATATGTTCTGGGTGTGTATTTGGTTAATGTATATTTCACATATGTGGTATATAAGATTGTGCGCCACGGAGTGAAGTGGCAGTCTCCTGAGAACCTACCTTGTGTACTTCTGGGATAACTGTACTAGCTGCAGCTAATAAATCCGATCTTCTAACGCCTAACAGAGTGTCCCGTGTCTCTGTGTAGCTAAGCAGGAGAACCCCGGAGATTAAGGCGTACCCTGCGCCGCCAGGCCCAAAAGGTTCTGGTTCTTCAAGGGTGTCTGAGAAGATCACACCATCTACTGGCCCATCTTTTGGGCAATAGTAGAGAAGGTCAGGGAGAGGTTCACTCTCTGCTTCCTGCTCCTCATTAGTCACCATCAGCATGGTGATGTCAGCCCTGTCATTGTAGAGCTTGAGGCGGTTCACATGGATGACCCTCTTGGGTGTCCTGCTAGTGCCCAGGTCAACTAGATAGGTGACCTCACTCTTTCTTTCTAGGATAGGGTAAGGGCCACTCCATTTATCTTGGAGAGCTCTTGGTGCCACTGGCTCCAAAACCCACACCTGTTGCCCAGGTTGAAATTCAACAAGTGCAGCTTTTTGGTCATACCAGTGCTTCTGGAGCTCCTGGCTGGCCTCAAGGTTCTTGGATGCTTTTTCCATGTACTCAGCCATTCTGGACCTTAGGCCAAGCACATAGTCCACTATGTCTTGTTTGGGCTCTTGAAGAGGCCTCTCCCAGCCCTCTTTTACAAGACAAAGTGGTCCCCTTACAGGATGACCAAACAGAAGTTCAAAGGATGAGAAGCCTACTCCCTTCTGTGGTACCTCCCTGTAAGCGAAAAGCAGGAATGGTAACAGGACATCCCATCTCCTTTTGAGTTTTTCAGGGAGACCCATGATCATACCTTTCAATGTCTTGTTGAATCTCTCAACAAGGCCATTGGTTTGTGGGTGGTAGGGTGTAGTAAACTTGTACTTAAGAACTCCATCAGAGATCATCAGTTCAACGAGTACTTACTTGTACCCACTGGGGTAAACCACTCAAGAACTTCATGTACCAGCTTCCCTTGGGGCGACCCGGACGAGGATCTAGCGGAGTGCGGTCCATTGCGGTTGTTTATAAAAATGGCTCCTTCGAGCTTTGGGCTGACGAACTCCTAGACGACGCACCTGCGTGCCTGTGCGGGCACTGAGGCCCTTGACGGTTGCTTGGCGGCCCTCTCTTCCACCCCTAACTGTTTTCTCTACTGAGGAGGGAAGTTATCCCGAAACCCGAGCCATGTCTCGGGCGATATTTTAAAACCCGGGACATGTATCGGGTCTAGAGATCATCAGTTCAACAAGTACTTACTTGCACCCACTGGGGTGAACCACTTAAGAACTCCATCAGAGATCATCAGTTCAACGAGTACTTACTTGCACCCACTGGAGTAAACCACTCAAGAACTTCATGTACCAGCTTCCCTTGGGGCGACCCGGAGGAGGAGCTAGCGGAGTGCGGTCCATTGCGGTTCTTTATAAAAATGGCTCCTTCGAGCTTTGGGCTGACGAGCTCCTGGACGACGCACCTGCGTGCCTGTGCGGGCACTGAGGCCCTTGACGGTTGCTTGGCGGCCCTCTCTTCCACCCCTAACTATTTTCTCTACTGAGGAGGGAAGTTATCCCGAAACCCGAGCCATGTCTCGGGCGATATTTTAAAACCAGGGACATGTATCGGGTCTAGAGATCATCAGTTCAACAAGTACTTACTTGCACCCACTGGGGTGAACCACTTAAGAACTCCATCAGAGATCATCAGTTCAACGAGTACTTACTTGCACCCACTGGGGTAAACCACTCAAGAACTTCATGTACCAGCTTCCCTTGGGGCGACCCGGAGGAGGAGCTAGCGGAGTGCGGTCCATTGCGGTTGTTTATAAAAATGGCTCCTTCGAGCTTTGGGCTGACGAGCTCCTGGACGACGCACCTGCGTGCCTGTGCGGCCACTGAGGCCCTTGACGGTTGCTTGGCGGCCCTCTCTTCCACCCCTAACTATTTTCTCTACTGAGGAGGGAAGTTATCCCAAAACCCGAGCCATGTCTCGGGCGATATTTTAAAACCCTGGACATGTATCGGGTCTAGAGATCATCAGTTCAACAAGTACTTACTTGCACCCACTGGGGTGAACCACTTAAGAACTCCATCAGAGATCATCAGTTCAACGAGTACTTACTTGCACCCACTGGGGTAAACCACTCAAGAACTTCATGTACCAGCTTCCCTTGGGGCGACCCGGAGGAGGAGCTAGCGGAGTGCGGTCCATTGCGGTTGTTTATAAAAATGGCTCCTTCGAGCTTTGGGCTGACGAGCTCCTGGACGACGCACCTGCGTGCCTGTGCGGCCACTGAGGCCCTTGACGGTTGCTTGGCGGCCCTCTCTTCCACCCCTAACTATTTTCTCTACTGAGGAGGGAAGTTATCCCGAAACCCGAGCCATGTCTCGGGCGATATTTTAAAACCCGGGACATGTATCGGGTCTAGAGATCATCAGTTCAACAAGTACTTACTTGCACCCACTGGGGTGAACCACTTAAGAACTCCATCAGAGATCATCAGTTCAACGAGTACTTACTTGCACCCACTGGGGTAAACCACTCAAGAACTTCATGTACCAGCTTCCCTTGGGGCGACCCGGAGGAGGAGCTAGCGGAGTGCGGTCCATTGCGGTTGTTTATAAAAATGGCTCCTTCGAGCTTTGGGCTGACGAGCTCCTGGACGACGCACCTGCGTGCCTGTGCGGGCACTGAGGCCCTTGACAGTTGCTTGGCGGCCCTCTCTTCCACCCCTAACTATTTTCTCTACTGAGGAGGGAAGTTATCCCGAAACCCGAGCCATGTCTCGGGCGATATTTTAAAACCCGGGACATGTATCGGGTCTAGAGATCATCAGTTCAACAAGTACTTACTTGCACCCACTGGGGTGAACCACTTAAGAACTCCATCAGAGATCATCAGTTCAACGAGTACTTACTTGCACCCACTGGGGTAAACCACTCAAGAACTTCATGTACCAGCTTCCCTTGGGGCGACCCGGAGGAGGAGCTAGCGGAGTGCGGTCCATTGCGGTTGTTTATAAAAATGTCTCCTTCGAGCTTTGGGCTGACGAGCTCCTGGACGACGCACCTGCGTGCCTGTGCGGGCACTGAGGCCCTTGACGGTTGCTTGGCGGCCCTCTCTTCCACCCCTAACTATTTTCTCTACTGAGGAGGGAAGTTATCCCGAAACCCGAGCCATGTCTCGGGCGATATTTTAAAACCCGGGACATGTATCGGGTCTAGAGATCATCAGTTCAACAAGTACTTACTTGCACCCACTGGGGTGAACCACTTAAGAACTCCATCAGAGATCATCAGTTCAACGAGTACTTACTTGCACCCACTGGGGTAAACCACTCAAGAACTTCATGTACCAGCTTCCCTTGGGGCGACCCGGAGGAGGAGCTAGCGAAGTGCGGTCCATTGCGGTTGTTTATAAAAATGGCTCCTTCGAGCTTTGGGCTGACGAGCTCCTGGACGACGCACCTGTGTGCCTGTGCGGGCACTGAGGCCCTTGACGGTTGCTTGGCGGCCCTCTCTTCCACCCCTAACTATTTTCTCTACTGAGGAGGGAAGTTATTCCGAAACCCGAGCCATGTCTCAGGCGATATTTTAAAACCCGGGACATGTATCGGGTCTAGAGATCATCAGTTCAACAAGTACTTACTTGCACCCACTGGGGTGAACCACTTAAGAACTCCATCAGAGATCATCAGTTCAACGAGTACTTACTTGCACCCACTGGGGTAAACCACTCAAGAACTTCATGTACCAGCTTCCCTTGGGGTGACCCGGAGGAGGAGCTAGCGGAGTGCGGTCCATTGCGGTTGTTTATAAACTTGTACTGCACTCCACACTCCTTCCACATGTGTGTTAGGTAAGCAGATATGAAGTTGGAACCTCTGTCTGAAACCACCTTCTTAGGAAACCCTACCCTGGTGAAGACACCCAGGAGGGCCTTGGCTACTGCAGGAGCTGTAGTAGTCCTAAGTGGAATTGCTTCAGGGTACCTAGTGGCATGATCCACTACCACTAGAATAAATTTGTTCCCTGAGGCTGTGGGAGGTTCAAGTGGACCCACAATGTCCACTCCTACCCTTTCAAAGGGGACCCCACCACTGGTAGTGGGATGAGGAGGGCCTTTGGGTGGCCACCTGCCTTGCCACTGGCTTGACAGGTAACACAGGAGCTGACAAACTCCTTCACCTTTTGGTGCATCTGGGGCCAGTAAAAGTGACTCACTAGCCTTTCCCAAGTTTTGGATTGCCCCAGATGTCCAGCTAGGGGGATGTCATGAGCCAAAGTTAGGAGGAACTCCCCGTACTTCTGTGGCACTACCAGCCTCCTGGTGGCTCCAGGAGTGGGGTTTCTTGCCTCAGCACACAGTAATCCCTCTTCCCAATAAGCTCTGTGGGTACCACTGACATCTCCTCTTGCTTCTGATACAGTTTGCTGCCTCAGGCTTTCAAGAGTGGGACAGTCTCGCTGACCCAGTAACAGCTCTTCCCTAGAGGGCCCCCCTGGGCCCAAGAGTTCAATCTGGTAAGGGTCAAGCTCCATGGACTCAGTTCCCTCAGGGGTATCCAAATCCTCTCCCTGTGGAGAATGGTCCTGAATGTTTTGCTGTGTAGAAGCTGGTTCCCCAGTCTTCTTACCTTTTCTCTTGGTTGGTTGGGCCATTATATCAGGCTCCAGACCTACTTCTTCACTCTTCCTCTTGCTCTGTGCTCTGGTTTGCACACACACCAATTCAGGGATGCCCGGCATGGCTGCATGGGCCTTTAGCTAAACCTCAGCCCAAGCTGAGGTTTCCAGATCATTTCCAAGCAGACATGCAGCTGGCAACTTTGGAGAGATCACTACCTGTTTCCGGCCAGTAACACCCCCCCCCCCAGCCTAATGTCCCCATGGCCATGGGATGACTAGTGGTGACACTGTCAGCGTTGGTGACTGGGTAAGACTTCCCAATCAAGTCTTGCTCAGGGGAAACCAGTGTGTCTTTCACCATAGTGACACTGGCACCTGTATCCCTCAAAGCTTTTACCCTAGTTCCATTCACCCAGGGGTACTGTAAGTATTTCTTTAAGTTGGGGGGCCACACAGCGACAGTGGCAAACTCCACTTCTCCCAAGGAGACTACACTTGTTTCAGTGTGTTCCCAGATTTGCTCAGGGTACACCTCTGATCCCATTTGTATACTTGCTGCCCCAGGAGTAGCTGTACTGGGTGCCTTAGGGGCTTTCTTGTGGGGGCAAGATACAGTTAGGTGTCCTGACCTCTTACAGTTATTACACCAGGCCTTTAAGGGATCATAGTTCTTCCCCCTATAGGGTTGAGGCACATAGGGAGTAGTTTGGGTCCCACCCACCTGAACAGGTTTTTGGGGCCCTTTGGAACACTCAGACTTTTTATCTTGGGGATTCTCACCACCTTTCCCCTTGGGAGGTTTTGTGACCACTTTCTTTTGGTCACCCCCAGTGGCTGTCCTTGTCACCCTAGTCTTGACCCAGTGGTCTGCCTTCTTTCCCAATTCTTGGGGAGAAATTAGACCTAGGTCTACCAAATGCTGATGCAACTTTTCATTTGTGCAGTTACTTAATATATGTTCCTTCATGAATAAATTGTACAATCCAGTAAAATCCTGCACACCATGTCCAGCTAACCAACCATCCAGTGTCTTCACTGAGAAGTCTACAAAATTAATCCAGGACTGGGTCTGGGTTTTGTGAGCCCCCCTGAATCTAATTCTATACTCCTCAGTGGTGAATCCAAATCCCTCAATCAGAGCTTTCTTCATGAGGTCATAGGATCCTGCTTCTGGCCCAGAGAGGGTCAGAAGCATGTCTCTGCAGTTACCAGAGAACAGTTCCCACAGGAGTGCCCCCCAGAGAGGTTTCTTTACTTTTCTGATATCACAAGCCCTCTCAAAGGCTGTGAACCATTTGGTGATATCATCCCCTTCCTCAAATTTAGGGACAATCCCTTTGGGGATTTTAAGGTCAGAGGTTTCCTCCCTATCCTTATTTTTATTATTGCTGCCACCATTGACGAGTGCTAAACCCATCTCTCTCCTTTCTTTTTCTAGAGCCAGGAGCCTGGACTCTAGCTCTAGTCTTCTGGCCAGCCTCATAAGGCTGTCCTCTTCACTGGTGGGTCCCCCAGTGTTCTCTCTGGTACCAGAGTCACCTGTGTAATCTCTAGGTGCCCAGATGCTAATTCTTGGATTGAAGGGTATGGGTGCCCTCTCCTCCCTAGGGGATAGTATGGGGGGGTTATTGTCAACCTCCTCTGCTTCCCCTTCCTCATCTGACTGGCCATCACCATGTTCAGATGGGTGGTCCTTAGCATACTCAGCCAAGAGCTCCTGGAGCCCTAGTTTGGTTGGATGCAGGCCCATTGGTAAATTTTTAAGTTTGCATAGGGACCTCAATTCCTTGAAAGACAAGTGTAAGTAAGGTGTGAGGTCGAGCTCCTCCACCAGGTCCATGTTATTATTGTCACTAACAGTTGGGTTTGTTTGAGTCATTCTAACCTGACAGTTCTAATCCTCTACCCTGACTATAGTGACTTTTATTTTTCTAAAATTCTAATGGGACTTAAGCAAGGCCCTAGCAAGACTTTTAGTAATTTTGGAAAAGACCAATCAGAATTCTAAAGGCAATTTTAAGAGTTCTGTCGTGTGATCAGATGGTAACCAAGTAGTCCAACAAATGCAAGTTTGTATCCCACCGCTGATCCACCAATGTGAGAAAGTGGCTCTGTATATACTGTTCCTTAATTGGTACAGGGTGTACAGAGTCCACAGTCCCCAAGGGTTTGACAGAGGCTAAAGTTAGAAATAACCTTACTCTCTAAAGTGGTAGCTTGGTCGAGCAGTAAGGCAGTATCAGAGGACAGTGTAAAGCATTTGTTGTACACACTCAGTCAGCAAATGGTCTCACACACTCAATAACTGAACTCTAGGCCAATGGTTTATATATAAAAAATATATGCTTGTTTTATTTTAGAACCAACAATTGGGTTTAAAATATACTTTCTCAGAATGAGATGTTTTATATAAATACTTTTGCAATATGCAATTGACTTTTGTAAACAGTTACAAGTGGTTGCAATATTTTAAACACCACAATGCATTGAGCTCAATGGAAATATCAAGTGATGAAAGTCGACTTAATTACTGTAATGACTTTTAAACAATATTTGACTATTTCAAAAGTTGACACTTAGAAAATATTTCAAAGAAAACAATCAATGATTTCATTACAAGACCGGAGGCTACCATTATGCATATTTCGTTTAATGCAGTCTCCAAGCCGCATACATCATAAAGCAAAAGTTCCAGAGTAGAACGTTAACATTAATAAAAGGCATGAGCCCATAACAATCTGCCTCTTTTAAATGCGGCTCCAAGCAGATAAGTCGTTTACATTATCTCTTACTTGATACTGTTTAATATCATTTACTTGATACTGTTTAATACTATTTATGTTCTCTAAAATATGATAAATGTTACTGGCTTATATTAACTGTTTTATCTAACCTTCCTTTCTTGTTTATACTTTATATAGCCAACCTTATACTTCTTTTCTACCCTTTCTCGGGCCATAATCCCCCCATCTTCCTATCCACTTTTACGTCAACCGACCTCCAATTTACGGAGTTTGGCTCATGACTGAATTTTCTTATTTTTCATGAACCTTCCCTACTTGCGCTTTTCATCTCCTCACCTCGGGGGAGAGCCTTGCCTTCCAACAGCGACTCTCCCCCTCGACTCTAACCCGCTTTCTCTTCTCTCCTTCCTTCGTTTTTTCAACACGAAGAAATGCCTCGCTCGGTGAATGCCGACGCCCATTCCTCGCACGGGGAATCCCGCCTTAGAGGAATGCACCTTGGCAACACATGCGTCGCGTAGTGGGGTTGCTAAGGTGCATTCCTCTTCCATTCCCCACTCCCGAGTGCGTTAATCCGATCCTGCGAGCTAAAAAAACGACAGTTGAGCACTCGCAGATCGGAGGAGTCCTCATCAAACACCTTGAGACCTTTGACTAGGCATTTCCACTCGCTCTCCAGCAAAATACATTTTAAAAACCGGAATTAATTAGAAAAAATTAATAATCTCTATTGGACCCACATTATATATCCCTATGACAAAAATCCTTATCATTAACTTTTATCATACAAATAAATTACCATAAATTTCAGAATTTGAAGAGATCCTTTACCAATAATTCAGTAACTTATATATTATAACTAAAATTAAAAAAAAGAAAAATAAAAAAAAAAACAATATATAAAAAAAAAAAAAAGGGGGACTTAACAGCATAAAATACTCCTGGTCATCTATATTTGTATAATATGTCTGACGTTGATAGGGTAACCCTACCATACCTATCATGGACAACGAGACATTCAAAAGCATGATCCATAAAGAAATGAGATCTTGTATGTTCAAGACCCTTTCTAAAGCCATAACATCTAAAAGATCTCATGAATACGATACTACTGAGATCGATGATACCTTGCCTACCGAAGATCTCACTGAAATAAGGGGGAAAAGACTTAAGAAAACCAAGAATTGTGATCATGCAACCCCCAAGAGCACTAAGGAAGGTCTCAGCACCTCTACTTTTACGGGAGGTCACCGCACCTCAAATTCAATGGGTATCCCTAGCGACACAAATCTTAAAGGTGTCCTGAGCGGCACAAATTATCAGGGTGTCCCTCGCGGCACAAATTATCAGGGTGTCCCTCGCGGCACAAACTATCGAAGTGCCCACAAAAATGATCTCCAATTTGGAGAAGAGGAATTCCAGGATACTGATGACGATACCTCTGACCCTCCAGATGAATATATCCTGGACCTCAACGAAGATGACCAAGAGTTTTATTCTCAACCATTCGATGAAGAAACCCCTTCCACTTCAAATGATAATATTATTGACCCTCTAGGCAAAGAGATGTTCAGTCCCCTTAATTTAAAACACCCTAGGAGTTCCGAATGGTTTCCCCACGAACATGTTAGCAAATTTATTAAAAAATGGTTAAGATTCCCTTTAGAAAGAAATACCAGTAATTTATTGAGAGCTGAATGCTCAAGACCTTCTATAGACGACAAAACCTGTCAAACCCCAAATTTGGACCCTGAACTTATCAAATATCTATTTAAACTTGGAAGAGACCCAAGAAAAGGGATTGAGAGATCCCTAAAGGGCTGTCAAGACCGGGTCCTCGATATCCTGGGCCCACTAGCAAGGATCATCGATACAGCAGAAGACAGCCACATCAATGGGACACCCCTTAACACCGAGATAATTAGAGGCTTAAGCCAGAGAGCCTTGATTTTATTGGGTAACGCAAATGCCAGCCTTAACTCAGAAAGGAGAAGAGTAGTCCTTAATCAGATCTCTCCTAGCTGACAAGGAACCCTCCCTCAACCCTAAAGGTCTTCTTTTTGGCGAAGACCTTATCAAGACTCTAGGCAAATACATGTCTACCTTCACTGCCTTAGACAAGGCTCATCAAAACATGAAAAGGGTCTTTAATACCAATAACCTTTTTGGAAGGGCCGGAAGAAGGGGCCTTCCTTCCGGCCGGGTTAACCGCAGGCCCTACCCTAGATCCAGAGGATACGGAGGAAGAGGTTACCAACCCTCCAACACCCCTAAGTTCTTTCCACAAAGAGGAAGAGGATTTCGCTCCAGAAGCTTCAGATCACGCGGTCCATCCAATGACAACATCCCTCAAAGTGAGTACAAATTTCCCTTCTTACCCTTTCCCTCCTTTTTCAACAAAAGTGGGAGGGAGACTCAAACTCTTCTTTCAGAATTGGAAATTAATAACCCAAGACCCATGGGTTTTAAATACTGTGAAGGGGTGTATGATAGACCTTACAGAAATCCCTTCACAAACTTCCTTCCCGAGAGATATCCCTCTCACCTTAGATCAAGAAAAAATAATAGAGGAGGAGATTTCCTCAATGCTTCAGAAAGGTGCCATCAGAGAAGTTCCCTTAGAGATGTTAAGATTCATAAGCACACTCTTTCTCGTCAAGAAAAAAGACAAGGGTTGGAGACCTGTTATAAACTTAAGGGAACTCAACAAATACCTTGTCTACAGACATTTCAAAATGGAAGGCATTCACCTTCTCAGAGATTTACTACTGGAAGGAGATTGGCTAGTCAAATTAGATCTGAAAGACGCTTACTTTACCATCCCTATGGCCAAGTCTCATCAACCCTTCCTGCAATTCCTGTGGAAAAACCATCTTTTTCAATTCCAAGCTCTTCCCTTCGGTCTCTCTTCAGCACCATGGTGCTTCACCAAAGTGATGAGATTAATCGCCTCTTCACTAAGGGTAAAGGGTATTCAGACGGTTATTTACCTCGACGATATTCTTATTCTTTCACAAGACCACTCCAAAATCATTCAGGACCTGAAGACTGTAATAGACCTACTAGAAAACCTGGGGTTGATTATAAACACAGAAAATCAATACTCTCCCCCTCCAGATCCTTGGAATTCCTGGGTTTTACGGTAGACACCACAAAATGTCTCCATCTACTTCCTCAGAAGAATATATCAAAAATCAAGAAAGAGATAAGACATGTTCTGAATCAACAGATCTTATCCTTAAGAGAACTAGCCAGGTTACTCGGTCTCCTCTCCTCTTCTATCCAAGCTATCTTTCCGGGCCCACTCAACTATCGTGCTCTTCAGAGAATAAAGTTGAAAGCCCTTCGTTCAGGACTTTGGTACGGAGATCTCATCTCCTTGGATCAAGAAGCAATTATAGAACTGAATTGGTGGTTAGAAAACCTGGATGCTTGGAATGGAAAAGCAATTTTTGGCTCAACTCCAGAATTTGTCTTAGAATCCGATGCGAGCCTCCATGGCTGGGGAGCCTGCTTCTTAGATCAGAACACAGGCGGACTTTGGTCTCCGGAAGAATCTTCCCACCATATAAATTCCCTAGAACTGACCGCGGGACTCTATGCCTTGATGAGTTTCAAACATTCCCTTCAAGGGAGATCTGTCATTCTAAAGATGGACAACATGTTCGCAGTTGCATACATAAATCGCCTAGGCGGAACAAAGTCAGTAGATCTTTCAAACCTGGCCAAGAAACTTTGGATGTTCTGTCTAGAACACAAAATATCTCTAAGAGCCGAATACCTCCCAGGGAAGACAAACACCTCGGCGGATTGGAACTTGAGTTTCCTCTTGGACCACATCGATTGGAAGCTCAACCCCTCTGTCTTTAACTCCCTCAACAATACCTGGGGTCCCCTGGGAATAGATCTCTTTGCAAGCAGATTAACTTCCCAGCTAAAGAATTACTACAGCTGGATGCCAGACCCGGGTGCTCTTGTTACGACTACAGGGCTCCTCAGGGTCCGGGCGACGCAACAGGGGTCCACCTCCCGATATCCCCGGACTCCAACCGAGAGGTTACAGAGCCCAGAGGCGATCAGGTGAGGGAAAAAAGGAAGGGGGGAAAGGAACAGCAGGGAATCGAACCTGAAAGACAAAACAAGACAATATTCATATAAGCACAACACTTATCTCTACTCTCATTATGGTCTCACTAGCGCCAGTATTTACCAGGTGTATGGGAGTCCTTCCCCGTGACCCCTGAGATGCCTCTCTCAGGACCACTAAATCTAGTCTCTCAGCCCACAGACCTCTCCTGTGGCTTTCTAAGTTCAAAACAACACACCGGCCAGGCAACGCTCTGGCCTATCCTCAGTCTTGCCTCAGACTGAGGGATCCTAGTTCCCCGCTATCACCAACGGACTCCAAGTACATCCAAGAGGCTTCCACGGTGTATGACCGCCGCCGGCGTTCGTATGGTGAAGCGCTCCTTCACAACGTGAGGATCAACACGCCCATGGATTTGACACAGTAAGTTTAGAGGACTCTCCCTGGTTACCTTCACCCGGGGATCCTCCCGATGGGATATACGCCACTTGCGCACTCCCTGGAACATTCAGTTTGGTGTCAAGACACCCGAAGATTTCGCCGTCCTGCCGAGCTAGAATCCTCGCCTCTGTTAAGCCCCCATCCCTAAATGCCAGTCGGCAAAGTCTCCCTGTCCAGGGGGGGTGATGCGGGGGTTAGAAAGGATTTGGACACCCTCGGCTTTAATTCAGCAGGTGCACCTCCTACGGTGCGTGCAACACGAATACCGCTCCTCAGCGGTTGGGACAGGTCGCCTTGCAACCCTCCGGGTTTAACAGTCAGGGAGCCAGGGACATTTCCTACCTGCTCCGTAATCTTCGGGGAAGCCGCCGGCCGCGGTGAACACACCCTCCGTTGTGACCGTTCGACGGAAGTCGGGACTCTGAGTACCGTCGTCCGGGATCGCAACGCTCCGCAGCTCCTTCCTCCGATCCTCATCCAAGTAAACGAATAACGCACACCTCCGGCCGGGTATGACGCCGTTATATGGACTTCCTCTTCCGGGCCCCGGAGGTTGCTGGGATGTGTAGTTTATACTCTAGGTAGGCGCGTTTGCTTACCGCGCCTCCGATTCCTGACAGAAGGCCCCCCTCCCAAGCGCCTCCTAGCACCAGGTTTCCCGGGATGTCTGTCATAGAACCTCTTCACCGCATTCGGCGCATGTACCGCCTCCGCCGGTTCCCATGAATCGTCCTCCGCCGTGTACCCCTTCCAGGCAATCAAGAACCACAACTTGCCCCTGCGGTACTTTGCGTCTAGGATGCTTCGGACCTCGTATTCCAAACCCTGTTCTCCGCAAATCGGCGGTGGCGCCCTCTTCCTGGCTGATAATGCAGGTTTCAACAGGCCGCAATGGAAAACGGGGTGGATCCTGAGAGACCCTGGCAACCGGAGGCGGTACGCCACCGGATTGACTTGCCGCACCACGGTATACGGACCTATGTAGCGTGGGTGGAAAATGCTGCGAAGCTTGAACCTGATGTTCTTGGTGGACAGCCAGACTCTGTCTCCCACCGCATACTGAGGCCCATCGATCCTGTTCTTGTCCTCCCACCTCTTGTAGGACTGTTTGGCAGCCTGCAATGCCTGTTGCGTCTTCCTATGCAGATTCTTTAGAGCGCGGACATGTTCTTGCACCGACGGTTGATTATTTACCTCTGTTGGTATCTCTACTGGAAGTGTCTTGGTGTGGTACCCAAAGTTTGCCATAAACGGGGACACTCCGGTGGAGCTGTGCCGGGCGTTGTTGTAAGACAGCTCTGCCAACCAAAGCCAGGATACCCAGGAGCCTTGTGCTTCTGTCACATAACACCGCAAGAACTGTTTTAGAGTCTGATTTAGGCGCTCTGTCTGACCGTCGGTCTGCGGATGGAAGCTGGTCGAGGTGGCGGACTCCATGTGCAGCGCCTTGCACCATGTTTTCCAAAAACTGGCTATAAATTGCGGGCCTCGATCTGAAACGATCACCCCCGGCAGGCCGTGGAATCTCACCACATGGTTCAACAGCAGCTGTGCGGTCTGTCCTGCAGTAGGGAGGTTCTTACAAGGGATGAAGTGACCCATCTTGGTCAAACTATCCACCACGACCAGGATCGCCGAGCACCCCTGATCCATGGGGAGCCCAGTTAAGAAGTCCAGACTGATGTTTCTCCAGGGTTGTTGAGGCGTAGGTAGAGGGAGCAGTTTCCCCTTCTTGCGGCATCTTTCTCCCTTGTTTCTGGCACATACTTCGCACTGCATTACCCACCGATGTATGTCTTGGGACATGGTTTCCCACCAAAAATGTCTTGTCATGGCTTCCAATGTTCTCCGGATCCCCGGATGACCGGCCACGGGCGCTGCGTGACACCATTGAAACGCCTGTCGCTGCAATGCTCTTGTCGGTAGAAACAGCCAATTTTGATAAAAAGGGAGTCCCCTCTTTAGCCCTCTCACTGCCTCCTCCTGAGCCCACTTCTTCCATTCCTCCACGGAACGGCTGATCCGTACTTCTTCCAGGAACCGGTCTGCCCTTAGCACACAGATTACCTTGGACGGGTTAATGATAGCCACCGGCGCTGGGGATGGTCGGTCTTCTTCCATGGACTGACGGGACAGTGCATCGGCCTTCCGGTTTTCTGAGCCGGGCCTGAAGGTGATTATAAAGTCATATTCCTCAAAAAAGAGAGTCCATCGCATTTGCCTTGGAGTCAAATGTCTCGCCGTCTTCATGAATTGAAGATTTCGGTGATCCGAATATACCGTCACCGTATGTTGCGCCCCCCACAAGTATTGACGCCATTCTTGAAAGGCCTTTTTGATCGAAAGCAGTTCTTTCTCGGCGACTGTATAGTTTAGTTCTGCTTTATCCAGCTTTTTTGAGAGAAAGGCGATCGGGTGCAGCCTTCCTGTGCTCTTGTCTCGTTGGGACAGAACGGCCCCGACGGCCTCCTCCGATGCATCGGCTTCCACGATGAATGGAACATCCATCTGCGGATGCCGGAGAATGGGAGCCGAGGTGAACGCTGTCTTAAGGTGCTCAAAAGCTATGGTGGCTTCCTCAGTCCACACAAACGGCACTCCTTTCCGTAGCAGACGAGTCATCGGCACTGCAATCTGGGAGAACTCCTGTATGAAACGGCGATAATAGTTCGCGAATCCCAGAAAGCTCTGAACGTCCCGCACATTTCCTGGAAGGGGCCATTCGCGAATGGCCTTCACTTTCCTTTCTGACATGTTCAACCCAGTGGGACTCAAGATCACTCCCAGGAACTCCACCGTGTTCACCCCAAACTCGCACTTGCTGAGCTTACAATACAGTTTATTGGCCCTTAGTTTCTCGAGAATTAACCCTACGTGTCTAGTGTGTTCATCCACGGTGTTTGAATAGATTAAAATGTCATCAATGTAGACGACTACAAAGATATCCATGTACTCCCTCATGACTTCGTTCAAGAAAAACTGGAATGCCGCCGGGGCATTGCAGAGCCCGAACGGCATTACCAGGTATTCATAGAGCCCAAAACGGGTCTTGAACGCAGTCTTCCACTCGTCCCCCTGTCTGACCCTTACCAAGTGATAGGCCCCTCGTAGATCTAACCTAGTGTATATCACTGCCTCCCGCACTTGATCCAACAGGACGCTAATGAGTGGCAACGGATACCTATTCCTGATAGTGTTCTTATTGAGACTCCGGTAGTCGCAACACGCCCTCAACTCTCCGTTGGCCTTGGCTATGAAAAATAGCGGGGATGCAGCCGGGGATCGGGACGGTCGGATGAACCCCAGAGCTAGGTAGTGGTCTAAGTACTCTCTCAAATGGTGTGTTTCCGGCTCTGACAGAGCATACACCCTACATGTGGGGATGACTGCTCCCTCCACCAGGTCAATCCGACAGTCATACGGTCTATGTGGGGGTAGACGTTCCGCCTGCGTTTTATTAAAAACGTCCGCATACTTAGAATACTCGGCCGGTAGTTCCACTTCTTTTTCGGCTGCTGTAGCTACATAAAAGGGGCACGCCAATGCTAAGGCTATCGCTTGATGTTCCTTCAGACAATGCTCTGCACACCCGGGTGACAGAAACCGGACCGTCCGTTCCTTCCAGTCCACCGTCGGATTGTGGCTACAAAACCACGGCATCCCTAGAATGACCTCGTATTGAGGGGCCTCTATAATGTTCAGTTCGATTTCTTCCGTATGTTGGTTGGCCCCGTCCTTAAGGGACATCTTAAGGCCTTCTGTGTGGAGGGTAATGCGGCCAGACTTCAAAGGTTTCCCATCTACTGCCAGTACTTCCTCTGGCGACCCCCGTGGTACGACCCCTATGGCTAAGGTTCTGACTAACCCCTGGTCTATGAAGTTGCCCGTGGCCCCAGAGTCCAGCATCACTAGGACCTGATGCACTTGTTGACCTACCTCGAGTCTTGCCTGCAGAACGATATGTGCTTCGGTGTCAGTGGAACGGGTCGTGGTCAGCGACGGTATTCTCCATTCCGTGTCCCCCACCGTTCCCACCTGGCCTCTCTCCTGGCTGCTTGTGTCTTTACCCAATGCCGACACCGCCGCCTTTTTCCCCCTATAGGGAATAGTGGTGGCCTTAGGCTTTGCCGGACAGTCGCGCACAAAATGCCCGCGTTTCCCACAATACATGCAAAGGCCCAACGTGCGGCGACTTTCCCTTTCAACTTTGGACAAGGGGGCCCTCACTGCCCCAACCTCCATAGGTTCGTGGTCTGTGGCCAAAGGAGCCTGTTCCCTCCGGGAGTATCTGTTTGCGGAGCCTCCTCCTCTGTACCTATCACCACCTCTCTCGGCCAGGCGCCCGTCTAGGCGCAAGACCAGATTCATCATGGCGGCGCAGGTGGTAGGCTGGGGGTCTATCTGCGCCACTATGTCTTTGAGATCATCGCTCAAACCTTGATAAAACAGGGACATCCTCTTCTCTTCGGGCCATGCCGTCTCCGCCACCAATCTGTTAAAGGAGGTGAGGTAGGTCACCAGATCGCTCTTTCCCTGTCTCAAGGATAACAACTCTTTGTCTGTGCTAAACGTGGTGGTTCGTCTATCGAACACGGCTTCGAACGCTGTCCTGAACGCATCCCATTCGGACAGAACGGGATCATTATTTCTGACCAACGGAACCGCCCAAGACGCCGCGTCCCCCACTAAATATGAAATGGCAAAAGCTACCCTCGAGTGATTGGTGGGAAAGGACGATGGCTTACACGAGAAATGCAGCATGACCTGCGTCAGGAAGATTTGTATTTTCTGGGGATCTCCTGCGTATCTTTCAGGGCTGGCTAAGGGAATGGGGGGTGGCACCGTCACCTGAATCTGTGGGCCGCCCGCTGCGGACGCATCAAAGGGGTTACGTGTTAGCCTATCTACCCTGTCCCGCAAGGCGGCGGTTTCTGTACGCGATGCCACTAGTTCCTGTTGGACTAAGGCTAAGGCCTGTACTACGTCTTCCAAGGTAGCCATGTTGCCCACCCCGGACCGGGAGGAGCGCGTATCGTGGGTGCGTTATTCTGTTACGACTACAGGGCTCCTCAGGGTCCGGGCGACGCAACAGGGGTCCACCTCCCGATATCCCCGGACTCCAACCGAGAGGTTACAGAGCCCAGAGGCGATCAGGTGAGGGAAAAAAGGAAGGGGGGAAAGGAACAGCAGGGAATCGAACCTGAAAGACAAAACAAGACAATATTCATATAAGCACAACACTTATCTCTACTCTCATTACGGTCTCACTAGCGCCAGTATTTACCAGGTGTATGGGAGTCCTTCCCCGTGACCCCTGAGATGCCTCTCTCAGGACCACTAAATCTAGTCTCTCAGCCCACAGACCTCTCCTGTGGCTTTCTAAGTTCAAAACAACACACCGGCCAGGCAACGCTCTGGCCTATCCTCAGTCTTGCCTCAGACTGAGGGATCCTAGTTCCCCGCTATCACCAACGGACTCCAAGTACATCCAAGAGGCTTCCACGGTGTATGACCGCCGCCGGCGTTCGTATGGTGAAGCGCTCCTTCACAACGTGAGGATCAACACGCCCATGGATTTGACACAGTAAGTTTAGAGGACTCTCCCTGGTTACCTTCACCCGGGGATCCTCCCGATGGGATATACGCCACTTGCGCACTCCCTGGAACATTCAGTTTGGTGTCAAGACACCCGAAGATTTCGCCGTCCTGCCGAGCTAGAATCCTCGCCTCTGTTAAGCCCCCATCCCTAAATGCCAGTCGGCAAAGTCTCCCTGTCCAGGGGGGGTGATGCGGGGGTTAGAAAGGATTTGGACACCCTCGGCTTTAATTCAGCAGGTGCACCTCCTACGGTGCGTGCAACACGAATACCGCTCCTCAGCGGTTAGGACAGGTCGCCTTGCAACCCTCCGGGTTTAACAGTCAGGGAGCCAGGGACATTTCCTACCTGCTCCGTAATCTTCGGGGAAGCCGCCGGCCGCGGTGAACACACCCTCCGTTGTGACCGTTCGACGGAAGTCGGGACTCTGAGTACCGTCGTCCGGGATCGCAACGCTCCGCAGCTCCTTCCTCCGATCCTCATCCAAGTAAACGAATAACGCACACCTCCGGCCGGGTATGACGCCGTTATATGGACTTCCTCTTCCGGGCCCCGGAGGTTGCTGGGATGTGTAGTTTATACTCTAGGTAGGCGCGTTTGCTTACCGCGCCTCCGATTCCTGACAGCTCTAGCTGTAAATGCCTTTCTTCAACCCTGGAAAGAAACCAAGGGTTATGCTTTCCCTCCTTTCACAATGATACAGAGAGTACTCCAGAAAATCAGACACGAACGCTGATCGATCGTCCTAATCACTCCCTTCTGGCCCTCCCAGGCCTGGTTTCCCACAACTCTGGAACTTGCTTACGACCTTCCCTTCCTAATTCCTTCCCTCGGGGACCTCCTTACAGATGTAGACGGTCGAATTCACCCTCTGGTTCATTCCGGGAATTTGAACCTTCTTGCCCGGAGAGTGTCAGGAGATCCAACGATCTCACAAGACTTTCATCAACAGCTTCTACTCTCCTTGGAGAATCTTGGGTCCCCGGTACACACTACCGATATAACAACATCTGGAAATTATGGGTTCGTTGGTGCTTGGAAAGGAACCTGGATTCCGTGAAAGCACCTATCATTGACATAGTTAACTTCCTCGTGGAACAATTCGAAAGAGGGCTTAGTTATAGATCTATCAATTGTTATAGATCAGCTATCTCCGCTGGACACGCTCTCGTTAATGGTAAAACTGTAAGTAAAAATGCCATTATTTGTAGAATTCTCAAAAGTATTAGACTTAGGAGACCTCCTAAACCTAGATATCAATCTCTATGGGATGTGAAGTTGATCCTCGATCTTTTCTCCAACTGGCCTGATAATACTCTCTTGAATAACAAGAATCTTTCTATTAAACTCGCAACCCTACTTTGTCTAGTTTCCTGCCGTAGGGTCTGGGATGTTAAAGCTCTTGAAATCTCCAATAGATCCTACAACATGTTTGGAGTCAATTTTGATCTGTTTAGAAGAACCAAGACTATGTCTGATTCTATTTTTTATCCGCGCTTTGACTTGTGCAAAAAACTTTGTGTTATGTATTGTATGAAAGAGTATGACGGCAGAATTAATTCTCTCCGCCCCTCTGGTGTAAATCAGCTTCTTATTTCCTTCATAAAACCTCACAAAGCTATCTCTTCTCCTTCTATTGCTAGGTGGGTTAAAATTGTTATGAACTTAGCAGGTATAGATTTAAATGTGTTCAAACCCCATTCCATCAGAGGTGCCATGGCCGGTAAGTCCTTCTGGTCCGGAGGTAAGTTGGACGATATTCTCAGAGCCGCTGACTGGTCTAATGCTACTACTTTCGCTCACCATTATTGCAAACCAATTTCCCATATGTCTGATGTAGTCTTGCAAAGCTACCAACATGCATAATGGTAGCCTCCGGTCTTGTAATGAAATTGCGATTCTCCTATTACCATGACTAGAGAATCTAGATTTCATTAAAGACACGGAGGCTAACATTATCCCCCCCTCCTCTTTCCCCTTCATTCTTCTAACATTAAGTATATTTGTAGTTTAAACATTTCTGATATATTTGTAATCAGATGCATTATAAATCTTATTAATGTTCGTCCTTTGTTATACCTATGCCTAATCACATTGTTTATTTCCTCACTGCACCATTTATTTATTCCAGAATTACTTGCATCTCTCTCTCTTTCTTACAGATAATCTTTCTTAAACTTCAGGATTCTGACATTCGGATGTTCATCGCTATTGATCCACTACTTTTACTGATGATTATCGAAGTTATTTTATCCTTTCCTGGAACTTATCCTGCTCTACACTTCATTTAAAAGAGGCAGATCGTTATGGGCTCATGCCTTTAATTAATGTTAACGTTCTACTCTGGAACTTTTGCTTTATGATGTATGCGGCTTGGAGACTGCATTAAAAGAAATATGCATAATGTTAGCCTCCGTGTCTTTAATGAAATCCAGATTCTCTAGTCATGGTAATAGGAGAATCGCAATCCCCTATGGAAGAAAAATCAAGTTGCAGGTACAGTATGTTCTTGTTACTTTTGTAATCCAGTACTGTGTGCCTAGACTCAGTACTGGGACCTTTATCCAAAACAGGCAAGTAATTACATTTTCAGATATTATACGATTTTTAAAGAATATTTAAAGATTGCAGAAATTGACACTTCGAAGAAATTTCACAGAAAAACAGTCAATGATTTCCTATGGAAGAAAATTGGGTCACGGGTAAGTACAGTTGTAAGTATTTTTCAGAGTCAGTGCTGGGCACCAAGATCCAGCACTGGGAGCTCACCTAAGAGCAGGTGAGTATTTTCGTTTACGTTTCTCGGCTGATTTTTGGTGAATATTTTAAGATTTGAAAAGTCCACACTTCGAAGAAATTTCAGGAAAAAGCCAGTCAATGTTACCCTATGAAGAAAATAGTTATCGGTTTAAAGGTAAGTACTCGACTGGCAGAGTTGAGGTTCTGGGCATAGACTCAGGGGTCCCCCAGGGTCAGGTAGGTACAGTTGGTTCACCCTCAGCGACTCTAGGGCGGCCGGGTGCAGAGAGAGTTAGGTCCAATGTTATCCTATGAGGGATAGGGGAGCCTTGGTTGGTGGCTGCTGACTGGCAAGCCACGCGACTGTGGGAGCTGGGCTCCTGGTCACTTACTTAGGGCAAGTGGGGAAGTAGGTAGGTGTAGAGGTTGCACTGTCAGGGCCACTCGGGCGGCTGGGTGCAGGGTGCTTTTAAGCCTTCGGGCGCTCAATTGATTTCAATGGGAAATCTCCGGTTTAGAAAAAGACTGCAAGCTCGGGGACGAGGATTCTTCAGGTGCCACCACCACTTCGAGAGGTAAGTTGGGTAGTTGGAGGATAGGTAGGTACCCCGGGATTGGGCACAGGGGGCCACGGGGCGCCGCGTGAAGTGGTGCCTTTTGGTGTCAGGAAATCTTACCCTCTGTTGATCGCGGTAGGGGGGGCACCTTGCTCCGAGGCTGCAGGCTTCTTCAGGAGTGTCGAGGGAGGTCCTTGGGTGCCGGACTCGGGGTTACAGTTGCCGTGGGGTCGTCCTCGTGGTCTTTGGTCACTCCGGCACTGGCCAGGCTTGGCTGGTGCAGAGTGTGCTGGGTTCGCGGTTCCGGGCTGCTGCCAGGGATTAGAGGTAGGTTTTGAGTAGAGCCTCTACTCATGGGAGTCCCAGGGGCTTAGAGCCAAAAGGTAGCCAGGTCCTCCGGGGATTGTGAGGTTGCTGGCCACAAGAGAAGCAGGGTTGGAGCAGGAGCAGGTTCGAGGGTCGACAGGCCGGTAGGGCTGGGGCCAAAGCAGTTGGTGTCTTCCTCTTATTAGCTGCTGCAGGGCAGGTCTTCTTTCTTCTTGCTCTTCTTTGTATTTTGGAATCTGGAATCTGGGGAAGAAAGGTTCAGGGTGCCCCTAAATAGTAGATTTAGGGGTGTTTCAGGTAGGTGAATGGGTCCCTGTCCTGGGGTGGGTACACCCCCTATCCTGCCTCTCTTCTGTGGGAGGGGGCAGTAGCCTAGTGCTGATAGGGTAGGGCTTCCCATCTTCAAGATGGCGAGAGCCCGGAGATGTGCTTCACCTCGCCTCCCCCACCTGAGGGGTGGGGTTGGCAGGCTGGCACACCCCCTGTCCTTATTTGGGGTTTCCGGCCAAAGCTTCCCGCCAGAGTGGGGGGTTGCAGTGACCTGGGGAAGCTCACAGAGGCGGCATGCCTTTGAAGCTTCCCCCTGCCCATCCTGGGGAGGAGATTTAGCACCTCGCCCAGGATGTGCATTGTTGCAGGCCCAGGAGAGCAGAGGCTCTCCCACCCAGGGGTCCAGCAACATGTCTGCTGTGTGGCAGCCTAGGCAGCCTCAGAGCAGACGTGGATTGTAGGTTAGGTTTAAGGGGGCATCTCTAAGATGCCCTCTGGGGTGCTTGGTACATAGGGTTTAATGTGCTGAGAAGTTTGATACCGAACTTATCAGTCTTCAGTGTTGCCATTATGGTGCAGTGGAGTTTGTGTTTGACGGGCTCTCAGCACCATGTACTCTTAAATGGCAGCACTGCACTCACAGTGCTCAGGAATGGACCTGGGTACTCTAGGGGCACAGGGCTCCTGCGCCCACACCATTGGCATAAGGCACCCAGCTAGAGGGGTGGCTGATGTATGCCATGGCAGTGTAGGTGATAGGCATGGCACACAGGGATGTGTGTCATGTCGACTTTGTTTTTGTCTTGCACCCAAACACTCAGCCTGCAAAGGCAGTGTGTGTGTGTAAGGGTACATGGCCTCTAGCGGTGGCACAATGAGTGCTGCAGCCCTTAGAGGCCTTCCTTGGTCACAAGGCCCTGGGTACCTAGGGTACCATTTACCAGGGGCTGACATGTGGCCAGGGTTTGCCAATTTGGGTTTTGTTTGTTTTAGGGAAGGAACATAGGCCCTGGGCACCTGATTGGCAGGAGTCCAGGGCACACTCAGTCAAAGTACATTCAGCAATTCAGCAAAAAGTGGGGGCATACCATGCAAGAAAGATGGCACTTTCTCACACAACCCCCCCCCCCCCAAACAAAAGGTGATGAGACTAACCTTGCCCTATGGAGTCTTCATTGTCTAAGTGGAAGAACCTGGAAAGTCCATCTGCATTGGCATGGGCAGTCCCTGGTCTGTGTTCCACTTCAAAGTCCATTCCCTGTAGGGAGATGGACCACCTTAGTAGTTTTGGATTTTCCCCTTTTATCTGCATTAGCCATCTGAGAGGTCTGTGGTCAGTTTGAACCAGGAAGTGAGTACCAAACAAGTATGGCCTCAACTTCTTCAGGGACCAAACCACAGCAAAGGCCTCCCTCTCAATGGCACTCCAATGCTGCTCTCTGGGGAGTAGCCTCCTGCTTATAAAAGCAACAGGTTGGTCTTGGCCTTCATCATTGGTCTGGGAAAGGACCGCTCCTATCCCTAGCTCAGAGGCATCAGTCTGCACTATGAACTGCTTGGCATAATCTGGAGCTTTTAGAATTGGTGCTGAGCACATTGCTTCTTTTAGGGTGTCAAAAGCCTTTTGGCAACTAACTGTCCAGTTAACCTTCTTGGGCATCTTCTTGGAGGTGAGTTCTGTGAGGGGGGTCACAATTGACCCATACCCCTTCACAAACCTCCTGTAGTTGCCAGTCAAGCCAAGGAATGCCCTGACTTGGGTCTGGGTTGTTGGAGCTACCCAGTCCATGATGGCCTGGATCTTGGGTTGTAAGGGCTGTACCTGGCCTCCACCTACAAGGTGGCCCAAGTACACCACAGTGCCCTGCCCTATCTGGCATTTGGATGCCTTGATAGTGAGACCTGCATTTTGCAGAGCCTCTAAAACTTTTCCAAGGTGGATCAGGTGATCCTGCCAGGTGGAGCTAAAGACAGCAATATCATCAAGATAAGCTGCACTAAAGGACTCCAGCCCAACCAGGACATGGTTCACCAGCCTCTGGAAAGTGGCAGGGGCATTCTTTAACCCAAAGGGCATCACAGTAAACTGATAATGCCCATCAGGGGTGGAGAATGCTGTCTTTTCTTTTGCTCCTGGGGCCATGCCAATCTGCCAGTACCCTGCAGTTAAGTCAAAGGTACTGAGGAATTGGGCAGCCCCTAATTTATCTATCAGCTCATCTGCTCTTGGGATAGGGTGAGCATCTGTCTTGGTGACAGAGTTGAGCCCTCTATAGTCCACACAGAACCTCATCTCTCTCTTTTCACCTTGTTGACGAGGTTTGGGGACCAGAACCACTGGGCTGGCCCAGGGGCTCTCAGAGGGTTCAATGACCCCTAACTCCAGCATCTTGCTGACCTCAGCTTTGATGCTCTCCTTGACTTGGTCTGACTGTCGATAGATTTTGTTTTTGACAGGTGCTCTGTCACTAGTGTCCACATCATGGGTACACCAGTTTGTCAGACTAGGGGTCAGAGAAAAGAGGCTAGCATACTGTTGCAAGACTTGCTTGCAGTCACTCTGCTGTTGGGCAGAGAGGGTGTCTGAGAAGATCACACCATCTACTGACCCATCTTTTGGGCTATAGGAGAGGAGGTCAGGGAGAGGTTCACTCTCTGCTTCCTGCTCCTCATCAGTCACCATCAGCATGGTGATGTCAGCCCTGTCATTGTAGAGCTTGAGGCGGTTCACATGGATGACCCTCTTGGGTGTCCTGCTAGTGCCCAGGTCAACTAGATAGGTGACCTCACTCTTTCTTTCTAGGATAGGGTAAGGGCCACTCCATTTATCTTGGAGAGCTCTTGGTGCCACTGTCTCCAAAACCCACACCTGTTGCCCAGGTTGAAAGTCAACCAGTGCAGCTTTTTGGTCATACCAGTGCTTCTGGTGCTCCTGGCTGGCCTCAAGGTTCTTGGATGCTTTTTCCAAGTACTCAGCCATTCTGGACCTTAGGCCAAGCACATAGTCCACTATGTCTTGTTTGGGCTCTTGAAGAGGCCTCTCCCAGCCCTCTTTTACAAGACAAAGTGGTCCCCTTACAGGATGACCAAACAGAATTTCAAAGGGTGAGAAACCTACTCCCTTCTGTGGTACCTCCCTGTAAGCGAAAAGCAGGCATGGTAACAGGACATCCCATCTCCTTTTGAGTTTTTCAGGGAGACCCATGATCATACCTTTCAATGTCATGTTGAATCTCTCAACAAGGCCATTGGTTTGTGGGTGGTAGGGTGTAGTAAACTTGTACTGCACTCCACACTCCTTCCACATGTGTGTTAGGTAAGCAGACATGAAGTTGGAACCTCTGTGAAGCATTCCTCAATAAAGAATCAGGAAGCAGGTGTGTTGATAGAAGTAAGTTTATTCCATAGAGATCCCATCCATCCAGACTCTTGTCATCCAGCACCTCCCATTTTATTTCTGAATCCCCAACCTAGAATTCAGTGACATCGCAGATGACACTACTAACATTCTAAAGCTTCCAACCACTAACCAGATGAGGCATTGTAAGTGTATGCCATGCTTATGACATACTACACACCTCCCTTCGTCACACAAAATCCCGAATACAAACGATCAAAACAATAACATATAAAAAACGATAAATAAATATTCTCTAAATATAGTCTAACAGATAAAATGTATGCTTTAAACATAGTCCAACAGATAAGATGGCTTCTTACAAATTCTAGTTGAAGCACGAATCTCACCACTTTCAGATGTACTCGGATAAGCCACATCATGATGCCAGCCATCCACCCTTCTTTTTATCACCACAACCCTGTTCAAATTCCAAATTCTATGATCTTGTGTCTTTACGGCATTCTTAAAGATCTTAATAACCTTCATAGGTTCCATGAATTTAGAAACAGCATTACCCAACAAACCAGGGCGTTTGATCATAACCAAATCGCCAACCATAACCTTGGTTACCTTTACAACTTTTTTTCCATCAAAATAACACTTCCTCGATTTACTTTTTTCCTCCTCTCTCTTTTGAATCATTTCATTATCACACTTCTTTTCTTTACCCTTTCCCACTTCATATCTATTGACCCATGTAGGTTCTACACTGGTATTTGGAACTCTCCCACGGAACAGCAGAAAGGGTGTTTTACCAGTAGTGGAATGAGGAGACAATCTATACTCTTCAACTTTCTTCAACCCTTCATCTTTCCAATTCAAGGACATAGATTTAGATAGTGCAATTGTCTCTTTAATCACTCTATTAAATCTCTCCACCATCCCATTTGCCTCGGGATGGTAAAGAGAGCACCATTTATGTGTAATGCCCTTGGATGCTAGAAAATTCTTCATCTCATTAGACACCAACTGCACCCCATTATCTGTTAGTATAGAATCAGGGATTCCCTCTTCAGAGAATAGATTTTTCAAACATTTAATAATGTGAGATGAGCTAATGCTTGACAAAAAGAAAACTACAGGCCAACGTGAAAACATGTCAATTACCACCAATACTAATATCTGAGATCCATTTGAGTGAATAGGACCAAGAATATCCAAAGCAATGTCCTGCCAAGGATTCGAAGGACGCCTTCTTATCACCATAGGTTGAACACGCGTGTTCTTGGACTTATCACTCAATGTGCATGGCCACCAATTTGACATCCTCAAGCGTTCTTTGGACTTGGTAAGGCCTGCATGAGAGGAATGAACCAGATCTATAAGTTCTTTCCTAAGACTGCAAGGAGGAATCAGTCTCGTTCCCCGAAATAAAAGATTATTCTCTACAGACAACTCATTACGTACCGCCCAGAATTTCTTTGTGTCCAACGGTCCTTGTTTGTTGCTGTTCCAACCCTTCCTAAGTAGATCCATAACTTCATTTAAAACAGTATTCATAACCATTTCATTGCCCCATCTCTCTTCACTAATCATATTCTGATCAATAACACAAACCAATACCTCAGAATCTTCCCAATCATCCTCTTCAGATGACTCCATGGGCATGAGGCGTGACAGTACATCCGCCACATTATTTTCAACCCCTGGTATGTATTTCATATCAAAATTATATTCTTGCAAACCTATTACCCATCTGGTAATTCTACTAGATATTGAATCCAGGCCCTTTTTGCTAAATATTTCTATCAACGGCTTGTGATCTGTCCTCACCTCAAAACTTACGCCCCAAAGAAACTTCTTCAACTTCTTTATAGCCCAATACACTGCAAGAGATTTCCGTTCTACAACAGAATATCTCGTCTCAGGATCTTTGAGGCTACGTGACAAACACATAATGGTATGAATGCCATCTTTACCATGTTGTTGCAAGACGGCCCCCAAACCCTTTTCGCTTGCATCCGTGATGAGAATTGGTTTGATCATAGGATCAAAGCTAGCAAGGGAAGGGGCTGCTTTGAGTTTGTTCTTGATCTCCTTAAATTCTTGCTCACAGCTTTCTGTCCACTGAAAGTCCACTCCTTTCCTTAGTAGATGTCTCATGCTTACCGCACAATTGGCAAAATTCCTTACAAATTTTGAGTAATACTCAACTACCCCTAAGAACTTCATGAGTTCGCTTTTGTTGGAAGGCGAGCTCATTTCTTAAATGGTGTTAATTAAGTCTTTTTTAGGTTTTACACCATCACAAGTTATGTTATGCCCTAAATAATCGATGGAGCTAGTTCCAAATCTCCACTTTTCTGCCTTAATTGTTAAATTGTGCTCAGAAAGTCTTCTCAAGGCTGACCTCAAGCGAACATTATGTTGATTAGTATCTTGCCCAAAAACTAAAATGTCGCCTTGGTAAACGTAAATACCAGGTAAACCTTGAAGCATGTTTTCCATAACCCTTTGAAAGACAGAAGAAGCCGATACTAACCCAAAGGGCATACGTATAAATCTGAAAGTACCGAATGGTGTTATGAAAGAAGTGTAGTCCCTACACGACTCTTCCAACTCTATTTGGTGGTATGCTGAAGTTAAGTCAATCGTACTAAAGACTTTAGCTCCACCCAACAGAGACAGCAACTCATTTATGTTGGACAAAGGGTATTTGTCAATTACTACACACTTATTCAACTGTCTCAAGTCAATGCAGAGTCTCAGGTCCCCATTAGGTTTGCGTGCAGCTACAACTGGGGCCAACCATTCAGTCCCTTCAACCTCCTCTATGATGCCTCCCTTTTTTAACTTTTCAATTTCTTTCTGCATGTCATCCCTCACCGAAATTGGAACATTTCTCATCTTGCAACATACTGGAGTAGAATCCTTTTTAAGTAATATTGTATGCTTGTATCCTTTGAGACAACCCAGCTCTTTCCTGAAAACACTTGGATAATCTCTTTTGAGAGCATCAATTAGATTAACATCCCCAGCCTTCTCAATGGAGTTTACCTCGCTCCTCAATTGAATGGGAGGATCACCATTAGGATCAAGAAATACACCAAGATCTCCCTGATGAATCCAACTGATGATGCTATCACCCTTTCTAGATACGTAAATCTTACCAGAAATCAATCTCCCTTATACTCAATTAACCCCTTGTGTGCCCATGACGAGCTGGACTCGTCATGGGCCGCTGTTGCGCTGTGCCCATGACGAGTCCAGCTCGTCATGAACCCCGCCCGCCAATGCAACGCCCGGCACAGGGCGGGGAAAGGGCGTGGCACACAAGGGGTTAAACCTATGAAGAACCCATGTAATTTGATGGGCTCCCCACCATAAGCCAAAGGTTTTATGTCAGGTTTTAAACGCTCAACCCTGCTTTTCAAATTATTCATGTAGAATTCGCTTGAGACAATTGTGATTTTTGCCCCTGAATCAAATAGAACTCTAGTTTTTGCTCCCTCAACTAGAATTTCATCAAATGGGGAATTTATTTTCTTTTCTCCAGTCACTACTTGCACCACAATTTGACCACATTCATATCCATCAGAGTTAACTACATCATAACTATCATCATCAACTTGGACTTCTTTTACTTTTGATATATTTCTGCTATTACACATAGGAGCAAAGTTACCTTTTTTTTTGCACTTGGGACATAATGAGCCTAGAGCTGGACACTTTGGATTATTTGCTAAATGTCCCAACTTTCCACATCTGAAACACTTGCCATTAATCCATTTCTCACTTATTGTGAGAAGTTGGCCTGATGTATGATGTCACTAGTTCTAGTGTACACCTTATATCAGTCCAAGTACCCTTATGGTGATTGGTTGTAAAGTCAACCTTATAGACCAGCTATCCTAGTGGTAGCATGGACAAGAGCAGTCTTAGGCTAAACTCTGAATGGCATGTGAAGCCAGCTGTGATACCATATATAATCCCTTGAATACCAAATGAAAGGACACCACAACAGATATATATATATAAAATAAAGTGTATTTATTCTAGTCAAACCCTCAGCACTCTTTATGAGATTAGAGGTAAGTACAACACAGTCTTATTTATGCATGCATTAAGTCACACAGGTAAGTAATACAGTTAGGCCCTAGGGGCCACGCAAACCATATACTAAGTAAGTAGTATAAGGACCACTGTCACAGAAATAGGATAGGCCTAGGCCTAGGGAATCGCTCGGGCTACACTACACTAGCAATAGTTAGGAAGTGGGAGGCCCACGGGATTCAGGTGCAGAGTGGAAACACTCACGCGTAATGCGTAAAAGTCGATAGAATCACTAGCAGTTAGAAATAAGCAGTTTTAGGACACTTCTGGTATAGCTAGAAAGTCGAGACTCGGAAACTAGACCCTAGGATAGTCACTACCCTTGTGAGCACCGAAGTACCCAAGTTACCTAGCCCACAGGCTGCGGGTGCATAGGTGTGAACTTGCGTCGGGTTTCGTCGTGGACTTCTATGGATGCCTGAAGGAAAGTTGCTGACAGGCAGTCAGTGCAGAGTGTCCGGTGGATCCCAAGGCTGGGATCAAGAGGAGAGGAGACCTGCAAGCAGAAGGGACAGAGTCAAGGTCACTAGCCAGTGACCACGTGGAACCAGGAAGGAACCAGGCGATGTCGTGAAGATTGCAGGTGAAGGTGGAGCTTGTCGCTGCAGCCACGAGGACCAGGAAATGTCGAGGACGACCAGGACCAGGAGGCGAGCTGTCCCACGAAGGCTCGTGCTGTCGGCGGCGTCGAAGTTGGACTAGGACTCACCAAGCCTTGGCAAGCGGAACCCACGAAGAACGGAGGACTTGCTTCTAGTGCAGACCAGGAAGGTCTGGGGTGCTTCTCCTTGGCAGAGAAGCGGGAGCCAGTCTGGAGGAGCCAAACCAGTGCTGAAGATTTCAGGGTGCGTCGTCTCAAAGGCCACTAGCCAGCGGGCAAGCAACCGGACAGACGCGGCAAGCAGGAAAATGCAGAAGGGCTCCACGCAGGACTCGTGGAGTGTGGGGGGCTGATCTTCGGTGCAGATTGTGCTTGGGGTTGGGGCTTCTCAATCCCCGGTGCACAACTTCGAGGGTGCCTCAGAAGCTGCGCTTGAAGATACTAGCCACTTTTCCCAGGTAGCCGGTCCCACGTCTCTCGTCGCCTCCACGGATCTCAGCACGGCTGTGGATGTGGATCAGGGTCGGAGAAGTCTGGAAGTCAAGGCTCTGGTCGGGCTCTGCAGTCGGTCCCTCGTAGAACTTTAGCAAAGCAAAGGGTAGTCTCTTGATGGTGCCTGTTTGCACAGGGTAGCCACTCCTTGGCCACAAGGGAGATTCTTCAGTCTTCTTCTTTCGTCGAATGTCGAAGGTCCAGAGTTTCTGTTCAAGTTGCAGGTTCAGGATAATCTAAAGTCTTGAGGCCCAACTCCCACTCTTATACTAATCTGGGGGGCTGGGATACCTGCTAGGTCACGCCTTATGGGTGGGACCTGGGAGGGGGGTGGTTACACCCCCTTCCCTTTGTCCAGTTTCGCGCCAGGACTGGGGCTGGAGTGCCCCAGCACCGGTTTGAACTGGACTATGCACGGGACACCTTGTGTGCCCCAGGCATGTCTCATTCTATTCATCCCTCCCTGCCCCAATACACTAAGGCCTGTCTGGGGTGTTGCTAGCACCTCCCAAGGCAGGAAACCTATTGTCCAAGCCTCCCTTGCCGGGATCACTCCCAGCAGCAGGAGGTCAGACTCGTGTCTGTGGCAGCAGCATCCATTTTGTGATGCTGGGGCTCTGGTTAACTTTAACCGGGTAAGTAGGTTACAACATGTCTTCTCCCTCTAGAAGGGAGGGATAATATCCTCATCCCCAGAAATGGGATGGGGGTATTATTCCAAAGTGTTAGACACCTTACACGACATGTTTTGATAAAGCCAAACCATAGTTACCATAACCGTTTAAGATTATAAGGCACTTTAAGAGTATATGGTAGGCTATATCATAGAACAGGTATAAGGACATGGTTCCGAAAGCTGCAGACAGGCTCAGCTCATGCTAGAGCACCATCTCACATGTTACCAAGCACTCTGCCTCCAGGATTGTTAAGGCCTGCCATAGGAGTGGCTGATAGGTACACATGTGTCTATATGTAAGTTAGGTATAGGAATACTACACCTAAGCAAGGGGTGATTACACGACCTTGCCCCAGCTGAGTGATCAGCCAGTTGTGTCATAATGGGAGGCCAGGCCAGGGGTGGCACAATACATGCTGCAGCCCCTGGTAGGCCTAGGGTACACCTATGCCCTGGGTACCTAAGGTACACTGTACAGGGGCCAATAAGGTGATCCTATCTAATTGGGTTATGCACCTAAAGTACATAGTATTAATTTAGAGAGAGAACAGCAGGGCTGTGGGTCTGATTAGCAGGCCCACAGCCACATCTAAGTCGAAAAACAGTAAAGCAAAAGCAAAAAGTGGGGGTGAACATAGAAAGCAGACCCTACTCTCCTACACAACCCCCCCCCCCCCAAACTTAGGGACATTAAACTAACCTTGACCAGTTGAGTCTTCATGTTCTAAGTGGAAATATCTGGAGAGTCCATCTGCATTGGCATGGTCAGTACCAGGTCTATGTTCCACTGTGAAGTCCATCCCCTGTAGGGAAATGGACCACCTAAGAAGTTTGGGATTTTCACCCTTCATCTGATTTAGCCACAAGAGGGGCTTATGGTCTGTCTGAATCTTGAAGTGAGTGCCAAACAAGTATGGCCTCAGCTTCTTCAGGGCCCAAACCACAGCAAAGGCCTCCCTCTCAATAGCTGACCAACGTTTCTCTCTAGGGGTCAGCCTTCTACTTATAAAAGCAATGGGCTGGTCTTGTCCATCTACATTCAGTTGTGAAAGAACAGCTCCCACACCTAACTCAGAAGCATCTGTCTGGACAATGAACTCTTTGGAGTAGTCTGGACTTTTCAGAATAGGTGCACTGCACATGGCCTGCTTCAGGTCATCAAATGCTTTTTGACAGCTTACTGTCCACTGAACTTTCTTTGGCATCTTTTTGGAGGTCAAGTCATTAAGTGGTGTCACAATGGACCCATAGTTCTTAACAAACTTTCTGTAGTACCCAGTCAGGCCCAAGAAAGCTCTGACCTGAGTCTGGGTAGTTGGAGGAGTCCAGTCCTTTATGGTCTGGATCTTGCTCTCCAGTGGTTGAACCTGACCCCCACCAACTAGGTGGCCCAGGTATACAACCTTGCTCTGCCCTATCTGGCACTTAGTGGCCTTGATAGTGAGGCCTGCCTTTTGCAGGGCCTCCAAAACATTCCTCAGGTGGACCAGGTGATCCTCCCAGGTGGAGCTAAAGACAGCAATATCATCAAGATAAGCTGCACAATAATCATCCAACCCAGTAAGGACTTGATTCACCAACCTTTGGAAAGTGGCAGGTGCATTCTTCAAACCAAAGGGCATTACCACAAATTGATAATGTCCTCCTGGGGTCGAGAAAGCAGTTTTGGCCTTTGCATTCTCAGCTAGTCTGATCTGCCAGTAGCCTGCTGTCAGGTCAAATGTGCTCAAAAACTTAGCAGCTGCCAGTCTGTCAATGAGCTCATCTGCCCTAGGTATTGGGTGGGCATCTGTCCTAGTGACAGCATTGAGACCTCTGTAATCCACGCAAAACCTCATCTCTCTCTTACCATCTTGGGTGTGAGGTTTTGGCACAAGAACTACAGGACTAGCCCAAGGGCTCTCTGAAGGTTCAATGACTCCCAGCTCCAACATCTTTTGTACCTCAACTTTTATGCAGTCCCTGACATGGTCAGGTTGCCTGTAGATTTTACTCTTCACAGGCAGACTGTCACCAGTGTCCACCTCATGGGTGCACCAGTTTGTCTGACTTGGGGTCAGAGAGAACATATGTCTGTAGGATTGCAGAACCTGTCTGCAGTCCTGTTGCTGATGGACAGTGAGGCTGTCAGAAAAGACCACACCATCAACTGAGCCATCATCAGGGTTCTGAGTCAACAGGTCTGGGAGAGGGTCACTCTCTTCCTCCTGCCCCTCATCTGTAGCCATGAGTAAGCCCATGTCTGCCCTGTCAACATATGCCTTCAATCTGTTGACATGAAGCACCCTGTGGGGGCTTCTGGGAGTCCCAAGGTCCACCAAGTAGGTGACTTCTCCCTTTTTCTCAACAATAGTGTGGGGTCCAGACCATTTGTCTTGGAGTGCTGCTGGGGCCACTGGCTCCAACACCCACACTTTCTGCCCTGGCTGGTAAACAGTCAGCACAGCCTTTTGGTCATGCCAAGCTTTTTGGAGTTCTTGGCTTGCCTCAAGGTTTTTAGAAGCCTTCTTCATATACTCTGCCATCCTGGAGCGGAGACCAAGCACATAATCCACTATGTCAAGTTTGGGTTGTCTGAGAGGTCTCTCCCATCCTTCCTTCACCAAACATAGGGGTCCTCTTACAGGATGCCCAAACAAAAGCTCAAAAGGGCTGTAGCCAACCCCCTTTTGTGGGACCTCTCTGTAAGCAAACAGAAGGCAGGGTAAAAGGATGTCCCATCTTCGCCTAAGCTTGTCTGGTAAACCTTTTATCATTCCCTTTAGGGTCTTGTTGTTATGCCGACCGGTCCTCAGGAGCGGGTTGAAGAATGAGGGGTCGACCTCTTGATCTAACCAAGCCTGAATGCTGTCACAGCGCAGGTCAGCGGAAGGATCAAGTGAGGGAAGGAAAGGAAGGGAACACCGGGGAGGGAGATCTGTAACGAGAAAAGAACAGAGCACACACCAGTAAGAATCACCTCAACATATACAACACTTAAGACTGTGTACCGCACTTGGTATAGCCCATGGCCCTTATACCTGTAAAGGAAAAGAACATCCATTCATAACATGATGAAGATAACGTAAGATTGAAGGCTGGTTGAGAGGTGGGCTGACAGCGCTTGAGGCGGGAGGTTTAGGCTGTATCAATGACAAACGAACAAGGATTAACCCCTATGCTAACCGCCTACTCTGAACTGTGAGGCTCTGTAGCGTGATCTGGCACCTACCCTCCTATTGACTCCACCGCACTTCACAGGGGTAGAGTGCAGCCCTCTACCACTCGCGATAACCCCTGTTAAGATAGAGCCACAGAAACCAACAGTTAGACAATACACCACAGTACTGCACCCATCACTGTAAGCCACTGCACGCAGTCACCACACTCTCCCTTCGTGTTCACTCCACACTGCAATCTTTATGTAGATGAGCAGGACAAGTATCGAAGATAGGGCCCCGCACTTGCGAGCTTCCACGGAGCTCTAAGATCGCCAATGGAACCTGTAAGCTCAGTCTTGAAGCCACCACCCCGCCGGCTGACAAAGCAGGCCGAACAAAGATCCGGGGAGAGGCTCTCTCTCTCTTGCCGCCTGCCGAAAACGCAGGCCGGACAAATCCTCAGGACTCTGAACGAAGACCTACGTAGGAGCAGCCGCTCGACTACGGAAGGTTCAAGATAGCGTTTGGTGCAAGCACCCTTACCGTACACACAAAGCCACGGACTGTAGACCAAGGATCGGACGAAGACGTAATCACACCACGGGAATTTCCGACAACTGGAGGTTGGAGACTTCCTGTTTTAAGCGTCTAGCGCGTCTTCTCGCGAGACGTGCTATGCCCTCTGGGGGCTGTAGTTCCGGGCGTCTCCGAGTGCGGAAGTCCATGGGTCGCTGCTAGCGCTTGCCACGGGGGAATCATGATAGTACATCCCTCCAACCCCCGGAGCGCGCCTACGGGCCTGGCTTGGACGGATGTGCGCGATGGAAGGCCGTCAGCAACCGTGGAGCATGTATGCCCAGGGCCGGTTCCCACGAATTCTCCTCCGGCCCGTAGCCCTTCCAGGCCACCAGGTACCACACCTTCCCACGGCGCACTTTCGAGTCCAACACCTGCCGGACTTCGTATTCCAGTTCACTGTCCACCAGAACCGGCGGAGGTGGCCTCCGAAGGAGTGCAGTAGCTGGCTTTAGGAGGGACACGTGAAACACCGGATGTATGAGCATGTTGGCCGGCAGCTGCAGTTTGACTGTCACTGGATTGAACCGTTTCATGATCCGATACGGGCTGATAAACTTGGGGTTAAACACGCTGCGCCGTTGGAAGTGGATGTTCCGGGTGGATAACCATACGCGGTCCCCAGTACGATATAAGGGCCCCTGCCGACGATGTTTGTCCGATGCCGCCTTGTAACGTTCTTTCGTGGCTCGGAGATGCCCCTGTACCTGAGTCAAGGTGTCTTTTATGTGCGCCACCCGCGCCGACACGTCCGGCACGGCGTGCTGCCACCCCGGTGATGCAAAAGGGAGAAAACGTGGATGGTGGCCATAGGTACAATAGAAGGGGGAAGCCGCTGTGGAGCTATGTGTGGCATTATTGTAGGCTATCTCCGCCAACCACAGCTGGTCCACCCATCTGTGGGAACAGCCGTCCACGTAACAGCGGAGATACTGCTTGAGAGATTGGTTCAGACGCTCCGTCTGCCCGTCAGTCTGCGGGTGGAAGCTAGTGGACAGGGCAGTGTTGATATGCAGGGCGGAGCACCACGTCTTCCAAAATCTCGCAGTAAATTGCGACCCCCTATCCGACACAATCACACTAGGCAGGCCGTGCAGTCGCACCACGTTTTCCAGCAGTAAGTCCGCCAACAGGCCCGCCGGGGGTACCTGTTTACAGGCTATGAAGTGCCCCATCTTGGTCAAAAAGTCAATCACCACCAAGATGGTAGTGTACCCCTTGTCTGCGGGTAAACCGACTATGAAATCCACAGAAATGCGGTCCCAGGGTTTGTTAGGCGTGGGCAGCGGTCGCAGCAGCCCCTGCGGGCACCGATGGTCGGATTTCATGGCGGCGCATACAGCACAGGAGGAGACCCACGTAAGCACATCCCCTCCAAGCGAGGGCCACCAGAACTGTCGCAGGATGAGGTCTCTGGTCTTGGCCACCCCCAGGTGCCCCGCACTGGGGGACGCGTGACACCACTGGAACACCTGTTTTCTCAACCGTTCCGAAGGAAGCAACAGACGGTTGTTATGGATGGGCAACCCCCCATGGAGACGCCATTCCGGATGGAAATGAAGCCAGGTCCTCCATTTGGCCGTTGCTACACCCCGTTGAACCCCAAGAAGAAAGGTGTCCAGCTGCATGACACCTATCACCTGCCCACGGGCTATAATGCTCCCCTCAGAGACTCCCACAGACCGCACAGGTGACGATTGCCGTGTAAGGGCGTCCGCCTTACGGTTCTCAGCTCCGGGCCGGTAGGTGATGACGAAATGGAAGCCAGCAAAGAACAATGTCCAGCGTAGCTGTCGGGGCGTCAGGTGTCTAGCGGCGGCCATAAACTGTAAGTTCCTGTGGTCGGTATAGACCGTCACCACATGCCGAGCTCCCATCAGGAAATGCCTCCACTCTGCGAACGCCACCTTGATGGCCAGGAGCTCTTTTTCGGCAATAGGATAGTTCCTCTCCACCCCGTTCAACTTCTTGGACATGTAGGCCACCGGGTGCAGTTGCACGGTGGTGTCATGTCTCTGTGACAAGATAGCGCCCACCGCCTCGTCTGAGGCGTCGGCCTCCGGGTCCGGGTGAGCCAGGACGGGTGCCGTCACAAAGGCGGCCTTCAACGTCTCAAATGCCCCATGAGCAGCCTCGTCCCACACAAACCCGTGCAATTTCTGCAACAACCGAGTGAGGGGGGCCACCAACCTGGAGAACTGATGGATAAATCTGTAGAAGTTGGCGAACCCGATGAAGCATTGAATGTCTCGTACGTTACGGGGAGTTGGCCATTCCTTCACCGCTGTGACTTTACGTTCCGCCATCTCTTGGCCAGCGGGGCTCAGCATAACCCCAAGGAACTCCACCGTCTGGACATGGAAATCGCATTTCGACAGCTTGCAGAAGAGGTTATGCTCCTGCAAAATGCCGAGCACGGTCATTACGTGGTGTACGTGGGAGACCTCATCGTTGGAGTACACCAGGATGTCATCAATGTACACCACAACGTAGAGGTCCAGGATGTGCCGCATAATGTCATTTAGAAAATATTGGAATGCCGCCGGGGCGTTGCACAGCCCGAACGGCATTACCAAATATTCAAACAGCCCGTAGCGGGTCTTAAAGGCGGTCTTCCACTCATCTCCGTGTCTCATGCGAACCAAGTGATATGCCCCCTTCAGATCGAGTTTCGTAAAGATAGTGGCCTTTTTCACTTGTTCTAGCAACACGCTGATTAGAGGCAGCGGATACCTGTTCTTTACGGTGATCGCATTTAATGCCCTGTAGTCCACACATGCCCGTAACTCTCCGTTAGCCTTCGGGATAAAGAAGAGTGGGGAGGCCGCAGGGGATTTGGACGGGCGTATGAAACCCAATCCCAGGAGCTTGTCCAGGTATTCACGCAGATGTTCTGTCTCGGGCTCAGTGAGAGCGTATACGCGCCCCGTAGGAACCACCCCCCCAGGAACCAGGTCTATTTGGCAGTCGTACAGCCTATGTGGGGGCAATGCCTCGGCCTGTACTTCGCTGAAAACTCCTCGAAATTTCTGATACACGTCGGGTAATAGCACGTTCTTTTCTGCGGCGGTGGCAATCACGGTCCTCTGGGCTAACGCCAAGGCGGGTTCTACAAGAGTGTCAAGGCAATACTTCGCACAATACTCGGATGTCATATGCACTGTTTTATCCACCCAATCAATCTCGGGGTTATGTCGCTGCAACCAGGGCAACCCAAAGATGATCTCGTACTGGGGGGCATTGATGATGCTAAAGATCACCTGTTCCTTATGAGCGTTCCCGTAGAACACCTCCAGACTTTCCGTGTTATACCCCACGGGCCCTGTAATCAATCGCCGGCCATCCACTGCGTATACTACCTCAGGCTTGTCTTTCGGCACTAAGTGAATACCTGTCCTTCGTGCTGCACCCAAATCCATGAACATGCCCGTTGCCCCAGAGTCCACCATGGCCGACATGCAGATTCTCCCGGAAGCTACTCCTAAACCCACCTGTATCCACAAATGCCCCCCGGCTGTCTGTTCTTCTCCGGTCACTGAAGGGATCACTGCAGGACTCCAAGAAAACCCTTCGTCTTTCTCCGAGTCCGTTAGTTTTCCGGCAGCGCTTCAGCGCTGGCGGAGGCCACACGCGGGTTGCGGAACCGGCTTGTTTTTGGCTTTACTGGGCACTCCCTCACAAAGTGCCCACGTTTGCCGCAATAGAGACAAAGCCCCTGCTTACGGCGAGTCTCCTTTTCCGTAAAGGTCAGCGCCGTTCTGACCGCCCCAAGACCCATAGGCTCACCGGAAGGCGAGGGACCGATAGGCGTGTTCCGGTGTTTCTCCGGCGGGTGTGGGTACCTATCCTTCCGTCCCCCTTTCCTTTCGCTCAACCGATGGTCCAGCCTAAGCACTAGATTTATCAGGTCCCCACAGGAGGCAGGTTGGGGATCTATCTGGGCCACTACATCTTTCAGGTCCTCCCGCAAACCCTGATGAAACAGGGCCGCCTGTTTACTCTCAGGCCACTTGGTTTCTGCCACCAGCCTGCGAAAGGAATTCAAATAGACCACCAGTTCCTTATCTCCTTGGCGGAGCTCGAGTAATTCTCGGTCCGCGGTATAGGAGTCTGCTCTCCGATCGAACACCCTGAGGAACTCACCCATGAAGGCGTCCCAATCATGTAATAGAGGATCGTCACGACTCACTAGCGGCACCGCCCATTGCGCCGCATCCCCCACCAAATAAGAGATCAAGAATGCCACCTTGGCTTGATTCGTTGGGAAGGATTTGGGCTTGCAAGCGAAGTGCAGTCGTACTTGTGTGAGGAATACCTGTACGTTGTCCGTACCCCCCTGATACCTTTCTGGAGAGGCGAGTGGAATAGAGACCGGCATTTCTACCACTACCGGCGAGGACGGCCCTGCCATCGGGCCGATGGAAAATGAGTTTCTCTGGATGCTATCCATCCGTGCGCGTAAGTCGGCGGTCTCCTGCCTTGAGGCTGCTAGTTCTCCCTGCATGGTAGCCAGCACTGTTAACACGTCTTCAAGAGTGGCCATCCTCACTCCCGAAACCGCCCGGGAGGACCGCAATTCTTGGGTCGGAAATTCTGTTATGCCGACCGGTCCTCAGGAGCGGGTTGAACAATGAGGGGTCCACCTCTTGATCTAACCAAGCCTGAATGCTGTTACAGCGCAGGTCAGCGGAAGGATCAAGTGAGGGAAGGAAAGGAAGGGAACACCGGGGAGGGAGATCTGTAACGAGAAAAGAACAGAGCACACACCAGTAAGAATCACCTCAACATATACAACACTTAAGACTGTGTACCGCACTTGGTATCGCCCATGGCCCTTATACCTGTAAAGGAAAAGAACATCCATTCATAACATGATGAAGATAACGTAAGATTGAAGGCTGGTTGAGAGGTGGGCTGACAGCGCTTGAGGCGGGAGGTTTAGGCTGTATCAATGACAAACGAACAAGGATTAACCCCTATGCTAACCGCCTACTCTGAACTGTGAGGCTCTGTAGCGTGATCTGGCACCTACCCTCCTATTGACTCCACCGCACTTCACAGGGGTAGAGTGCAGCCCTCTACCACTAGCGATAACCCCTGTTAAGATAGAGCCACAGAAACCAACAGTTAGACAATACACCACAGTACTGCACCCATCACTGTAAGCCACTGCACGCAGTCACCACACTCTCCCTTCGTGTTCACTCCACACTGTAATCTTTATGTAGATGAGCAGGACAAGTATCGAAGATAGGGCCCCGCACTTGCGAGCTTCCACGGAGCTCTAAGATCGCCAATGGAACCTGTAAGCTCAGTCTTGAAGCCACCACCCCGCCGGCCGACAAAGCAGACCGAACAAAGATCCGGGGAGAGGCTCTCTCTCTCTCGCCGCCTGCCGAAAACGCAGGCCGGACAAATCCTCAGGACTCTGAACGAAGACCTACGTAGGAGCAGCCGCTCGACTACGGAAGGTTCAAGATAGCGTTTGGTGCAAGCACCCTTACCGTACACACAAAGCCACGGACTGTAGACCAAGGATCAGACGAAGACGTAATCACACCACGGGAATTTCCGACAACTGGAGGTTGGAGACTTCCTGTTTTAAGCGTCTAGCGCGTCTTCTCGCGAGACGCGCTATGCCCTCTGGGGGCTGTAGTTCCGGGCGTCTCCGAGTGCGGAAGTCCATGGGTCGCTGCTAGCGCTTGCCACGGGGGAATCATGACACTTGTTGAATCTCTCAACAAGCCCATTGCACTGTGGGTGATAGGGTGTGGTGAACTTGTAGTTCACACCACACTCCTTCCACATTGCAGTCAAGTATCCTGACATGAAGTTGGCACCTCTGTCAGAAATGATCTCCTTTGGAAAGCCCACTCTGGAGAATACTCCAAGCAGGGCCCTTGCCACAACAGGAGCTGTTGTGGTCCTCAGGGGAATAGCTTCTGGATACCTGGTGGCATGGTCCACTATCACCAGTATAAATCTGTGCCCAGATGCTGTTTGTGGGTCCATTGGTCCTACAATATCTATGCCCACTCTTTCAAAGGGAACCCCCACCACAGGTAGTGGTATGAGGGGGGCCTTTGTGGTGCCACCTGATTTGCCACTGGCTTGGCAGGTGACACAGGAGCGACAAAACTCCTTAGTATCTTCTGACATATGGGGCCAGTGAAAGTGAGGGACAAGCCTGTCCCAAGACTTGTTCTGGCCTAAATGTCCTGCAAGGGGAATATCATGGGCCAAGGTAAGAAGGAAGCCTCTGAACTTCAGTGGTATGACCAACCTCCTGGATGCACCAGGCTTGGGGTCTCTAGCCTCTGAGTACAGTAGCCCTTCATCCCAATACACTCTATGGGTACCTTGAGCATTCCCTGCAGCCTCAGCAGCAGCCAGCTGTCTGAGGGGTTCAAGAGAGGGGCAGTCTAATTGAGCCTGCCTCAGATCTGCCCTTGAAGGTCCCCCTGTCCCAAGAAACTCAACCTGATCAGGTTCAAGTTCTTCTAGGACAGTTCCTTCAGGGCTCTCAGAATCATCCTCCTGGGAGGGCTGATCCACCACCTGAGGCAGGGGGGAAGGCACAGCCTTAACCCTACTGCTCTTTCTCTTGGGTTGTGACTGGTCCATAGTTTCAGGATCCAGCACTTGTTCAGTGGTGCACTTTTTGGCCTGTGACCTGGTCACACCAAGGACATGTACATCTATCCCCAGCATTTCTGCATGGGTCCTATACTCCACTTCAGACCAAACTGAAGTTTCAAGATCATTGCCCAGTAAACACTCTACAGGAAGGTCTGAACTAACAACAACTTTCTTGAGGCCAGTTACCCCTCCCCAGGAGAAGTTAACAATAGCCACACTATGGGAGGTAGTGGCATTGCTAGCGTTGGTCACTAGGTAATTCTCACCTAGTATGATCTGTCCAGGGTCCACAAAGGCAGGTGTCACCATTGTGACACTAGCCCCAGTGTCCCTGTAGGCCTGAACCATTCTTTGGTTGATAAAAGGAGTCTGTCTGTACTTGCCCAGGTTACTGGGGCCTACAGTAGAGGACAAAGCTAAGTCCCCATCACAGATCAGAACAGCCTGAGTAGGTATTCTGACTAGGCCAGAATACTCCTCAGTTCCCAGGGTTAACCCTACTACAACCTTTTGCTGGGAACCACCACTTACAGCTGGACTAGGGGGTACAGTTGCCTTAGGGGCAATGGTGGCTGGGAGCTTATCCTTTTTGGTGCACTCACTAAACCAATGTGAGTTGGACTTACAATAGTTGCACCATGGTTTCTTTTGGCCATCTTTCTTTTTATCCTTCTTGGGACCACCCTCCCCCTGAGCCTTTTGGGGGCCTGGTGAAGACTTCTGGTCTTTTTGTTTCTGATCATTACCCTTCTGGTCTGCCTTTTTCTGATCACCGCCCTGGCTCTGGTTTTTCTGCTTAACTCTAGTCCTGACCCATCTATCTGCCTTCTTTCCCAATTCTTGGGGAGAAGTCAGATCAGAATCAATCAGGTGTTGATGCAGTAGCTGGTTTTGACAGTTGTTAAGGATTTGCTCTCTCATGATCAAATTATACAATCCTGTATAGTCCTTAACCTTACTTCCCACTAGCCAGCCTTCCAGAGCCTTAGTGGCACGATCTACTAAGTCAGTCCAGTCCTGAGTCTGTGTCTTCTGGGTATCCCTGAACAACAACCTGTATTGTTCAGTGGTTAGGCCAAACCCATCAATTAGAGCACTCTTCAGGACAGTGTAATTATCTGCATCCTCATCACTAACTGTGAGGAGCTTGTCTCTGCCTTTCTCAGAGAAGGAGAGCCACAAGATAGCTGCCCACTGACTTTGGGGTACCTGCTGTACTTTGCAAGCTCTCTCCAAAGCAGTTATTCATTTGTGGATGTCATCTCCACACTTGTAGGGAGGGACAATCTTGCTCAGGTTTCTATTATCATAGTGCCTGTCTCTATCCTTAGGGATATTGCTGCCACCAGTGGGTTCTGACCCACTTAACTTTTGCTCTCTAGCCAGAGCAAGCTTCTCTTTGGCAAGGGCAAGTTCTTCCCTCTGAATCCTCAGATTAGTTTCCCTCATTCTGGCTTCATGCTCCTTTCTCTCAGGGGAAGTCATTCCCCTGTGAGAGGAAACACTAGAGATGCTAGAGACATGGGAGTGGATGGATTCCCTTGAAGGGGATCTGTCCCTCCTGCTTCTCTGGTTAAGCCCACTTGGGGGTCTGTATGGGGGGACCCCATGCAAACTCCCATGTAAGCTTAGGTTAGCCTGGCTAAGTCTTCCTACTTGGCCCTGGCTGTCTACCTCTTCATCTGAAGCCCCATCTGACTCCTCTGTGGTGGGTAGACCCTTATCTACAGCTATGGCACCATACTTGGCAGCTCTTTCAGCATCATAGGCCTCCAGAAGCTCCACTAGCTGTCTAAGGGTAGGGTTGGAACCCTGTTTTAATCTCCTGGAGGTACATAGTTGTCTCATCTCCTGGAAAGTGAATGCATCATATCTAGAGGGAACCTGTCTAGGATTCTCCTCTCCTGAGGGAGCATCAGTGTGATCTCCATTCAGGGACATGATTCTAGTGAGGGTGTGGTGTGTGCACCTACCTACACTAGTTGTATCTACTAAACCTCTCTAGTAGTTGTAGTCAGGGTGTGTTACTCCCTTCAACCTACAACCACTAAGTCCAGTAGGACTTAAGTATTATAATCTATGTTATATGTACCTAAACAATATCTGTGTGATCTTTCAATTTAGTATCTCAAGATTACAATGGTATTACAACAGCAAGCTCAGATCCCAACCGCTGCTCACCAATGTGAGAAGTTGGCCTGATGTATGATGTCACTAGTTCTAGTGTACACCTTATATCAGTCCAAGTACCCTTATGGTGATTGGTTGTAAAGTCAACCTTATAGACCAGCTATCCTAGTGGTAGCATGGACAAGAGCAGTCTTAGGCTAAACTCTGAATGGCATGTGAAGCCAGCTGTGATACCATATATAATCCCTTGAATACCAAATGAAAGGACACCACAACAGATATATATATAAAATAAAGTGTATTTATTCTAGTCAAATCCTCAGCACTCTTTATGAGGTTAGAGGTAAGTACAACACAGTCTTATTTATGCATACATTAAGTCACACAGGTAAGTAATACAGTTAGGCCCTAGGGGCCACGCAAACCATATACTAAGTAAGTGGTATAAGGACCACTGTCACGGAAATAGGATAGGCCTAGGCCTAGGGAATCGCTGGGGCTACACTACACTAGCAATAGTTAGGAAGTGGGAGGCCCACGGGATTCAGGTGCAGAGTGGAAACACTCACGCGTAATGCGTAAAAGTCGATAGAATCACTAGCAGTTAGAAATAAGCAGTTTTAGGACACTTCTGGTATAGCTAGAAAGTCGAGACTCGGAAACTAGACCCTAGGATAGTCACTACCCTTGTGAGCACCGAAGTACCCAAGTTACCTAGCCCACAGGCTGCGGGTGCATAGGTGTGAACTTGCGTCGGGTTTCGTCGTGGACTTCTATGGATGCCTGAAGGAAAGTTGCTGACAGGCAGTCAGTGCAGAGTGTCCGGTGGATCCCAAGGCTGGGATCAAGAGGAGAGGAGACCTGCAAGCAGAAGGGACAGAGTCAAGGTCACTAGCCAGTGACCACGTGGAAACAGGAAGGAACCAGGCGATGTCGTGAAGATTGCAGGTGAAGGTGGAGCTTGTCGCTGCAGCCACGAGGACCAGGAAATGTCGAGGACAACCAGGACCAGGAGGCGAGCTGTCCCACGAAGGCTCGTGCTGTCGGCGGCGTCGAAGTTGGACTAGGACTCACCAAGCCTTGGCAAGCAGAACCCACGAAGAACGGAGGACTTGCTTCTAGTGCAGACCAGGAAGGTCTGGGGTGCTTCTCCTTGGCAGAGAAGCGGGAGCCAGTCTGGAGGAGCCAAACCAGTGCTGAAGATTTCAGGGTGCGTCGTCTCAAAGGCCACTAGCCAGCGGGCAAGCAACCGGACAGACGCGGCAAGCAGGAAAATGCAGAAGGGCTCCACGCAGGACTCGTGGAGTGTGGGGGGCTGATCTTCGGTGCAGATTGTGCTTGGGGTTGGGGCTTCTCAATCCCCGGTGCACAACTTCGAGGGTGCCTCAGAAGCTGTGCTTGAAGATACTAGCCACTTTTCCCAGGTAGCCGGTCCCACGTCTCTCGTCGCCTCCACGGATCTCAGCACGGCTGTGGATGTGCATCAGGGTCGGAGAAGTCTGGAAGTCAAGGCTCTGGTCGGGCTCTGCAGTCGGTCCCTCGTAGAACTTTAGCAAAGCAAAGGGTAGTCTCTTGATAGTGCCTGTTTGCACAGGGTAGCCACTCCTTGGTCACAAGGGAGATTCTTCAGTCTTCTTCTTTCGTCGAATGTCGAAGGTCCAGAGTTTCTGTTCAAGTTGCAGGTTCAGGATAATCTAAAGTCTTGAGGCCCAACTCCCACTCTTATACTAATCTGGGGGGCTGGGATACCTGCTAGGTCACGCCTTATGGGTGGGACCTGGGAGGGGGGTGGTTACACCCCCTTCCCTTTGTCCAGTTTCGCGCCAGGACTGGGGCTGGAGTGCCCCAGCACCGGTTTGAACTGGACTATGCGCGGGACACCTTGTGTGCCCCAGGCATGTCTCATTCTATTCATCCCTCCCTGGCCCAATACACTAAGGCCTGTCTGGGGTGGTGCTAGCACCTCCCAAGGCAGGAAACCTATTGTCCAAGCCTCCCTTGCCGGGATCACTCCCAGCAGCAGGAGGTCAGACTCGTGTCTGTGGCAGCAGCATCCATTTTGTGATGCTGGGGCTCTGGTTAACTTTAACCGGGTAAGTAGGTTACAACATGTCTTCTCCCTCTAGAAGGGAGGGATAATATCCTCATCCCCAGAAATGGGATGGGGGTATTATTCCAAAGTGTTAGACACCTTACACGACATGTTTTGATAAAGCCAAACCATAGTTACCATAACCGTTTAAGATTATAAGGCACTTTAAGAGTATATGGTAGGCTATATCATAGAACAGCTATAAGGACATGGTTCCGAAAGCTGCAGACAGGCTCAGCTCATGCTAGAGCACCATCTCACATGTTACCAAGCACTCTGCCTCCAGGATTGTTAAGGCCTGCCATAGGAGTGGCTGATAGGTACACATGTGTCTATATGTAAGTTAGGTATAGGAATACTACACCTAAGCAAGGGGTGATTACACGACCTTGCCCCAGCTGAGTGATCAGCCAGTTGTGTCATAATGGGAGGCCAGGCCAGGGGTGGCACAATACATGCTGCAGCCCCTGGTAGGCCTAGGGTACACCTATGCCCTGGGTACCTAAGGTACACTGTACAGGGGCCAATAAGGTGATCCTATCCAATTGGGTTATGCATCTAAAGTACATAGCATTAATTTAGAGAGAGAACAGCAGGGCTGTGGGTCTGATTAGCAGGCCCACAGCCACATCTAAGTCGAAAACCAGTAAAGCAAAAGGAAAAAGTGGGGGTGAACATAGAAAGCAGACCCTACTCTCCTACACTTATCTTTCCTTTTGTTGACACAGATTCCTTTTGAGTCAAGTCTTTATTCTTAAAGTCCCCCTTGTTCTTACTCTTCACCTCTTGAACCTTGCATTCATTAGGGGCATCTTTCTTTAAAACAGCAACACATTTAATAGAATGCTCTATTCTTTTAGCTACGACAAGAACCTCATCTAAAGTGGGTTCATCGCGTAACCACAATTCCTCTCTAACTTTTTCTATATTGCATCCAAACATGAACTGATCAGGAATGCGTTCATCAGTTTGCCCTTCAAATTTACACTAAGACGCAAGCTTTCTTAAAATGGTTATGTATCCCTCCACCGTTTCTTCATCTGCTTGCATCCTCTTAGCAAAAGTGTACCTCTCTAAAATGGTACTTACTTTTGGTAAGTAATGCTTATCTAGTTTTTTAATGCAAATTTCATAGTCATTGAGCCCATTTGCCTCCTCGCGTGATAATTCTGGAAGGTGATCAAATACGTCTTGCCCTTCTGACCCCAAACAGTGCAATAACAAAGCAGATCTCCTCTCCGCACTGAGTGAAGGCCCACATACTCTAGCATAACGCTCAAAAACTACCTTCCACTTCTTCCATTTTATATTAGGCTCGCCAGGCTCAGATAAGAAAAATGGAGCCGCAGTGACGTTTTGCATATTCACAGAACTTGAATAATGGTCTTGAAATATATATATAAGTTATATATATATATATACAAGTTCCAAAATAAGGTAATATTAAATGACCTTATATGCCAACCAAATGAACACACTAGTAGATGTCCTATAAAACAAGCTTGTTGTTATCTCATAACATTCATTAAGAAGTAGCACAGATAATTGTAAACACAACATATACCAAGGGAAACGCTGTGTATAACAGTGTGAAAGGGTTCCAACTATACCCCAAAATTATCACATTACACAAGAAAAGATGTACGATGCAAAACGAAAACCGTGTGTATCGGCGAAATTTACTTAGTTGCTTGAATGGTTGCTTGAATACCAGAGCCGTGCGTATCGGCGAATGTATTTTGTTGCCAGGATACACAAACGAATGTTCAACAAAGCCTCACTTGGTTGCTTGAATACCAGATCCGTGCGTATCGGCGAAAGTATTCTGTTGCCAGGATACGCAAAGAAATGTTCAACAAAGCCTCTACGTTGTCACACACGCAATGACCTCATGCGTGCATCACGCTCTTATGCCGGAGCGTCTCTAACGAAGAGTTACGTGGGGAAGAAGATGAGCATTCCCATCCAGGCAACGCAGCTGGCCACTCCTCGAGACTATCCAGACAACACAGACGATCGCTCCTCGAGGCTGGTAACGTTCGTTGAGATATGGTTTGTTATTGCTTGAACGTCTTTACCAAAGTGGAGCGAGCGTTAACATTGAATGAAAAGCCTTCAGTTGTTCAAACTCAGAGTCAAGCGATGCGATCCACATGTTACCCTTTTTTTTTTAAAAGCTTGCAACCGTAGAAAAGAGCACGAAATAAAATCCACGTATGGCAGAGTTTTCAGTATTCAGAAACTTTCCAAGCTGCCTTGTTGAATAAAAGTATTGTATCCACCTATGGCAGAGATTTCGGTATCCAAATTGCCTTGCTCAATCCAGATTAGTGATATGATGCTGCCAAAGAGATTAACGCAAACTTCGCCAGAAATAGTCAAAGTAGCGTAATAACTTTCAGAAGTTCCAATTAGTCACACTAAATCCAGATTGGTGATCATTAGTGATCCAAGAGCAGTAAAATTAGCGCAATAATTTCTAGGAGTTCGTTTGCTACTTTAAAGTTGATTAAATTCTCACCAAAGCTCCATGTCTTGTGTTGGGATCTCAGATGGGTATTCTCTGCCGACTATGCCAGTGAAGCATTCCTCAATAAAGAATCAGGAAGCAGGTGTGTTGATAGAAGTAAGTTTATTCCATAGAGATCCCATCCATCCAGATTCTTGTCATCCAGCAACTCCCAGTTTATTTCTTTATCCCCAACCTAGAATTCAGTGACATCGCAGATGACACTACTAACATTCTAAAGCTTCCAACCAATAACCAGATGAGGCATTGTAAGTGTATGCCATGCTTATGACATACTACACTCTGTCTGAAACCACCTCCCTAGGAAACCCTACCCTGGTGAAGACACCCTGGAGGGCCTTGGCTACTGCAGGAGCTGTAGTAGTCCTAAGTGGAATTGCTTCAGGGTACCTAGTGGCATGATCCACTACCACTAGAATACATTTGTTCCCTGAGGCTGTGGGAGGTTCAAGTGGACCCACAATGTCCACTCCTACCCTTTCAAAGGGGACCCCCACCACTGGTAGTGGGATGAGAGGGGCCTTTGGGTGGACACCTGTCTTGCCACTGGCTTGACAGGTAACACAGGAGCTGACAAACTCCTTCACCTTTTGGTGCATCTGGGGCCAGTAAAAGTGACTCACTAGCCTTTCCCAAGTTTTGGATTGCCCCAGATGTCCAGCTAGGGGGATGTCATGAGCCAAAGTTAGGAGGAACTCCCTGTACTTCTGTGGCACTACCACCCTCCTGGTGGCTCCAGGAGTGGGGTTTCTTGCCTCAGAATACAGTAATCCCTCTTCCCAATAAGCTCTGTGGGTACCACTGACATCTTCCCTTGCTTCTGACACAGCTTGCTGCCTCAGGCTTTCAAGAGTGGGACAGTCTCGCTGACCCTGGCACATCTCTTCCCTAGAGGGCACCCCTGGGCCCAAGAGTTCAACCTGATAAGGGTCAAGCTCCATGGACTCAGTTCCCTCAGGGGTATCCAAATCCTCTCCCTGTGGAGAGGGGTCCTGAATGTTTTGCTGTGTAGAAGCTGGTTCCCCAGTCTTCTTACCTTTTCTCTTGGTTGGTTGGGCCATTATTTCAGGCTCCAGACCTACTTTTTCACCCTTCCTCTTGCTCTGTGCTCTGGTTTGCACACACACCAATTCAGGGATGCCCAGCATGGCTGCATGGGCCTTTAGCTCAACCTCAGCCCAGGCTGAGGTTTCCAGATCATTTCCAAGCAGACATGCAGCTGGCAACTTTGGAGAGACCACTACCTGTTTCAGGCCAGTAACCCCCCCCCCAGCCTAATGTCACCATGGCCATGGGATGACTAGTGGTGACACTGTCAGCGTTGGTGACTGGGTAAGACTTCCCAATCACGTATTGCTCAGGGGAAACCAGTGTGTCTTTCACCATAGTGACACTGGCATCTGTATCCCTCAGAGCTTCTACCCTAGTTCCATTCACCCAGGGGTACTGTAAGTATTTCTTTAAGTTGGGGGCCACACAGCTACAGTTGCAAACTCCACTTCTCCCAAGGAGACTAGACTTGCTTCAGTCTGTTCCCAGATTCGCTCAGGGTACACCTCTGATCCCATTTGTATACTTGCTGCCCCAGGAGTAGCTGTACTGGGTGCCTTAGGGGCTTTGTTGTGGGGGCAAGATATAGTTAGGTGTCCTGACCTCTTACAGTTATTACACCAGGCCTTTAAGGGATCATAGTTCTTCCCCCTATAGGGTTGAGGCACATAGGGAGTAGTTTTGGTCCCACCCACCTTGGTTTTTGGGGCCCTTTGGAAGACTCAGACTTTTTTTCTTGGGGATTCTCACCACCTTTCCCCTGGGGAGGTTGTGTGACCACTTTCTTTTGGTCACCCCCAGTGGCTGTCCTTGTCACCCTAGTCTTGACCCAGTGGTCTGCCTTCTTTCCCAATTCTTGGGGAGAAATTAGACCTAGGTCTACCAAATGCTGATGCAACTTTTCATTTGTGCAGTTACGTAATATATGTTCCTTCATGAATGAATTGTACAATCCAGTAAAATCCTGCACACCATGTCCAGCTAACCAACCATCCAGTGTCTTCACTGAGAAGTCTACAAAATCAATCCAGGACTGGGTCTGGGTTTTGTGTGCCCCCCTGAATCTAATTCTATACTCCTCAGTGGTGAATCCTAATCCCTCAATCAGAGCTTTCTTCATGAGGTTATAGGATCCTGCTTCTGGCCCAGAGAGGGTCAGAAGCCTGTCTCTGCAGTTACCAGAGAACAGTTCCCACAGGAGTGCCCCCCAGAGAGGTTTCTTTACTTTTCTGATATCACAAGCCCTCTCAAAGGCTGTGAACCATTTGGTGATATCATCACCTTCCTCAAATTTAGGGACAATCCCTTTGGGGATTTTAAGGTCAGAAGTTTCCTCCCTATCCTCATTTTTATTATTGCTGCCACCATTGACGGGTGCTAAACCCATCTCTCTTCTTTCTTTTTCTAGAGCCAGGAGCCTGGACTCTAGCTCTAGTCTTCTGGCCAGCCTCATAAGGCTGTCCTCTTCACTGCTGGGTCCCCCAGTGTTCTCTCTGGTACCAGAGTCACCTGTGTTATCTCTAGGTGCCCAGATGCTAATTCTTGGATTGAAGGGTATGGGTGCCCTCTCCTCCCTAGGGGATAGTATGGGGGGGTTATTGTCAACCTCCTCTGCTTCCCCTTCCTCATCTGACTGGCCATCACCATGTTCAGATGGGTGGTCCTTAGCATACTCAGCCAAGAGCTCCTGGAGCCCTAGTTTGGTTGGATGCAGGCCCATTGGTAAATTTTTAAGTTTGCATAGGGACCTCAATTCCTTGAAAGACAAGTGTAAGTAAGGTGTGAGGTCGAGCTCCTCCACCAGGTCCATGTTATTATTGTCACTAACAGTTGGGTTTGTTTGAGTCATTCTAACCTGACAGTTCTAATCCTCTACCCTGACTATAGTGACTTTTATTTTTCTAAAATTCTAATGGGACTTAAGCAAGGCCCTAGCAAGACTTTTAGTAATTTTGGAAACGACCAATCAGAATTCTAAAGGCAATTTTAAGAGTTCTGTCGTGTGATCAGATGGTAACTAAGTAGTCCAACAAATGCAAGTTTGTATCCCACCGCTGATCCACCAATGTGAGAAAGTGGCTCTGTATATACTGTTCCTTAATAGGTACAGGGTGTACAGAGTCCACAGTCCCCAAGGGTTTGACAGAGGCTAAAGTTAGATATAACCTTACTCTCTAAAGGGGTAGCTTGGTCGAGCAGTAAGGCAGTATCAGAGGACAGTTTAAAGCATTTGTTGTACACTCTCAGTCAGCAAATGGTCTCACACACTCAATAACTGAACTCTAGGCCAATGGTTTATATATAAAAAATATATGCTTGTTTTATTTTAGAACCAACAATTGGATTTAAAATGTACTTTCTCAGAATGAGATGTTTTATATAAATACTTTTGAAATATGCAATTGACTTTTGTAAACAGTTACAAGTGGTTGCAATAGGCAAATCTATTTTAAACACCACAATGCATTGAGCTCAATGGAAATTTCAAGTTATTTGCAACAGATTACTTTTAGGATTAGTTTTGGAATTCCAGGACTGGATCCTAGATTCAGTCCTGGGTCAGTACTTAGAATCAAGTGATGAAAGTCGACTTAATTACTGTAATGATTTTTAAACAATATTTAACTATTTCAAAAGTTGACACAGAAAATATTTCAAAGAAAACAATCAATGATTCCCTATGGAAGAAAATTAAAGTTGCAGGTACAGTATGTTCTCGTTACTTTTGTAATCCAGTACTGGGTGCCTAGACTCAGTACTGGGACCTTTATCCAAAACAGGTAAGTAATTACGTTTTCAGATATTATACGATTTTTAAAGAATATTTAAAGATTGCAGAAACTGACATTTCGAAGAAATTTCACAGAAAAACAGTCAATGATTTCCTATGGAAGAAAATTGGGTCACAGGGCAGTACAGTTATAAGTATTTTTCAGAGTCAGTGCTGGGTACCACGATCCAGCACTGGGAGCTCACCTAAGAGCAGGTGAGTATTTTCGTTTTCGTTACTTGGCTGATTTTTGGTGAATATTTTAAGATTTGAAAAGTCCACACTTAGAAGAAATTTCAGGAAAAAGCCAGTCAATGTTACCCTATGAAGAAAATAGAGTTATCGGTTTAAAGGTAAGTACTCGACTGGCAGAGTTGAGGTTCTGGGCATAGACTCAGGGGTCCCCCAGGGTCAGGTAGGTACAGTTGGTTCACCCTCAGCGACTCTAGGGCGGCCGGGTGCAGAGAGAGTTAGGCCCAATGTTATCCTATGAGGGATAGGGGGGCCTTAGTTGGTGGCTGGTGACTGGCAAGCCACGCGACTGTGGGAGCTGGGCTCCTGGTCACTTACTCAGGGCAAGTGGGGAAGTAGGTAGGTTTAGAGGTTGCACTGTCAGGGCCACTCGGGCAGCTGGGTGCAGGGTGCTTTTGAGCCTTCGGGCGCTCAATTGATTTCAATGGGAAATCTCCGGTTTAGAAAAAGACTGCAAGCTCAGGGACTAGGATTCTTCAGGTGCCACCACTACTTCGAGAGGTAAGTTGGGTAGTTGGAGAATAGGTAGATACCCCGGGATTCGGCACAGGAGCCCACGGGGCGCCGCGTGCAGGGGTGCCTTTTGGTGTTAGGAAATCTTACCCTCTGTTGATCGCGGTAGGGGGTGCACCTTGTTCAGAGGCTGCAGGCTTCTTCAGGAGTGTCGAGGGAGGTCCTTGGGTGCCGGACTCGGGGTCACAGTCGCCGTGGGGTCGTCCTCGTGGTCTTTGTTCACTCCGGCACTGGCCAGGCTTGACTGGTGCAGAGTGTGCGGGGTTCGCGGTTCCGGGCTGCTGCCAGGGATTAGAGGTAGGTTTTGAGTAGAGCCTCTACCCATGGGAATCCCAGGGGCTTTGAGCCAAAAGGTAGCCAGGTGCTCCGGGGTTTGTGAGGTTGCTGGCCACAAGACATGCCGGGTTGGAGCAGGATCGATGGTCGACAGGCCGGTAGGGCTGGGGCCAAAGCAGTTGGTGTCTTCCTCTTCTTAGCAGCTGCAGGGCAGGTCTTCTTTCTTCTTGCTCTTCTTTGTATTTTGGAATCTGGAATCTGGGGAAGGAAGGTTTAGGGTGCCCCTAAATACTAGATTTAGGGGCGTTACAGGTAGGTGAATGGGTCCCTGTCCTGGGGTGGGTACACCCCCTATCCTGCCTTTCTCCTGTGGGAGGGGGGCAGTAGCCTAGTACTGATAGGATAGGGCTTCCCATCTTCGAGATGGCGAGAGCCCGGGGATGTGCTTCACCTCGCCTCCCCCACCTGAGGGGTGGGGTTGGCAGGCTGGCACATCCCCTGTCCTTATTTGGGGTTTCCGGCCAAAGCTTCCCGCCAGAGTGGGGGGTTGCAGTGGCCTGGGGAAGCTCACAGAGGCGGCATGCCTTTGAAGCTTCCCCCCTGCCCATCCTGGAGGAGGAGATTTAGCACCTCGCCCAGGATGTGCATTGTTGCAGGCCCAGGAGAGCAGGGGCTCTCCCACCCAGGGGTCCAGCAACATGTCTGCTGTGTGGCAGCCTAGGCAGCCTCAGAGCAGATGTGGATTGTAGGTTAGGTTTAAGGGGGCATCTCTAAGATGCCCTCTGGGGTGCTTGGTACATAAGGTTTAACGTGCTGAGAAGTTTGATACCAAACTTCTCAGTCTTCAGTGTTGCCATTATGGTGCTGTGGAGTTCGTGTTTGACGAGCTCTCAGCACCATGTACTCTTAAATGGCAGCACTGCACTTACAGTGCTCAGGAATGGACCTGGGTACTGTAGGGGCACAGGGCTCCTGCTCCTGTGCCCACACCATTGACATAAGGCACCGAGCTAGAGGGGTGGCTGATGTATGCCTTGGCAGTGTAGGTGATGGGCATGGCACACAGGGATGTGTGTCATGTTGACTTTGTTTTTGTCTTGCACCCAAACACTCCGCCTGCAAAGGCAGTGCGTGTGTGTAAGGGTACAGGGCCTCTAGGGGTGGCACAATGAGTGCTGCAGCCCTTAGAGTCCTTCCCTGGTCACAAGGCCCTGGGTACCTAGGGTACCATTTACCAGGGGCTGACATGTGCCCAGGGTTTACCAATTTGGGTTTTGTTTGTTTTAGGGAAGGAACATAGGCCCTGGGCACCTGATTGGCAGGAGTCCAGGGCACACTCAGTCAAAGTACATTCAGCAATTCAGCAAAAAGTGGGGGCATACCATGCAAGAAAGATGTACAAAAGGGGGTGGTGATGGACGGAGCATCAGAACCAATCAAACACTCACACCCAGTCAACAGATCTGGGTTTGATCCATCACCGTTCTTTAGCCCACTCTGCCACCCCAGTTCAGACATGGCCATATGCAAATCAGTCTGACCCTGTGCCTTATGGGAACAGTCAAGCCCGAACTGCCAAGCCATGCCTTCCCTGGACCGGAAACAAGCTTCCTAGGACCGGTTTCTGGCATTTCAGCCGTCTTCAGCCAGGCTTGCTTGAATCCAGTGGCAAAGTGAGCAAGGGACTCACATCTGAGCATACCCTGCCAACTTATGGCGAACAAAGCGGGTGTGAGTGTTTGATTGGTTCTGATGCTCCGTCCATCACCACCCCCTTTTGTACCGCTTTGTTCGCCATAAGTTGGCAGGGTATGCTCAGATGTGAGTCCCTTGCTCACTTTGCCACTGGATTCAAGCAAGCCTGGCTGAAGACGGCTGAAATGCCAGAAACCGGTCCTAGGAAGCTTGTTTCCGGTCCAGGGAAGGCATGGCTTGGCAGTTCGGGCTGGACTGTTCCCATAAGGCACAGGGTCAGACTGATTTGCATATGGCCATGTCTGAACTGGGGTGGCAGAGTGGGCTAAAGAACGGTGATGGATCAAACCCAGATCTGTTGACTGGGTGTGAGTGTTTGATTGGTTCTGATGCTCCGTCCATCACCACCCCCTTTTGTACCGCTTTGTTCGCCATAAGTTGGCAGGGTATGCTCAGACGTGAGTCCCTTGCTCACTTTGCCACTGGATTCAAGCAAGCCTGGCTGAAGACGGCTGAAATGCCAGAAACCGGTCCTAGGAAGCTTGTTTCCGGTCCAGGGAAGGCATGGCTTGGCAGTTCGGGCTGGACTGTTCCCATGAGGCACAGGGTCAGACTGATTTGCATATGGCCATGTCTGAACTGGGGTGGCAGAGTGGGCTAAAGAACGGTGATGGATCAAACCCAGATCTGTTGACTGGGTGTGAGTGTTTGATTGGTTCTGATGCTCCGTCCATCACCACCCCCTTTTGTACCGCTTTGTTCGCCATAAGTTGGCAGGGTATGCTCAGACGTGAGTCCCTTGCTCACTTTGCCACTGGATTCAAGCAAGCCTGGCTGAAGACGACTGAAATGCCAGAAACCGGTCCTAGGAAGCTTGTTTCCGGTCCAGGGAAGACATGGCTTGCAGTTCGGGCTGGACTGTTCCCATGAGGCACAGGGTCAGACTGATTTGCATATGGCCATGTCTGAACTGGGTTGGCAGAGTGGGCTAAAGAACGGTGATGGATCAAACCCAGATCTGTTGACTGGGTGTGAGTGTTTGATTGGTTCTGATGCTCCGTCCATCACCACCCCCTTTTGTAGTGCAAGAAAGATGGCACTTTCTCACACACCCCCCCCCCCCCCTAAACGAAAGGTGATGAGACTAACCTTGCCCTATGGAGTCTTCATTGTCTAAGTGGAAGAACCTGGAAAGTCCATCTGCATTGGCATGGGCAGTCCCTGGTCTGTGTTCCACTTCAAAGTCCATTCCCTGCAGGGAGATGGACCACCTTAGTAATTTTAGATTTTCCCCTTTCATCTGCATTAGCCATCTGAGAGGTCTGTGGTCCGTTTGAACCAGGAAGTGAGTAACAAACAAGTATGGCCTCAACTTCTTCAGCGACCAAACCACAGCAAAGACCTCCCTCTCAATGGCACTCCAATGCTGCTCTCTGGGGAGTAGCATCCTGCTTATAAAAGCAACAGGTTGGTCTTAGCCTTCATCATTGGTGTGGGATAGGACCGCTCCTATCCCTAGCTCAGAGGCATCAGTCTGCACTATGAACCGCTTGGCATAATCTGGAGCTTTTAGAATTGGAGCTGAGCACATTGCTTCTTTTAGGGTGTCAAAAGCCTTTTGGCAACTAACTGTTCAGTTAACCTTCTTGGGCATCTTCTTGGAGGTGAGTTCTGTGAGGGGGGTCACAATGGACCCATACCCCTTCACAAACCTCCTGTAGTACCCAGTCAAGCCAAGGAATGCCCTGACTTGGGTCTGGGTTGTTGGAGCTACCCAGTCCATGATGGCCTGGATCTTGGGTTGCAAGGGCTGTTCCTGGCCTCCACCTACAAGGTGGCCCAAGTACACCACAGTGCCCTGCCCTATCTGGCATTTGGATGCCTTGATAGTGAGACCTGCATTTTGCAGAGCCTCTAAAACTTTTCCAAGGTGGATCAGGTGATCCTGCCAGGTGGAGCTAAAGACAGCAATATCATCAAGATAAGCTGCACTAAAGGACTCCAGCCCAACCAGGACATGGTTCACCAGCCTCTGGAAAGTGGCAGGGGCATTCTTTAACCCAAAGGGCATCACAGTAACCTGATAATGCCCATCAGGGTTGGAGAATGCTGTCTTTTCTTTTGCTCCTGGGGCCATGCCAATCTGCCAGTACCCTGCAGTTAAGTCAAAGGTACTGAGGAATTGGGCAGCCCCTAATTTATCTATCAGCTCATCTGCTCTTGGGATAGGGTGAGCATCTGTCTTGGTGACAGAGTTGAGCCCTCTATAGTCCACACAGAACCTCATCTCTCTCTTTTCACCTTGTTGATGAGGTTTGGGGACCGGAACCACTGGGCTGGCCCAGGGGCTCTCAGAGGGTTCAATGACTCCTAATTCCAGCATCTTGCTGACCTCAGCTTTGATGCTCTCCTTGACTTGGTCTGACTGTCGATAGATTTTGTTTTTGACAGGTGCACTGTCACCAGTGTCCACATCATGGGTACACCAGTTTGTCAGACCAGGGGTCAGGGAAAAGAGGCTAGCATACTGTTGCACGACTTGCTTGCAGTCAATCTGCTGTTGGGCAGAGAGGGTGTCTGAGAAGATCACACCATCTACTGACCCATCTTTTGGGCTATAGCAGAGGAGGTCAGGGAGAGGTTCACTCTCTGCTTCCTGCTCCTCATCAGTCACCATCAGCATGGTGATGTCAGCCCTGTCATTGTAGAGCTTGAGGCGGTTCACATGGATGACCCTCTTTGGTGTCCTGCTAGTGCCCATGTCAACTAGATAGGTGACCTCACACTTTCTTTCTAGGATAGGGTAAGGGCCACTCCATTTATCTTGGAGAGCTCTTGGTGCCACCGGCTCCAAAACCCACACCTGTTGCCCAGGATGAAATTCAACCAGTGCAGCTTTTTGGTCATACCAGTGCTTCTGGAGCTCCTGGCTGGCCTCAAGGTTCTTGGATGCTTTTTCCATGTACTCAGCCATTCTGGACCTTAGGCCAAGCACATAGTCCACTATGTCTTGTTTGGGCTCTTGAAGAAGCCTCTCCCAGCCTTCTTTTACAAGACAAAGTGGTCCCCTTACAGGATGACCAAACAGAAGTTCAAAGGGTGAGAAACCTACTCCCTTCTGTGGTACCTCCCTGTAAGCGAAAAGCAGGCATGTAACAGGACATCCCATCTCCTTTTGAGTTTTTCAGGGAGACCCATGATCATACCTTTCAATGTCTTGTTGAATCTCTCAACAAGGCCATTGGTTTGTGGGTGGTAGGGTGTAGTAAACTTGTACTGCACTCCACACTCCTTCCACATGTGTGTTAGGTAAGCAGACATGAAGTTGCAACCTCTGTCTGAAACCACCTCCTTAGGAAACTCTGCCCTGGTGAAGACACCCAGGAGGGCCTTGGCTACTGCAAGAGCTGTAGTAGTCCTAAGTGGAATTGCTTCAGGGTACCTAGTGGCATGATCCACTACCACTAGAATACATTTGTTCCCTGAGGCTGTGGGAGGTTCAAGTGGACCCACAATGTCTACTCCTACCCTTTCAAAGCGGACCCCCACCACTGGTAGTGAGATGAGGGGGGCCTTTGGGTGGCCACCTGTCTTGCCACTGGCTTGACAGGTAACACAGGAGCTGACAAACTCCTTCACCTTTTGGTGCATCTGGGGCCAGTAAAAGTGACTCACTAGCCTTTCCCAAGTTTTGGATTGCCCCAGATGTCCAGCTAGGGGGATGCCATGAGCCAAAGTTAGGAGGAACTCCCTGTACTTCTGTGGCACTACCACCCTCCTGGTGGCTCCAGGAGTGGGGTTTCTTGCATCAGCATACAGTAATCCCTCTTCCCAATAAGCTCTGTGGCTACCACTGACATCTCCCCTTGCTTCTGACACAGTTTGCTGCCTCAGGCATTCAAGAGTGGTACAGTCTCGCTGACTCTGGCACAGCTCTTCCCTAGAGGGCCCCCCTGGGCCCAAGAGTTCAACCTGGTAAGGGCCAAGCTCCATGGACTCAGTTCCCTCAGGGGTATCCAAATCCTATCCCTGTGGAGAGGGGTCCTGAATGTTTTGCTGTGTAGAAGCTGGTTCCCTGGTCTTCTTACCTTTTCTCTTGGTTGGTTGGGCCATTATTTCAGGCTCCAGACCTACTTTTTCACCCTTTCTCTTGTTCTGTGCTCTGGTTTGCACACACACCAATTCAGGGATGCCCAGCATGGCTGCATGGGCCTTTAGCTCAACCTCAGCCCAGGCTGAGGTTTCCAGATCATTTCCAAGCAGACATGCAGCTGGCAACTTTGGAGAGACCACTACCTGTTTCAGGCCAGTAACCCCCCCAGCCTAATGTCACCATGGCCATGGGATGACTAGTGGTGACACTGTCATCGTTGGTGACTGGGTAAGACTTCCCACTCACGTATTGCTCAGGGGAAACCAGTGTGTCTTTCACCATAGTGACACTGGCACCTGTATCCCACAGAGCTTCTACCCTAGTTCCATTCACCCAGGGGTACTGTAAGTATTTCTTTAAGTTGGGGGGCCACACAGCTACAGTGGCAAACTCCACTTCTCCCAAGGAGACTAGACTTGCTTCAGTGTGTTCCCAGATTTGCTCAGGGTACACCTCTGATCCCATTTGTATACTTGCTGCCCCAGGTGCCTTAGGGGCTTTGTTGTGGGGGCAAGATACAGTTAGGTGTCTTGACCTCTTACAGTTATTACACCAGGCCTTTAAGGGATCATAGTTATTCCCCCTATAGGGTTGAGGCACATAGGGAGTAGTTTGGGTCCCACCCACCTGAACAGGTTTTTGTGACCCTTTGGAAGCCTCAGACTTTTTATCTTGGGGATTCATACCACATTTCCCCTGGGGTGGTTTTGCGACCACTTTCTTTTGTTCACCCCCAGTGGCTGTCCTTGTCACCCTAGTCTTGACCCAGTGGTCTGCCTTCTTTCCCAATTCTTGGGGATAAATTAGACCTAGGTCTACCAAATGCTGATGCAACTTTTCATTTGTGCAGTTATTTAATATATGTTCCTTCATGAATAAATTGTACAATCCAGTAAAATCCTGCACACCATGTCCAGCTAACCAACCATCCAGTGTCTTCACTGAGAAGTCTACAAAATCAATCCAGGACTGGGTCTGGGTTTTGTGAGCCCCCCTGAATCTAATTCTATACTCCTCAGTGGTGAATCCAAATCCCTCAATCAGAGCTTTCTTCATGAGGTCATAGGATCCTGCTTCTGGCCCAGAGAGAGTCAGAAGCCTGTCTCTGCAGTTACCAGAGTACAGTTCCCACAGGAGTGCCCCCCAGAGAGGTTTCTTTACTTTTCTGATATCACAAGCCCTCTCAAAGGCTGTGAACCATTTGGTGATATCATCACCTTCCTCAAATTTAGGGACAATCCCTTTGGGGATTTTAAGGTCAAAAGTTTCCTCCCTATGCTTATTTTTATTATTGCTGCCACCATTAATGGGTGCTAAACCCATCTCTCTCCTTTCTTTTTCTAGAGCCAGGAGCCTGGACTCTGGCTCTAGTCTTCTGGCCAGCCTCATAAGGCTGTCCTCTTCACTGGTAGGTCCCCAGTGTTCTCTCTGGTACCAGAGTCACCTGTGTAATCTCTAGGTGCCCAGATGCTAATTCTTGGATTGAAGGGTATGGGTGCCCTCTCCTCCCTAGGGGATAGTATGGGGGGTTATTGTCAACCTCCTCTGCTTCCCCTTCCTCATCTGACTGGCCATCACCATGTGCAGATGGGTGGTCCTTAGCATACTCAGCCAAGAGCTCCTGGAGCCCTAGTTTGGTTGGATACAGGCCCATTGGTAAATTTTTAAGTTTGCATAGGGACCTCAATTCCTTGAAAGACAAGTGTAAGTAAGGTGTGAGGTCGAGCTCCTCCACCAGGTCCATGTTATTATTGCCACTAACAGTTGGGTTTGTTTGAGTCATTCTAACCTGACAGTTCTAATCCTCTACCCTGACTATAGTGACTTTTATTTTTCTAAAATTCTAATGGGACTTAAGCAAGGCCCTAGCAAGACTTTTAGTAATTGTGGAAAAGACCAATCAGAATTCTAAAGGCAAATTTAAGAGTTCTGTCGTGTGATCAGATTGTAACCAAGTAGTCCAACAAATGCAAGTTTGTATCCCACCGCTGATCCACCAATGTGAGAAAGTGGCTCTGTATATTGCAGAACTTGAAAATTCATTCTCAGGGTAATATAACAAAGAACTTGGCAAAGAAGCTGAAATATGAAAAGATATCTTTATTAAAACTCAAATGAGTGAGACTACGTCACACTCGCAAATGTACGAGACCCTCGGTTTTTGAAAATTGCTATCTTCAAATAAAACTAAGGACCAATACTAAGAACCAAGAACCAAAAACTAAGAACCAAAGGACCAAAGAACTAAGGACTGGGAGCGACCCACTTATACTTCAACTAAAGCAGATGGAGAAAAAGTCTCTTCATTACCTGCCTACACAAATTGCAATTCGCGTTTTCAAACCTATACAAACCTATCAAAGCTATACCAAACAAATAGTTGTCCATCCAAATTCTAACTGCCAAGTTCTAACTGCCAAGTTCTAAATGACCTAACAGTCCTTTTTTTAAAAATACTTACGCCAAAAAGGTTCTCAGTCAGGAGTGACATCTTTTGGAGAGTCAAAGTCAGAAAGATCAGAGATATACTGGGCAGCAGAGACAAAGAATCCCCCAGAACCTCTGTGCACAGAGTACCTGCTTAGTGGATTTCTGTCCTGTTCTCCCCAGTAGATTTCTGTCCCCTGACAAGATCGCTCATCCAGATAGCCACTTCTGATGATGCCTCCGTTGTTGGGCGCCAACTGCAGAACTTGAAAATTCATTCTCAGGGTAATATAACAAAGAACTTGGCAATGAAGCTGAAATATGAAAAGACATCTTTATTAAAACTCAAATGAGTGAGACTACGTCACACAGAAGCCTTAGCAACTGAATGAGGCAGTCTGCAGAATGGTCTTAGCTCAGACCTTTTATACCATTTATTATGCCCTAGGCATGCAAGGGAGTTGTACCAGTCACATTCCTAAACAAATGAAAAAGCTAGAGAGGCAACAGGTGAGTAGCCTTTGTGGTTTTAGCAGGATACGGGCAAAACATTATAATTACAGGGTTTCATAAAGGTTACAGTTGATAAAGGTAAAAAGACCGGACAAAACCAACATTCTTCTTTAGACAAGCTGGACAAACCCATAATAAAAATGGTCACCTCCCCATTGAAATAGACCATAAAAACAGGAACAGAAACAGATAGGAATAGGATAAGGCATGTTTGTGTGTAATAAATATTTACAATGTCCTGTGCTCTGATCCTTAATCTTGATCAGCTAAAGGGCAGGAACTGGCTTGGCAAGGTCGGTCTCAGGCAATAGAGTCAGCTTTCGCCAGGTCATGCAGGAGTCAGCACAAACCCAAGCTAAGGTTAATGTGTCCTAAATACTTGTTCAGCCACAGTCAGGGCCTATGTAAAGGGCAACCACAAAATGGCTGCCATGCACAAAATGGAACCCAAGGGTTCAGAACAAAATCTTCAAATACACAGTGAATCCATTGGTGTAACATAACGCAAACACTCGTATTTGCTGAACTTCACTGTTTACGGTTTGCTGTCACCACAATCATAACAGAATCATGACATTTAAAACACAGGTTCAGAATTCACGGAACCACAGACCCTCCTTTTGCCCTTACATAGGCAATCACTCAGTCTATATTTGCAACTGTGCCCAAAGTCCGTTATAAGCCTCTTTGGAAGGCTTCTATTGTCCATCAAATCTGCTTCCGCTGGGCCTCTCAATTCAGGCCTCTTTGTGAGAAAAGTACTGCTTAGTTGGAGTGCCCTCCTGGCAAACACCCACAGCTCACTCGAAAGTCTCAATGTCTTAAGGCAATGCACCAGTGTCTCTCCTCTGTGGCAGACACTACAAACAATGTGCTCTTCATTGCTCAAGGGCACAAATCATCACGTGAAGACCCAAGCACTATTAATTGGGAAATAGCTCAAGCTCAGCAGCACTTTCAGACTCCAACACTCATTATTTAGTGTCAGAGGACGCTCAAGCTGCTCTTTCATGGGCACCACAATATAGTGCCTTTTTCCAAACTTGGATCCTCAGGTGCACTGCCTTTCCGCTGGAGCAAAGGAAAAGAGGTGTGTGGCCAAAACTCAGGCTAAGGGGCTCAAGGGATTGCATACTGTCAGAGGTTACCAGCACATGACAGGTAGAGAAATGAAACCTCAAACCAGCTCTGCCATCAACAACAGGAATCCTTCTCTTTAGCTCTTTTACACTGAAACTTTTTGGTTTTGTGATGTCCAACGCCGTCTGATGGAGCAAGTACGATACCATGCGCTGGCGATCGCTGTCCAGCTTTGCTCCTTTCTGGGTGCTGAGACTGTAGGGCCAAGACGTCCGTCTTTCATCTGTAGCTGTCACTGATGGGAATTAGGCTTAAATCAATGTTCTGCAGGTTATTATGACTTGATACCCGCAGAATCTAGTGACGTAGGAAATGTGACACAGTTGTTAGTTTCCTTCAATTTAGTACAAAAACAGTTCATGGTTTTTAACAAGGGGACTGCAAGCAGGTGGTCTGCAATCTTCAAAGGAGTAGCCATACACCATGGGCATAGAATACAAAGACAAAGGCAGAAGGGCAAAACAGGGTCTCTAGCATCTTCAATTGGGTTCTCTCCATTATTCTCTGCCATCTATAGCTACATGAGAATTCTATCTGAATGGATTTCCTCACACAGTGGCATTGTCTAATGGGGTAAACACATATTTTCCTCAATGATTAAGTCTAGGTGTTCCTCCTTATCTTAGAACATCTCAATAGAGAAATCACATGATACAGATTATCAGGGACATGTAGAAACCTTCCTTTAAAAACTGTGCATCAGGTGCACTATGCAATACACAGGCTAATAGTCAAATGTGCAAACAAAAGACAAGAACTAGAGGGTCCTGATATTTGCATGATTAGAACACATCTGATCCCACCAAAATTAAAGCAGCAGGAACAGAAGGGAACTGAAAACCAAATTAAAATAGACATTGATAATTTGTCATGTTCAAAAAGGTAAACATAAGATATCTCCTATTGAGATGGAAAACTTGTCTTACTATAATATTGAGTCAGTTAACCAGTCTATCACTACCCTGACAGTCAGGCTGGAAAACATTGAAGTAGGCCTAAGGAAAATTCTTGCAAACCAGTCTGGTCATACAAAAGGGAATTATACATAACATGGGGGTCCCTGGTACATCATTGCAGTCTGGAAGTGTGAACCTGAACAATACACCTACAATGATAAATGGGCTGACTGGTGAAAGGAATACGGAAAAGGGAAATGGAACTAGGACACAACTAAAATCCCCAATAACTAAGCATGATGCGGCATTGGTCAGGGGAGAAGTAACAAAAGAAACAAGCATTTGCAATGCAAATTGGTCTCGCATTTGTGAGAGTTAGAGGTATTGGCTTTGTAAATGACAATGGGGCATATGTATCAAACGATTTTGTAATCGCAAACGCTGAGATTCGCAAAAAAACAGAAAATGAGATGTATGAGCCATTTTCGCATCGCATTATTAAGGAATCGCTAATTTTGCGATTCCCTAATTTTGCGTAAGCATTTAAGGAATCGCAAATTGCGATTCCTTAAATGCTATGTAACACGCTATGTAACACGCACCCGAGTTGTGCGATTTCTCCTTAAGAAATCGCAAATTACCACCAACTTCAAGTTGGTGGTAATTTGCGATTTCTTTGAAAAATGCACTTTTTGGCATTTTTCAAAGTGCCATGTGGCACTTAGGGCATGTATGTGCGCCAATGCGCACACATGCTCATTTCAGGGGTGCATCAGGGTGTCATCATGACACTCTTGCACCTTTGAAATTATTCTCAATTTGCGATAAGCATATTGCGATTCGCAATTTGAGAATGACTTCCCATTCATTCCTATGGGCCTCCTGGCCCATAGGAATGAATGGGAAGGTATTCCTTAATTGCGATTTCACAATTTGCTAATCGCAATTAAGGAATATTAAGAATTCTCAAAATTTGTGCGAATTTTTATATACATCCCGTTTTGCAATTCTCAAATAGCGATTCTCAAAAAAATCGCTATTTGAGATTCGCAAATGGAGATTTTGATACATATGCCCCAATGTCTTCTATCTACCAAAGGAATGAAAGAGGAAAAATATGTAAAGAGAAAGGATGCTAGAGAAAGGAGGAAAATGTAACAGAAATGGAATGAAACTGCGGAAATGGGATAAATTGAGTGAAACGAAAATAGGGTGGAAAATAGAAACGGCACAATTAAGATAGAATGATGAAAAAGAGAAAGAAAGAAAGCAAAAATGTCCTAAGATTAACAAAGTAAATTTAGGAGGAAATAGAGAAGAATAAATAGAAACAGGAGAAGAAAATAAATCAAAGCAGAGCAAAACAGAAAAAAGCAAGGTGGATGAAATGGAGCAGAAAGGCATGAATTGGTAATCCAGGTTTCGAATTACCATGAAATCCCCCTCACAGATTAACCAAAAAAACAGACGGCCTATGCCAGGGAACAAAACAAAGCCAGATAGAGTCACATTTCGAGGCCCCCTTTAAAAAACTGCCGTTACTCAGCACGTTGTGACTCAGTGTCCATTGAAATCCTACACCGTAAAAAACTAGTGAGCAAGATTGAGTGGTGTACAGTACAAAACATGTGGCAGATGACGCGCACAGAGGAATCAGAAGGAAGGCTAACGAGAGGAAAGTGAGAGAAACTGAGAGAAAAACAAAGGAGAGGACATTAGACAGACAATCAATCAATCAATCAACGACATTTATAAAGCGCACTACTCACCGGAGGGTCTCAAGGCGCTTGGGGGGGGGGGGGGTGCCGCTACTGCTCGAACAGCCAGGTCTTGAGCTTCTTCCTGAAGCAGAGGTGGCGCAGCGGGCGCGCACAATCGGCGTGCAGGCTGCGCGTTGGCCATATGAGGAGAGGGGGGGGGCGGAGCGAGGGAGGGGCAGCTGGGAGGGGGAGCGGGGTGGCGAATGGGGAGGGCGAGCGAGGGAAGGGGGCGGGGCCGCAGGGGGGCAGCGGCGGGGAGGTGGCGGGAAACGCGGCCGGGGCTGGGCGAGGGAGAGGGGGAGCACAGGGGGCTAGGGCAAAACGGCGGGAGAGACGAAACAGGAACAGGCAGCGAAGCAACCTGGTGGCAGGGGGCACAGGAGATCCGCAGACCAAGCGGAACCGGCTGTCGGGGCACAGCAGAGAAGCGCAGGACACAGCGCAGGGCAGAGGTGGCACCAGGGGACGGGCTCACTCACGGGGAGTGTGCTCGGGGGGTGACCTGTCCGGAGGGACAGAGGTCACTGCACCTCACTGGCAGCAACGGACTCTAAATAGAAGGTAAAAGAGACAGCTGAGAGAAGGACAACATTAGAATGACAGAATGTGGACATTTAAGGAGAAAAGGCGAGGATAGGGGCTGAAGGGATGAAAAGGAGGGAATAGCTCAATCTAGAAAGGAAGGAGAGGGATTGAGAAAACAACAACGTGGGAGAAATGTTGAGGGGATGAGAATATTTGAAGTAGGAGGCTGTGGGCACGTGGAAGGGAAGAGTGGCGATAAACAGTAGGCATGCTGTGGGAGAAGGGTAGTATGAGAAGAATGACGGGAAGAGGAACTTCTCTGGTGCACATTAACATGGTCTGACAGGCAAAGCATCGTACAATGACCATTTATCACAGGTGCTACCATGATTTTACCTTTTATGGTGAAGGGTAGGGCTCTCCAAACTTGGTCCTGGAGGGCCGGATCCATGCCAGATTTCTAGCATATCCCCATTTAGATAAATGTCGTTGTCGTAAAAAATCTGTCATGTATCTGGCCCTCCGGGACCGACTTTGGAGAACCCTGGTGTTTGAAATATGGAATGTTACTAGTATCCAATGTCATTGAACTTGTATTTGTAATTCGATTGGCCTAATGTGTTGTCCCCCTGACAAGGTGCATTAGCAGACAGGTAGCACATGGGGAAGTCACTAGTCTGTACTCGGTTATCAACATTAGAAAAATGGGTGGCCGAGACAGCCATATCAGCATTCACATGTGTGAGATGCTAGTGGCACCCAGATGTCTAACTCACTAGTCTAGCTTGCCAGCTGAGATCAAGTGACGAGGGAGAGGGCGAGTGAGCATGAGTGAGGGTGTATGTGAGGCGCACACTTTTCTCAATTGGCAATTATACGTCACTCCACCAGTTTTATCTGTTGGCCCTTGGTTCGCCCCGTTCCTCCTTTCTCCAGTCCCCGTTCTGAAGGTGCCACTGGTTGAACAGGGCTTGACGATGCTTACACAAATCCTATTTACAAAAGAGCACCCTTGGTTGTGTATAAAAATATGATGTGAACTTTCCTATTTCATGCTCGAAATGCCCCTCCCACAGCAGCTTTCTGGCCCTCGCGCTTTTCTCATTAGCTCAAAAGAAACGAAAAAGAGCCAGTTCCTTAAGTGCACTTCCTGCGATGAAAGTTGCGGTCTCAACACCTCGGAGGGGATTTCACAGAGAAGAGATTTGTGTTGGTGCTCGGCCCTCGGGCCATATCTTTATCCTGAAACGAGGGTTTTAGCGCTCCGTGTGCTTCCAATATTAACAGGTAAGCTGGACGGATTTAACAGTATCAATATATAGCACTCTTGTCCAGTAATAAATGCTTTGCAGTAACACCCGTAATATGACCGAGCTCAAAGATATTCATTCTTTTGACCCTAACTAAAGTGAAAGACAAAACCTATGGTAGCCTATAGGTGACATTCAGGCGCTGGCACGCGCGCTCGCGTGTGTGGGGCTGTGTGTCGCTTGTAGGTCATAGGTTTACTCTTTTGCAAGATGCCTCAGTCAGTTTTGCTAGACTCCTGACAAATACGTGACCCGTGGCTTTCGGTTAGGCTTTGGCACGGCAAACTCAGACTTGCATCTTTGTGGTGTCGTTTTATTAATTACTATTACATTAGCCAATATTAATATCTGTCATTAACAACTATTTGAAGCGCTATACAAACATTTGTGTTTTGTAGCAGGTGCACAAGTCCACTGCGTTTCTGAGAAGGGAAGCATGTATAATTTTAGTAAAAGCATTTTATACTGATATATGAATCTGATCGATTATCCCTCGCCTACTAAAACGCTGCCGTCGGTGTGTGTATATGCAGTACTTACAGAGCAAGGGCGTAGCTGGCACACAGAGGAAATCGGAGACTGGGAACTATTCAGGATCGTGCACTTATGGAACGCGCTGGAGCTTGCAACTTAGAGCACGGCGCATGCGCTGAGAGCTTGACTCAGCAGCCGCTACGTCATGACTATGAACTCAAGAGGCAAGGCAGCGGCTTCTCCCTCTGCTTCATCGCTCACTGTAAAAGCCACACTACGCAAAAAGAGAGAGAAATCGACATGTTGATTCTGCCAATATAGGAACGGGTTACGGAAGTTAGCAATGAAATGCCAGCCGAGACACAGAAATAAATGTCACTCTTAGCATGGCGCATTTTTGTACCGATACCCCAAACTGAGCTTAAAAACTCACATGTCGGATTCGAGATGTTTCACCATTTCGGCCTAATACACTCCTATCATCTTGCATTCTAGACAGCACACGTTTTCAAATATAAAAGTGCGCCTCCCATAATGCAAAGTGCTGTGAGATAAAGTTAAAAGTTAGAACTAGTAGACGACCTCAAAGCTGGTATGGCACTTTTTAAATTGTCTGCTGAAATCGAGGAGACTGTTTTTAGTTTTTATGCTGTTGTGTTGGGTGCCTCAGATCTGACAGCTTCCCACACTAAGCACTACTCCCGAGAATTAGGGCGCGGCGTAGGTGATCTTGTAATATAATACAAACTCTTTTATTCTGCACTCAGTCACAATTTAAACAGGCTTCGACAAAGGCAATCAAGTGGCTTTTGTACATTAAATCACATGTTCCACGTTTCAACATGTTTCTAAGTGCAAATCTCACGCGTTCAAAATGGATGAGTCATGGTGCAGATCTGAAGCTGCTGCGAGGGCGACTGAGTAATGGGATACATGTAATGCACTAATGACAGCAGAAAAGTTAAAACATCCTGGTTGGCGTGAAATTCGCCATCCGTCCACTCCTGCAGCCTCGCGTGCGCATGCACACACACACGCATTCACTCATCACACGCTTGCTTAGGCATGCTGAAGTGGATGCCTGCTTGTACCCCGGGGGGACCGCAAAGTGCATTCTGATAGAGAAGCACTCTAGTAGGTCCCTGCTTTTGCCCCAGGGGTACTGTAAAGTGCGCGCAATGGAAACAAAGATAAACCCCTTTAAGGGGGCTTGTCTTAAAGCGAGGAGCAGTGGCGTAACATATAAAGCTGCGGACGTTGGAGCTGGAGAGCAGAGTTCAATCCTAGACTTGGGCTGTATTTATTATAAATAATTAAAAGAAGGTCCGTGGCGTGGGATGTATTAATCCTAAATAATTAAACAGAGATCTCAGATAAAACAAGCATTGTGGGGAGACAAATAAAACAAGCATTGGCAGAGACAAATAAAACAAGCATTGGCAATGCAATGGGGTGTGAGAAGGCATTGGAAGAAAGTAGTCTGTGCAGTAAAGGGGCCAATAGCCGTGGAAGGACACAAATGAAGACATGTCCATCATAAGGAGGGACTAACAAGCCTACAACCAATCGAAAGGCACCATTTAGGACACCAACCAATGGAAATGATGGGTGGAGAGTGGGTGGAGCTTCTATACACTATAGTGTATACTGCATGTCTCAACGAGACAGCGCAAGCGCTGCCTAGGCGAGACCTAAAAAATCTATAGGAAGAACAAAAAAATTATTTGGGTGATAGTCAGGCATGTGACACAACACCAAGAGTACAGGTGATACACAAAGGCCAAAGTTACACAAATTTTAACTCTACCGCAGGCGACTACACCATATACGGTAATCCTAGCTAATGTTCCAGTTCCTTCTTCAGGGAAAAATGAAAACCTGGTTTTCTTTTAAGGAACAAAAAGCCGTATGCTACTTAGGAAACAGAACATCATTAGCTAATGTAATATAGAAATTAGGCCACCTTGAGTCACAGATCTATAATTTCATCCTTAGGTCCAATCAAGGATACATATATGTAAGGCTGCCTGTTCCTTTAAGGGAAGGGGCAGTAACGTGACTAACTGCAGGTGACACACTTTGATCCTGATAGATCTCTTTTGTTTTCTGTAATACCATTATAGCCAATTTAGACATGCACTGGTAAAGTGCTGCCTGTCTTCCTCACAGTATGAAAACCATATCTGTGAAATTTATTATTATACCAAATCCACCCAACTGTTATGTAACGATACATATCGTCATACGCATCCCTTCACAACACAGGGAAACTTGTAATAGTATAAAAGCAACAACATAAAACAAAACATAAAAAAAATAAAAAAATGCACAAATAAAAAAATGCACGTCAAGCCATCAGATATACTCTCTGTATATCAAGCACAAGAAGCATAGACAAAACAATAGCATATGTGAATAAGCGGTGACACACAACACCATGTCATGTACTTTATGCACTGTAAACCTGCAGCTCAAAACCCAATATTTGGGCCTGTTTAATTTGTCAGGTTTAAAATCCTTACCCTCCTTTTGACAGTAGATCACCAGGCAATGGAAATCCGCTGTCAAATATAACTTTTCTGTCTCTCTTCTAACATACAGGACCAGCTAGAACAATTCATGATAAGACCAAATACACAAAAATAAATTTCCATTACTTAACTGTTACCCTCTTGTCAGTCACCTTGCAACATCAAGCCACCTTCGTATTACCTTTCTAAAAGTAAAAATTGTTACACTGACACTCCATATTCATTTGGCACCTACAATTTCCACTGTGAAAAATAATTCTTAATTGGCAAATCGTTTTCACTTAGGCATGTAGCCTTCAAAATTTTAGAAAAGGGCTGCATCTTATTTTCTGTCTAAGACTTAATGCAACACTTCGTTTTCTGTCAAATAAAAGCAACTTGCAGGCATTATTTTTTTTTTTTTAGAGCAGAGACACAAATGTATCAGTTCTGCAGAGCATTTAACATGATGTTGGGACTTTCAAAGAAACCCTTTTTTTTATATTTTCTCTTTGGAATTAAGTTCTTTAATTGTATTGATGTTCTTATGGAGAAACCAGAAACCCCACCTTTAGAGGCCCGTTTAGCAAGGTCATTCTGCATTCCACAGAGACAAGGCCCTAATTTAAAAGGTCACAAATGTCAACATGACAGCCTTCTCCATTGTTTACAGGGAAACAAAAGATAGCATCTCAGCGCGGCTTGAGCCAGCCTCTGCAGCTCCCAGCTTCTGCCACTCTGAATCTGTCAAAGACATTAGGCCTTCCTAATTCCTCCTAACCTGCAATAATTCACTCTATTTTGAAAAATAATTTCTCCTTTTTAGGCGCTAAAAATTATCTCTACTCCCAGTTTATTAAACTACATTTACTGTGAATAATTCACAAAACCTAATAACACACATACCAGTTTTTAGAATAAATGCTTGTTGCAATGGTACTTATTTCATCAACCTTAAATGGATCTCACTGGGCCATTAAAAAAACAAAAAACAAACCCCAAATGGGAACAATCTTGCAAATTTGTATTATACCTAAATGTATGCATTTACTAAAGCCTGAGACACTTTAAAAGCTACTCTGAATGAAAGAAAATGCATTTTAAACAGTGCTTTTGCCCAAAATCGACTTTAATATTTTAGGCATTAAAAAATGAATATCCTACAATTTTCTTGCATAATATGCATTACCAGAATGTCTATTACACAACCCATGAGTCAGCCATTGAAAATATTAACTTATACTTTATAGAAATGAGCTTGTTTGCTCCTGTGCCAAGCGAAAATTGCACATACAAATGTCATTTTAGCGGTGCAACATAGCTTAAATTAAATTTTAATGCTAGGAGGTCATAGTATAGGTATTAAGCTTTATAAATATTAAAAAACGATTTTTGAAAGGCACTTATTTTTTAAATAATTTTTCCATAATTAAAATTTTTCTTTTTTTTAAAAACCAATTATTCTTTTTTTTGTGATAATTCCACATATAAAGCAAGCTGCATCCCTTGCCTATCATTTTTGGACACATTAACTCACAAGCCTAAGCGCATAAGCCTAACTTGAAACGCGTCACATTTTTGCGCCACTTTCATTTAAAAGGACGGTTATGCAAAATTCCACCCGTGTTTATCTGGGAAAGTGCTGGCTGAATGAACATTCCTATCAAATATACTGCAGCTGATCTATTGAATGTGTTTTCTAATTTTATCCTTTAAGCATTTAACGGCAGTTTTGTATATGTGCACAATTGCTCATTCTATAAACTGAAGAGCAACATGTAGCTATTTTAGCACATCACATGGTTCATTTCTGGATTTTTTCTAAGTTTCTACTTAATATTAATTAACCAACATTTTACTTAACAGACTGAAAACATCAAGAAGACCCACAAACACACATTGAGCTCATTTCAGACATAAACAGAAAGGGGTCAAACACTCAGGACACACAATACAGCGCGCTTTAGCCATTTTTCATAAATAGCGCCGTCGCAATTTACTCACAGAACCGTTTGCAGATACTAGTTGTAAGTCATATTTACAAGAGAAAAGAAAACTTTTCTCAATAGTGTTCCAAAAAACTGCAAAAACAGCCTCACCGACCTTTATTTCCAAGAATAGCGGACCCATACTTTATTAAACGTGATGGGGCCCACGCCGTGTTTAGAATAGAGCTCATAAGTTGGAGTTCCCATCGGAGGTATCAGACATGAATCCTCCAATTGGGAATCCCTGTTGCAACAAAAACCAAACCAAGTACCAAATTTGCTACGATTAGGCATCTTCGCTCACTAACCGAGCTTCAAACTTCAAGGGGCTATCTCTATCGATACACTCGCAAATGTACGAGACCCTCGGTTTTTGAAAATTGCAATCTTCAAATAAAACTAAGGACCAATACTAAGAACCAAGAACCAAAAACTAAGAACCAAAGGACCAAAGAACTAAGGACTGGGAGCGACCCACTTATACTTCAACTAAAGCAGATGGAGAAAAAGTCTCTTCATTACCTGCCTACACAAATTGCAATTCGCGTATACAAACCTATACAAACCTATCAAAGCTATACCAAACAAATAGTTGTCCATCCAAATTCTAACTGCCAAGTTCTAACTGCCAAGTTCTAAATGACCTAACAGTCCTTTTTTTAAAAATACTTACGCCAAAAAGGTTCTCAGTCAGGAGTGACATCTTTTGGAGAGTCAAAGTCAGAAAGATCAGAGATATACTGGGCAGCAGAGACAAAGAATCCCCCAGAACCTCTGTGCACAGAGTACCTGCTTAGTGGATTTTTGTCCTGTTCTCCCCAGTAGATTTCTGTCCCCTGACAAGATCGCTCATCCAGATAGCCACTTCTGATGATGCCTCCGTTGTTGGGCGCCAACTGCAGAACTTGAAAATTCATTCTCAGGGTAATATAACAAAGAACTTGGCAAAGAAGCTGAAATATGAAAAGACATCTTTATTAAAACTCAAATGAGTGAGACTACATCACACAGAAGCCTTAGCAACTGAATGAGGCAGTCTGCAGAATGGTCTTAGCTCAGACCTTTTATACCATTTATTATGCCCTAGGCATACAAGGGAGTTGTACCAGTCACATTCCTAAACAAATGAAAAAGCTAGAGAGGCAACAGGTGAGTAGCCTTTGGGGTTTTAGCAGGATACGGGCAAAACATTATAATTACAGGGTTTCATAAAGGTTACAGTTGATAAAGGTAAAAAGACCGGACAAAACCAACATTCTTCTTTAGACAAGCTGGACAAACCCATAATAAAAATGGTCACCTCCCCATCGTAAATAGACCATAAAAACAGGAACAGAAACAGATAGGAATAGGATAAGGCATGTTTCTGTGTAATAAATATTTACAATGTCCTGTGCTCTGATCCTTAATCTTGATCAGCTAAAGGGCAGGAACTGGCTTGGCAAGGTCGGTCTCAGGCAATAGAGTCAGCTTTCGCCAGGTCATGCAGGAGTCAGCACAAACCCAAGCTAAGGTTAATGTGTCCTAAATACTTGTTCAGCCACAGTCAGGGCCTATGTAAAGGGCAACCACAAAATGGCTGCCATGCACAAAATGGAACCCAAGGGTTCAGAACAAAACCTTCAAATACACAGTGAATCCATTGGTGTAACATGACGCAAACACTCGAATTTGCTGAACTTCACTGTTTACGGTTTGCTGTTACCAAAATCATAACAGAATCATGACATTTAAAACACAGGTTCAGAATTCACGGAACAACAATATACTGTTCCTTAATAGGTACAGGGTGTACAGAGTCCACAGTCCCCAAGGGTTTGACAGAGGCTAAAGTTAGATATAACCTTACTCTCTAAAGTGGCAGCTTGGTCGAGCAGTAAGGCAGTATCAGAGGACAGTGTAAAGCATTTGTTGTACACACTCAGTCAGCAAATGGCCTCACACACTCAATAACTGAACTCTAGGCCAATGGTTTATATATAAAAAATATATGCTTGTTTTATTTTAGAACCAACAATTGGGTTTAAAATATACTTTCTCAGAATGAGATGTTTTATATAAATACTTTTGCAATATGCAATTGACTTTTGTAAACAGTTACAAGTGGTTGCAATAGGCAACTCTATTTTAAACACCACAATGCATTGAGCTCAATGGAAATTTCAAGTTATTTGCAACAGACTACTTTTAGGATTACTTTTGGTATTCCAGGACTGGATCCTAGATTCAGCCCCGGGTCAGTACTTAGAATCAAGCGATGAAAGTCGACTTAATTACTGTAATGATTTTTAAACAATATTTAACTATTTCAAAAGTTGACACAGAAAATATTTCAAAGAAAACAATCAATGATTCCCTATGGAAGAAAATTCAAGTTGCAGGTACAGTATGTTCTCGTTACTTTTGTAATCCAGTACTGGGTGCCTAGACTCAGTACTGGGACCTTTATCCAAAACAGGTAAGTAAGTACGTTTTCAGATGTTATACGATTTTTAAAGAATATTTAAAGATTGCTGAAATTGACACAGAAGAATTTTCACAGAAAAACAGTCAATGATTTCCTATGGAAGAAAATTGGGTCACGGGTAAGTACAGTTGTAAGTATTTTTCAGAGTCAGTGCTGGGCACCAAGATCCAGCATTGGGAGCTCACCTAAGAGCAGGTGAGTATTTTCGTTTTCGTTACTCGGCTGATTTTTGGTGAATATTTTAAGATTTGAAAAGTCCACACTTAGAAGAAATTTCAGGAAAAAGCCAGTCAATGTTACCCTATGAAGAAAATAGAGTTATCGGTTTAAAGGTAAGTACTCGACTGGCAGAGTTGAGGTTCTGGGCATAGACTCAGGGGTCCCCCAGGGTCAGGTAGGTACAGTTGGTTCACCCTCAGCGACTCTAGGGCGGCCGGGTGCAGAGAGAGTTAGGCCCAATGTTATACTATGAGGGATAGGGGGGCCTTGGTTGGTGGCTGCTGACTGGCAAGCCACGCGACTGTGGGAGCTGGGCTCCTGGTCACTTACTCAGGGCAAGTGGGGAAGTAGGTAGGTGTAGAGGTTGCACTGTCAGGGCCACTCGGGCGGCTGGGTGCAGGGTGCTTTTGAGCCTTCGGGAGCTCAATTGATTTCAATGGGAAATCTCCGGTTTAGAAAAAGTCTGCAAGCTCGGGGACGAGGATTCTTCAGGTGCCACCACCACTTCGAGAGGTAAGTTGGGTAGTTGGAGGATAGGTAGGTACCCCAGGATTGGGCACAGGGGGCCACGGGGCGCCGCGTGCAGGGGTGCCTTTTGGTGTCAGGAAATCTTACCCTCTGTTGGTCGCGGTAGGGGGGGCACCTTGTTCTGAGGATGCAGGCTTCTTCAGGAGTGTCGAGGGAGGTCCTTGGGTGCCGGACTCGGGGTCACAGTCGCCGTGGGGTCGTCCTGGTGGTCTTTGTTCACTCCGGCACTGGCCAGGCTTGGCTGGTGCAGAGTGTGCTGGGTTCGCGGTTCCGGGTTGCTGCCAGGGATTAGTGGTAGGTTTTGAGGGGCTTAGAGCCAGGGGCTTAGAGCCAAAAGGTAGCCAGGTCCTCCGGGGTTTGTGAGGTTGCTGGCCACAAGAGATGCCGGGTTGGAGCAGGAGCAGGTTCGAGGGTCAACAGGCCGGTAGGGCTGGGGCCAAAGCAGTTGGTGTCTTCCTCTTCTTAGCAGCTGCAGGGCAGGTCTTCTTTCTTCTTGCTCTTCTTTGTATTTTGGAATCTGGAATCTGGGGAAGGAAGGTTCAGGGTGCCCCTAAATACTAGATTTAGGGGCGTTACAGGTAGGTGAATGGGTCCCTGTCCCGGGGTGGGTACACCCCCTATCCTGCCTCTCTCCTGTGGGAAGGGGGCAGTAGCCTAGTCCTGATAGGGTAGGGCTTCCCATCTTCAAGATGGCGAGAGCCCGGAGATGTGCTTCACCTCGCCTCCCCCACCTGAGGGGTGGGGTTGACAGGATGGCACATCCCCTGTCCTTATTTGGGGTTTCCGGTCAAAGCTTCCCGGCAGAGTGGGGGGTTGCAGTGGCCTGGGGAAACTCACAGAGGCGGCATGCCTTTGAAGCTTCCCCCTGCCCATCCTGGGGGAGGAGATTTAGCACCTCGCCCAAGATGTGCATTGTTGCAGGCCCAGGAGAGCAGGGGCTCTCCCACCCAGGGGTCCAGCAACATGTCTGCTGTGTGGCAGCCTAGGCAGCCTCAGAGCAGATCTGGATTGTAGGTTAGGTTTAAGGGGGCATCTCTAAGATGCCCTCTGGGGTGCTTGGTACATAGGGTTTAATGTGCTGAGAAGTTTGATACCAAACTTCTCAGTCTTCATTGTTGCCATTATGGTGCTGTGGAGTTCGTGTTTGACGAGCTCTCAGCACCATGTACTCTTAAATGGCAGCACTGCACTTACAGTGCTCAGGAATGGACCTGGGTACTGTAGGGGCACAGGGCTCCTGCTCCTGTGCCCACACCATTGGCATAAGGCACCCACCTAGAGGGGTGGCTGATGTATCCCATGGCAGTGTAGGTGATGGGCATGACACACAGGGATGTGTGTCATGTCGTCTTTGTTTTTGTCTTGCACCCAAACACTCAGCCTGAAAAGGCAGTGTGTGTGTGTGTAAGGGTACAGGGCCTCTAGGGGTGGCACAATGAGTGCTGCAGCCCGAAGAGGCTTTCCCTGGTCACAGGGCCCTGGGTACCTAGGGTACCATTTACCAGGGTCTGACATGTGGCCAGGGTTTACCAATTTGGGTTTTGTTTGTTTTAGGGAAGGAACATAGGCCCTGGGCACCTGATTGGCAGGAGTCCAGGGCACACTCAGTCAAAGTACATTCAGCAATTCAGCAAAAAGTGGGGGCATACCATGCAAGAAAGATGGCACTTTCTCACACAACCCTCCCCCCCCCCCCCCCCCAACGAAAGGTGATGAGACTAATATTGCCCTATGGAGTCTTCATTGTCTAAGTGGAAGAACCTGGAAAGTCCATCTGCATTGGCATGGGCAGTCCCTGGTCTGTGTTCCACTTCAAAGTTCATTCCCTGTAGGGAGATGGACCACCTTAGTAGTTTTGGATTTGGAGAGGTCTGTGGTCAGTTTGAAGCAGTTAGTGAGTACCAAACAAGTATGGCCTCAACTTCTTCAGGGACCAAACCACAGCAAAGGCCTCCCTCTCAATGGCACTCCAACGCTGCTCTCTGGGGAGTAGCCTCCTGCTTATAAAAGCAACAGGTTGGTCTTGGCCTTCATCATTGGTCTGGGATAGGACCGCTCCTATCCCTAGCTCAGAGGCATCAGTCTGCACTGTGAACTGCTTGGCATAATCTGGAGCTTTTAGAATTGGTGCTGAGCACATTGCTTCTTTTAGGGTATCAAAAGCCTTTTGGCAACTAACTGTCCAGTTAACCTTCTTGGGCATCTTCTTGGAGGTGAGTTCTGTGAGGGGGGTCACAATGGACCCATACCCCTTCACAAACCTCCTGTAGTACCCAGTCAAGCCAAGGAATGCCCTGACTTGGGTCTGGGTTGTTGGAGCTACCCAGTCCATGATGGCCTGGATCTTGGGTCGTAAGGGCTGTACCTGGCCTCCACCTACAAGGTGGCCCAAGTACACCACAGTGCCCTGCCCTATCTGGCATTTGGATGCCTTGATAGTGAGACCTGCATTTTGCAGAGCCTCTAAAACTTTTCCAAGGTGGATCAGGAGATCCTGCCAGGTGGAGCTAAAGACAGCAATATCATCAAGATAAGCTGCACTAAAGGACTCCAGCCCAACCAGGACATGGTTCACTAGCCTCTGGAAAGTGGCAGGGGCATTCTTTAAACCAAATGGCATCACAGTAAACTGATAATGCCCATTGGGGTGGAGAATGCTGTCTTTTCTTTTGCTCCTGGGGCCATGCCAATCTGCCAGTACCCTGCAGTAAAGTCAAAGGTACTGAGGAATTGGGCAGCCCCTAATTTATCTATCAGCTCATCTGCTCTTGGGATAGGGTGAGAATCTGTCTTGGTGACAGAGTTGAGCCCTCTATAGTCCACACAGAACCTCATCTCTCTCTTTTCACCTTGTTTTTTTTTAAATAATTGTTTTTATTAGAACAAAATCGACAACAAGGCACAGTATCACGGAGTCAATTAAAGGCAGCCGCAAAACAAAGATACATAAAGATACAGTAAGCGTATGCAGTAGGAATTACGGGGAGGAGGAGACATCTTCGTCTAGTGGTCCAGGGGGGGTACATATGTTTCCACGATATATATTCCAAGGGGCCCATACCTTGGACCATTTACGGGGGCAGCCCCGAGCTGCGTATACAGACTTTTCAAGTTGCATACACCAGTCAAGGTCTTTTTTCCAGTCCGCAATTGTGGGCGCATGCGAGGCCCCCCAGAGCTGTGCAATGTTTCTTTTAGCTATCATGCAGCCGAGTGTGACCCATTGTGTGGCGTAGGTGTTGAGGTCTGTAGGTTCCCAGATGTTGAGGAGGCACCTGGGAGCTTCTGGCTGTATCTCAACCTCTAAAATTTCGCTCATGATTACATGTATTTTACGCCAGTACTCCTGGATTAGCCTGCAATGCCAGATGGTGTGGATGAATATACCGGGCTGGGAGAACCCCCATCTACAGGACCCATCGGCATGCACCCCCATGTGTACCAGTTGGGGGCCTGTTACATATATTCTATGCAGGATTTTGAGCTGTACCAGCCGAAGCCGCGCTGATATTGCTACTGTTTTAGGGGATGAAATCGCTGCCTGCCACCCTTCGTCATCCAATTCAATACCATCCCCGGTCCATTTCTCCTGCAGTGAGGTCAAGGGATCGCTCATGTTGTTAATAAGTTTTCTGTATGTTAGGGATATAGCCCTTTCGGGCACGTGGCCATCCAGGAGTCTGTTCTCCAGTGGGGAACTATCTGGTGGAGAGGTAGCACCAGGCAATGCGGACTGTAGTGCATGTCGGACCTGGAGATATCTAAATAACTCAGAGTCCGCCAATGAGTATTGATCCTTGAGGGCGCTGAATGGCTTTACCCCTCTGGTCCCCACAAGTCCCCGATATTGGAAATGCCAATAACGTCCCATTTGTCAAAGCCTTTAGAATTACCGAGGTACCCTAGTTTTTGCGAGTCCCAAAGTGGGGTGTAAAGTGTTAGCTTGTCAGTCCATCCCAGAGATTGGGTTGCCGTATGCCACATCTTGACTGTGTGTTTGGTGGGTCCTGTAAGTGGGAATTTGTCAGGTATGGAATATATTGCTCGTGTGTAGGTCTCTTTTCACCCTGTTGATGAGGTTTGGGGACCAGAACCACTGGACTGGCCCAGGGGCTCTCAGAGGGTTCAATGACCCCTAACTCCAGCATCTTGCTGACCTCAGCTTTGATGCTCTCCTTGACTTGGTCTGACTGTTGATAGATTTTGTTTTTGACAGGTGCACTGTCACCAGTGTCCACATCATGGGTACACCAGTTTGTCAGACCAGGGGTCAGGGAAAAGAGGCAAGCATACTGTTGCAAGACTTGCTTGCAGTCAGTCTGCTGTTGGGCAGAGAGGGTGAATGAGAAGATCACACCATCTACTGACCCATCTTTTGGGCTATAGGAGAGGAGGTCAGGGAGAGGTTCACTCTCTGCTTCCTGCTCCTCATCAGTCACCATCAGCATGGTGATGTCAGCCCTGTCATTGTAGAGCTTGAGGCGGTTCACATGGATGACCCTCTCTGGTGTCCTGCTAGTGCCCAGGTCAACTAGATAGGTGACCTCACTCTTTCTTTCTAGGATAGGGTAAGGGCCATTCCATTTATCTTGGAGAGCTCTTGGTGCCACTGGCTCCAAAACCCACACCTGTTGCCCAGGATGAAATTAAACCAGTGCAGCTTTTTGGTCATACCAGTGCTTCTGGAGCTCCTGGCTGGCCTCAAGGTTCTTGGATGCTTTTTCCATGTACTCAGCCATTCTGGACCTTAGGCCAAGCACATAGTCCACTATGTCTTGTTTGGGATCTTGAAGAGGCCTCTCCCAGCCCTCTTTTACAAGACAAAGTGGTCCCCTTACAGGATGACCAAACAGAAGTTCAAAGGGTGAGAAACCTACTCCCTTCTGTGGTACCTCCCTGTAAGCAAAAAGCAGGCATCGTAACAGGACATCCCATCTCCTTTTGAGTTTTTCAGGGAGACCCATGATCCTACCTTTCAATGTCTTGTTGAATCTCTCAACAAGGCCATTGGTTTGTGGGTGGTAGGGTGTAGTAAACTTGTACTGCACTCCACACTCCTTCCACATGTGTGTTAGGTAAGCAGACATGAAGTTGGAACCTCTGTCTGAAACCACCTCCATAGGAAAGTCTGCCCTGGTGAAGACACCCAGGAGGGCCTTGGCTACTGCAGGAGCTGTAGTAGTCCTATGTGGAATTGCTTCAGGGTACATGATCCACTACCACTAGAATAAATGTGTTCCCTGAGGCTGTGGGAGGTTCAAGTGGACCCACAATGTCCACTCCTACCCTTTCAAAGGGGACCCCCACCACTGGTAGTCGGATGAGGGGGGACTTTGGGTGGCCACCTGTCTTGCCACTGGCTTGACAGGTAACACAGGAGCTGACAAACTCCTTCACCTTTTGGTGCATCTGGGGCCAGTAAAAGTACTCACTAGCCTTTCCCAAGATTTGGATTGCCCCAGATGTCCAGCTAGGGGGATGTCATGAGCCAAAGTTAGGAGGAACTCCCTGTACTTCTGTGGCACAACCACCCTCCTGGTGGCTCCAGGAGTGGGGTTTCTTGCCTCAGCATACAGTAATCCCTCTTCTCAATAAGCTCTGTGGGTACCACTGACATCTCCCCTTGCTTCTGAACCAGCTTGCTGCCTCAGGTTTCAATAGTGGGACAGTCTCGCTGACCCTGGCACAGCTCTTCCCTAGAGGGCCCCCCTGGGCCCAAGAGTTCAACCTGGTAAGGGTCAAGCTCCATGGACTCAGTTCCCTCAGGGGTATCCAAATCCTCTCCCTGTGGAGAGGGGTCCTGAATGTTTTGCTGTGTAGAAGCTGGTTCCCCAGTCTTCTTATCTTTTCTCTTGGTTGGTTGGGCCATTATTTCAGGCTCCAGACCTACTTTTTCACCCTTCCTCTTTCTCTGTGCTCTGGTTTGCACACACACCAATTCAGGGATGCCCAGCATGGCTGCATGGGCCTTTAGCAGACAGGCAGCTGGCAACTTTGGAGAGACCACTACCTGTTTCAGGCCAGTAACCCCCACCCCCCAAGCCTAATGTCATCATGGCCATGAGATGACTAGTGGTGACACTGTCAGCGTTGGTGACTGGATAAGACTTCCCAATCAAGTATTGCTCAGAGGAAACCAGTGTGTCTTTCACCATAGTGACACTGGCACCTGTATCCCTCAGAGCTTCTACCCTAGTTCCATTCACCCAGGGGTACTGTAAGTATTTCTTTAAGTTGGGGGGCCACACAGCTACAGTGGCAAACTCCACTTCTCCCAAGGAGACTAGACTTGCTTCAGTGTGTTCTCAGATTTGCTCAGGGTACACCTCTGATCCCATTTGTATACTTGCTGCCCCAGGTGCCTTAGGGGCTTTGTTGTGGGGGCAAGATACAGTTAGGTGTCTTGACCTCTTACAGTTATTACACCAGGCCTTTAAGGGATCATAGTTCTTCCCCCTATAGGGTTGAGGCACATAGGGAGTAGTTTGGGTCCCACCCACCTGATCAGGTTTTTGGGACCCTTTGGAAGACTCAGACTTTTTATCTTGGGGATTCTCACCACCTTTCCCCTGGGGAGGTTGTGTGACCACTTTCTTTTGGTCACCCCCAGTGGCTGTCCTTGTCACCCTAGTCTTGACCCAGTGGTCTGCCTTCTTTCCCAATTCTTGGGGAGAAATTAGACCTAGGTCTACCAAATGCTGATGCAACTTTTCATTTGTGCAGTTACTTAATATATGTTCCTTCATGAATAAATTGTACAATCCAGTAAAATCCTGCACACCATGTCCAGCTAACCAACCATCCAGTGTCTTCACTGAGAAGTCTACAAAATCAATCCAGGACTGGGTCTGGGTTTTGTGAGCCCCCCTGAATCTAATTCTATACTTCTCAGTGGTGAATCCAAATCCCTCAATCAGAGCTTTCTTCATGAGGTCATAGGATCCTGCTTCTGGCCCAGAGAGAGTCAGAAGCCTGTCTCTGCAGTTACCAGAGAACAGTTCCCACAGGAGTGCCCCCCAGAGAGGTTTCTTTACTTTTCTGATATCACAAGCCCTCTCAAAGGCTGTGAACCATTTGGTGATATTATCACCTTCCTCAAATTTAGGGACAATCCCTTTGGGGATTTTAAGGTCAGAAGTTTCCTCCCTATGCTTATTTTTATTATTGCTGCCACCATTGATGGGTGCTAAACCCATCTCTCTCCTTTCTTTTTCTAGAGCCAGGAGCCTGGACTCTAGCTCTAGTCTTCTGGCCAGCCTCATAAGGCTGTCCTCTTCACTGGTGGGTCCCCCAGTGTTCTCTCTGGTACCAGAGTCACCTGTGTAATCTCTAGGTGCCCAGATGCTAATTCTTGGATTGAAGGGTATGGGTGCCCTCTCCTCCCTAGGGGATAGTATGGGGGGGTTATTGTCAACCTCCTCTGCTTCCCCTTCCTCATCTGACTGGCCATCACCATGTTCAGATGGGTGGTCCTTAGCATACTCAGCCAAGAGCCCCTGGAGCCCTAGTTTGGTTGGATGCAGGCCCATTGGTAAATTTTTAAGTTTGCATAGGGACCTCAATTCCTTGAAAGACAAGTGTAAGTAAGGTGTGAGGTCGAGCTCCTCCACCAGGTCCATGTTATTATTGTCACTAACAGTTGGGTTTGTTTGAGTCATTCAAACCTGACAGTTCTAATCCTCTACCCTGACTATAGTGACTTTTATTTTTCTAAAATTCCAATGGGACTTAAGCAAGGCCCTAGCAAGACTTTTAGTAATTTTGGAAAAGACCAATCAGAATTCTAAAGGCAATTTTAAGAGTTCTGTCGTGTGATCAGATGGTAACCAAGTAGTCCAACAAATGCAAGTTTGTATCCCACCGCTGATCCACCAATGTGAGAAAGTGGCTCTGTATATACTGTTCCTTAATAGGTACAGGGTGTACAGAGTCCACAGTCCCCAAGGGTTTGACAGAGGCTAAAGTTAGATATAACCTTACTCTCTAAAGTGGCAGCTTGGTCGAGCAGTAAGGCAGTATCAGAGGACGGTGTAAAGCATTTGTTGTACACACTCCGTCAGCAAATGGCCTCACACACTCAATAACTGAACTCTAGGCCAATGGTTTATATATAAAAAATATATGCTTGTTTTATTTTAGAACCAACAATTGGGTTTAAAATATACTTTCTCAGAATGAGATGTTTTATATAAATACTTTTGCAATATGCAATTGACTTTTGTAAACAGTTACAAGTGGTTGCAATACGCAACTCTATTTTAAACACCACAATGCATTGAGCTCAATGGAAATTTCAAGTTATTTGCAACAGATTACTTTTAGGATTACTTTTGGAATTCCAGGACTGGATCCTAGATTCAGTCCTGGGTCAGTACTTAGAATCAAGTGATGAAAGTCGACCTAATTACTGTAATGATTTTTAAACAATATTTTACTATTTCAAAAGTTGACACAAAAAATATTTCAAAGAAAACAATCAATGATTCCCTATGGAAGAAAATTCAAGTTGCAGGTACAGTATGTTCTCGTTACTTTTGTAATCCAGTACTGGGTGCCTAGACTCAGTACTGGGACCTTTATCCAAAACAGGTAAGTAATTACGTTTTCAGATGTTATACGATTTTTAAAGAATATTTAAAGATTGCAGAAATTGACACAGAAGAAATTTCACAGAAAAACAGTCAATGATTTCCTATGGAAGAAAATTGGGTCACGGGTAAGTACAGTTGTAAGTATTTTTCAGA